>NC_137794.1:41644943-42244943 GCF_963383645.1 Muscardinus avellanarius | reverse complement strand
CTTCTTCTTCTTCTTCTTCTTCTTCTTCTTTCTCCTTCTTCTCCTTCTTCTCCTCCGCCTTCTCCTCCTCCTCCTCCTCCTCCTCTTCCTCCTCCTCCTCCTCCTCCTCCTCCTCCTCCTTCTTCTTCTTCTTCTTCTTCTTCTTCTTCTTCTTCTTCTTCTTCTTCTTCTTCTTCTTCTTTCTCCTTCTCCTCCTCCTCCTCCTCCTCCTCCTCCTCTTCTTCTTCTTCTTCTTCTTCTTCTTCTTCTTCTTCTTCTTCTTCTTCTTCTTCTTCTCCTTCTTCTTCTAATTTGCAAAACTGAGGGTTAAACCCAGAGGCATTCTACCTCCAAACTATACCCCCAGCCTTACTTTTCATTTTTAATTTTGAAACAAGGCCTCATTAAGTTGCAGAGGGTCTAAGTAGCTGAGGCTGGCTGCAAACCTGTGATCCTCCTGACTCAGCCTCCCAAGTATTAGGATTACAAGCTTGTGCCACCACACCCAGCTTCATTTCTCTTTTTTTTTTTTTTTTTTTTTTTACTGAGGAGATCTCCTCAATTCATATGTATCCTGTTACTCTTAGTAGATAATGGAGAGAATTTATTGAGAAACATGAGACAAAAGGACAGAAAGAAGAATTTTTAATAAAAGTGACTATTAGCTAGGCATGGTGGCACATGCTCGTAATCCCACTACTTGGGAAGCTGAGACAGGAGGATCACAGGTTCACGGCCAGCCTCAGCTACTTAGTGAGGTTCTCTGCAACTTAGTGAGACTCTGTTTCAAAATAAAAAGAACAAAAAAATAGAACTGGGAGTGTAGCTTGGAGGTACTGTGTTCTCGGGTTCAATTCCCAGTACCTAAAAAAAAAAAAAAATTGATTTTCCCACACAAAGAAAGAATTTAAGCATGAGAATTTGGGAGCAAAGGGGTAAAGCATAAATGGCAAAGCAACTAAAGATTTCTTTTAGCCTTGGTAGCTCTTGTGATTATGAAGCTGATGAAATCTCATCCTGTCTTCTCTTTCCTCCAAAATAAACCATGATATAAGCCGGGCGTGGTGGCGCATGCTTGTAATCCCAGCATTCGGGAGGCTGAGACTGGAGGATTGCAGTTTGCGGACAGCCTCAGCTACTTAGGCCCTCCGCAACTTAGTGAGACCCTGTCTCAAAATAAAGAATAAAAAATAGGGTGGGGGTGTAGCTTGGAGGTCAAATGCCCCTGGGTTCTATCTCTAGACCTGCAAAAATAAATAAATAAATAAATAAACAAACAAACAAACAAATACACCATGATCTATGATTCCATTAGGTGACCCCTGGCTTGCTTGTTCCTCCATCCTGAAGAAGCTAAAGCTACTAAAAGTCATGTGAGTCACTTTATGAGCAAGAACAGGAAATAGCACTCGGTTAAAATTTAGTGTGACATCAACAGTATACAAATACAATACTTCCCTGCCCCAAGAGTGGACGCAAATTACTTTTTATAGCAGCCCTTGGCTTTTCGTTTCCCCAGGAGCAAGTATGAGGTAGCAGGGTCCCACACCCTCTCTTACCTGGATGAGATCCCTCTGCGTCATCAAAACAGATGCCACTTAGAACAAGGAGGTGGTTTATTTACTCCTTCGTCTCATCCCCTGAGCTAAAGCAATCAAGCAAACAAACCACGCAAAAGGGCAATGTTACATGCCGTTTTTAAATGCCTGGATCTCTGTTGGCTCGTTCTTCTGTTGAATTCCAAGCATTATCTGTCTAGGTTCCCTTGCCCAAACTGTTGGCATGAAAGGTGCAATTTTATCCTGGAAGCAGGGTGTTCCTCGGGCACTGAGCCAGTGCTGTTGGCTCATTCACTTCCTTTGCTGTGAGTTTCCTCGGGGCTTTCTGCGTGTCAGAAGCTGACTACGCAATGATTCTGAGGTGGTTACACATCCTGGTTCTCATCTGCCTTTGGCTGCTCACCTCTCTCTGCCCCAAACTGGTTTACTTCCCTGAGGAAGCCACAGAGTTTCCTTCATCTGAGTTCTACTGTGGTAATTGTCATTGCTAGGAGGACTTCCTGCCCCCTCTGTGGGCAGCACAACTGGAACTTTCGCAGTTGTTGGCTGAGGAGCCTGGGCCAAGTGTGCACGGTTGCTTGTTCTTTTGTTTTTGTTTGATTTGTTGTTGCTGTTTTGTTTGCGGAGGGGGGAGCAAACCCAGGGCCTGACACATGCTGAGTCTGCACTCTACCACAGCTCCATCCCAGCCCTTACTTCTCTGCTTTCTACTGCCTGTGATGCTGAGCTTCTGTGCAGGTGGCACAACCAAGCTGTGTCCTCTACACAGGCACATTCGTGTGTTTCCCTAGTCAAGGTGTCATGTGCATGACTGCACTCTTGTTCACTCATCTGGTCCTTCTTAAGAAACACAGCACACATTTCCTGTTCTTAAATTTTATGATTTGAGGTGCCTGGCCCAGGCTAGGGATACCCACTCTGCATCTCTTTCCAGGAATCACTCAGATATGACATTGGTCTTAGATCCCAGCCAACTTCATGAACCATTCCCAGGGATCTTAAGGGTCTCATTCTTTTGAGTCATGAAGAGACTGAGCCAGACTACCTGTCCTTACAGCATCTCCACGAGGCTCAGGGTTCTCATCTAAACATTAATGGGCCAAAGGGGTCTGGTACTGAAAACGTGCATGCAGAATCACAGTAAAGAAAGGCTGCTGAGAGGCAGTAGAGTCAGAGGACTTCAGGTTTTCCATCCTGAGACTTGGAGATCATCTTACCAACTGGAGGGGGGCCTGGCCCGGGCTTCTCATTCAAGGACACAAAAGATAAATGACCTGGTTAGTGTTTGAGCAAACGATTCACTCACTTTTCTATGGTGAGAAGGATTCAAGAAAGTTTTGAAGCCGGGCGTGGTGGCGCACGCTTGTAATCCCAGCATTTGGGAGGCTGAGACTGGAGGATCGCAATTCGCGGACAGCCTCAGCTACTTAGTGAGGCCCTCTGCAACTCAGTGAGACCCGGTTTCAAAATAAAGAATAAAAAAATAGGGCAGGGGCACAATAACAGGTACACTGATCAGTGGAACAGAATAGAAGATACAGAAACAAATCCACACACCTACAGTCAATTAATCTTTGACAAAGGGGCCAAACTCATATGCTGGAGAAAAGACAGCCTTTTCAACAAATGGTGCTGGGAGAACTGGCTATTTGTAGAAAGATGGAACTAAATCCCTATATCTCACCATGCACAGGAATCAACTCGAGATGGATCAAAGACTTAGAAATCAGACCAGAGACTGTGAAGTTATTAGAGAACATAGGCTCATCACTACAACATATAGGCACAGGCAGTAACTTTCTCAACAAAACCTCCAAAGCTCAGGAAATTAAAGCAAGAATCAACAAGTGGGATAGCATCAAACTAAAAAGTTTCTTCTCATCAAAGGAAACCATCAAGAACCTAAAGAGGAAGCCTACAGAATGGGAAAGGATCTTTACCAGTCACCACTCCGATAGGGGGCTAATATCCAGAATATATAAAGAGCTCTAAAGACTCTGCACTAGCAAAACAAACAACCCAATCAAGAAATGGGCAACTGAACTGAATAGACACTTCACAAAAGAAGAGATACAAATGGCCAATAGATTTATGAAAAGATGTTCTTCATCATTAGCCATCAGGGAGATGCAAATCAAAACTACACTGAGATTCCATCTAACCCCAGTCAGATTGGCAAGCATAAAGAAATCAAACAATAATAAATGCTGGCGAGGATGTGGGGAAAGAGGAACTCTTTTACATTATTGGTGGAAGTGCAAACTAGTTCAGCTACTATGGAGATCTGTGTGGAGATTCCTTAGAAAACTGGGAATAGATCCACCATACGATCCAGCTTTACCACTCCTGGGTATTTTTCCAAAGGAGTTGAAAACAGAGAACTACAGCAACATATGCATACCTATGTTCATAGCAGCACAATTTGTAATAGCCAAAATTTGGAAACAACCTAGGCCCCCATCAACAGATGAATGGTTTGCAAAGTTATGGGAAATACACACAATGGAATTCTATTCAGCTATAAAGAAGAACAAAATCACGTTATTCGTAAGAAGATGGAAAGTGCTGGAAAGCATTATGTTAAGTGAGATCAGCCAAACACAGAAAGAGAAGGGACATATGTTTCCTCTAATATGCCCAAACGAGTGAGCATTGGGGATACCAGAGGGAATCCAGATAATGGAAGGGAAATCTCAGTAAAGTTTGAATGGAAAACTAAGAGAGGAAGGAGGCTGAACTTGATTGATGAGCGGCTATTTCCAAATAGGTGTAAAAGTACAAATATAGCAAGGTTAGCCTGGGTATTAAGTATCAGGAGGGGGAAAGGGAAACGTGGGGGGCAGAGGGCACCAAATACAGATTAAATGTATAACATTTACTTTTAATAAAATAAATTAAAAAAATAAAAGTGGCTAGACATAGGAAAAAAAAGAATAAAAAAATAGGGCAGGGGCTGTAGCTCAGAGGTAGAATGCCCCTGGGTTCCATCCCCAGACCCGCAAAAAAAAAAAAAAAAAGTTTTGATCTTTCCATACATTTTGTACTCTATCTTTCCACTCTGCTGATAAAATGAAAAAGAAAATGCGATAGATGGAGAAATTCTCTCTCTCTCTCTCTCTCTCTCTCTCTCTCTCTCTCTCTCTCTCTCTCTTCAGTGCTGAACCCGGCTTGGAGAAATTCTTTCATGTGCCTAGAATCAAATTTTATTTTATGCACAAAAACCAAAATTACATCTTATCTAAGCACTACTTGAGCTCTATAATTAATGCATTATTAAGGTTTCCAGTACTGTAAATTTTTTATATTACACAAAAACAATTGGATAGATTTAGTGTCTTCTTCTTCTTCTTCTTCTTCTTCTTCTTCTTCTTCTTCTTCTTCTTCTCCTTCTTCTTCTCCTCTTCCTCCTCCTCCTCCTCCTCCTCTTCTTCCTTCTCTTCCTCCTTTCTCTCTCTCTCTCTCCCTCTTTCCACCCTCCATTTTCAATATAATCACTACTATAATGACCTAATAATCTAATTCATGCCCATAAAAATGTGTTCGCTTAGTTCATGAGCAGTTAGGTTCCTCTGGGTGATTTGTAAAATTGGTTGTCAGAAAATGTGAGAGGGGTAGACACTAAAGCCCAAATATCCCCACATCCATCCCAAACCACATTTTCTCCACATCTCCTGCTAAACCTCCCCATGGAGCTTGCCTTCCTACATCCGCAAACTCTTTCTCCTCTAGGACTCAATCAGAGATGGGCAGAGTAAACTGAGATAGCGAGATACTTTTTTAACCATCAAATCTTCCCAGAAAGCATCATTGGCCTGAAATCAGAATTGAAGTGCTTACACCCACGTTGTAAATCCTTTGGGGACTTTTCAGCCGCCTGCGAAAGTTTTTCCTCAGAACATTCCTGGATGTTCCTGTCACATTTACCAATCATTCGTTTTCTTTGCCCTTTGATGAATTTTGAAAAACTATAGGAGTTTGCTACACATGAGCAAACTGTATTTCCCAAATGAACTATAACACAAATCCAAAATGCAATGGAAATCTTGCCCCTAGAAGAATCCTAAGGCTTTTTATTTATTTATTTTGGTAGCATTTTCTAGAGGAAAGATGTTTGAGTGCGATTTGCAGAACCCAATCTGCAGGCATAATATTGCTTTATGATCTTTTATGAACCATAAGCTGGAATTGTTAAAATAACTATGGGTGGACAGCTGCCAAATGGCAAAGCAGGGTAGAAAGTAGTGGTAAGAAGGGATTTTTTTACTGCTCCATTTACTCACAGAAAAAGCTCCACCCAGTAATTTCTGCTAAGCAAGACTATAACACATTGAATCCTCTGTTGATCTCTAAAATCTCGAGCCTCTGAGTTAGGGTGAGTAAATGTCCTGATTAAAGTCATTAAAATAAACACTGCTACAAGTGCCCAGGGAAAACCGGCAGTGATAGCACTGAGAAATTCCCTAATTGTTCCATTTTCCTAAGACTCGGTGCTTGTGCTGATTTTCCAGATCTACATGCAAAGGAGTTGCCTGCATTCTGTTAATAGAAAAATAGCCTGGGGTGTAGGGGAAGAAGACATCTATAAGGAAATATTCTGGTAAAGACAGGCTGTGCCAACACACATTTCATAGGACGAACTGTTTTCTACTTGTTGAAAAATAGCATTTCAGCTGTGAAATCTTGAAAATAAAAATGTTTCAGAAGTCCACCAGCTTGATCCTAAACTGTTCCCACCCTGAGGACACAGATGGGACAAGACTTGAATGATGAACTGGTATAGTCAGTGATGTCTATTTGCAGATGTCTATTTGCATAAGTTGATTTGCATCAGGGGAGAGGGGAGGAAAGCCTGTGTGTCAGAAAAAGAATCAGGAAATGGAAATGATAGGCAGCATCCGATTTGATTCCTCAACTCAGCCCCATGTCTGAGCCCTAGAAAGAGAGGGGCTTTATGCAATCACCAAAGAAAGCATTTTTATAAGGGACACCTGCAAGATAAGTGGGTCTGGGCTGAGATGCTGTGGGCTCTAGGGATGACGCAGAGAGAACACACTGGGAGGCAGCACATGTTTGTTATGGGTCATCAAGTCTCATCATGCTTAGCACTGACCTAGGTACTAAGTCAGCACTCTACAAATGGTTTCTTAGGCCACAACCAGTAACACTGGAAACAATGGAGAAGAACATGAGAACCGTTTGTTGGCACATGTGAGCACATCCCCACATTATCATAGACTTGGAAGATAGTAAACGGGGCGGAGGGGGAGGGACAGAATTATAGTTGCAGGAATTTCTGTAGTTCAAATTAAAGAAAAAAAATCCCTGGATGATACTTGAAGTAAATGCAGAGAGATTAAGAGCTTTCCATAATCTGGAGGACCTATCAGTTTGGAGTTGGAGCAGTACCAAAGTAGATCGGCACAAGACACAGAATCAGGCAAATAAAGGAAAAAATTCTGCATGGGTCTAAACCAGATTCCTAGCCAAAAATCATTCAATGCAAAAATGTTCAATATATCAAGATCTATGTAAACTTGTTTTCACATGGCTGATACTTAAAAATTTATATTCTGCTTTGTGTCTTATTTGTTGAATCATAAGCATCTTCTCTTGTTGTTTAACCTTGGTATTTATCTTTTTAAATATCTGTATTAGGCCGGGCTAATTCCCGCGCTTAGGAGGCTGAGACAGGAGGATCGCACGGGTTTGAAGCCAGCCTCAGCTACTTAGTGAGGCTCTCAACACCTTAGTGAGACCCTGTTTCCAAATAAAATATTTAAAAAATGTCTGGGAGTATAGCCCAGAGGTAGAAAGCCTCTGGGTTCCACCCCCGATACCACCAGAAAAAATAAATATCTGTATTATATTCCATCAGTCGGTAAAGCCTAATTTGCTCTATCATTTCACCATTATTTTATAGTTTACAAAGACAAGTGGAATTTTTTTCAAAAGGTTCTTTGTATTATTCTGGATAAAGTAGGGCAGGTTAGGGTTAGGGTTACATAGCATGTCCCCGGGTGGGTTAACCATGGGCTGGTGGAGCTTCCACAACTACATCCAATAGAAAACAGGTTTTATGAGTGATCAGGCTCAACCCTTTCTTGGAAACTTTAGGTGAAAAATTTGAGAATTCCTGGCATAGGCTCCCAAAGTGGCAACTGTATGCCAAATGTCCCTAGAATATCCTTGGGGGAAGATCCAGAGCGAGGCTGGCTCCTATCAGAAGTTCTGGAAACCACACACCTTTGAAAGCTTAGTCTCCAGAGTCTGGAGAATCAGCGCAGAGGATGCAGAAAGCTATGCACCCTGGGTTTTGAAATAGGACTTTAATTTAATTTCCATAAACATCATAAAAGCAAAGAGTCTTTTCACCCCCAAAATATGTTTAATATGGGTTGGGAAGTGTCTCTGGAAGAATTGGGATATATGGAAGAGAATTCCATTTAGCTTGAATAAAAAGAGGTTGGTTGAAAGGCAGAGGCTATTACGGGCTACAGTGAGCCAGTGCAGGACCTAGAGCTGCGGGACATAGAACCAAGAAGTGGATTCTGCAGCTTCTCCTCCTCCCCTCCCTCCTCCCCCTCTCCTCCTCTCTCCTCTGCCTTGTGAGGCGCCTGGTCTCTCGATCCATCCCTGGGATCTGCTTCATCCTTAGGCCTCTCTCTTCACAGACTGGTTTTTTCTGCTGACTCATGCTTCTCAGCTTCCCCTCGCTCTGGCTGGCATGAGGCTTTGGCCTGCTGTGGCAAGCCAGCTGGGCATGACCTTGCAGCTTGGTTCCTCACAGCTAAATGACTCAGCCCCTTTGTCTGTATTCCAAATTCCTGGGAGAACATTTGATCAACGAAGCTAAGGTCAGACGTCTATCCTTGGGTCAATCACTGAAACTGTTAGGGCACAGTCACATGGTACGGAGTTGTGTCCCTCCCAGGGATGTGAGTGGGGCAGTCTTCTCCAGGGTGGAATGTGGGTAGGGAGAAAGGAATGTTTGGCATCTCTAAGCAGATACAGTGCTGAGAGAGGCTTGCCAGTTGTGATAAAAACAGCATGGTGCCCAGGATGGTGGCTCAGGACCCTGTAATCCCAGTATTCAGGAGGCTGAAATAGGAGGATCACAGGCTTGAGGCCAGCCTTAGTAACTTAACAAGACCCTCAGCAACTCAGCAAGACCCTGTTTCAAAATAAAAATAAATAAATAAAAATAAAAAAGGCTGGGAGTGTGGCTAGGAGGTAGAATGCCCCTGGGTTCAATCCTCAACACACACACGCACACGCACACGCACACACATGCACACACACTCATTCAGTATAAGTTTGGAGTTTTTTTTTTAAAAAAAACTGCTGCATTTTAGTCATAATACTGTAGATAACATTCCTAATCTCTCAAAGACTCATTTCCTCATATATAACCAGAGAGAGCTAAACAAAATGAACTCTCAGCTCTCATGGTCTATGACTGTTGTTTTTATCTTGAGAATCTCATACTGTCAGGAAGGACCAACTCTAATATCAACAATTTGGCAGGTTTTATATGAGCAATCATTCAAAAAATGGTCTTTGCAATAAGTCCAGTAGAGTATTATCCCCAACCTTACCATTACTGTAAACAGTTTTGGAAGGCTTGTTACATCAAGTAGCAATGCTGGAGTCCCCAGCTAGACATTCAGCAAATATTTCTTGCTTCAGGGAGAATCCTAACAGAAAAGAAACACCGACCTTTTACTGAAAGAGTCAGGCCGTCCAGATGTTCAAGGCTTAAAAAAATAATATGGTGAGTAAATGCTTCAGTTCTAATAGAAAATTCACTTAATTTTCATGCTGCTGCTGAACAACGCTTCAAAATCATTATTGGCAAACTGCCTGAGGCAGATGAAGACAAAAGACTATGTTAATTGGAATTGCTTTCTGTCTATGCCAAAATTAATACAGCTATCCCGCAGCGTGTGAAACTGAGGCGTTCCCGTAGAGTTACCCACACAGCAAGAATAATTCTCCCCCACTGAAACCCGCTGTGGCACTGAACATTCAGCATGTCCCTACCAAGGAAGGAGGGAAGCACTTGAAATAAAATAATAATCCCAGTGAGAATTTTGGTTCCCCAACCAATTCAAGTTCCTTTAAGAAGAGCCCTAAGCACCCATGAAGGCTGTGACTGATAGCAGTTAAGTGCGTTTCTGGAATTAACCTTGGCCGCCTCTGGTTTCCCCGGTTTTAGTTTCCAATTTCTCCTATAGACGATCCTCACTTGGCTGCATGCCTCAGTTCCCGTCATGTACCTGCCTCCTCCTTTTACATGTAAATATAAAAATATATTATTTCTGGATCTGAGCTAAAGTGCTCAACTCAAGTTCATTAATTCATGTCTAATAGAATGGGAAGACACTTTGGGTAATGAGTGAGCCAGATTTTTCAAATGTCCTTAATTTCCTATGTGGTGCTGGGAAAAACTGGCTTTTCTCTTGTCCACCCTAGACAGCTCCTCCTAATAAGCCCAGGCCCTGGGCAGGCAGCCCATGTCGCGACGCTCTATGCCTGTGTGCTACAGGAAAATACTAGACTTTTGTGGTCTCTCTTTAATTTTAAATTAACAAATATTTCCCTTTCATACATAAAATCTGTATGCTTCCTTACCCTCTCCAAAAATGGATGCCTTATTGCCTTTTTTTATTATAAAAATAATGCATTCCCATTTAAAAAAAAAGAACTATAAAATGGATACAGTGAGATGTGAAAATGTCCCATAATTCTATTCTCAGAGGCCCAAATCACTAGTTGTATAGCTTTTCCTTCAGATGCACACATATGCATGTGCAAGAAGGCAAATATATATGTAAATACTCACATAATCCAAATATAGTATGTATTTTACATAATACATGTGTTATATGTTTAAAAAGATTGGATTGTCAGGCATGATGGTTCATGCTTGTAATCCCAGTATTTAGGAGGCAGAGACAGGGGGATCATGGTTTGAAGACAGCCTCAGCTACTTAGTAAGGCCCTTTATAATCCAGTGACACCCTGTTTCAAAATAAAGAATAAAGCTGGGCATGGTGGTGCACGCTTGTAATCCCAGCATTCGGGAGGCTGAGACCAGAGGATCGCGGTTCACGGACAGCCTCAGCTGCTTAGTGAGGCCCTCTGCAACTCAGTGAGACCCGGTTTCAAAATAAAGAATAAAAAATAGGGCAGGGGCTGTAGCTCGGAGGTTGAATGCCCCTGGGTTCCACCCCCAGACCCACAAAAATAATAATAATAATTAAAAAAATAAAAAAACAAAATAAAGAATACAAAATAGGGCTAGAGGTGTTGCTCAGAGGTAGAATGTCCCTGGGTTCCATCCCCAGTACCACAAAACACAAATGAAAAGATTGGATCATATGATTCACTTCTTTTTTTAACTCTATGGCTTTCATGTACATCTTACATATATATCCAGCTCATCCTTTGTACCATAATCTCTACCCTCCACCAAGGGGCATTTATGATGTTCTCTTTCTTATATGCTAAAAATACTGCAATAAACATTTATATACATACATGCTTGTACTTGTTCACATTGTTTCCTTAGGATAAATTCTTATAGTAAAATTATTGGGTTAAAGGTTATGCACATTTAAGCTGGGTGTGGTGGCTCACGCTTGTAATCCCCGCTCTTGGGAAGCAGAGGCAGAGATAGGAGGATCACACAGGTTCGAAGCCAGCCGCACGCACTGGCTTAAGAGACCCTGTTTCCAAATAAAAATTAAAAATAGGTCTGGGAGTGTAGCCCGGAGGTAGAAGGGCTTCCAGTACCACCAAAAAAAAAAAAAAAAAAAAAAAAAAAAAGCTTATGCACATTTAAAATATCAAAACAGTACCCAAGCCAGGTGTGGTGGTAAACGCCTATAATTTCAATACTTGGGAGACTGAGACAGAAGGATCATAGGTTCAAGGCCAGTCTCAGCAATTTAATGAGACCCAATATATAGATAGATAGATAGATAGATAGATAGATAGATAGATAGATAGGCTGGGGATGTAGCTCAGAGTTAGAATGCCCTTGGGTTCAATATCCAGTACTACCAAAAAAAATGAAGAAGAAAAAAAAAATCAGTGCCTAGCTGGGCATAGTGGCACATGCCTATAATCCCAGTATTCAGGAGGCTGAGACAGAAAGACCAGAGGTTTGCAGCCAGTATCAGGAATTTAGTAAGATCCTCTGCAACTTAGTGAGGCTCTGTTTCCAAATAAATAATAAATAGCTTGGAGGCAGAATGCCTATGGATTCAATCCCCAGTACGGCACACACATACAAAAAAACCATAGTGTTCAATAGTGTACCAGAAAAGTCATACCACTTCCTCCTCTAACAAGTTTCTTACAGTTACCTTTCTTTTTTTATTGTTAACAATCTGAAAGTCACCCCCAAATCAGTACTTCATACTGCTGTGCTAATTTGCACTTCTTGGAATGTTGGTGAAGAGGAGTATCTTTTCAGGTATGCGTTGGGCATTTGGTTTTCTTCTATGAGTTGCATCTCTTCTGCTCCCCTCCTTTCCACCTCCCTACCCCGTACACATATACCTTGGGTTGAGAGTATCAGGGCCAGGAGCAGGGCAGGAGCAGGGTCAGTAAATTCTCCCTTCTGGGACTTCAGATTTGAGAACAGGGTACCTCTGTTCTGCTGCTTTTAAACCAGAAAATTATGTAAAACCGGGCTGGGTCAGCCATCTGGGGCCACCTGCATCATAAAGAAGAGAAGTGGAGAGAGAAAAGAGGCAGGTATACTTGCAAGCAGAAGAGATAAGATCCTGTGGCCTTGACCATTTCCTCTCCTCCAGGCTTGGGGAAGAGCTCTGTATCCTTGAGTTAGCTAGGTTGGATTTCTGTTAAGTAGTATCATAAATTATTCCCCATGGAAATATTGGAATGGGGGAAATGGTTTAGAAAGAATATTCTGCTCTTAATTTTCCTTTGTTCTAGTTCTCAAACCCAAAGGAGCCCTGAGAAATGTGTCGTCTAAGCTTAGAGGGAAGTGGAAGAAAAAATTGTGTAATGGAGTCTTGTTCTTTAGGATTCCTTACCCAATCAGAAACCCAGGCCTCTGCTGCCCTGCAGCTCCCTGCAAGTGCCACCTCAGTCCTGCACACTTTGCCATGGCAACGGCTCCTTTTATTGAGCTCTTACTAGGTCCCTGATAAGTGCCTTGCATACAATAAATAATTGAGTCAAAGTAGGTATATCATTGCTCAACTTGGCAAAAGAGGAAATGATGGCTTAGGGAGGTTTAGTAAATTGCCCAAGAACACTTAGCTAGAAAGTGGTAGAACAGGATTCTGGTTTCCGTCCGCTGCCTGACTCTGCTGTATCTCCTCTGGCTGGCCCAGAACTAAGAGGGCACTGGTTTCTGGGGAAGATTTGTAGTCTCCAAGATCACAGTATCCAGGCCCCTTCGGTCACCTTTGCCTTTGTCTTCCTCAGTACAAGAAACACACACCTAACCCAACAGCTGGCGCATTTTGGGCCAAGTAAAAAAAAGGCCTCACTGCCCCTTCCCAAAGGAGGTCTATAAGGGACCCTTTGCTGAGTATGTGTGTTCTGAGTGCTGCACAGGCCGCATCCTGAAGATGGGCTAGGGTCCCCGAAGGGCCTTCACTCACCTCCCAACACCAGGCTGCCCTGAGACACAGGCTGCCCATTCCTTTGAGTTCTGCCTCCTCTATCAAAGTAATACAAGGGGCACACATCTGCTTCTCATGTCAGCCCTTGGATTTAGATAGTATTTATTTATTTATTTATTTATTTATTTATTTATTTATTTATTTGGTGGTACTAGGATTCCTGGAAACCCTTCTACCTCCGGGCTACACTCCCAGACCCATTTTTATATTTTTATTTGGAAACAGGGTCTCTTAAGCCAGCGCGGCTGACTTTGAACCTGCGTGATCCTCCTGTCTCCACCTCCCAAGCGCGGGGATTACAAGCGTGCGCCACCACGCCTGGCTAGATAGTATTTAGATAGTATAAAATCCATTTCATGGATGAGCAAATGGAGGCACAGATAGGTTAAGTAACATGCCCAAGGTCTCGTAGTGAACATTGGGCCAGATTCCAATCCAAGTGTCAGAGACTCCTTTGAGTAGTTGATGAAAGCCGAGTCTTGCCCCACACGAAATACACACACATACACATAATTTTGTACAGTTTCAGGCTTTCATCCTAAGGAGTCCACCTACCTTGGTAATTTCATTTGTCCTCAGGGGCAGGACAAGGAGGGTTGAAGAGTAAAGGACTGGGTGGGAGAAAGGTCAGTAGGCCCGAAGAGTGCTTTTCTATCCCAAAGGCATTCTGAAGAAAATTTACTTGTGGGCTGAACTGGATCTGAAAACAGTCAGTTTCAGTGTCTGCCAGACTGTAACACTGTTCCTTATTTGCTGGAAGCCCCACAGGTATGTCTGGTGCTTTTAATATTTGAGTAAAGGTGTACTGAACTGCTCTCCCAGCACAGGGTAGAGTTATAGCTGATTTCAGTCAGACGCTCTGCTTGGTGGGGCCAGAGCTGCTCCCCATGCTGCCGCCTGCCCCTCTGGGTGTCCATGCTTAGCCTCCTTCCCTTGGGCTTCGGATGGGCTGGGGATGTTCTGAAGGTGCAGTTCTTCAGGTTGGATAAATCAGAGGGCATCATAATGAATGGGGAGGGATTCGCTGGCTCACAGAGACGGGAAATGGCAATCTCCAGCTCCTACTGGCTCCAGGACACTGGAAGATGCCCCACTGTGGCTGAGCAGTGCCTAGTTTCTGTCTGCCTGGCCCCTAGTCCAGCTCTCTCTTTTCTGATTTCTTGATCTCCCTCTTGTCTTTGCACTTCCCCACACCCACCCGCAGAAGCTAGGGCCATTTTCCTAGTCCTGAAAAACTACCCTCGCTCAGTACCACCAATACTTGTTCTTAATGGCTCCTGTTCCATTTTGTTATTCTGCTAGCTTCAAAGCAGCTAGCAGAGTTTCCTGAAGAGGTTTAGGCTTTGGGGAAAATACAAAAGCCAATCACTATTTCTCCTTTCCATTTGGTAGTGTCCCTCCTTTGAGTTATGTTAAGTGAGATTAGCTCGTCACAAAAAGTGAAGGGTCATATATTTTCTCTCGTATCCAGAAGCTAGGGAGGAATCGAGATATAAGAGAGACAGGGGAGTGAGAGAAGTGGTCTAAGGGAGGTTGATGGTGGGAGAGGGAGGATCAGTGAAGGAATCACCAACATTGACATAGAGTACATATGTGAGAACACCACTGCCCACCCTAGTGCCCCGTATGGGGAGGGGGAGGTGGGGAGGCGCCGGGGGAAAGCCCACCAGTGCTGTGTGCGGTGCGTCACATCACCATGAGCTGCATTATGCTGTGAGATGATAATGCACCAATAAAAGTACAAGGAAATATAAAAAGAGAAAGGGATAGGGAAAAGAAGAAGGGTACAAATGGAAAAGTTACTACTAATAAACACTTAAAATTCTCTTTTTTAAAGTAGAAAGTAGCTTTTATTATTTTTTTTTACAAACTATAGTTGTATATAGTTACAGGGTACACCGTGATGTCACGACACATGTAAAATGGTATGTAATGATTGAATTGAGCTAATTAATACAAGTATCACCTCAAACACTTCAATTGTTTCTTCTAACTGCAACTTTGTTTCCAACACCCCTTAAAGTCTTAATATACCTAAAAAGCATTTTATGTGATATATATATATATGTATGTATGTATATTGATGTTTACTGTTTTACAAATTGAAAAAGATAAATGTTTAAAATATTTATTAATTCATTGAAGTAATAAAATCAGGTGTTAATAAAATCAAATATTTGTATTTTTAAAAGCTGTATTTTTCAGCTGGGCATGGTAGCACACACGTGTAATCCCATTATTTGGAAGGCTAAGACAAGAGAATCACAGGTTCAAGGCCAGTAGTGAGAACCTGTTTCAAAATAAAATATAAAAAGGGTTGGGGTGCAGCTGAAAGTATAATGCCCCTGGGTTCAATCTCCAGTAGAGTCAACCAGTCAATTAATCAATTAATTAAAAAGGCAGAGTAGGTAGCTCAGTGCTAGGTAGCCCCTGGTTTTAATCCCAAGTAAGACACACACACACACACACACACACACACACACACACGTGCACGCATGCATACACAGACACAGTTGTATATTGCAAAGCAAACAAAAAAAATAGTGAGAAAATGTCACTGTTTATGTTTCTGTAAATCTTTTTGATGCCTGGCATAAGAGAAGGCACTTGAGTTATCTGTTTCTGTATTCAATGTGTTGTGACACCAAGTAGCTTCTAGAAAACGTCCATGCATATTTGGAAGCAAAAAAAAAAAAAAAACCGCAAGACGCGACATTTTAGTATTTGATAAAACTACCTTTACCTGGAGGACTGCCTGTAAGCACCACACTCAGAACTGCTGTTTCCAGTCATGAAGTGTCTACACACAGTCCTGAGTAGTCCAGGGAGGAAACATACATGGTCATCATCTAAGGGAGGCAGAACACGCAGTGCTCAAGGAAACTGATTTTAGAGGTGGCCATTCCTAGGGTTGAATCCCAGCTCCTCAGCTTCCAACACAGTGGCCTTGGGAAGGTTACAGAGCCTTCTTAAAACTCAAGTCTCAGCCAGGCGTGTAATCCCCGCGCTTGGGAGGCAGAGACAGGCAGATCGCACAGGTTCAAAGCCAGCCTTGCTGGCTTAAGAGACCCTGTTTCAAAAAAAAAAAAAAAAAAAAAAAAAAAAAATATATATATATATATATATATATATATATATATATATATATATATATATGTAATAGGTCTGGGAGTGTTAGCCCGGAGGTAGAAGGGTTTCCAGGAACCCCAGTACCACCAAAACAAAAACAAAAAAACAAAACACTCAAGTCTCCTGCCTACAAAGAGAATATTAGCTACTTTACCAAGTTATTGAAAGATAGAGGTATCATCTGAATTTCTTTAGTTATAACTTTGCATGGGGTAGTAAAGCAAAGTGCCTGTGGGGAACATTTCAGATCTAATGATGAAAAAGAGCCTAGAAGAAGTAACTATACAGACAAGGCTCTGCAGGGAGAAAGAGCTTGCCACGCTCAAGGACCTGGAAGATGACTGGCCGGCGAAGAACAGGATGAGGTGGGACTGGAAAGATAGGCAGCACCAGCTCAGGTGGGGCCTTATTGGCTCTTAAAAAAATAAAAATAGGCCGGGCGTGGTGGCACATGCTTGTAATCCCCGAGCTTGGGAGGCGGAGACAGGAGGATCGAAACTGGCTGGCGTAAGAGACCCTGTTTCAAAATATAAAAATAGGTCTGGGAGGTATAAGGGCTTCCAGGAACCCCAGTACCACCAAAAAAAAAAAAAAATATATATATATATATATATATATATATATATATATATATATATTACACACACATATATATATATGTGTGTGTGTGTGTGTGTACTGTAATTATATATCACAGTGAGATTCAGAGTAATAACATCATACATGCACACACCACTTGGTGCATTTCCCTCTGCTCCCCTTTTCTTCTTCCCCATATGTGAGATTAGTAGTTAAACCTTCTCGTTCGGCCATAACCTAATTTGAACTGCCCCCTTCCTCAGTCCTTGTTTTTCCTCTCCCCAGCTCCCTCCTCCGAGCCCCTTCACTATCCCACTGGTTTCTCTCTTCGTTTGATTAGAGTCTCTTTTGCTTCCTATTTTCCCTCCAGCTTCCACAAAGGAGAGAAAACATACAACCCTTGACTTTCTGAGACTGGTTGATCTCACTAGGATAATATTCTCTGGTTCCATCCATTTTGCTGCAAATGGCATAATGTTTGTCTCCATGGCGGAATAAAACTCCATACAGTGTGTGTCCGTGTGTCTTACATCCTCAGCGGGTAAGAGCATGGCCCCTGGAGCTGGGCTCTGCCGATTTAGAACTGCGATTTCAGGTGCAGGACTCAACCTCTCTATGCCGCTGTGCTCTCATCAGTTCTGTGGTGATACAATAGTAGTTAACTCATAGGTCAAGAATAAATGACAATACATGTAAAGTACTCAGAATACTGCTGGACATTTTCTAGATTAGTTAATTAACTGTCTTACGTATTAGTTTAATAGTGTTCTTTCTTTTTCACCATGTTGGATTTGACAGCAGTCGTCATTAACAAGTAGGTTACTATAGAGAAGTTGTTCAAGGTAAAGAAACAGCCTGCCCCATCCCTGTTGACCTGTGCCTTTGTAAATAGAACAAAGGTGAATTACTAGTAAAAAAAAAAAAAAAAAAAAAAAAAACAGAAAATACAAGCCCACCTTTTAAAATTATTAGATTCAACAGCCAGGCATGGTGGTGCACACTTGTAATTCCAGCATTCAGGAGGCTGACAGGAGGATCGTGGTTCACTGTCAGCATCAGCTACTTAATGAGGCTTTTGAGGCTTTTGCAACTCAGTGAGACCTGTTTCAAAATAAGAATAAAAAATAAGGCTGGGTTCAATCCCCAGTACCTCCAAAAAATGTTATTACTCAACATATATTTTAATAAATCTAATCAGAGAAAAGAACATAGAAAAAAATATATATATATTGTTTATTGAAATCCTGAGTATAGGTAATTAACAGAGCCTTGCTTCCTTGCTTTTTTATTCCACATTTATGACAAAACAAAAAACAATGAAATAGCAATTTTCTATATTAAATGCTAATATGCATGCTTGAAACAGACACCTTGGATATTAAGTTAGTTTTTTATGTGACAACTAAGCTTGCTTTTTGCTTGTTAATTTATCTAATTTAGGGTGGATATATGACAGTGCTGCCAGCAGGGTATCATGTATATCTAAAGAGTTGCTATGCTTGTATTAATAACAGTCATAGCAGAGAAACCAGTGTCACACAGGAAGGTAAATGGAAAAGGAAGAAGAGAATTTAAAGCAATTCCTATAAGCCCTAGATATCCATTTTCAACTTTTATCTAAAATAAGCACATGGTATTGTATATTCAATATTCATTTTCAATCCTTCATTAGTAGCTAGTTCCAAAATTGATCTATGGTCAAATGTAAATTATGTTTAGTAAATAGGTTACCAAGACAAATTCTGAATTTTCTTTCTTTCTTTTCTTTCTTTTTTAGACTGGGGATGGAACACAGAGGGTTCTACCTCTGAGATACACTCTCCCTTTTTATCTTTTATTATTTGTTTTTGTATGTATGTATGTATGTATGTATGTATTAAAGTACTGGGGATTTAACCCAGGGGCATTCTACCTCCAAGCTACACCCCTTTTATTCTTTATTTTGAAGCAGGGTCTCATTAAGTAGCTGAGATTAGCCACAAACCTTTGATCCTCCTGTCTCAGCTTCCCAAGTACTGGGATTACAAGCGTGTGCCACTACACCTGGCTTGTTTTTATTTTTGAAATGGGGTCTTATCAAGTTGCTGAGGCTAGCCTCAAACCTGTACCTGGGAGTTTGAGATTTCAGACATGCAGCACCATGCCTGGCTACAAAAAGCACATGATGTTTTTTTTTTTTGGTGGTGCTGAGGATGGAACCCGAGGCCTTGTGCATATTATGTAAGCACTCCACCACTAAGCTACATCCTCAGTCCCAAATTCTAGATTTTGTAGACATCAGGGTTCTACTTGACAAATTTAACTTTAAAAATATTGTATATCATTCTACTGCTAGTGCAAAGCTCAGGTCACATGTGCCCCACCAGTGCCAGTTCAACACCTGAACTACACTTAACAGGACTGGTCTGCTGGTAATACCTTTGTTGTGACTATCAGGTTACTATATGAATGTATAAACTGTCATTTCATTGTTGATTTATCTTGTTGTATATTTGTGACTGGGAACAAATCCACAGACCACACTTTTAGCAGCACTAATATAAAACACAGTGCTGGAATGATGAGTTGCACAATTTTAAGGGAAACACTGCTGGATAGCAAATGATGCTTGGTTTTTTTTTTTTATCAGGACTATTTACACTTTTAAATGAAGTAGCTGTTCCCACTTCAAACACTTGCATCTTAGGTGCTAAAGAAATTTTTAAAGGAATACCCATGCCATGAAGGTAATATTACAAGATTTAAGGAAGGAAACAAACTGGGGAAGAATTATTCCTTTCCTCTCAAACTGCAAGCCATGGCCTTCTTTTCTTGCCACAGACTTATTAAATGGTTGTTTGCACTCACCTGTGAGCTCCATGAGGGCTGGGCCCACCAGTGTGTTTCTGTAACTGGAGCACCTGGCACAGAGGTGCACAGAGAGACAGGCATATAGCAAACACCCCATGCGTGCCTCACTGAGTGGATGCTAAGACACTTGGCTTTCTTGTGTCTTTTTTTTGGAGCACTCTGGAGGGATAGTTACTAGGGAGTGAAGGAACCAGTTAACAGTATTGAAGAGATATACATCTTTCTTTTTTCTTCTTATTACTCTCGAGTTATGATTTCTTGAGAAGCAAACATAACATTGTATTATCTCCATTGAAAGCCTTTGTAAAGTCTACTCTTTTGCAGGGCAGGGCATTTACATACAGAAATTCTCATTAATCCAGTGAACGTTTTTAGATGGTCTAGACTCCTTCCTTTTATTCTTTCTTTCCATCACAGGGGTCATATTGTGATATCACTGAGGCCTCATGGAGGGCTTGGCACACACCTAAGGACCATGGCAGCACGTCACTGGCACATCTACCAGGGAGAAGCTAGCTAAGGGAACTAGAGCAGAGCTTCTCAAATCTAATATGACAAAATCACCTGGGGGCCTTGTTAAAATGCAGGCTTTGATTCAGTAGCTCCACATGCACCCCCCAGGTGATGCCAATGCTTCTGGTCCATGGGATATATTCTGAGTAAAAAGAAATCAAGAGGAATGAAAAGAACCTGCATTTCTGCCTATTTAGATGCTTGTCAGCAAATTAATTAAAAAAGATACCTTAATATGATTTAGCAATGATTTTTTTTCTTTTTAGTGGCCTGTAGATATGTGCTATTTGTTTTTGAGACACAATGAAAGACTAGGCAAAGAAAATAAGTCATATGGGCCCCATGTCATCCCACAACACTCTATGGGAACTCACAGTTGTCTAGAACAGAAATGTGATACTGCAAAAACCAATTGTCTTTAAAGCTTGGTATTGAAATACCAGGCTCCATGGAAAAACAAAACACAGAGAAGCGGTCAGAGGTGACATTCTTTAACTTCTGGAACATGTGTTGAAACTCTCCTTTACAAACATTTTTTTTTGGGGGGGTCAGGCATGGTGGTGCATGTCTGTAATCCCAGTACTTGGGAATCTGAGACAGAAGAATCAAGATTGGAGGTCAGCCTCAGCAACTTAGACTCTCAGCAACCCAGAAAGACCTGTTTCAAAAACAAAATAAAATAAAAAGGGCGGGGGGTATAGCTTGGAGGTAGAATGGATTCAATTCCTAGTAAGTAACACACACACACACACACACACACACACACACACACACACACATCACTACTTGCTACCATTTTCACTATGATGCTTTGTAAAGTTTAAATTAGCTCATCTCTTTCCTTCTGGGGTTTCTTTGCTGCCCAGGAACATTCAAATTGGAACACACCTTTGAAATTTTATAAATTTGGGTAAAAGTCTCACTCTGACCCATTTTAAACTATATGTTTTTAGGCATGAGCCACAAATTTGGCATGAAATGGTGTTAACACTACTATCTTGTAGAATTTTTATTAGTATATACTAAGAAGACACAAGGGGTATGGTAAGGTTCCAATAAAAATAACTTTCATTTTCCCCAAATACTGCTAACTTGCCTAAATGGGATTAAAGGGGTACAGCCTACAACCCACCTTCACCGATTTGGAACCTCAGTGTTTTCTGAGTTTCCTCTTTTGCACTCTAAAGATATTTGTGTACATATCTCCTCCACCAGACTGTAAGCTTCCTTGAAAAGGGGGGCAGTGTCTTTTCCATCTTACTAGCTTTTGTGTTGCAAAACAGGATGTCAGACATAGTGGTCTCAGTATATGGTTGTTTAAACAAGAAAGACCACCCTAAGAATTTAAAATGTTTTTTTGTATGAATCCCAATCTCATCTTTCATGTCATTTTTCATATTCTAAAATAAGCTATCAATATACCAGTTCAATTAATCTGATTCTAATCAGGTTAGTGGATTTTAGGGGATGGAAACCTTAGCTTTGTTTCAAAGTGCTCTGATTTTTGGATTAACAATTAAGAATGTTCAAAACAATGCCTGTAATCCTAGTACTTGGGAGGCTGAGACAGGAGGATCACAGATCCCAGGCCAGCCTCAGCAATTTAGCGAGACCTTGTTTCAAAATAAAAGATAAAAGAGGACTGGGGATGTAGCTCAGAGGTAGAATGCCCCTGGGTTCAATCCCTAGTAACACACACACACACACACACACACACACACACACACACACACACACACAGTGCTCAGAACAATACAACAAAAAATGAAGCTCCAATCAGAATTGGAATGACAGCTGGTGAATGGTTGGGACTGCCAGTTCAGTGTCCATCTGAAACCCCATTTCTCATTGGGAAGACACGTGTGGGAAGAAGACTTTGAAACACAATGGGAGATAGTAAGGGCACCTAGAAATGCAATCAGAGGTGAGAGTTAAGTTCATTAGCAAGGAGTAATAAAAAATTGAGTAGCAGGGGCTTTGAATTAGTCTACTTGGAAGTATAGACACCAAAGGATGTGCGTGGAGGGGAACAATCAACTCAGAAACTGTGCTCCAACAGCCTTACTTGGCCTCTGATAGGACATCGGTCTAATAGACAAGAAGGCACTCTAGAGATTCTTCTAACTCAGGCTTGGGATTTTAGAGCTTACCTTAATATGATAATGAAAGCCATCATTTACTAAGGGTTTGCTATGTACTAGGCACTACTGTGAGATGTACTGGCTTTTAGTTTTCAAGTTGATAGCAATTGGGATGACTTTTTTTCCTATAGAAAAAAATCCAAATTATGATGGTAAATTTTCTTTCTTTTTTTTTTTTTTTTTGGTACTAGGGGTAGAACCCAGGGGTGATCTATTTCTGAGCTACACCCCCAGCCCTATTTTGTTTGTTATTTTTAAATTCTTAATTACTTAGTTTTTTTTTTTTTTTTTGGTACTAGGGATGGAACCCAGGGATATTTTACCTTTGAGCTACATTCCCATTCCCTTTTTAACTTTACAACAGGGTCTTGTTAAGTTGCTAGGGCTGGCCTTGAACTTGCTGTCTTTCTACTCCAGCCTCCCAAGTACTAGAATTATAGGCCTGCACTACCACTTGGCTGGTAAGTGAGATTTTAGAAAACAATCTGTGGGCAAACATGTAAGGTAGGGAGTAAGTTCCTTTGAAGGTGAGAACCATGTCATGTTCCTGTAGACACTCTCTAGTGATCCATGCTCAAAGGCAAACATTGAAAGTGTGAACTAAGTCCAAAATGGGGACAATTTCTTACACTAAACTGGCCACAAGGAATAACTGGGACACAAGTTTCAGATAAAATCTCGCAGTTGCTTGGGCACCAGTATAACCCTGGCCAGAACACAGGCCGGGAGGGTTTTAAGAAACCAGTAATTGGCCACAGGGTGATGCTTGTTATTAGTGGGTGGGGTTGGAAACACTCTCCGAGAAAGGATGGGTCTTTTTCTACATTTCATTCACACCACACACCTGGCTGATCCTTAGAACAACGGGCTTGCAGGAGGAAGCCCAAAACGTTTGGGAAGCGTAGAGATCACTCATTCTCTCAAAGAGCCTCTTGGAAGAAGGTTAGAGGTAGCATCATGGAAGCTCCAGGTAGAAGGCTCAAGAGGAAACAAGAGCCTGATACAGACAGTGACACTGACGCTGAGCCGGGCCAGGACTCGGGCAGCACAATGGAAGTAGAAGGTATAAAGGCATTCTAAAACTAACTGCAGGGGGCTAGGGCCAACCCTCAGGGGCTTAAGGTGCTCAGCAATGGCAAGGTGGTATGTTAAGTTTTTCACTAATATTTGTGAACACTTATACTAACAAATTATTTCTTGTGTATCTGATGTTCAAATTTAACTGAGCATCTTAATTTGTTAAATCGCCATGGAGCTACAGGAGGATTGATTGTCCTGACAGGTAGTTGTCTCAAGGTTGTTGTGTTTCTGGAACTTTATGGTTATCAGTTAGTCTCTTTTCCTTGGTATCCAGTGATTGTATAGTTTGTTGGAGCTAGGTATTACATTTTCTATTCCTGTTTCTCTCTCCTATTTGCTATTTCTAATTGGTTTGGACTGGGAAATAAGATCCCCAGACACTGCTGGTTTTCTGTAAAGTAAGAGCACACAGTTTCTGAGCCAGAGTATAGGTACTCAGGGTACGTATTTAAGAAATTTTGAAACAAGGATTTCATAAAAATCTTAGTTTGGCTGGGCATGGTGGCGCATGCTTGTAATCCCAGCATTTGGGAGGCTGAGACAGGAGAATTGCAGGTCCGTGAACAGCTTCAGCTACTTAGTGAGGCTCTTTGCAACTCAGTGAGACCCTGTTTCAAAATAAAGAATAAAAAATAGGGCTGGAGGTATAGCTCAGAGGTAGAATGCCCCTGGGTTCCACTCCCAGTATCACACACACACAAAAAAAATCTTAGTTTGAATATATGGAAACTAACCTGTGGTTTTTTCTAAGCCCCTCAGGCTAAGTGAGTCACTTATTTCCTGGAGTACATGGTTCTTTATAGGGTCTTGTACAAGAAGAAATCAGCCTTTGATAGAAAAGCGATTAGAGGTAGATATATGAGAATTTGCAATTGCATTTTAACACTTGCACAAGATTCTGGATGTTATTTCTGAAAATCTTTAGGAAGTCAGGCAGATTCTGATCTGGTATGGTTATAGTTGATCTTGCTGTGAAGCAGTGGATTGCACAGAGTGGCCTCTTGAAATCACTAGCCAACAGCCTGCAACTTAAAATGTTCATGTTACAGGTTTTTTACTTTACAAACGTGGGACAAAAGCAATATGCAATCAGCAGAAACTGCCCTTTGAATTCTGATCTTTTTCCTGGCTAAGCAATATGTACTAGGATACTTACAGTCAGGATCAGGACAGAAACAACCAATACTCTATACTGTGTTCCTAGCTATGTTGGAGAAGTTAGGTTTATTAAATGCATGTTCTACTTAAGATTATTTTATTCTGACACTGGGGGTTGAACCCAGGGCCATTCTACCTGCAAGCTCCACCTATAGTCATTTTTATTTTTTATTTTGAAAGAGGGTCTCCTTGCCAGGCGTGGTGGCGCACGCTTGTAATCCCAGCGTTTGGGAGGCTGAGACAGGCGGATTGTAAAGGTTCAAAGCCAGCCTCAGCTACTTAGTGACACTCTCAGCAACTTAGTGAGACCCAGTTTCCAAATAAAGTATAAAAAATAGGTCTGGGAGTCTAGCCTGGAGGTAGAAGAAGTCCCTGAGTTCTAAATCCAGTACCATTAAAAAAAAAAAAAATCTGGGAAAGAGGGTCTCCATAAGTTGCTGAGGGCCTCGCTAAATTGCTGAGGCTGGTCTTGAACCTGCAATTCTCTGGTCTCAGCCTCCCCAAATACTGGGATTATAGGTATGCTACCACTCTCATATCATCTTCTTAGGATACTTTTAATTGTAATTTATGATGAGTTTTTAGGAACCTAATCCTATTTTTTGTGGTATCTTTTTTTGTGTGTGGAATTGAACCCAGAGGCATTCTACCTCAGAGATACATCCCCAGACCGATTTTATTTCTTATTTGGAAACAGGATCTCACTAGATTGCTGACAGCCTCACTAAATTGCTGAGGCTGTCCTTGAACCTGCGATCCTCCAGTCTCAGCCTCCCAAGTACTAGTATTACAAGCATGTGTCACCATGCCTGGCTGATACAGTCCTATTTTAAGCCAAGGGACATCTGTATAAAGTTCTGATTACTCTGTGATCCATCCAATCAACTCAAAATAATGACTACATCCAAAATGATGGGAAAAAAAGTAGCCAGCAGCATGTCTAAAACATACAATTCTGTGTATTCTGAATAGAGTGCTTAGAAGAGGTTTGGGGCAGCCTTTGTAGATTTTGTAATCTATGCAGAAAAAATTACAATGTCTACTCTTCCCTAACTGTCCTCATCTATACAATGATTAACCAGTTCCTTCTGCCCCAGGCAATGCTTGTTTTGAACATCGATTTGAAGTGGCTCCTGAATAGAACTGCTGAGCCTATGATTATTCAAACTCAGCATGAAAAGCCAGCAGACACCTCTCTATACCTTATATATTTGAATTAATCTTAATTTGTTGTCAGGAAATTTGTTTGAAAGTGATTCATGGTATGAAGAGGTATATTCAAGATGATGAAGTTTTGTGCTAACTATGTCTATGTTTCCTTTCTTTATTCAAAAAATGACTCATCAGGATCAGATTCTAGGGAATATCAAATAAGGTATATGAAGTCTAATACTAAGCAAAGGACAGCATTTTGGTAAACAATTTTTCTTCAGAAACTTTTGAGATTGTACAACTCAGAAAATACGTGCTAAGTTATGGCAGAGCTATCCTAAATATTTCAAGCCTTTAAAACTTGCCTTTCACTCACAAGTGCAATTCTGATCTGTGTAGGTCACAGGAACCATTAGCTGTACTATATATTTAGACTTGTGACCTGATTCAACTTGTGTGTTAAATATAGTTTCCTTTTTCCTCTTGATCCGCAAATAAATTATTTCTAAACTTGGTATTGGTAAAGCTTATAATTTCCAAGTATTATTTTTCAATTTTAGTCTAAGAAATATTTTTGTAGTTTTTTTCTCTAACAGCTTTTCAACCCTACAAGGGTAGCTGTAGAATTTTAATAGATATCTATCTTAAATAATAAGGATAATGTGGGCTATTGAGAGGCCAGAGCAGTAAAAAAAATTGTGTAAGTATCCAGTAGACTTTATTGAAGTGTGCAAGGTACAATGGTGGGAAGCTAACGGTGGAAGAGGCAGATCCACAAACAGAATTATTTTGCCATGTGGTGAGGATAATGGTGAAGGGGTGTGTGTGTATATATATTTTTAAATTAATTAATTAATTAATTTTTTGCGGGTCTGGGAATGGAACCCAGGGGCATTCGACTTCCGAGCTACACCCTCTGCCCTATTTTTTTTTTTAATTCTTTATTTTGAAACAGGGTCTCACTAAGTTGCAGAGGGCCTAAGTATCTGAGGCTGTCCGTGAACTGCCATCCTAAGGTCTCAGCCTCCCTAATGCTGGGATTACAAGCGTGTGCCATCACGCCCGGGTATCTCTTTCTTTTTGAATCTATAATTTGTCCTTGAAGCACTGGGGAAGGATTCCTGAAGAAGTTAATGCCAAGGCTGAGCTTTAAAGGGTAAGCAATCAGGCAAAAAGTGTGGAGCAGAGTCTGAGCATAGGTTAACAGGGAAGGGTCTCCCTTGTCTTCTCATTTTCTGAAGCAACTTCAGTATTAGTTGGTAGGCAAGACACCCCAGCACTGCCAATGCTTCATCTTGATAGCCTTTTGCAGATAGGTTATGCAGTGGTGACCACACAAGCAGCTATTGTGACTACATTGTCAAGTTTACCAGATATTCCCTCCCATCTTTAATTTTTTTGTGGTACTGAGGATTGAACCCAGGGGCATTCTACCTCCTGCTACAACCCCAGCCCCATTTTTATGTTTTATTTTGAAACAGGGTCTCAATAAATTGCAGAAGGCCTCACTAAGTAGCTGAGGCTGGCCGAGAACCTGCCATCCTCCTGTCTCAGCCTCCCAAATCCTGGGATCACAAGCATGTGCCACCATGCCTGAGTCCCTCCCACCTTTAAATGCAACTCTTCCCTCATTTTCTAGGCAGTCTAATATATTTTAAGTGATAACCACAATTCCTCTGTATTACTTTGTTAAGGAAGCTGTAGAAAACTACCACCATCTGGGTGGCTTAGACAACAAAAAATTACTATCTCACAGTTCTGGAGAATAGAATTCTAAGACCAAAGTGTTCTTAGGGTCACTTCTTTCTGAACACTGAGAGAAAATCATTCTCTGCTTCTCTCCTGGCTTCTGATGCTTGATCATCTTTGGTGTTCCTTGTTTGTAACTGCATGGCTCCAACCTCTGCTTTCATGTTAGTGTGGCACTGTGTCTGTCTTGGCCTGCATTACCTCTTTCATGAAGACACCAGTCATATTAGGCCCCCTAACTCTACTACTATGAGTGTTAACTACTTTAGAAATAACCCTAATTTAAAAAAAAAACACATTTTTGAGGTACTGAGGACTATGACTAGGTAAAACATGCATTTTGAGCAGACACATTTCAATTAAAAACATGCCCCTCCAATGTAAAACTGTAAAGTTGAATCTGAATTTCAAGAAATATTTACTAGGATAAATACTTTTTGCTCATTTACATACAATGTATATCCTGTTAATTTCAACGTATCATAAATTTCATGTAGTATTTATTATTTAGTGAAAGTTTACTTAGGTATCTTATTGTTTTATTAAATTCTGGTCTTTTTTCAATAAAAATACTAAATTAAAAATTTGCTCACTCCTAAACTAAAAATGTAAAATCCTAAATTAATGAGCATGGCTTAGTAGTTGACACAGTATGGTCAAGACTGCTGATCTCTGAGGTGTTGGACAAATGTATAAAACAAGAATATGCTGAATTACTGTCCAAAAGTGGTATAAAGAATAACAGAAAAAATGACCACAAACATTTTGATTAGTGAATAAACAGGAATAAGTAAGCATTAGAAGTTAGTATTTATTTATAATCATTTGATAATATGGTGTTCAGATAGTTTGGTGACAGAGCCCGTAGGCAGAGGACGATATAGTTTTCTACATAAATCCCTTCTGAAATTAATGTATTCAATTCTTAGGTACCTGATTAAAAAATAGAGCTTTTAAATTTCCCCTTCAGCTTGCCAAATGGGTCCAATACCTACTTACCTAGTTATTTTATGTGTTTTGTATATATATATCAAATTCAACAGAGATCCTGAAAATTTTGGTATCACTTTTTACCTAGAGTAAAACAATTTGGTTCTGTACTTTGTTCAGATTCCTTTACCGATGCAAAGCTGGTTTTTGCCGAATTTAACGGGTCTACAAGCAGCTACCTGGGAAGGGCAAAGCACAGAGTTCAATCAAGGACACTGTCATCTGATACTACTGACATTGTTCTGTTTCTGTAGACCCAAATAGGTGTCGTAATTTTTTCATTATTTCTTATCCCCTCGATGGTCCGGAAAGGTTTTGTTTAAGACACTCTTGATGTGTCAAGTAAACTGCTTGACTCTTGGATAGGCTGTTTTCTCTTTCCCCGCTAAGTCACCGTGGGAGCCATCGTGTCCCGAGTCTCACACGTCTCTGCCTATCTCAGCGTGCTCCCCGGCGCCCCGGTTCGCTTCCCTCTTCCACAGGCTCAGAGCCTCGTCTTTTCTCCCTTGGTTAGTTCCTTCTCACTCTGGAGCCCTGTGAGGGGATTTAAATTCCAACCCGGAACTCGGGCTCGCGCGCGCTGCACGACGGGAGTCGTAGTTCCCGTGACGCCTCCCCAACCGCCTTTCACGCCGCGTCTCGGGCTCCGCGAAAACCCACACTCCCGGCGTGCCCGCGCGGGCGGGCCGGCCCTCTGCGCAGGCGCGCTGCGGCCGCAGGATTTGAATTGGCGGCGTTGTTATTGACGCCATATTGGGGCCGGCGGCGGGTGGAAGAGTCGGACCGCGGCGGGGGAAGCGGTGGGACGCGATCCGCGGAGCTCCTGCCGTCGCCGCCACTCGCCATCCCCCCGCGCCGCGCCGCTCGCCGGCCTCCGGGCGAGCTCGAGCGCCGGGGCGGCGCGTTCTAGCCTCCGCGCCCGGCGCCGGGTCGACTTCCGAAGCAGCGGGGCGCGGCGCGGAGCTCGGAGCCGCGGCAGGCGGCGGGGCGAGCCCGGAGCCGGCGGAGAGAAGGGCGAGCGCCGACGCGGCCCGCCCCGGCCCCGGCCCCAGCCGCGGAGGCGGCGGCGGCGGCTGCGCCCCCTCCCCTCCCGCCCGGGCCATGGCGTGCGGAGCCACGCTGAAAAGGACTCTGGATTTCGACCCTCTGCTGAGCCCGGCGTCCCCGAAGCGGAGGCGATGCGCGCCATTGTCGGCGCCCACCTCGGCCGCCGCCTCCCCGTCGTCGGCGGCTGCGGCCACCGCCGCCTCCTTCTCGGCCGCGGCCGCCTCGCCGCAGAAGTATCTCCGAATGGAGCCGTCCCCCTTCGGCGACGTCTCCTCGAGACTCACCACAGGTGGGACCCGGCGGGGAGCGGGGCCGGGCCGCCGCGTTCGGTTCCCCGCCGGGCTCCTCGGGGCACCGAGGCACAATAGAAATGGCCCCGGATCGGGGCGGGGTGGTCGGGAGGTCGGATGGGTAGGGCCGGGGCTTGCGGGCAGTGTGGGGAAGAGGAAGGTCCTTTTCTTTGGGCGGAATCACTGGAATTGAGTGTTTCCGTAATAAGTAGCTACCCGGCGGAAAGGATCAGAGAGGACGATATTACTCATAAATTAGACGAGCGAAGGGTCACATTTCACCCGAATCTCGATGTCTGTTGGTCTGAATCGATTGGTTGCAGCTATTAACTTGGGACTGGGTGGTTTGAGGCGAGACGACGGCCCCTCCTCCAGTTCAGACAAGGCTGATTTTAATATTGAGGGGGGTGGGGAGTGGGGATGGATGTCACTGGGGCGAGATCTAGGCCTGTCATTAATCACCCACAAGAACGCCACTTTGGCTGAGTCAAGACCTGTTTCCCTAGCAGGGTCAACAACAAAGAAAATGCTCTTCCCGAGAACTGTAATGTGATCACACGATGGGTCTAGACCTTGGAAAATCTTGAACTTTCGGCGAAAAGCAAATTGTATTGAAAACTGGAGAGTTGTTTTATTTGGAAATGCTTCAATTTTTGCCCACTAGAGTATATTGGAAGAAAACAAACCTAGCCTTGAGAATAAAGAAACCAACCCAAGAGTCCAAGGGACTTAAGACTTGTTTTTCATCATGAAACATTTCCTGAAAGTGACTACGGAGAATGCCTTTTGGCTGCTTTGTAGAGCGAGCCCCATCCCCCTCGTTTTGTACTTTAAAATCCTTGTGTGCCCCTGGCATAGTCCTAGGATAGGCTTTTATGGACTTTTAAGTGTAAATCTCTTTCCTTTGTGTGTAGCATGCAAAGGTTTTGTGTATGAGCTTATGGTAATATCGTTAGACAAAGCCTTTCCTTAGCTTGCTTTTAAATGTCTGGTTATCATTAACCTTTTTAAATAGGTGAGAAGCATGTACTTACACATTTGGTTAACTTCCATTTGGAATTGACTTATTAGGTGGGGATTCTTAATGTTGCATTTTAAAACATCTTTTCCCAAGTCCATGGAGAGACTACCATTTTTGCTATTAAATATTTGGTCTAACTTAAGGATATGGTGTTTTAGAGCTGTAGCCTGTTTTCACAGGAATTCCAGAACTTTAATGAGGATACCTAGTTTGTCTTTAGTTATATCTTTGACAATTGAAATGGCATCATGGAATCTGTATGTACTAAAAGGTCATTTCAGAATAGCTAAAGCTGACCAATACATTTCCGTGGAGGTAGTGAATTCAGTGTTAACTGTGTGAGCTGAAGAATTATTTCTGGTTGAGAATGCACTTCAGTGGTAGAGAGCTTGTCTAGCATGCTCAAAGCCCTGGGTTCAATCTCCAGCACCACAATAAAATTATCTTGCAATGCTATTGAAATGTCTTGAGCAGAAATGTAACAGGGAGCTATGACATGTTCTCTCACTTTAAAGGGAACTTACTGAAAAAAATTGTAAACCTTGTGCATATTTGTCATTTCATTGGTATATTTGTATCATCTCAAGTTTCAAGTAAGTTATGGTAGTAAAAAGGACTGCAATCTTTAAGCCAGCTGAATCAAATTCAGTAACTTTCTAAAATATTGCCGCTTTGTTTTTGAAGGTGAGTTCTAATTTGGAAGTTTGATTATATATTTAAGTGTAAAGTCGAAGTTAATTTTACTGAGTTGGCTAAAAGTGATCTATTTCAACTAATTTGAATATTAACATTAGAAGTTGGCTTGAGCCAGGCATGGCAGCACACACTGTAATCCTGGTACTTGGGAGGCTGAGACAGGAAAATCTGCGTTTATGGCCAGCTTCAGCTACTTAGTAAGGCCCTGTTTCCAAATAAAGAATAAAAAATAGGGCTGGGGATGTAGCTGGGAAGTAGAATGCCCCTGGGTGGTTCAATTCCCACTAAAACACACACACACACACACAGAGTTTATGAGAAAAAAACCAGTTACAGTTAAGTTTTGACTTGCTAAAGTGTGCCCTTTTTACTATACTTTATAATGACATTGTATATGTGTGCTTTATGACCAGTTTGGGATATGTTCCTATATGGTTTTGTAATAATGCTATCATAATGGGAACTGCAGTGTTGGGCAGATTATCAAAGAGCTTTCCAGTTTTCGAAACTATTACCAAACTTGGAAATAATTTTCCCAAGCACCTAACTTTTAGATTTCTATTTTAACCATGGTGATTCTTAAACTTTACAGTAGTGAATACCCATTTTATGTATACTTAGTGGAAATAAGTAGCTAGAAATTGGAAGTGGACAGAAGCTTACTAAACTGAAATTGGCTGGGCTTCTGCCAGAACTCTTCCTTTCACTTCTGTGAGTTCAATTATAATTTAAATTCAGAACTAGAAACCTGAAGTTTTTTCAGAGCATATACAAAATACAGTTTATTTTATTCTTGCTCTCCTCTGGATACTTACATTCCAGTCTTCTGGTGGTATAGCTGAGGTAATGATATGACTATTAGAATCTGGCACTTGGGAGGCTGAGACTGGAAGATTGAGGTTTGAGGCCAGCCCAGCAATTTCAGGAACTTGAATGTCTGTTTGTTTATTTATTAATTTATTTTGCAGCACTGGGGGTTGAACCAGGGTCATTCTACCTCCGAGCTGTGCCCCCAGCCCTATTCTTTTATTCTTTATTTTGAAAAGTGGAGGGCCTTACTAAGTAGCTGATGCTGGCTTTGAACCTGTAATCTCCTGTTCCAGCTTTCCAAATGCTGGGATTACAAACATGTGTCACCACGCCCTGCCTGGACATCTGTTTTTACCCCTGTTATTTTAGTCATTCTAGAAAAGTGATTTCAAGTTTGACTTAACAATTTCTTATTTATTTATTTGCTGAACTGGGGATGGAACACAGGGGCATTCTACCTCTGAGCTACACCCCAGCCCTGTTTTTTATTCTTTATTTTGAAACAGGGTCTCACTGAGTTGCAAAGGGCCTAAGTAGCTGAGACTGTTAAGGAACCTTGATCCTGTGGTCTCAGCCTCCCAAATGCTGGGATTACAAGTGTGTGCTGCCACCTGGCACAACCTCTTAATAGTTTTCAAACTTTTACAGCTTTCCATTTAATATTAGAGGGAAAGGGATAGTTGAAGAAAGTCAAGTTCTTATCCTCAAGACTTGGATATTGCTATTTAACACAGGCTTGTGAGGGGTGATGGAGCTTCTTATACACAGTATATCTCAAACCAAGTTTTTGGGACACCAGAGTTAATTCAGCAGTGGAGCCTAGGACAGGGTTAACAAACTGGTAGTATTTTTGTACAGCCTGGAAACTAAGGTTTTTTTGCATTTATAAATGGTGGGGTTTTTTTTTAAACCAACTGTTGTGATGTGAAAATAATATGTAATTCAAAATTTTCAAGTGCATAAGTAAAAATGCTATTGAAATACAATTGTGGTTTTTTTCAGTTTTGCCCATTTTATAAGGACAGGATGGAGTAGTTGTGGCAGACCATTGCCATATTTGCTCTCTTGACCTTTACAAAAAAAGTTGCTGTTGTACTTTGGTTAGGAGGTTAGCAGTAAGCTTAAGTGTTATATCTTAATTAGGTGTTTTTTTTTTTTTTTTTTTTTTTGTGGGTCTGGGGATGGAACCCAAGGGCATTTGACCTCCAAGCTACACCCTCTGCCCTATATTTTTTATTTTGAAGCAGGGTCTCACTGAGTTGCAGAGGGCCTTACAAAGTAGCTGAGGCTGTTTGTGAACCACGATCCTCTGGTCTCAGCCTCCTGAATGCTGGGATTACAAGTGTGCGCCACCATGCCCGGCTCTTCATTAGCTTTTGAAATAGCTTTAATATTTCATTTATTTAAACTATTTTCATTTCCAAGAAATAAGTTATTTTAGTTTTGTGGTACTGGGGGGGGGGTGACCCAGAGGCTTTCTACCTCTGGGCTATACCCCCAGCCCTATTTTTTATAATTTATTTGGAAACAGGGTCTCAGTAAGTTGCTGAGAGCCTCACTAAGTAACTGAGGCTGGCTTTAAACATGTGCAGTCCTCCTGTCTCAGCCTCCCAAGTGCTGGGATTACAAGCGTGCACCACCATGCCCAGCTGAAGTTATTTTAATAAAACCAAAATATTATGCAATATTACAAGAGAGTGTAAGTCAAATCTAACACATTTCATAATTGTGCAGTGAATTAATGGAAAAGAGAGCCTTCTGTGGATATCAACTCTGAGTTTGCTAGGCACATTAATACACATTCTTTATGGCTACAGGTACCATTGCTCATGTTTGCCGTAGGAATTGAGTTGGATGAGTTAAATTCCTTTGTAAGAACACAATTGTATTTGCTGGAAACTTGCCATTAAAAATGGAAACTACAGCTTGTGAATGGGGACAAGTTCACAGAAGCATGGATTGTTCACGAGACAATGATGCATGCCTGCAAACAGACACACCAGCTGGCTTAAATGAAATATAAATGGTGCTAGGCAAACAAATGAGATGTCTGTTGGAGGAGTCAACATCTCACTTCAGATGTCATTTGTATTGAGCCAGAAGTGGTTTTTAATATTTTGTGGTTATTTAGACAGCTGTTAAATTGTTTCTAGTTTTCAGTGGATTTGGCAAATAAATGTTTTTAATGGTATTTGTACTTTGGATTTGAAACTTGATATTTTATTTAGGACTAGATATTTAACTACACTTCTTTCTATAAATTATACAGTTAAGAATACCATAGCTGAGCCTTATTAACTGAATTAGTTGACCAGTAATTTGTGCTCCTTTCAGCCTTTGTGTTTAACACTGCCTAGTACCACTGACTCACAGAATATTCTCTGTATATGTGAAACCAAAGTGAATTTCTTGCCTTTGAGTAGACTACCTACTTTCAAACAAATATGAAAGGGAAATACTTAATCAACCTTTTTTTTTTTTTTTTTTTTTGGTACTGCAGGTTGAACCCAGGGGCATTCTACTTCTGGGCTACAAGAAGTAGAAAAGCCCCCCCCCCTTTATTTTTATTATTTGTTGAAACTGGGTCTGGCTAAAGTTGCTGAGGCTGGTCTCAAATCTGTGGTCCTCCTTATTCTCAGTCTCCCAAGTACTAGGATTACTGGCATGCACACTGTGCCCCAGCTCTTATTCAAGTAGGTATGAACTAGTTTGGCATCTACAGATGCTACTTTAATTATATTCCTGAGCTTCCCCCAGTGTAACTCAGCTTAAGAGTTTGGATCTACCAGTCTTATAGCAATGACTCTTAACAGGGATGCCTTCTGAATTTTGAGGTCAAGTTGGGTTATATGAATTAAATAGTTTGATAATGGCCTCAAAGTTATTTTAATCTGCCATACCTTCCCTCTTAGTTAACATCTTATTACAGATAAAACTATAAAGTGTTGAATTTATTTGAATTATTCTAGCCTCAGCATTTCCCAGGGTTCTTAAGAGGTGCTGAAATTGGAAAGAAAAATGTGATAATAGTTTTCCCCCTTTTCGTTTTGTGCCTTTTGTTTTTGACTGTTTTGTGCCAATAGTCACAATATGTAACAATGTTTTAAGACAATGCTTATAACTGAAATGCTGCATTAAAGACTTTAAGCATTTTTTTCTGCAGCATTTGAAGTGTATTTCTTATCTCCTCTTGGCTGGGCACAGTGCTTTGATGTAGGAGGATTACAAGTTTGAGGCCAGCCCCTGCAATTTAGCAAGACCCTGTCTCAGAATAGAAAATAAGAAGGCTAGCAGGATGTAGCTCAGTGATAGAGTGTCTCTGGGTTCAGTCCCCAATTCCAGTAAAGAAAAAAAAAATTCCTCATACACATGGGTTACCTGCATTACAATATTTTAAGTAGTTTTGTTTGCAAAAATTTTTACCCATTGTTAGAGATTTGCTTCTTTGAAGAAAAATTATAGAATTTTGAGCAGGAAATATTTTGTAATACAGTCAGATCTTTTATTTCTAAAAGAATTGAATAAGTTATAGCAATTTTTTTATACATGATGAAATGATACTATAGCTACAGGGAATCATTGCAAGTAGGTAATTTGGTAATCTCAAATGAGACTTTTAACTTGGTTCCACAATTCTGCCTTTCAATGAATAACCTTGCCTCTTGTACAGAAAACAATAGAGTCCATCCAGTGGCAGTTTCTTCAGTTTCCCAGTATCTATACTTCTGATTTTTTTCCTTGTTCTTTTAGTATCATTGAGGAATAAAGGAAATAGTGAAAGCCCTTTATACAGTAAGGGAAAGATCTTCCCTTTTTCCAAAGGAACCTTATGATCTTGATTATTCCCTTTTTCCCTTCTGAACTAATCTTTGCTTTTGGCATTATTCTTAGGCCTTCCATTGGAAAGAAAGTAAAACATTTTTCTCCAGCTGTCTTTTTTACATTCCTCCACTATAAAATCAAATCAAAAGAACTTTCATAGAGCCTGCTCCAGCTGAGCATGGTGGTGCATGCCTGTAATCCTAGTATTGGGGAGGCTGAGATAGGCGGATCATAGACTCAAGGCCAGCCTCACCAACTTAGACCCTGTTTTAAAAATTGAAAAGGAAAGTAGGGTCTTGTAGTTGATTACTATCCTGAAGTCCTCATGGAGTCTCTTCTCTCAGTCTTTGCAACCTGGCTTAGGTTCTAAATTTATGTTATATAATATTTTATTGTATAAAGGGCATTTGTTTACTAGAGGAAGAAAAGCTATGATCACTCCCAAGGTCAAATTCTGATTTCACTGGCACTACTTAGCCAGTGATAAGTTATTTGAAATGACTCGACTGTAAGTAAATACTACTTTGACTTCAGTACTATGGTTAATTGGAATGGAATTGGACCGCTTGCTTCTGAACCAAATGGAACTGGATGTTTTCTGTGGCATGCACATTTTGGGTTTTGAATTTTGTGTAGTTCGAATTACTTTGTATCTTTCCTATTTATTGCCTATTTTTATTCTTTATTTCTTAGCTTGTGAGCTACTTGAGAAGATACCTATAAGAAGTAAATAGCTATACAATAAAAGCAATAGGGATATTAACATATCCCCTTAATGTAATATAAGCTGGAAATAGGAGGCTTAGTAGATATCAAGGGAGAATCCACTTGCTGATTGAGAGTCATTGAACTCTTTGCATTAGTGAAATCCCATTGTAAAATGTGTGTTTACCTGCAGGGTTTTAACAAATTGAGTCATTTCAAATAAGCAGTCATTAGCTATATAGTACCAGTAAAATACTAGAATTTGACCTTGTGATTATATGTTGCTTTCTCCTCCTTTAGGAAGATAGATGAATGTCTTTTATGAGATAAATATTAAGTAATGCAAATTTAGAAGCTTAAGCCAGTTATTTTTAAGGTATTATAGTATGTGCCCGATGTATTATGCTTATTAATATTCCTGTTAATTCAGATAGAAGTTAAAATTGTAGCTATACCTTGACTATTTGGTATTAAAATTTGGTTCCAGGTACCTTTGATATAGCAGTAATTTTAAAGAGACTCTAAAATGGCATCAGATCATTTCTTTCTGGTTAAATAATTCTTGCCTGAATAAGAACTTTAAGGTTTCTGCAAGCAGAACATAAGAACTATTTTAGTTTCTTTTTTTTTTTTTTTTTTTTTTTTTTTTTTTGGCAGGTCTGGGGCTGGAACCCAGAGGCATTTGACCTCTGAGCTACAACCCCTGCCCTATTCTTTATTTTGAAACCGGGTCTCACTGAGTTGCAGAGGGCCTCACTAAGTAGCTGAGGCTGTCGGCGAACCAGATCCTCCAGTCTCAGCCTCCCGAATGCTGGGATTACAAGCATGCACCACCACGCCCGGCTAGTTTCTTAAAAAAAGAAATGATCCTGGGGAAATAGCTGGTCTATGAAGATGGATCTCCATGGCAATCTCCAATGTGTGTGTGTGTGTGTGTGTGTGAATTTACAAAGACATGGCAATGTGTAGTATGTAGTTCAAAACTATTTTATTTGAAAAGGTTTTTGTTTTGGATCTTACTGGCTACTGCAGGTTGTACTTAACTGTGAGCAGGGTTTCCATATCATTTGTGTTCCTATCTAGAACACAAACTTCCTATCTAAAACATGGCAAACTTAGAAGATTTTTTTTTTTTTTTAGTGTTCTATCTAGATATATGCTTCCCCCCCCAAAATGACCCCATAGGGAATTAAATAGCATACAAAGTGGCTTAAAGGGGGCTTTGTACATAAGCTTTTAGTTCATGAAACACTAATGTTTGACACAGTAATATCAATAGGTCTGGAGCAAAAATTTAATTTTACATACTAGATTTATAATTTATAGGACCTAGAAAGATATTTTGACATATTCAACCCCAATTTCTGGTTCTCCTTTAAATATTTTTTTTTAGTTCTAGTTCCAAGTTTTCTCCCCTTGCTCCCAGTCCCTACTTGATGCTGTTTGCTTTTTAGTTATCGTTTTTAATTCCATAACTGCTTTCTTTTGTTCGATTGTTGACCTTTTTATTTTGTCCAAGATTTCTTAATCAGTGCAAACTTTAAAAGAGGACTTTTCCTTACACACTTATGTAAGTTGATTAAAAATATTACAAAGGAATAATTGTTAGCTCATTGGTATCTCTTACCTATTTAATAGGAGGGAAGATTTATTAGCAATCTTAATGACATACTAGATTTGAGAATGAAAATGCTGAGTTGGAATTTACTACTTGCTCAGCAGTATTTTGAGAGCAATATACATTTTTAGGATTTTCAAAAGGGACATAGCCATTTATTTTTATTTTTATTTTTATTTTTTGGTGGTACTGGGGTTCCTGGAAGCCCTTCTATCTCCGGGCTACACTCCCAGACCTATTTTTTATATTTTTATTTGGAAACAGGGTCTCCTAAACCAGCACGCGCGGCTGGCTTCGAACCTGCGCCATCCTCCCGTCTCCGCCTCCCAAGCGCGGGGATTACAAGCGTGCGCCACTACACCCGGCTAACATAGCCATTTATGATTTAGCTTGTCATTAAGAAACTTACCTCTCAATGACTGCAGCAAATTCAGTGAGCTTCCTTGATGCTATATGATTAAAATATGTAATTATGTGAAATGTGTAAATATTAATATGTAATATAGTTATACATATTTACATATGTATAAATATGTTTACATATATAACATTAAAAATATAAATATATGTAATGTGCAGGAAGTGAAACGATATTATCTGGCCTTTTTTTAATGGACTGTAAGTTGTATTGGCAGTGCAATTTTAGATGTTATGTGTTTTGGGAATAAAATACTTGAAATATATAAATTTATATTTACTTGCTAGGTTTTTTTTTTTTTTTTTGAGCCTTTCTACCTCCAGGCTATACTCCCAAACCTATTTTATCCTTTTTTTATTTTTGCAAACAGGATCTCTTAAGCCAGCATGGCTGGCTTCGAACCTGCGCGATCCTCCTGTCTGCCTCCCAAGCGCAGGGATTACAAGCGTGCGCCACCATGCCGGGCTACTTGCTAGTTTGGTAAGATGGCTAGAACTCAGTAGCTTAAGACTACTAAGTAAACAAGTTAAACATTTGTTTACTGATATATCAGACTCCTTTATCCAGTTGGTATGGTATCAGCTTAAGTGAGTCAGATATGTAGGTTGAGTTGAATCTGGGATAATTTCTTGAATTATTAGCTTCAAAACTGTACCCCTAAAGTATGAACTTGAGTTTGTACTTAGCTATTTGTGACTTGAGCTACTAAGATCCTGGCTAAGTTCAGTTGGGCAATTTACTGAGTAATTTTGTTGATCATGTTAACCAGTATTAGAACATTTGAGAGCGAGCTGGGTGTGGTGGTTTACACTTGTGACCCCAGTACTTGAGAGGCTAAGACAGGATTGTAGGTTCTGGCTAGCCTCAGCTACTTAGTAGGCTCTCTGCAACTTAGTGAGACCCTGCTTCAAAATAATAAAAAACAGAGTGGGAGGTGTAGCTGAGAGGTGGAATGCCCCTGTGTTCAGTCTTCCTCTCCCAGTACTGCCCCCCCCCAAAAAAAATTGAGAGCATTGTGTGACTTAGATGACATAGTTTCATGATAAAAAGCAGCATAGGCAATAGCATGAAAAACTTTCAGCTCTTTAACTGACAGCATCAAATGTTGGCAAAGAGATGTAGCAGCTGGAACTCTATACAGTTATGCCAGTAGGAATGCAAAATCATTCTGGAAAACAGTTTGGTAGTTTCTTATAAAGTAAAATCATTCACTTGATTACAGTCTAATCCCATTTTAAGGTATTTACCCAAGAGACATGAAAAGATGTCCACCCAAAGACTAGTAGTTGAATATTCATAACTCCCTAGTTGGAAATAGTCCAAATATCCACAAACAGGGTAATGGACAAGTATGTATACACACAACACAGTAGAATACTACTGATTAATAAAAAAGGAATTATTGATTCATGAAGCATACATGAATCTCAGGGATATCTAATGTGGTAATACACAACACAATTATGCTGTGTAGGGAACAAGAAGAAAAATGTACCTATAGAATACAGATACAATTGCTGGGCATGGTGGCGCACGCTTGTAATCCCCACGCTTGGGCAGCTGAGATGGGAGGATGGCACAGGTTCGAAGCCAGCCTCAGCTACTTAGTGAGGATTTCAGCAACTTAGACCCCGTTTCCAAATAAAATATAAAATAGGGCTGGGGGTGTAGCCCAGAGGTAGAATCTCTCTGGGTTCCATCCTCAGTACGGCCAAAAAAAAAAAGTAGAAAAAATACTTTTGCTCTGTGGTTGATTGAATCTATGTACGTAGAACTTGTGGATGGATACAGAGGGCCAATTGTAACAGTAGATGAGCCTTTACAAATGGAGGGATGTGGTGTGTGTTTTGCAGGGTAGTGGTGGTAGAATTGCAAAGGAGTGTGAGAGAACTTTTTGGATTGATGAAGGTTGAAATGGTTCCAAGACTCTGGATGTACTTGTTTGAACTTACTGAGTTACTTGAAAATTGGTGAATTTTATCATTTTTAAGTTGCACCTTAAAATTCTTTAGCATTTATTGGTGCCAGTAACTTTTATCAGGTTGTATGAAGGTTTGCAAATTTAATTTTAAAAAGCTTTACTGTATCTTCATCCTGGATTTGTTACAAACATTTCTTTGGTACATTTAGTTTTGCTTTCATTAGTTTTGGTGTGAAACAAGAAGCAGAGGAAGGAGGATTAATCTGAGAACTGCTGTGTAGTGACAATGCACATAAATCACACAAAAGGGAGATGTTGCCATCAGGTTACTCTGAACTAGTATACCATTTAGTCTTTGGTTGTGAATAAACTAAAGATGCATTGAGTGGCACTCTTTTGGTACTGGGGTTTCTACAGAAAGTCCAAGCTACACCCCAGTCCTTTTTTATTATTATTTTGAAACAGGGTCTCTTAAGTTCTGAGGCTGGCCTGGAACCTGGGATCCTCCTGTCTCAGCCTCCCAGATACTGGAATTATAGGCATGTATCACCACACCAGACTTGACTGGCGCTTTTGATCAGGATAGTGGTAGTTCTGATCAGAAAATGATGTGAATGAACTTTTGATCTTCATCAGAGATTGGAATATTACTCTGAGCAAGGTGGTGTGTGCCTGTAATACTAGAGCATCTCCAGAGGAGGCTCAGACAAGAGGATTGAAAATTCAAGGCAGCCTGGGCAACTTAGTAAGACCCTGTCTCAAAATAAAAAGGGCTGGGGATATAACTTGTACAGTGCTCATGGGTTCAGTTTCCAGTACTCCCACCAAAAAGAAAAGGGGGAAAAAAAAAAGCTTTTGAAAATAGTTACTGAAAAGTGTTATTTTTAAAAAAAGGCTATTTGTGTTTGTCCTGAATCCCATTATGTCAGGGTAAACTTACTGCTTGGTAGATAGTAATTTTATTTCACAGTGGTAACTTCAGTTTTAAACTATGAATTATTTCACCTGAACTGAAAATGACTATAAGCTATAAAGAAAATGTTACTATTCTAAAAAATGCTGAATACAATTAGAATGGATATAACCATCCTGAAGTTAATCATTTCAATTTGTATTTAAACCACATATTCATATAAGCCATTTTGTTATATGACAAGTTAAAATAAATGGTGTTTTGAATTGGTTATCTATTATCTAAAATGCTTATGAAATAGGCTCTCTCTAAATTATATGAGACTGATTTATTTGCTCAGAGTCACTCAGAAATCCTTATCTAAAAGTTATGAGACTGATTTATTTGCCCTCAGTCTCTCAGAAATCCTAAGACAAGTTCTCCTAGAAAAATTATTAAAGTGAAAATTAAGTATGAAAGCCACTAATACTAAATTTAAAAAGGATTATTTATCTTAAGTTTAGCCTCCAGTTGAGTTTTTAGTTGTTAAAACTTCAGTGTAGAAACAGATGTTATAGCCAAGTATTTTTGAATTTTTACTTACTTGTTGCTACTTTATTTTTGGTTAATCTTGTTTTGGATTAGGACTGATTCTTGGAATGGGGCCTCACATGGGTACCTGTTGATTTGGGAGTTATAGGAGTAGTTACAGGAGTTTTTACTGTGTGAAAATCTGAAGGGGGAGTTGAAACCCAGGTAGGGATTTTCTGGAGAGGCCAAATATTTTGAATTAGAAATTGTTCTAAACTGAATCGTACTGGCTTAAAAAGATATGCTAGATATAATTTTACCCTTTTGATGGCTGTGGTTAAAGATAATCGCACTGTGGTATAGTCTAGTTTCTTATTTATTGAAAGAACCTGTTATGTATGCATCAATTTACATGAATTTTACTCCAAAATATTCAGAATGCTTTGCTGTTAATGCTGGGATAGTCTTAGGTTCTATGGAGCTTAATATTAATGACAATGACTATTTTATGTATGACATTGTAGTTCTGTTTCCTTCGCCATCTTGTTACGCTACTGTCACTTCTCACTGGTATGTGCTTAAATATATGTAATCCTCTCCTCTTATTATTTTGTAGTATTGGGGGTGGAATCCAAGGGCCTTCTACTTCTGGGCTATACCATCAATTCTATTTTATGTTTTCTTTGGAAATGAGGTCTTAGTGAATTACTGAGAGCCTTACTAAGTTGCTGAGGCTGATTTTGAACCTATGATCCTCCTGTCTCAGCCTCCCAAGTACTGAGATTACAGGCATGTCACCACAATGTCTGACAAATTATTTATGAGCTTAGAAATGCCTATTTGTAGAAGAGTTCTTTATGTGGCAAATAAGCTTTGAGTTTGAGACTTTTTTTTGTTATTGTTTTGTTTTTGTTTTGTGGTACTGGTGATTGAACCCAGGGAGGCAATCTACCTCTGAGCTACACTCTTATCCCTATTTGGAAACAGTCTCGCTAGGTTTATTGAGTCTCACTACTTGGTGAGGCTGCACTTGAATCTGTGATTCTGCTGTCTCGGCCTCCCAAGTAATGGGATTACAGGCTTGAGCCACCATGCCCAAGTAAGATTTGGACCCTGAAAGAGAGCCTCAGCAACTTGGTAAGACCAGTATCAAAATAAAATAGGGCTGGGGGTATAGCTCAGAGGTAGAATGCCTTTGGGTTCAATCCCCAGTATAAAAAATAAATAAGTAAATAAAAAAATCTAAATTATTGATGTGTTTTAGTCACAGACTCTTTTGATTATTTTTATATAATAAAAATATTTTTGATATTGATAATTTTCATTATTTTGAGTGAAAAACTTTAAATTTATCTTTTGCTAGTTAGTGCTAAACAAGAATGATTTTGTTGGAATAGGTGAGTTTTAGGTGTGTGTGTGTTATAAACACGTTCTTTTGGAGTGACGGCCCCCATTTGTGCTGAAAAGAATTCCTCCCAGAATGTCAGTTTTTGTGTATTATTTGAAGGGAATATTTTGGGTAGATTGGTTCTACTAAGTAGTTGTTGAAACGTCAACCTTTTTTCCTTTAGCTTGAAAGTTTTTAACTTGCCAAATTTTAACTTTTCTTTTAGAACAAATTCTGTACAACATAAAACAAGAGTATAAACGCATGCAGAAGAGAAGACATTTAGAAACTAGTTTCCAGCAGACAGATCCAGGTTGTAGTTCTGATGCACAGACACATGCATTTCTCCTCAGTGGACCAGCTTCACCAGGTAATAGTTAATTTTGATAAGTGAAAAGAAATGTTTTTCAATACGGGGAAAGAGTACTCCAAACTGCCTTCCATCACTTAAAGGCATTTTAAAATCCTGTTTCTTCTCAGGATTTAAATATATCCATATATTTAAATTGTGTGTGTGTGTGTGTGTGTGTGTGTGTGTGTGTGTGTGTGTGTGTGTGTAATGAATATAATCTTAAAAATGTGGTATGAAAGCCAGGTGTGGTGGTACATGCTTGTAATCCCAGTATACAGGAGGCTGAAACCAGGAATATTGCAGGTTTGAGGCCAGACTCAGCAACTTAATGAGACCTTATTTCAAAACAAAATTTAAAAAGTATAACTCAGCCGGGCATGGTGGCTCACACTTGTAATCCCCGTGCTTGGGAGGCGGAGACAGGAGGATGGCGCAGGTTCGGAGCCAGCCGCGCTGGTGTTAAGAGACCCTGTTTCAAAAATATAAAATAGGTCTGGGAGTGTAGCCCCGAGGTAGAAGGGCTTCCAGGAACCCCAGTACCACCAAAAAAAAAAAGTATAACTCAAAGCTACAATGCTTTGGGGTTCAATTCCCAATAGCCCTCTTCCCCTGGGGGGGGAAAATGTTACAAAATGAGTTATATATATAACCACTTATATATTACCTCAAAAGTGGACATCATGTATGGTTTCTAGCCTTCATACAGTACACCATATGCTTCTTTTGTTAGGTACAGATGTACCCTGCTTGGCTAAACACGGCTCTTTGATGTGGCTTTCCATGATTACTTGATTATATTCAGAAGTTCTGCTTCTCACAGAATTTATAGAAATATCCCTGTACATGTACACATGTCTTTGTTGCAAAGGACCTCACCAAGTAGCTGAGGCTGTCCACAAACCATGACCCTCCTGTCTGTTTCCCAGATGCTGGGATTACAAGTGTGCACCACCATGCCCAGCTGGAATAGATTTCTGAAGCTGGATTTTTAAAATCCTGTATCTGTTCTTGTATACCTTTTGTTGGAGGGGGTGATCTGTAAATAAATCTATGTGTATAAAGGTAAAAGTAAGGTTTGAAATGAAGAGGAAGCTGAAACTTGGCTGAAAAAACTATAAAAATGGCTCTTAAGTTCTCAGCAAAATAATTTTTCTTGTAATAGCAGTTGTTTTCCTTTCCTTTCTCTCTCTTTCCAGCAAGGATAGGAGAAACTGGCAGATTGAAGAATCATTCAGAGCCATACAATAGTCGAATGAGATCAGGAAGCAGGAAATTGTTCCAAATGAAATACTGCAGTATTCCTGCTAATTAGGGGAACCAGGTATAAGTAGGTTAAACAATAAAGGGAGGTGAAGGTGAGGGCTAGACTGTATCAGTGGGAAACCAGTATTATTGTCAGTCGTCTTAGAAGAGCAACTAACTGGCAGCCTTAATAAAACTGGAAATTTGAAAGTAAGATAGCCTTAGTAATTATGGACTAAAACCAGTACACTCTATTTTGGTGATAGACTGTGATAGACACAGTTGTAAAAAACACAGTTACTGTGTCACGCTAGCCAAGCAGGTTAGAAGCAGCAAGAAGAGTAGGAGGCACCAGGGGCAAATACAAAGCAAGGTGAAACAGCTGATAGCAAATGGGAGTGTTTGTATGTATATAAAATACCAGAATGGCTATCATAATCCTGAGCTCTCAAAAAGATTGTTAGAAGTTCTTAAGAAGCTGGGAATGATGTTTTCAGAAGTATGCCAGGTATGGTGGCGCAAGGCTTGTAAACTCAGCATTCGGGAGGCTGAGACCAGAGGATCGCGGTTCGCGGACAGCCTCAGTTACTTACGTGAGGCTATGAAAAACCCTGTTTCAAAATAAAGAATAAAAAAAAGAAAAGAAAAAAGAAGAGATAAAGTATCTTAAGTGATCCTTGAAGAAGAGATCATCTCTAAATAATTTTTTTTTGGTGGCACCAGGATTGAACCCAGGGGGATTCTTCCTCCGAGGTACACCCCCAGCCCTATTTTTATTTTTATTTAGTTTCAAACAGTCTCACTAGGTTGCAGAGTCTGAAGCTGTGTTTAAACCTGGGATCCTCCTATCTCAGCCTCCCAAGTACTGGAATTACAGGTATGTGCCACCACTCAACTTGAAGAAATCTTACATATGAATTATCTCACTTTAATAATGCCAGGTGGCTGTCAAATTTTATGCTTCAAAGTCCTTAAAAAGTATTAATGTAACAGCCAAAATTTTTATGCTATAGAGTTCTTAATGTAAATGTTTATTTAATATATTAAATAATACGTGTACATTATATACTGCCAGGGTTTATTTTTACTATAGTGATCTAGCAGATATCATTGATTAAAATTAAAAACTATTGTAGAAGTGCAAAATTCATAACCAAGAAAAATGATCAGTGCTTCCTCCTTTATTTACTTTTTTGGTGCTGGAGATTGAACCCAGGGGTGTTCTACTCATTAGCTCTACTCCCAGCCCTATTTTATTTTTGAATAAGATAATAAAATTCTGGGTCTGTTTCTGAGGATGGCCTTGAACTGTGATACTCCTGTCTTAGCCTCACAAGTGTTGGGATTACAGGCATGGACAACCACAGCTGGCTGTGCTTCCTTTTTTAAATGAGCTTTGAGTCTTTGCTCATGAATCGGCTTGTACAAAAATGATTGGCATCCCATTCTCCCATAAAGCTTTTCTTAATACTGACCCATGATTTGTGTGTTAAAAATTATTACCATAAAAAGTACTTCTCTTTCAAAAGTACTTCTGATAGGTATAAAAATACTGAAGGGATAGTCTTGCTAATGAAGGTGAAAACATGAATGCAGCTGCTTTGAGGCTTAGTTGTTTTAGGATAATGAAAACAGTATATATAGTTCTATGTTCTCACAGAGTTTTGAGTATATAACTAGCTTTAATGCCTGAACTTTTCCTTATGAGCTAAATTATGGTAACATAGTAGAAATTATGGTCACTGTGTTCACAAGTCTTTAGATAAGTATCTAGATTTAAGAATGTTCTCTTAGAGTAAATCTCTCTTAAAAGGATTGATAAGCTACATCTTTAAAAAAAAATGTTTTATTGTGCAAATGAGAAATTACTTTTCTCTCTCTTGGAGATGGGAAGTCCCTCTAAATTAAAGTTTGAAAAATGAGGGAAGAAGTGAAAGGTAGAGTAATCTCCAGTTTGTTGTGAGGTATGACATTTACTTTATGGCTTTGAAGCATAACACTTTTCTTTTCACAGTATAATTAATACTCTGGTAGCCAGGTGTGGTGCTGCACAGTTGTAATCCCAGCATTTGGAAAGCTGAGACAGGAGTATCACAGTTTGCAGTCAGGCTCAGCTACTTAGTGAAGCCCTTTGCAACTCAGTGAGACCCTGTTTCAAAATAGGGCTAATGGTGTACCTCGGGAGGTAGGATGCCCCTGGGTTCCATTCCTGGTACCACACACACAAAAAAAAACCTCTGGTACCAAATATAAATTCTTTATACCAGAGATGGTTTTTATTCTGTAGAAAGTTTGTAGACTAGTCATTAATACTTTCTGGAAGAATATTTGCTAGAATGGAGATAAGAAGTTTTGTGATGGACCCATTGTTGTCATGTTTTGAAGTTTTTTACACTCATCTTTCAACTTATACTCAGTTACTTCTTGTTCTGTTTTTCCAGAGTTACAAGGTGTTAACTTTTGTTCTACTTGGGAAATCCTGTTTCCTTTTTTTTTTTTTTTTTTTGTTGTTATGCTAGGGATTGAACCCAGAAGCATTTTGCCTCTAAGCTACAACCCCAGCCCCAATTATTTTGAAACAGGGTCTAAGTTGCTGACACTGGCCTTGAACCTGCCATCCTATCTGTTTTCCAGGTACTATAGGCATGTGTACATCTGGCTAAAACTGATTTTAAAATGATTTTATATTAAGATGATCCAAATGAAACCTTTTCACTTAGAGAATACTTTCTACCAAAGCTCTAAGTCAGGTGTTTTTTATTCATGTTATACATAGGGACTTCATCTGCAACATCCTCACCATTAAAAAAAGAACAGCCCTTATTTACTCTACGGCAGGTTGGGATGATCTGTGAACGTTTGTTGAAAGAACGTGAAGAGAAGGTTCGAGAAGAGTATGAAGAAATATTGAACGCAAAACTTGCAGGTAAGAAATGAGTTTTAGAGTCTGATTCCAGACTCATTGTAAGAAATACATTATTTTGAGCAGGGCGTGGTGGCGCACCCTTGTAGTCCTAGCTTTGGGAGGCTGAGACCAGAGGATTTTAGTACAGCCTCAGCTACTTAGGCCCTTTGCAACTGAGACATTGTTTCAAAATAAAGAATAAAAAATAGGGCTGGGGGTGTAGCTGGGAGGTAGAATGCCCCTGGGTTCCATCCCTGCTAAGGCAAAAAAAGAAAAGAAAAAGGCATTATTTCAGTGTAATAAATGAAATAAACTGTCTTGTAGCTCACAGCTCATTTCAGTGATCTTAGGAGAGGTAGCCATGTAGATCAGCAATATCAGGGCTTTATTAGATTTTATTTTTTTAAATGTGTTAAAAAACTGACCTTTGAACTCTACTTTCTATGAAAACTTTACCATTAGCGCAGATATTTTAAATATAATCTAATTGGTGGGCACTGTACATCAGTTAGGGTATCAAGTTGTGTTTTTTTCTTCAGTGGTCAAAAGCTTGTAAAGTGTGATAATTTAAGTGCAATAAGAAAGATTTATTATGTATAGTAATTGATCATAATGAGTTTTCTGATGTGAGCCATGGGTTTTATTGTATATTGTAAACGATTTGGTTCTTAAGGACTTAAAACACGAGGTGTTAATGCTTGTAAGAGAATTTACTAGTGGTTACATAACATTTTTTCTGTGACATTTATGACGTGTTTGGCTTTGTTGACCTATTTCTTCTCATTGCAGTAAATTACCATTCACTTACAATTAACTTTCAGCGTAGAATGGTTATCTTTTTATTACAACTCCTTTATTTTCAATCATAAGGAAATAGTCACATGCACCCCTCATCCTTCAGTCTGTATTCGAGAGTTCTTGTGGTTTGGACTAAAACTTAAGTTTATCTTGACTAATCTGTCAGTACTGTATTGAATACACTGTTACAATAAATAATGAGGTTATGTGAATATCAATTTAGAATTGTTCCACTATAAGTTTTCATTTTCCTGGCTTTAATATATTAGAGAGGGCATTTTGCAAGTGCCTTCATGTAATCGACATGTACCTTTACTTACAGAACAGTATGATGCATTTGTGAAGTTTACGCATGATCAAATTATGCGACGATATGGGGAACAGCCTGCTAGTTGTAAGTATTTGACCTTTGAATTCTACTTTTAAGGAGAAAATAGGATTATTTTCATGTCAAAAAGATGATGTAAGAAAGGGCTTGGAGGAAATAAGCAGCAAAACTTTGTAAGGCTTAAATACCTAGGGGTATTTATAGGGAAGGAGTGTCTAGTTTGTTTGAACTTAGAGATGTTTGATTTTTGACTGTTCTTTGTTCTAATTTTCCTTTTCTCTTCCCCTTTAGATGTTTCATGAATCACGTTTTCTGCATTTGTGGGCTGCCTTGTTCCTTATTGAGTTGTTGCAGGAGGTCCCAATTACGACATGCAGCAATGCCAATACCCCCCCTGTGAATACAGGTTTTTTCAAGCTTTTGTCAGTGGCAACCACTCTTAGGCAGCAGCATCTGGTTTTGGAAATTTCCCTGATGTCAGTACCACCTGGATGTGGACCTTTGCTACCTGTATTAATACCAGTGGCCTCGTTTTGCTGTATCATTACAATTTGGCTCATATTAATATGTTTGAAAATGATTAAAACTGGTATTCTAGAACATGCCCTTCACTGGTTGTGTAAATAAAACTGTAGAATGACACTTCAGATGAAGTTAGTGTGATTTTAATTGTGCACTACAACCAAGCTGTAACCAGTTATTAATAATTTAGAATGTAATCCCAGGACAATATTAAAGCAAATAGCCTACAGTGCTTCCTGTGAAATAGTGAAAGAGGGCATTTCTGTATTCCAGGACTTCTTGGGGTTTCAGAATGGGTTTATATGATTTCTTTTTTTTGGTAGTTTTATTTATTCTATCAGTCTTTTTAACAAATGTTTATTGCTACATTTTTCCCCCCAGTGTATCATTGTTTTATTGCCCTTGTAGTACTGGAATTTAGTTGGAAGAATAAAACATTTACTTCTATTCTGTTTGTTTTTTAAATGTACAGATGGGTAGTATTTGAATAAACTGGTGTTTTAAATGTAAGCATTTTGCAGGCATCAAGATTTCTCATTCCGAATTGCTTCTTCTGGAACTTATATATAATAGCTATAATAGCCTCAAAAATAAATAGAATCCAGTTTTATTTTTTTAAGGACTTGATATGTGAAGGCATGATTCAGTCAGTTTAACTCAACATCCTCTGCATGGTTTCCAGACAGATTTCTGGTAATGAAGCAAACAAAAAAACTGCTCCAATGAATTCATTTGATTTTTTTTTTTTTTTTTTTTTTTTTTTTGGTACTCGGGGTGGAACCCAGGGGCTTTCTACCTCTGGGCTATACTCTCAAATCTGTTTTATACTTTATTTGGAAACAGGGTCTCACTAAGTTGCTGAGAGCCTCACTAAGTTGCTGAGGCTGGCTTCGAACCTGTGCGATCCTACTGTCTCAGCCTTCTAAGCACTGGGGATTACAAGCGTGCGCCACCAGGTCCAGCTTCATTTGAATTGCAATAGCACGTTCCTACACATTACACCTAAATGTATTGGCACATAAACATTATAGTCCACCCAATTAGTGCAAGAAGAAAAAAAAGAATTTTTTAAAAAAACTTGGATAATTTTATTTTCTGATCCTTTTTGTAAACAAGCTCAAGATCTCCAGGCAAATCAAATATCCAGTGGGAAACAAACCAACTTGTTTTTAGTGCTTTAGTACAGAGATCCTAAATCTCAACACCATTGGTACTTTGGGGGCAAGTGATTCTTTGCTGTGGGGGCCATGCCTCTGTATTTTAGATTGCTTAGCAGCTCTAGCCTCTACCACTAGATGCCAGTTTATCCTGCCTTCTCCAGTGTGACAAGTGTTTCCATACATTGCCAAGTCGTTCTTCAAATGACAAAACAGTCCCTAAGAAGCACTGGTATAATAGGAACGCATTTTTAGGATGTAAGTAAGTTAAAATACAGAGGTGTGATAGTTGGGTGAATTTTATCCCTTAAAGCTTCAGAAAGGATAAAATATTCTTTTGTTAAACATGTGGTTTTTCATAGCTATAAATTTGTAACAGTTGTTTTTTAAATACCTGTAGGGCAAGGCAGGCTAAAAGGAGAATGAGTGGCTGAATGGTATCACAGGTACTAGTTTTAATTTTAGGCTTAGCTTTGATCAAAATGAATTTCCCTTCAAATGTCATTACCACCTTATCACAAAGCCTTAGATTATCTTTATAATACTTATTTAAATTATCTTACACTACTTAAAATCCCAGAAAATAAATGTGCACAAGGTTCTTGGATTTAATTATAAGCTAGACTAAGTAGGTGACTTATTCTAGTCCAAATGCCAGTAGAAAGATATTAGCTACCTAGATATTCTTAATTCCCCAAAAGCCCTGACACTGCTCTTAGTAAGTAGATATTTAAAAAATTCAACATGCTAACAGTCATCTTATTCTAGTAAAAGACAGTTCTCATGTGGTACTGTGCTTAGTTTATTGTAATGTGCTCAGTAAATGTGATTTGGCACAAAGCTAGGTTGTCTTTGTACTGTTCAAAAAAATAAGCTGAGAAAAACAAATTTTGGAAGTTTAAAAATACTAAGATTGCCCGGTGTGGTGGCACACACTTGTAATCCCTGCGCTTGGGAGGCAGAGACAGGAGGATTGTGCAGGTTTGAAGCCAAAAAAATAAAAGATTTTATTTGCCCACAAAGAAAAGTGATTTCTAAACATTAGTTGCATTATGTAGTAGACTTTTTTTTTTTTTTTAAGACTCATGCTCTGCCCTCAGACTGCTTTAGAAGTTGGGTAAGGACAGCAGTTGGAATCTGTATAATATGCTCCCTAGATGATACAAGTACCTAGGGTTGGAAAGTTGTTTATGCCTCATCTTTACCTTTGTTGTTAATAGTGAATACTCTGTTGAAACAAAATTTTGTGTACTCTTTGTTGCATTTGTCCTAGGTAAATAGATTAGATCTAATCTTAAATATCATTCAAAGACACAGTTCTAGTAGTCTTCTCTCCTGTATCCATTTTCTCTCGGATATTCCCAAATATAATGAATATTATTTAAAACCTGCTCTTTTATAGCAAAATTCAGGAATTTTCTAAACATCCCCCAATTTAGTCTCACCCTCCACTAACTTATTAGGAGAAAAGTTCAAACATGGAAATGTTGAAAGAGTTGTAACAACCCATTTAAATTGAACAGTTAATAAGCTTCCATTCTCCATAGAATATACTAATATAACTTCAATAAATAACATTACCTCATTTAAAATATTTCCCTAGTTTAACATTAAAACCCATTTTAAGAATTCAGTCAAGAGTCCTGAGATTTCAAAAAGAGGCCTGCTGTCTTGTTAAATATTTCTTTGTGCTATCTTAATTTGACCTCTCCTTTTGAACCATCTGTAAAATGGAATTGAAGCCTAAAGTTTCAGAAGAGTACAAGGTGATGCTGCACATGTTCAGTTTTTCCAGGATTAGTGTTCAGTTTGAATATTTGGTTACGTAGGTCATCTGATAGGTGGTGACCATTGATGGGGCTTTGTATTTACTACTACACTACTTTTAAAATCACCAAGGATTTCAGCATTGTTAAAGTCCAATCAACAAACATCATTTGACCATGGAACTATTTAGGTGGCTTGTGAGATATTACACTTGCCCGATTGTCTTCTACTGGCTGCTCCTTCTCAGATATTTTCTTCTGCTGCTGGCCCTACCTTCATTCCCCTGAACTTCTAAGAATAAGCAGGCTTGACCATAGGCTACTTATCTCTTATACTCAATTTGGTGGTCTCATCTTTATCATAAAAATATCAAGTTATATTCACCTGTGTGACATCTCCAACTTGGATATGCAATAGAATTCTCAAAATTTATGTCCAAAACCAGATTCATTTTTGTGTTTGAATGTTTCTTCCCATACTTCCTAGTATTAGCTTCTTGTCACTATGACAAAATACTTGAGATAATAAACTTACAAAGAACAAAGAGTCAGGGTTAGCCAGGTAATCACAGTACTTGGGAGGCTGAGGCAGGAAAAATGCAGGTTTGAGCACAGCTGTGTCAATTTGGTGAGACCCAGCAATCTAGCAAGGCTGTTTCAAAGTGGAAAAATGGGAGCTTGGGGTGTAGCTTGGAGGTAGAATGACCCTGGGCTCAATCCCATGTACCACACAAACACATGAAGGCCGAGGTTTATTTTGGCTATAAGTTTGGAGATTCCAGTCCACCAGTGATTTGGCCTCAGTGCTTTGGGCCTGTGAGGCGACACATGATGGCAAAAGTGCACGGTAAAGTAAAAACACTTGCTGCATTAGCCAGGGAGTAGAGAAAAGAGATTGGCTGGCTTTCCACAGTGACTGAGGACGTACCCCCTCAAACCCATACTAATACTTCCTCTTATATGCCACAATTAGTGAGGTTTGTTATGTATACTAAAATTGTCCTCAAAGCAAGCGGTGTACACACAAAGCCTGTCATTACACAGTGCAATGGTTTGCAAATGGTTTTTCCCTGAACATTGACTTGATATATCAGTGGGAAGACAAGTCTCAGAATTCTCTTGGGAACAGAACTTTAGAATAATGAGCTTGGCTGGGCGTGGTGGCACAACGCTTGTAATCCCCGAACTTTGGGAGGCGGAGACAGGAGGATCACGTTGATTCAGAGCCAGCTTTGCTGGCTTAAGAGACCCTGTTTCCAAATAAAACAAAATAGGTCTGGGAGTGTAGCCTGGAGGTAGAAGGGCTTCCAGGAACCCCAGTACCACCAAAAAAAATAAAAATAAAAATAAATAAATAATGAGCTTCATGAGTTCTTACCATGGAAGAGATTGTGTGTCACTTCATCTGGACCTCACTTTCCTTATCTGGGTTTTATAAGTTTCAGATGGGATTACTGTAAGTGTAAAACCAAACAGCTTGCGACCTTAGTTTTTGCTTTTTTGTGTGTGTGCTTGGGACTGAACCTAGGGGGCATTCTACCTCTGAGCTATATACTCAGGCTCTACTTTATTTTTAACTTTAAATCAGGGTCTTTTTTTTTTCGGGTCTGGGGATGGAACCCAGGGCATTTGACTTCCGAGCTACATCCCCTGCCCAATTTTTTAATTCTTTATTTTGAAACCGGGTCTCACTGAGTTGAGGAGGGCCCACTAAGTAGCTGAGGCTGTTCGCGAACCGCAATCCTCCGGCCTCAGTCTCCTGAATGCTGGGATTACAAGCGTGTACCACTACGCCCGCCATAAATCAGGGTTTTGATAAGCTGCTGATTCTGGCCTCAAACCTGCAATCCTGTCTCAGTCTCCTAAGTACTGGGATTAAAGTTTACTATATCTGGCTGGGACGTTGTATAATTTTAAGATGAAATGGGGAAACACAGGCAGCTTTAGAACCTATGGAGTCACCAGGTGAAACAGCCGTGTAGGTATTCATATTACAACATACTGTGCAATATACCAGTGAGGAATGCCAGTGTAAGCAACACTGGAGAAAGCAGGGCGTGGTAAGGCATACCTGTAATTCCAGTACTTGGGAGTCTGAGACAGGATAGTAGGTCCAAGTATAGCCTCAACAAGTTGTGAGATTCTCATCAACCTAGTAAGACCCTGATTCCAAATTAAAAAAAAAAAAACTGGGCTGGGAATGTCACTAGAGATAGAATGCCTCTGGGTTCAATCCCCAGTAACAAATGTACAAGAACAAATTAGGAGGGGATAAGGTAAGAGTGGCATATCAGGTGTAAATCATTTATATTTCTGCATAAACATATATTTGTCCAAAAACGATTTACTCATAATTTAGTAGTAGCTTTGTGAAAAGTATAATAATAATGTATGAAAGGTCTCTGTTATACTGTAGGCGTGTTTAAATGTTTTGATATAGACCTACTTTGGAAATGAGCAGTATTTTCTGGTTAAGCATCACGAGGGGATTACACATTCCTCACCACAGCAGCCTCCTGGTATATAAATATGACTGGTCTTTTGCTCTTCAGCTGGATGGGATATTTCTGGCTTCACTCACTTGCATTCTAGCAGCCTCCCCATGTTAGCCTTGCCACATGGTCAGTCTTCTGTTTGGTAGGTTTTATAAATCCTAAAAGTTCTAGTTCAGATACAGCTCTAATAAACCGAGCACTGGAGACCTTAGATAAGGAAATTGACCATGTTGTTTTTTTGACAAAATGCCTAACATATAAATGTTAAATAGTTGGTAAACTGAAGTAGATAGCTGAAGTCTATACTTCTAAAGTTTAGTTTAATTCTAAAACATTAAGTGTAATTACAATCCATTGCCAATAAGACATAGGTAAAAAAGTGCTTAACACCTAAATCTAATTTTTCACAAAATATAAAACTGTCCCCCCATTTCTAAAAGCACATTAGAAAAATATTGACTTCAATGAGAATTTAAGCTTTGGAATATATTATTTCAGACCAAATTCAGTTTGAACTCATTCTAGATTAAATTCGGAATATTTAGAAATTTAAGTAATTCTGAGATGGTACAATTAATACTAAAAGACTTTTATGAATTTAGTGTAGATCTGGAGAAGCTATAATTGTGTGTGTGTGCGTGTGCATATGTTGTGCTGGGAATTAAACCCAGGGAATCAAACATACTAAGCATGTACTCTTCCACTGAGTAATTCACCCTCAAACCAGACAATATAAACTTAAAACCTGTACTCGGACATTGTAGAACTAGTTTTTAAAGGATACTGGATAATTTCATTCATTTCTTCTGAGGCTGTAGAATTTGCATCCATTTTTTCAGCAGCCGTCACAACTGTTGCAAAAGCCTAAAGCACACAAAACAAAATTAAGATTTCTACACTTGCCAAACATCTTTTTACTGCATTCCTTTTGACGGTTCTATACTTAAGCAAGACTTAACACTGTTGATACTGATGATAATAACTAGTATATTTGTTTTTTCATTATACCACATTTCAGATTTTCAAAACTATACTCCATCATCATTTAATGCCAGTTACATGTTAAAAGACTGTGTAATGGTTCCTCAGTAATCTTGTTTAAGAGAACTGGAAAGCATGTAAAAACGAAGCTAGTCAACATTAAAAGGCAAAGAAAGCCCTGTATCCTCCTCTCCCAATCTCCCTTAACCCAGGAATATGCTTATTTTTCTTAGAAGCAGCTATTTACGGATATTTTTTAAATGGTGACATCTGTCAAATAGGGCCTTCAACAGAGTTAAGATATCTGTAATACTATTCTGAGGAAGGAAAGAACAGAGTTATTTATTGTAAAGAATAACAACAGTTGTCTGTTGCCTTGCCAAGTATTTCTTGTACTTCCTGATCACCAAATCTGTTTTGTTTTCATTCCAACTTTTTTTCTTTTATGCAAGTAGGGAAATGTTAGTTAGTAATATATGCCTTTATTTGTGGAGTAATATAGAACAAGCCCAAATTGTTTAGCTTTTGCTTAATGTTAACTGTTAGATCACATACTTATTCTGACTTGGCATGAACATAGAATTGGCTTCGTAAAGTAATGCAGGATCAGAGAACAGGATACTGGGACTGGAGATTGTTGAGCTGTTATTTCCTAAAGAACTTTGAAGTATACGGTAATTTATGCTCTCTAAATAAAAGAGAAGGCATTAAAAATAAAAGATGAGTTCAAAAGTATAAAAACATTCTAGGAAAGTTCTCATGGACAACTGGAGAACATACCTCTGACCAGTCCACAAGGTTGATCAACCTGCTGCACTCCAGGTGCAGTTTGTAAGCTATGCAGATGTCGGGGGCCACATTTGGAATGCAGCCTTCTTCACTTTTCAGTGACTCATTCTAAAAAATGATCAGGAACAAAATCAGTTATGAATGAACCCCTCCTAACCTAAATTTAGTAAACCAGGAAACAGAATCTTTTGGTTTCCTTCTGGTGAATCTACCCTTCAGTAATTAGCTAGTTGTTATTTGGATTTTAGGTCTTGGTAATAATCCCTCCAACTCCAAGTCATTTAGAAAAATATTCCCAGGACCAGAAGACAAATACAGTTTTTATTTTAATCTTTTTATTTTTTTTTTTTTTTTTTGCGGGTCTGGAGATGGAACTCAGGGGTATTCGACCTTCGAGCTACACCCCTGCCCTATTTTTTATTCTTTATTTTGAAACAGGGTCTCACTAAGTTCTAGAGTGCCTCACTAAGTAGCTGAGGCTGTCCACGAACTACGATCCTCCTGTGTCAGCCTCCCGAATGCTGGGATTACAAGCGTGCGCCAACACACCCGGCTTCATTTTATTCTTATTTTCCAAGGCAATATTGCATTTCTTATTACCATTAAAAGTTTAGGAGTCCTTTGAGAATACTGAGTAAAGTGGCACTTCTAGCATTTGTAAATTTGCTAGATTCCAGCATTTTTTAAACTGAAATACCAGTATCACTGCTAGGGGTATAAGTTGTCTCTTAAAAGACTTATGTTGTCAATACTACAGATCTTAAGCCCTACAGAAACCACCAGTGTTTTTTTCAGCTATCAGTGTTTTTTCATGAATTTGAACTTCATGGTTCATTTTTAAAAAACACAAAAACCTCAAACACACAGTACACACAGACTGATGAAATCACATCAGTTTTCTCCTGTGACCCTTAACTAGTCAAGAAGACCGTGAGTTTTAATATGTGGTTTAGGTGCTGAAAATAATTATGCTTTTGTTGATCTCTAAATATGAAATCACTTATGCTTCCTACTATCACCATCATTGAAAAGCACTGACTTGTGCCTATGATCTGGCTTTATTACATGAAAGGCGGGCAGACAGGTTACATACAGTCAAAAATTGACTATTGATTAGTATCTTCACTGAGTTAGAAAATGCCCTCTGAAGAGTTTTAAAAAATACATGAGAAACGCGACTCTGAGCTGCCTACTCTGCTCACTAAAACAGAACTATAAACTTGTAATATTTTCTTGATAGTGAAGCCTCAGGCCTGAGCTAAGCTACCAGAGATCTGAATGTGCTTCTTACCTTCAGGTAACAGTAAGGATTGTTGAGTGCAGTATGGAGGGCGATGCGTGGAGCAGCATTTAAGTGTTCACGAAGAGTGTGGGCAGCACTGAAATAGACCACCTCATGCAGCGGCTGTGTCTCAGGACGCAGAAGGTAGTCTCTGCAACAGCCAAAGTCAACTATTAGCCTTCAGATATGTATGAACAGGCTGATTTTCTTTTTTCTTTCTTGTTTTTTTGTTGTACTGGGGGTGGAACCCAGGGCTTTTCTACTTCCGGGCTATACCCCCAGACCTATTTTATACTTTATTTGGAAACAGGGACTCACTAAGTTGCTGAGAGCCTCACTAAGTAGCTGAGGCTGGCTTTGAACCTGTGCGATCCTCCTGTCTTAGCCTCCTAAGCGCTGGGATTACAAAAGCATGTGCCACCACGCCAGGCTTCAGGCTGATTTTCAATAGAACAATTTCATCAATCCTCTAAGGACAACCAGTTTACTTAAGCAAGAGCAACAAGCAGAAAAAAACAAAACCCAAATATGAGGACCAAGGCAATTTCATTCAGAACTGCAGCTCATTCATATAATTCTTAAAACTTCCTCTAGGTTCTTTACAGTATAAGAAACTATATATTTTCGTTATGAGTTAAACGTTTAGGGACAAATGTACATATGTTTTTGCTCACTTTAAAGTAGAATTTCTTAAAGTGTTAATGACTTATTTAGAAAATGGAAATATCCATTCTCTACCACCAGAGCAAACATTCAACTCTTGGCAGTGTTAAACATAGTACCCTGGCCTGGAATTAAGAGTTTAGGGAGATATTTTGGATTACAAAAAGTGTTTTAGTTCATACCTTTCATGAAAATGATACCTGAAAGGATTTCTGTATGCTAGTATTACTGTTTACAGAAGGCAGCAAAATTTCAGAGTATTAAAATATTGTTCATGCTGGGCATGGTGGCACACACCTGTAATCCCAGTATTCGGGAGACTGAGACAGGAGGATCTCTGGTTTGAGGCCATCCTCAAGAATTTAGCAAGGCCTCAGCAATTTAGTGAGATAAAAAAAAAAAACAGATTTCAAAAAAACAGAAAATTAGGGCTAGGGGTGTAACCCAGAGGTATACCTCTGGGTTCCATCCTCGGTACCAAAATAAAAAGTTCATTAGCCAGGTATGATGGCACACACCTATAATATCAATACTTGGAGGCTGAGACTAGAGAATCACACATTGAAGGCCACCCTCAGCAACCTAGAGAGACAGATTCAAAATAAAAATAAAAGGGCTGAGGGTATAGCTCCAAGGTAGAATACTCCTGGGTTTAATCTCTAGCAACACACACAAAAGTGTATCAATAAAATTTCAATTATTAAAAACAGCATAACCTGTAATTCATATTTTTTACTACGAATTAGGTGACAAACCAATTTTAATGAAATGTCAACTTTAAAAACACATTAAAAAGTTCATTTGGAAAGTTCATTAGCTGGTATATGCCATGAAAGTGACACTGTTCTCAGAGGTAGCCTAGAGGGTAGTAAACTGAAAGAGACAAGCTTTGGTATACACAATCCAAAAGCAGAGTAATAAGTTATGAACTGGATTAAAGAAGGTAACTCACATGCCGTCACAGAGAAGATTTCTGGGGCTTATCCCAGTCCTCAACATATTGCATCAATTCTTTTTCTATCCATGCAGGCAGAGCAAAGCAACTACATTAGCCTAGCCACCAGAGATTATCCTTTTCCATGTATCCTATCGCTCCTCATTTTGGAGAGGCTACCATTTCCTTGAAAATCCTACACTTGCTCTACTCAGGTGTGGTCAGTGGCTTTGAAGATGAGAGGAAGTAAAAAGGGTGTTCATATCCCTCCTCACTGTCTTCCTCCTGTCTCAAGAGCTCCTAACCCCTACGTCTAGATGCTGTTCCTTCTCCAGAATCCACTGAAACAACACCCCTTCGTAAGGACTATGATTTGACTTGACTCTAAGGACTAACGTTCTGCTCTCATCTCAGGTACTCAAAATTGAACTAACTGAGCTGTAGCCTGAGGAAATGGTTTCTGTAATGCTGATTGCCTCCCCCCTAGATGGCTGGTTACCAATTTGTAATTTCTGATCATAAACTCTTTCTATACTACTTCATGCAGTTACTCCCCAATCATTACCACAGCTATCATTAAAAAGACCTTGTTGTAGTCCCTGCTATGTATTAAAGACTCAAAATCTAATAAGGCAACCAGATGGAGTAGATTACAGAAACTCAAACTACTACATCATATTTGTATTCCTATTTATTGTCTTTACATTTAGTGTTTAGAAATTCAGAGAAATTCCCAGGCAAGGCAAAAGGCATTTTTTTGATATTGTAAAAAAATCCCCACCAGAGGCAAAATAAAACATCTGCCTTTATTTTTTGTTTCCACTGAGCTACATTAGTTAGAAAACAACAGTTACAAAACAGCATCATGCATTAGAATTTTTGTCCAACTGTAATCTTGGGGATGGCACAAAAATATACGTCTGCAACTTATTTGCTGTGAGAAGTAATACGCAATGAGTCTGGCACCGGAGCACTGCATGGTGCTAATTCTGGATTCAGATCAGAGTTTATAATAAATGTTGGGCCTTCCCTCAGAGAGATGCCTCTGAGGGAGCTGGTCGGATTTGATCAATGAGAGCTGAATGTTGAAGCTCCATTTTGGTGAAAACAGTAAGTTAGAAAATGGCAATTTCTTGGTTCTCAAGAGTTGGCAACTTAATTTTGCCAGTATTTTTTCCAAGAGCTGTTCATAGCATACTGTATGAACCCTGCCTCCTGAAGTCTACTGCTTATATTATTATTTTTGGGGGGGTCTGGGGATGAAACCCAGAGGTATTTGACCTCTGAGCTACACCCCCTGCCCTGTTTTTTATTCTTTATTTTGAAACCGAGTCTCACTAAGTTACAGAGTACCTCACTAAGTAGCTGAGGCTGTCCCTGAACTGTGATCCTCCAGTCTCAGCCTCCCAAATGCTGGGATTACAAGCATGCGCCACCACGCCCAGCTGCTTATATTAATTTTTAAACATCTTTTCTCCAGAACTAAAAGCTCCCTGGAAGTATCTATACTGTGGCCCTCAACACTGGGACTATGACACTGGCAGTTGTAGACTCAGCTTCTGCCTTAGCTGCCACAGGCCTCTGCATTCAATCTTTTAGGTTGAACAGATTACAGTCCTAATCTCTTCCTCTCCTGGGACAGATAAATCTTGATATAAACAGTAAATTCTAGTACAGGAGATTTTGTGGTCTCACAACAAAACACATTTTAATCATGCTTAGCATTATTTCAATAACTGCTAAGAAAGATTTAAAAAGTCAGACACATTAGGTCAAAGATTATGGGAGGAAAACCGATTCTTATGTCTTCAGAGTCAACAATCTGTAAGACTTGCAGGAACTCAGAAACCTGACATTTAGTTTATAAATGATGCAGTCAGGAGTTTGGGGATAGAAACTAAAAAAACAGAAAACCTTACAGAGAAGGGTTAATCCTGTTCTAAAATGTAATTCTTGACCAGGAATGTCAAAGATGTTCAATGTCAAAGTATTTTTTTATTACACTTTTTACTCTTTTTAACCTTGTTCTTATCATTTTGCCTTGCATGGTATTAATATTTTCTCCCTTAAAACTAGGGACAACGACTCTGCCTCAACTTGTCCTGAAAAATGTTACTTTTCACTTTAAGGGAGAACATATTATTTCTCAGAAAACCACTCTTTGTCTTCAAAAACTGAGTGACTTCAGTACTTAATTTTATTAAGACTTGCTATTGGGGTTGAAATACCATTAAGAAACAATGATAGAGTTTTATTTCTACTTTATAACTATTTGGTCATTTTCTTTGGTACACACATTTGTTTCTTACTTTCTCTCTCACTCTTTCTCTCTCTTTCCTTTAGCATGGCCCAAATTTCTGAAAGGTAGTTTAGATGGGTGATTTCACAGACATACAAAGCTGGCTTTTTGAAAATCCATGATTCAGAATAATCTGGATTTCTCAAGAAGGAATCATGGTAAAATACAGGTTGGACTGATAAATGTCTACATTTATTGAGCAGATGCCTCAACATAAATTAGAGCTCATAATGCATTGCACTCTTATTCTTTAGAATTTGGAGTTCTTTATTCAAGATAAAATGAACCAGCATGGCTAGTATGCTCTATATGTTATCTGGGCTTGGTCCAAATCCAACATTTAATCCTAGGAAAGGCAGAGCAATACTAAAGTGTAATGTAAACACCAGGAAAACACTTTACTTTTTGTCCTCCCACCTGGCCTAATAAAAAAAATCAAATTTAAACCTGTGAGCTTGAAATGATAATAAAAGAATGAAATAAGACATTTGATAATGTTAGAAAAGAATAAGAATTAGAATTCTAAACTGGATGGGAGAACATCAAAGACTAGGAGAAAACGGCCCTGGATTTGCAATGGACAGCCAGTGCAAATTGAGAAAATAGTATGAGTTAGCTACAGACTTACCTCACCAGACAGTCAACAAAGCTCACAACTTTGTCTCTGAGTACTTCAAACTTGGTTTGCTTCTTACTTGTTCTTCTTAACTCCTTCATTTCCAATAAAGACTATGGGTGGAAGAATATATCTTCTGGTGATTCTATTGCAAAAAAAACTATTAAAGGGAGCTATATTACTCAGGTGGAGACAGCTTATGCTCTTTCCAAAAGGCAGGATGTGTAGCTCAAAATGATATGGTGCTTTTGTTGTTGTTGTTGGTTCTGAAGATTGAGCCCAGGGTATTCTACCCCTGAGCTAGACGCTCAGCCATATTTTATTTTCACAGGGTTTCATTAAGTTACTGAGGCTAGCCTTGAACTTGTTATCTTCCTGCCTCAGCCTTCCAAGTATTTGGGTTACATGTCTGCAACACCATGCTGAGATTATTTTTTATTTTTAAGGTCTGGCAAGAATTTTTCCTCACAGATGTTTTGCTTCTAACATACATTCAGTGAATTTTCAGGGAGTGAGCAAAAAACAGTTCACTTTATTACTATGTTATATAGCAGAGTACTCAGTATTCACAACCCACTAATTCACGTAAGTAAAGAGAAAGGAAGGGAAAAAAGGGAGAGGAGAGAAGGGAAGAGAGGAGGAAGGAGACCACAACTTTGCCTTTTGTCACACTAATAAAATAGATTTCATGTGCTTTATTGTGAAGAATAAAATTGTATGCTACATTCATTATAACTTGGCATCATGGTACAAAGAAGGCTCTTCACTTTGACAAACAAGATCCTAAAGTTATAACTATAAGAAAAGAATAAATAGGCCATATCATGGCTCAATTTTTGCTATATACTATGAATGTGCATTGAAAAACCAAGAAAAGTATGTAAACTAATCATTTAGGCTCTTTTAAATCTTCATTTGATCAAACAGAAAAGCAAATATATCAGGTAATCAATTTGTGACAATCATGTTCCTATTTTCCCCTTAGTACTAGTTAATTCTGTTTCTGAGTCTACAAGAAAAGTTTCCACCTCTAGTAGTAAATTGCAGACCCTGTATATGTAAAGTAAAAGACAGCAGAGGGATAAACTGGATGTTTAATTTGTAAGTGAATTACAAAGCCTGCATTCATGATTGTAGATTGAAAATAAGAACCAAACCATCCAGGCAGAGCTAAACTAGAGCACAAACTGAACAAAGGGAGCACACACGATGTAGTTGGGAGAAAAAGAAAGAGACCTGACCTTCTGAAGATTATACAGATCTGTCTTCTGAAGACCCTTAGGCTGTGACCCAGAAGCATCTTCTTCCTCTTTGGCATCCGCTTTTAATATAAAACCAATATGTAGCAATTAGGATAAATCAAGAAAAGAAAACAAATATTTGTACCAATCCACAGGAAATACAGGTTTCACCCAAATGTATCAAGAGATCAAGGTTCCATTAGATAAATAAAAATTCTCCCAGAAACTGAAGATCAATAAATATCACATAAATTATGCTGTAGCAAAACACAGCTACTGAATTTTAAGTGTTACCACAGTAATAACAAAAAAATGTAACCAAACCAAATTCGCAAACCAACAACAAAAAACATCAAATACTTGCGCTGATATAGCTTTTTAAAAAAAAAAAAAAAAGTCATACAAAGTTAACTGTTTTCCTTTGACTATGCCAAGATTGTAAACAACACAACCCATACCCTGATAAATTTGTTCTCAACCTTCCACTTAACTATTCTTGACACAACAATGTTTGAGTATGAAGGTTAGTGTGTGAAGTTCCCAATAAGCCACTAAAACATTAAGTATATAATGGTTCTTTAGCAAAGGGAACAGAAACCTTAATTGGTAAAATGTATATCTATGCCTCAGCAGAGCATGAGGCTCTGATACCCTCTTTCAAGTGCAGGGCGAGTCCCTGGAATGTGACACTTGAAATGGTTTAGCCAAAATCTAAGACATGGGATGCTGCTGGAGAATATACATTATTCTCAAAGAATAAATTTCTTTTTAGCTATACATAACTCCTGGCTCAAGAAAGATATAATTTAAGGTTAAGGAAAATATATATATATATATATATATATATATATATATATATATATATATATATATATATTGTGTGTGTGTGTGTGTGTGTGTGTGTGTGTGTGTGTGTGTGTGTGTGTGTGGTACCCAGGGGCTTTTCTAGCTCCGGGCTATACTTCCAGACCTATTTTATACTTTACTTGGAAATAGGGTCTCACTAAGTTCCTGAGAGCCTTACTAAGTAGCTGAGGCTGGCTTCAAACCTGTGCGATTCTCCTGTCTCAGCCTCCCAAGTGCTGAGATTACAAGTGAGAGCCACCATGCCCAGCTAGGTTAAGGCATATTAATTTCCCTATTCCATTTGATTAATATGATGCAGAGCCTTAAAAACAGATCTGATATGACACTCTGACCTCCCCAACTATAATTTTAAGCCCAAATGTAATGTATAATTAGTGCTAAGGAACCAAAGATAGCATATAGTCAAATATTTTTATTTATCCAATGTGGAGAGTTTTAATTATACTTTGCTATTAACGATGATTGATTTAAAAAAAATCAAGACATTTCTTTTGTTTGCTTTGCTTTGTTTTTGTGATACTGGAGACTGAACCCAGGGGCATTCTACCTTCCAGCTACAGCTCCTCCCCACCCTTTTCTCTATTTTTTGAAACAAGGTCTCTGAGAGTCTTGCCAAGTTACTGAGGCTGGTCTCAAACCTGCAATCCTTTTGTCTCAGCCTCCCAAGAACTAGGATTATAGGCATGTGCCACAACACCCAGCTTTGAGACATTTGTCCAAGACAGTGTTTTTTCTTTAACTTATAAAATTTTTTATTTCTTACACTTTTATCCATCTTAATCCCCAACCTACAAATTTGCAAAACTAGCATTCTTTTATTTAGTACTAGTATAGCTGGGAATTTGTTTTACTAGATTGAAATTTCTTTAATTCAACTTATAATTTTCTAAACCTTTTATCCTATTTGTTTTCTTAAGGATGGTACCTCATTGATGCATTTAAATTGTAAACTGGTGAGAGAAAAAAAAAAAAGCTGGTGGTTTAGGCTATAGTCTGTCCTATGCTATCTCACACAAGTTATATTCTCTTCCTGGACTTTAGTTTCTGGTTGTAGTTGGACTAAATGACCTCAACTTCCAGTCCTTATAATGTTTTATGTTCTGCAAGGTGCTTTAGGGCATGCTGTGGTGGCAAAAGAACAATGTAATCTGGAGGGAAGGCCTGATGTGCTTGTAGGGAACTTCCTCATCCTGCCCACTCATGCTACTCTACGTAGGCGAACTCATCTTCCATACTGAGCATCAGGTGCCTCATGTTGAAGCTATGGAAAGCTATGGAGATGTGGCTACAAAAGCAGTTTCCTAAATCCAAAAGATTTTTAAGACAAAGCAACACTTGCCAAATATATAGGATTAAAATGGACATTCCAAATAAGATATTTTCACCATGATATGTCTAATTATATGTGCTTATACACTAAGCTGCCTCTCTCATAAACTCCATTAAAACCTTCCATAAATAGGGGAAAAGTAAAGTTCACACCAACTTTTTTCTAGCACCATATTTTGGTACTAGGAATAGAGCAAGAGAAGAGCCTAGGAAAGTTAGTAAACAATATCAATTTGTGTTGCCCCATTAGAACACAGAGGACCTGGAGCACTAGGATACAGTACATGACTACTTACACACAATCAGGGCACCCCAAGCATTCAGTAAATATATGATTACGTGGAGATCACAGAAATTAAAACTAACCCTCCAACATCGAGGAGTGCTGGGCGGATTCAGTTCATTTAGGACTGAAAGATTCAAGCTTTTATAAATCCGATTAAAGCAAACCTCATGCATATTTTGGTAATCAGCATAGCAATGAGCCTCATTGCTGTGAAAGCAGTTCATAGCTATTAATTTTTCAGGCTTACAAATAATTTATGCAGTGTTTTTGAAATCTATGAAGAATTTGATGAAATGCTTAAGAAAAAACATCTAAAAGGAGTCCTTAATTATGATGCCCAGCTACTCCCTAATCTTTATTTCTTTCTGTTGTTGTGGGCTTTTTATAAGTCCTCCAAACCGTCTGTCTAAAGAAAGGTTTTTCTTTCTCCTCATTTGATGCTCCTCTTTGCTTTTAAACCAAATCTAGAAGAGAAACATCTGGCCTCTTTATGATTAGTAAGATGTAACATCCTGAGACTTGGTGTACTGATTCATCGTGAACTACTTTATCTCTTCATCTCTCAGCACATCAGAACGAAGGGTTTGCCACGCCATTTTGGTTAAATGATTGTCACAGGCAGTAGAGCTGGCAGAATGTTGTACTCTCACCATCAAGGCTCTGAAACTGGGCCAGGAATTCCTCTATTCTCTTTGCTGTGTTGCCAAGCTGCTTTTCAGAAGAGGAATTCAAAACCTTGAAACATTTCTGAAGTATGGTCATCAGTTCATCCTTTGCCAACATCCTAGAAAAGAATGAAAGGAGATATAATTGGAAAATGAGTATACTTAAAAACATTTTCCACATATTAAATGAAGATGATGTAAGTTTTTCATCACTAGCTACCACTTTTCTTTTTTCTTTTCTTTTTTTTTTTTTTAGCTATTTTCCTTGATGTGTATGACATTAAAAAGTATTCTTGAAGAGTTCTCATCCTAAACCTTGGCTTAGAAAATATATGCAGATCTCAGTTCACAGCCTGGCCCTGATACTTACTATGTTTGCAATATATAACAAGTTTTACTATATATCTCTGGTCATTAGGTTCCATATCTATAAAATGGAAATAATTACTCACATATTTCACAGGTAGGATGCAGACTTACAAATTAAATAAGATGATACATTTGAAGAATCCAGAACAATGTTTACCACACAAGTAGACATTTTACATTACCTTCTCTTTTTTTTCTAAGCCTAATGTACAGAGAAGACAAGAAATGCCTACCAAGAATGTGACACTCTAATGCAAACTTGTTTGAAAGAGCCAAAAATATAACAATCATTTTTTTTCTGATTATTACCATTTAAATTATGCTTTACATCTCCTAAGGGCGTCATAAACATCAGTCACTAAATCCACTGAACTTTAAACAGGGTAGGCAATTCTGCTTGTTATTAATAGCACAGGCAAAGTGGCTGAGTAACTCATTCAAGGCCACAGAAAAAATCTTTGTTAGAAGTGGAGAGAAAACAGATATTCTAAAATTAGAAGCTATGACTTACAGGATCTCTCCACTAAGATCATATTCAGTAACAGCATCAAAAGAAATCAAAGTCAATATTAGTAATATTAATGATTTATTACTATAACAAGAGTTAAAATATTAACCATAAAGAAGCAGTCAAACCTAGAACAAGGGCATTCTACAAGATTCACTCATGTTTGGCATTTTTTTTCTTTTTTTTGGGGGGGGCTACTGGGGATGGAATCCAGGGGCATTCTATCTCCGAGCTACATGCCCAGGCCTGATTTTTATTCTTTATTTTGAAACAAGATCTCACTGAGTTGCAAAGGGCCTTGCTTAGCTGAGGCTGTCTAAGAACCATGATCCTTCTGCCTCAGCTTTCCTATTCCTGGGATTATAAGCATGCGCAACCATGTCTGGTTTGTTTGGCATTTTTTATAATAAAAATTTGGCTAAATTACTAATATTACTAAGTTAGAAAAAAGATATATAGCTAAGAAGTTAAGACTATCAAGAGATTACTAATTTCTTCAACCAAACTTTAAACTCAAACTAAAAAAAATAATGTACTACAACTAACAGATACAGAAACTGGTAGGTAGAGACAAAATGTAAAATTTTTCTTAATGCTAAGAAAAAATTTGAAATGTTTTCATCCTCTTTCTACAATAATTATCTAAAGTGTAATGCTTGATCTGTGAACAAAAGGCAACTAACAAATCAATGAAAAATAAGCCAAGATATTTCAGTTTGGGATAATATTAGAGATTATTTAAAATTTCTGGCTCTTTTTACTAAAATAAAACTGCTAAGAGAGTTAAGTCAAAGTCAGATACACTTGAATAATCTGTGCTAGCCAACCTTTAGTCTTACTCAAGCAGGTAAGATCAGCATTTCTAGTGTCTAAGGACTCACAGGCACTGGCTTGCTTGGAGGAGAGAAGCACTGAGGTAATGCTAGCAGAAGATCTACCGACAGTAGCAATACACTCAGGATTAGCTGCCTGGCTACAGGCAGTCACATTTCCAATCCATTTTTAGCTTGAAATAATGGAATATCTATGAAGGTCAAACCTAATCTATTATTAATCTTCATTGTGATAAAAACAGCATTATGTCATATAATTTTGAAACAAACTTTACTAGTCATAACTTCTAACGTGACATTTGTTTGGAAGTAGACCTTTTTTTTTTCAGGTCTGGGGATGGAACCCAGAGCCAATTGACCTCCAAGCTACACACCCTGCTCTATTTTTTATTCTTTATTTTGAAAAGGTCTCACTAAGTTGTGGAGGGCCTCACTAAATAGCTGAGGCTGTCCGCTGTCTGTAAACCAAGATCCTCCAGTTTCAGCCTCCAGAATGCTGGGATTACAAGCATGCTCCACCATGCCTGGCTGGAGGTAGATCTTTTAAATGATAAAACCTTCTTGGAATTAAGACAGTTATTATTTCTCTTATTCTCAGCCAAAGATTAAGTTCTTCTCTTTCTTTTGACTAGGGATTAAACCCAGAGCCTCGAATATGCTAGGTAATTGCTCTTGTCACTGAGCTACACCCACAGCCCCTTTAATTTTGAGGTAAGGCTTTTCTAAATTGCCCGGTCTGGTCTTGAATTTGCTATCCTCCTGCCTCAGTCTCTTGAGTAGCTGGAATTACAGTTGTATGCCACCGTGTCTAGCTGAGATTATGGTCTTACAGTTTTCAGAGTAGTAAACATTCCTATACTTTCCCAAGTACTCACTGGTTTTACATAAAACACCAAGACCTGAGGTAAAGCTGATTAGAAATAATAATTTAATCCAGGCATGCTGGCACACAATTAAAAAGAGGCACAGAGAATTTGAATGACACGTCTAGAGGCCCAATTTGGACAAACCAAATATAACTAAACAAGATTACTTAAAAACAACTAAAAGTCAGGCAGGGCGTGGTGACTCAAGCTTGTAATCCCAGCATTTGGGAGGCTGAGACAGGAGGATCACGGTTCGCAGACAGCCTCAGCTATGTAGGTAGTGAGGCCCTTTGCAACTCAGTGAGACCCTGTTTCAAAAATAAATGAATAAGAAATAGGGCTGGGGGGGGGGTGCAGCTTGGAGGTATAATGCCCCTGGGTTCCATCCCTAGTACCGCAAAAATCCCTAAAAATAAACAAATAATTAATTTCAAAAAAGCTTATTACATATAACACTTCAAATAGAATATTAAGGATTAAGCCTAGTTACTGGATCAGCATTTTTCAAACTGAGTTTTCAATCTCTTCACCAGCCATGAAACCATTCAATCATTCAAGAGAGATTTATTGAATGCCTACTATTCTGGGTATTTGGGGTATAGTAAACAGAAAAATCACTGTCCTCCAAATTACATCCTAGCTGGGGGTAGGAGAGGTACTGACAACAAACGTTCTATATAGCATCATATGATATACACATATAATTACAATTATAAATGCTATGTAAAAATACTGAGCAAAAAGTGAGATTAGCCAGTCTCAGAAGGTCAAAGGTCCTATGTTTCCTCTCATTTGTGGAAGCTAGAATGAAAATAGGAAACAAAAGTGACTTCAGTCAAGTGATGAGAAAAACCAGTAGAACAGTAGAAGGGGACTGGAGGAGAGAGGCAGAGAGGGGAAGATGCTTGAGCAAAGAAACAGTTCATATAAGGTGATGTCCATACATGAAGGTATCACTACCAATCTCACTAAAATGAATGGGGAGGAAGGAAGGGGATGCAGGGTATGCTATAAAGGGAAATACACCAAATCATACATTTATGTGTTTATATTCTACTTAGAATTTCATTATGAAGTATGATTACTATGAATCAATAAAAGTGAAAATAAAAAGGGAAAATGGGAAAAAATATTGAGCAGAGCAAGGACAGAGCCATGGGAGACTGGAAGGTTTCAATTTTAAAATGGTTAGGTCTCATTGAGACAGTAACATTGATCAAATATATAAAAGAAGTCAGAGTTAATTATACACTCTTCTAGGAGAGCTTTTTCTGGCAGAGAAAACATGGGGTGCAAAGGCCCTATGGTAGGTGTGTCTGGAATATTTGAGAAATGGCACAAGGCCAAGATAACTGAAATGGAGAGAGAAAGAGTAGTAGGAGATGCAGTTACAGAGAAGTAGTAGGGGTGGGGAAGAGATCATATAGTGTCATTTTAGAGTCCATGCCCCCCTGACGCACTCTGGGTGAAATGGGGAGAATAGAGTTTTGACCAAAGGAGTTACATACTTATCATATTTTAAAAGGACTATTCTGACTGCTCTTCTGAGGAAAAACCTGTAGAGGAGCATATGAAGCAGGAAAACCAGACAGGAGGCTACTGTAATAATCCAAGTGAAAAATGATAGTGACTTAAACTCTGGTGGTTCCAGTGAAGGAAGAAGTTGGTTCTTAATAAATTTTAAGGCAGAGCCCAAATTTTGGCTTCAACAATTAAAAAGATGCAGAAACTACAGACAGATGTCACACTTCAAGAGGATGACCAGGAGTCCAATTTTGGATATGTCAGCTTTGAGATGTGTACTGGATACCAAGGAGAGGTATTAAATAGGTAGATGGATATTACAGTCTGGAGGGCAGGGGAAATGTGTAGGTTTATGACTAAACCTGGGGCACTTGTAATATTAGCTCATCAGAAGAGAGAACAACAGAGACTGAGAAGGAGCTTGCACTTGGATAGGAGGAAAGTGTCTGAGTCCTGAAAGTCATTAAGAAAGAAGTGATGAACTATGTCAAAGACTGACAGTAGGATAATGTAAATGAGGACAAAGAATTGACTATTAGGGTTAGGAACATGTAGGTCACTTAACTTTGATAAAACTAATTTGATGGAATAGTATTTTATATTTTTAAAAGAAACAGAATAAGTTTGAAAGCTACCATGTGAGATTAAAGAGAAGAAAACATGCTTAAGATAGGCCACATTAATGTTTCAAAGAGCTATTTATTTTTAACAAGTCTGATTAAGAAATGATTATATCACTATCAGGTAATGGTTCAAAAAGGGCTTATGGATCCTTAATTTGTTAAGAGCTTTATAGGTTGTCATTTAAAAAAGAAGTTCCTTAACTAAGACAGAAAGAGAAACATTTAGCAGTCATTAAAAGCAATCATCCTGCAGGGCAAAGGAGTGTTCTGCTTCTTCATGCAGAAAACCAATCATTTCTGATTAAGTACTAATTATATAAAGGTCTGATTATAAGAACAAGCTGTAAGAAGAAACTGGCCAATCCATGGCTAATGCAAAGATGTTTTGACTAGAGCTTTCAAGTTTGAAATAGATACCACAATTTTAAGGCGGCTTTGGCAATCAAAATTCAAGTTTGCAAATGCAATTCACCAATGAAGACTAGAAGTTAAGAAAATAAAAGGCCAATAAAAAACATCTATCACAGAGGTCATCTTTGGATACTAGTACATAATAGCAAAAATATGATTATAATAGAAAAACAGAAACCAAAAGTACAAGTACTTTCCCTTTAACCTCGGTATTTTATATTGGATCCCACTTCCTAGAAGCTCTCCACTTCAGAGAGAGGTTAATTGTCCAGAAAATTCAATAATGCAGCTTTTTGTCTGTTTTCACCACAAGCCTATAGATAAGTGTAGAAGACGTGATGTGATACAAATTTGGAATTGGCAATCCTTACACTATAAGAAATTATATTTAAGTGTTGTAGTCTCATATAGCTCCTGCATGGATAAAACTACAATATTATAAATTAGATTATTATTTAGAAAGCATTTCTAAATTGCAGAACCGTGTCACTTTTCATAACTGTATATTTATTGTCTAAAGCTAATATACAGTCAGAAAACAATGCATTATTTAAATTCCAAATTTCCAGTCCCTTTGAACTAAAGTGAAAGAACTAAATAATAATAATTAACTAAAGTTAATATTATTATTCAGGTCATTTTAAAAAAATTCAATAAAAGCTGAGCTGACCTGCTTATATGTTTTAATGTTTAAGCCAAAAGCCTTACTCAGAAATTAGAATAATTCCTTTCAGCCTTGCGTTAATTCCTTTAGCTATCAATCAACTTCAGTGTGTACATCTGTTTCTGTAGCAAGCTCAGAGTTAGACTTGGGATAAGCAGACTAGACACTGTGGCTCCTTTCATTTTATGTCTGTGCCCTGTAACAAGATGGCTAGTATCAGTACAGGGGTGAGTTATTTGAGTCCATAGGAACTACAGAGCTGTATATATGTTCTGAACATGAACTACTGCCAAAGCCCCACAAATATCCTTTTATAGCACCTCCCAAATAATTGGAATATGGCTAAAAAAAATGTGCTAATTTTGAAAATTTATACTTTAGTTTCTGCTCAGCCTATCAGGGAAGTCAATGTTTCTGGTTTGGGTTTCTTATTTGAAAGAAAATGGGATAACTTTAGATGAGTATTTCTCAACTGATGGGGTTAGCAAACAGAGTAAATTTCCCTGAGAAGTGGGACAAAGTTTTCATTTTTCCCAGGCCAATAATCCACTGCTACAGATAAGAGTATACAGTATTTTCAGGTCAAGATGATCTATCATGTTCCTATAAGTTGAGGAATCTATGGTTTATATCAGTACTCAAAAGTTTACCATTTATGCAAAGTTCTGTGAATTTAAACTTCTGAAGAATTCTTGGTCTAATGTTTGATTTCTAGATTTAGAAATTTCTAAATTTCTAGTTTAGACATTCTCTCTAGTACAAAGATACTTTTTTTCCTCTCACAGTCTCTCATAGTTGATCAGAAAGACCAGGTGTATTTACCTAGCATATTGCTAGTTTAGCATACAATTTATTACTTCCTTTTCCCAAAAGGCTTTTAAAATTAAATATATCCTTATATAATATAGTGTTGAATGAAAAATTAACTCCTATTTCACATAAGGATGTGGTCGTCATGCTCCAAGAGTTGACTGAGTAAAGAAAGGTTTGCTATGCAGAATCACCGTACTCATGTCAAATTATGACGTATTATATGCACAATTGCACGTCCCCACATTAATGTCTACTGCACACATTTTAAAAATGAGTATAAAATTCTGACTTTTTCACACATGAATATATGATATAAACATTTGCCCACATTATTATAACTTCCTTATAATATTTTTTCTTTTGAGATAAAATTTTGCTGTGTTGCCCAGACTGGCCTCAAACTTGAGATCCTCCCACTTCAGTCTTCGAAGCAGCTATGATTACAGAGGTACCACCACTCTAGGCTCCTTATAAACATTCTTTAATGGCCATGAAACATTCATCCAGTAGATAAATGGCTAAACATGTCAGTTTCTGGAGAAAATAAAATTTTCTTCAATGATATATTGTATGTTAATTTTTATAAAAAATTTAAATTGAAAATTTTATTAAGAATTTGTTTCTAATAGTACCTCAGAAGATATTTTTTCTGCCAAAACAACATTTTAATCGCATTTCCTCTCAAGACTTGAATTTCAAGTTTGAAGACAAGGAATGTCTGGTCTCCTAAATTCAGAAAGTTCTGAGAATGCCTACATTGAAAAGTATCCCTGACTTCTTGTCCACATCTGATCTGTACAAACGAGAGAAGATTAATTCCAGTCTGGGGGTTCCCAGATTCCTTTCCTCTTTTGTAGTGCCCAGACTCTTGTTTGTCTTTGCTTGCAGCTGCTACATCTGACTCTCAGCTTTCTACATTCCTATGCCTTTGACTGCCTATGCTTCTGACCTCAACAAAATGACCAAAATCTCATTTTCTATTATTTATTATCTTTACTTTATTCACATTCCCAAACCCATATTTAGATCTTTGTAAAAACAGTACAAGGTTTAAAAAAAAATCTTTGGAGTTAGACCTAAATTAAAATTTTGGTTCCATCAACAGCTATGTGATCTCAGACAAGTCACTGAACACTGAATCCCTATCTGTGCTTCAGATTTATTTAAAGCACAGCTAATCATATCTACCACAAAGTGAACCAAGATGAGCAGTGCTAGAGAGGTTCAGAAGGAAAGGTACAAATTCCTCCCTAACAAAGGAATCTATGAGTTGCAGAATATCTAAATGGAAAGGGAAGACAATCATCAATTGTAAAACTAAGAGAGAAAAACCCAGCAAGAATCAACTGGTGTTTAAGACAGGTATGTTTACTTGAATAGAAAGCAAATGATGTCTCAGAAATTCAGAAATTTTCCAGTTCAAAATTATAATACACAGAAATCATTTGCTGAGATTTTAATTTTTAAGTGTATGGTACTAGGAATTGAACCCAGGGGCATTTTACCTCCAAGCTATAGCCTCAGCCCTATTTTACTTTTAATTTTTTGAAACAGGATCTTACTAGGTTGAGGATAGTCCCACTATTTGCTGAAGCTGGTCTTGAACCTACGATCATCCTATTTCATCTTCCCAATTACTGGGATTACACTCCCAACTTGAGATTTTTTTTAAAAAATGAAATAAAACACAACTTTTCAGTGGCTTGGAGTTATTTTTCCAGATATCATGAAGTTAGTTTTATATCTTAATACTGCACCTGCTAAAGCACTAATATTTGTATTAATACATTTCTGGATTTAAAAAGTGCTTTCAGTGTGAATATGCCTCCTACTGAGCCCATCTGTTCTTTTCTTATGGATCCAGAGGAAACTAGGACTTAAAAAATTTCAGACTTCATGATATTTCACTTTTCAAACTTTACAATATTTTCATATAAGTGTTTATAACCACTTCAGAAAATTTAAGACTGCAGAAACATAGCTCATACTCGATTCCCCTTTTTCACTATTTAAGTGGTTATTGTTTTTATGGAGGACTACGAGGTCTCCATACATATAAGAAGTAAAGCCAAGGATACAAATGATTATAACTTTTAAAGGTATGCTTGTCAGGGATTCTAAGTTATCTCTGATACCTGGCAATTATACTAAGATATTTTATTTATATAATATTGGATAAGTGACTCACAAATCATCCCAGCTAAGTGGGGAGAAGGCCATGCCTACTCCTTGTTACTCCTAATCTAGGTCAGCAGTGACCTCTTTCACACGGCATATATAATCCAATGATGTCACATCTCTACCCAGTCATGTCTGGGCCACAGTGAGCTTGTCTTCCAAAACTTACTTTCCCTGTTGTGATAGCAGGCTGATTGGACTCAAATGATCCACATCTAAACTCTCTTTGTATAAGCATCAATATTTGACACTTGTTATCCCCACGCTTGGGAGGCTGAAACAGGAGGATTGCGTAGGTTCGAAGCCAGCCTCAGCTGGCTTAAGAGACCCTGTTTCCAAATAAAATATAAAATAGGTCTGGGAGTGCCCAGAGGTAGAAGGCCCCTGGGTACCATCCCCAGTACCACCAAATATAAATATATATATATATATATATATATATATATATATATATATATATATATATATATATGTTCAAAATCAAGGTCAAGACAGGAAAGAAATAGTCGCTACATTTAAAACACCATCAGCCATAAGCATAAGTTCAAGATCTATCCATATATTCTTAGACACAACATGGCCACTTATGAAACTTTTTGGCAGGCAACATTCTGTAGGAAGGTGTTACTGACATGCTTAAAACAAAAAACAAAAACTACCTTAGCAGCTGCAAGGCTGATACATACTCCTCTGAGTCCCATATGTTCTTTTCTAAACACATGCAGTATAATTCTCTGATCTGTAAGTGAACAACATATTTGTGAGGAATCAAAAATCAGTCATCACTTAAGTTTATCACTCCTTGTTTGGCAAAATTATACAAGGTCAACATATACAAATAATTAATTTTATTAAAAGAAACCACTTCTTTTCAGATGATAATAGCCTTGGATATGACACAGACCAGATTCTACAAAAATATAATTTACATAAAAGTAAAAAAAAAGTATACATAGCAACTGGCTGATATCACTCCCTATTTTGCACTAAGAGAATGATAGAAATAAGGGGAAAATGGCTAACTAAAGGGCTCAATGGCAGAAATAACTTCATAAACAAGTCTCTTACATACCTATATCTATATTCTAAAACTCTGAGTTAAAGATCTGAGAGTTAGAAATTCTTCAATTAGCATCTATGGCTCATGCAAAGGTCATATCCTAAAGCATAATTCTGCAAGAAGCAGAAGTCCCCCATCTCTTGATTCTTGGTATAATGCAAGGTTAAACATTAAACATTTTCAAACATTCCTTTTTCCAGATCACTAAGTGTGAGGTGTGTTTTAGTGAAAAAGAAGTGTTAAGGAATATTTAAATCCACAGCACAAATACATTTGTGAGGGAAACAATACCATTGGGATTCTTCATGTGGCTGTTTCTAGCTGTGGCCATCAGAACAAAAAAGTTTCAATTACCAGTAATATATACAAGCTGGAATAGATTGTATTCTTACTATTCTTCCTTTAAGAACTAGATGAATTTTAAATTTTGATGCCTGAATACTATAGAAATCAAAGCAAGAAAGTACTGTTATTTCTACTTTGTAGATTCCAAATGAGGAAGGCTAATTTACCTGCCGACCCAGTGGGTACTTGGGAAGAGAAGAGGTGAAATTATGAAGACATCTCAAAACGAGGAAGTAATTCATATGGTAAACATGAAGATTTTCTAGTAATGATTGGGTTTCCTCCTAAAAATCAAGGAATACATTATTTATGTAAGGCAGCAAAATAAAAGAACAATAATAAAATCTACTTCATGGACATATTTGTGAAAACTCACAAGAGGATTTACAACTACAAGTTAACCTCCTTAATTCATAAAAATTTGAAATGTACACAAAATTCAGGATAAAAGGTTGGATTTTATTTATATTTTATAAAACTGGGGGATTGAACCCAGGGGCATTTTTTTTTTTTTTTTTTGCAGGTCTGGGGATGGAACCCAGGGGCATTCGACCTCCGAGCTATACCCCCTGCCCTATTTTTTATTCTTTATTTTGAAACAGGGTCTGACTAAGTTATGGAGGGCCTCACTAAGTAGCTGAGGCTGTCTGCAAACTGTGATCCTCAGGTCTCAGCCTTTCAAATGCTGGGATTACAAGCATGCATCACCACACCCAGCTGAACCCAGGAGCATTCTACCTCCGAGCTACATCCCCAGCCCTGTTTTTATTCTTTATTTTGAAATTAATTCCTTGGTTAACAATGTACATGCCATTACCTGAAAACAAAAAACAAATAAAGAAAAGTTTTTACTTCCCAAATGTTCTTTTCTCCATTTGATTTAATTTGTGATTTTAAAATCTAAGTTTATTATAACAAAAGTAGCTATAATCCAAGAGCACTTTAAGATGGCCGTGGTGCCACACACCTGTATGTGGGAAGTTGAGATAAGAGGATTGAAGGTTCGAGGACAGTCTCCACAAGTAGTGACTTTCCTCAACTCAGCGAGACCCTATTTTAAAATAAAAGTTAAATAGGGGCCAGCAGTATGGCTCAGAGTTAGAATGCCTCTAGTACTGAAAAAAAAAAAAAAACAAGAAAAAAAACAACAAAAAAACCAAAGAGCACTTTAATCCCATTTTTACAGTAAGCTACAGAGATCATATAAAGCCATTATTTTCCTTGATGTACATTTAAAAGGTTTGAAATGGAGGAGAGGGTATTCTGGAGAACAAAATACTTGAGGCTCTCTGTACTACCTATTTTCTTTGTGGAGTAATTTTATATATAAACAACTGGAGGATGCAGCAGAATTTACTATCTTCACTGAATTCACTTGGATGAGGGAGAAAAATACATAGCCTAAGGCAATGCTATACTCAAGGAGCTATGCCCTGGATGAGGAACAGACATGTCTTCCTCTCAGGCGTTCTTGTCCCCTCTGTTTCTCACTGTGTGGTACATTTCTATGTTGAATGGAGTCTAGTGTTTAAAATATTTTGGACTGTTGGTTTTATCAATACAATGAAAGACTTTCATCTCATGCTCAACAGAGGAAATGAAGGTCTGGTTCCAACACTGGCAAAAAGTCTGTTGGACTTGATGAGCCTGTTATAACTTTCTAATAAATTTGTTGTTTTCTTTTCTCTATCTCTCTTTTTAGGAGGTGGGGTAGTAAAGAACTAATGACTGAACACAGGCATTGTACCTCTGAGCTACACTGTCAGCCCTATATTATTTTTTTATTTTTGAACCAGGGTATTGCTAGGCTACACATACTGGCCTTGAACCTATGATCCTATCTCAACCTCCTAAACACTGGGATTATAGGTATGTAGCACCCTACCATGCCACTAATAAGATTTTTGACCATTCTAGATCTCTGCTTTGTGTACTGGCTTTAGAACCTGACAAGAATTTTTCTTATCAGTTGCAACAGAAAATATTGCAAATGATTAACTTTTTCATGTTACCTGTCTTCTAGGTTATCTGTCTTACTGAGTTATCTGGCAATGCCTTTACTTATCCAGAACAATGTCTAAGGTACTTTATGGACACTATTTTATAAACTCAAACTTGTAAGAGGTTTTTGTGTATGAGAAAATTTGCCACTTAATATGCTACAGCACAATAGTACTACACACATGCAAACATAAAGCCTGTTAAAATATACATATTTTTTTCTTGCAGTACTGGGGATGGAACCCAGGGGCACTCTACCTCCAAACTACACCCCCACCGCTATTTTTTATTCTTTATTTTGAAACAGGGTCTCACTGAGATACAAAGTGCCTCACTAAGTAGCTGAGGCTGTCTGCAAATTGTGATCCTCCTGCCTCAGCCTCCCAAATGCTGGGATTACAAGTGTGTTTCCACCACACCCGGCACTGTTAAAATATTAATCCTACTTCCTATTCATTAATTTTTTCCTCAGGCATCTTTTACTAAACATAGTTATCAATTTTTTTGTGATAATGTTTAAATGATTCTTTTCAATAAAAATACTGTGTATAGAAATATTCGTTATTTTTCACAGAGATATGCTTTCTCCTGAGGGATTTGTGCTCAGAATTCTCTTCATCCAGATTTCTGCATGGTAAGTTCTTTAACTAACTTCCTTTAGGTCTTTACTCAAAATATATCTTTTTACTAAAATTTCAATTTTTCTCCCATGCACACTGAAGATCATAATCTCTCTGCTTCAGTGTTTCCTTCTTAGCATTTATCACTAGTATGGATAGTATTTTAGTTATTTGTCTGTCTCTGATAGAATGGAATCTCCATAAGGAAGGGGTTTAAACTGTTTTGGTCATTTCTACATTCTCAGCACCAAAATTAATAGCTAGCACATAATAGGATCTCAAGAACATATAAATGAAAAAGTAAAATAATGCATGAAGAAGTAAAATAATAAATAAAGGCTAGGTGTGGTGGCACACACTTGTAATCCCAGCATTTGGAGGCTGAGATAGAAAGCTGGTGGTTGCAGATAGCCTCAGCTACTTAGTGAGGCCCTCTGCAACTCAGTGAGACCCTGTTTCAAAATAAAAAATAAGAAATAGGGTTGAGGTTGTAGCTCAGAGGTAGAATGCCCCTGGGTTCCATTCCTAGTACCGCAAAACAAACAAACAAACAAACAACCCTAAATAACACCAACTATCTGTCTTGCTGAATATGGCATAAATTTCCAAATTTTCAAAGATAAAGTTCTAAATTTATGATATAAAATTCAATTTGAGCCAGGTGTGGTGGCACACACCTGTAATCTCAGTACTTAAGAGGCTGAAATGAGAGGATCACAAGCAACTAAGTGAGACCCTCCACTACTTAGTGAGACTCTGTATCCAAATAAAAAATGATACTGGTCTGGTGGGATGCTCGGAGGTAGAATGCCTCTTGGGTTCAGTTCCTAGTACCACAAAAAAATTTAAAAAAATTTCAATTTGTAAAGTCAGCTCTGATATTTTAAAGGATGGTTTGGACCTAAAACGTATCCTTCTCTTAGACTATGAATTGCCACTCAATATGTTAAAGCTTCTTTAAGTGTGTAATCTCCAATCTTATGAGCCTTGTCATTCATTCAAAAATAATTTCTGGCCGGGCGTGGTGGCGCACGCTTGTAATCCCCGCGCTTGGGAGACAGAGACAGGAGGATTGCGCTGCTTCAAAGCCAGCCTCGCTGGCTTAAGAGACTCTGTTTCCAAATAAAAATATAAAATAGGTCTGGGAGTGTAGCCTGGAGGTAGAAGGGTTTCCAGGACTCCAGTACCACCAAATAAATAATTAAAATAAATGAATAAATGAATAAATAAATAAAATAATAAAATGTTTCTTTAAAGATCATTTCTGTATTAGGTTGTTTGTTTTTATGTTAAGGCATCCATCATCACTTTCTTTGGGGGAAAAAATGTATACAGGTGTGGAGGCCATGTACTGGAGGCTGAGACAGGAGGATTCAAGGCTAATCTCAGCAATTTATTGAGACCCTTCACAACTTAGTTAGACCAAGTTTCAAAATAAATAAATAAAATAGGGTTGGGGTGTAACTCAGAGGTATAATGTCTCTAGGTTCAATCCCCAGTAAAACATAAACACACACCACACAAGCAAACACACACACACACACACACACACACACACACACACACATACACACACACACACATCCCACTTAACAATTAGGCAGAATGATATTTGCTATATTTTTGCTTATTCCCCTCATAGTTTCCACAGTATTTATCACTTTTGTGTTTAAAATTTTATGAGTTAGGGTAAATCAAAGTCTCAAGAAGATTTAAGAAAAGTATGTGAAAACTGTAAAATTTTGCAATTTGTTATTTTCAGCCATTTTTTTGATCATTAAAAGCTAGTATAATACAGTATATTGAATTTTCGAATTAAGAGTTATCAATTAAGAATACATTTTCTTGAGACTTCCTAGAAGATGGCGACAGAGAAAAGCGGCATTTATGAGTCCCGCTAACAATCGATCTGTATTACCACAAAATCAGCGCCTTTTATAGCCAGAAAACACCATCAGCAAAGAAATAAAAACTGTAAATACAAGGGACAGAGAAAAAGAGGGCTGGAAGAACAACCAGACACCAGAAAGAAACCAGCCTACAGTGCTGCGGCAGTAGACACAGCGCGGAGCCATGCCGGCGCCATATTCCCTCGCAGCACCAGGCTCCAGAGAGGAGGGGGACTCAGAACTGAGCTCAAAACCAGAGAGGTGACACACTGGCCTCACGGCCGAGGACGTGGCACCAGCATCATACTGCCGGCGGCAGCAGCGAGTTCACCGGACGGCTCCAGATCAGCGCACTCAACAAGCCACCAGGCTCCAGAGAGGAGGCGTGAACAGCGAGCTGAGGTGAGCAGCTGTGTAACAGCCAGGCAGAATTCAGCAGTTTTTTCGGCACAAGGAGCGTCTAAAGCTCCCAGTGGCTGGGCTCAGCACACCGTGCTGGGACTCAGAACGGAGCTCAAAACCAGAAAAGAAATATGCCAGCCTCACGGCCGAGGGTGTGACAGCAGCACCATATTGCCAGCGGCAGCAGCAGAGAGTTCACCGAGTCCACTATAACTCCATCAGTGCACTCAACAACTGTGAATCAAATTACGACACCTAGAGGAGAAATCCCAGTACGGCACTCTCAGGCACTTGCACAGATAGTCTCCCTGGGTCGGAGATTTTTGCAGTCCAACCCAGTGGGGAAGAGGCGGTAGCACAGATATCACACCATAGTCACAGCTCTTCGTGGGAGAACACCCAGCCTGACACCCCCCATGGTCTAAGGCACCCTCGATTGACTCCCTGGGTCTGAGACTTTACGATACAACCCAGTAAAAGAGTAGTGGTGACTGAGATACCACAGACTCGAGAACCAGAGCACCCTAAGTGAAGTCGTAGTGACCTAGGGAAGAACCCAGAGAAGGCATAAACTTCCGAAATCATGGGAAAAAGGAATAACAATGGAGCAATGAATGCCCACAACCCCACAACATCAGAACCTGATAACAGAAATTCAGAGATCTCTAGATCAAATCAGGAAAATAACTGTAGGAATAATAGAGGACTTTCGAAAAGAATTCAGGGAGAGAGTCTAAAAGAGATAAAGGATGGAATCATTGAAGTAAAAGCCTCAATTCAAAGTATAAACAAACGATTATACCACAAGGAGAATAGAATCTCACTCCCAGAAGATGATCACTCCAAAAATCTATCAAATTAGATGGGGAAATAAGAAGCTTCATGAAAACAAACAGAAACTGAAGGAATTTATGTCTTCAAAACCAGCACTAGGGAAAATGCTCAAGGAGATTAACTACAAAGAAGAAATAGGTAAAACACGCCAGAACCAAAGAAACAAGATTTCCCATTCACCAGACAACTAAGCAAAGAATAAACAGTATCTCAAACAGAAATAAAATCTTAACATGTTAGGAATTAAAAATTATCTCTCTATAATCACACTGAATGTAAACAGCCTCAACTCCCCAATAGAAAGACATAAAGTGGCAAAATGGATTAAAAGCCAGAATTCATCCATCTGTTGCTTACAAGGAACACACCTTACAAGTAAAGATAGGAACAAACTCAAGGTAAAGGGCTGGAGCAAGGTAGTAATCCATGCTAATGGAACTCGAAGACAAGCAGGCGTAGCAACTATGATATCAGACATGTTAGACTTCAAACCCAAACTTATTAGAAGAGACAAAGAAGGTCATATTTTACTGGTAAAAGGAATAATCCAGCAAGAGGAAACAACAATAATCAACATCTATCATAGGTGCAACTACTTTCATAAATCAAACTCTTTGTGACATGAAGTCACACATACATCCCAATACAATAATACTGGGAGACTTCAACATTCCTCACACAACACTAGACCGATCTTCCAGACAAAGGGTCAGTAAAGATGCCTCAGAACTAAAGAACACCATTAACCAAATGGACCTGTTGGACACATATAGAATATTTCACCCAACTACAGCGAAGTTTACATTTTTCTCAGCTGCTCACAGAACCTTCTCCAAAATAGATCACATCCTGGGACACAAAATGAGCACTAGCAAATTTTAAAAATGTTACGTACTTCCCTGTGTCATTTCAGACGATATGGAATGAAACTAGAAATCAACTATAAGACCCAAAGAAACAACATAAACATGTGGAGACTGAACACCACACTTCTGAATGAAGAATGGTGTAAGATTTCACCTCTTCTGATGTAAGAGGTGAAATCAAGAAATTTCTAGAAACAAATGAAAATAAAGATACAACATATCAAAACCTCTAGGACACTCTGAAGGCAGTATTAAGAGGAAAATTTATAGCACTGAGTGCTCACATAAAAACAGAAAATCTTCAAATAAATAACCTAACAAAGCCCTTGAAAAATAGGAACAATTGAACCCCATAGCCAGTAGAAGACAGGAAATTAATAAAATTAGAGCAGAAATTAACAAAATAGAGAATAAAAAACAATACAGAAAATCAACAAAACCAAAAGCTGGTTTCTTAAAAAATTAATAAGATAGATAAACCACTAGCCACCCTAACTAAAAAAAATAGAGAATCAACCCAAATTATGAAGATAAGGGATGAAAAAGAAGAAATTACGACTGACAGTGTAGAAATCCAGAGGATTATCAGAAACTACTTTGAAAAACTATACTCCAACAAAATGGAAAATCTGGAGGAAATCGACAACTTCCTAGAAAAATACAACCTTCCTAAACTGAGTCAAGAAGATATAGAACACTTAAACCAACCAATAACAATCAGAGACTGAAAGAGCAATAAAGAGCTTACCATCAAAGAAAAGCCCAGGACCAGATGGTTTCCCAAGTGAATTCTATAAAACCTTTATAGGAGAACTAATCCCAATACTACTCAAACTATTTCAGGAAAGAGAAAAAACCGGGACTCTCCCAAATACATTCTATGAAGCCAACATTACACTAATACCCAAACCGAATAAAGACAGTTCAAGGAAGGAAAACTATAGGCCTATATCTCTGATGAACTTGGATGCAAAACTATTAAACAAAATACTAGCAACACGCATTCGAAACCACATAAAGAAAATCATACACCATGACCAGGTAGGGTTCATCCCAGGGATGCAAGGTTGGTTCAATATATAAAAATCAATCCATGTAATTCACCATATAAACAGAATCGAGGACAAAAATCACATGATCATTTCAATAGATGCTGAAAAAGTATTTGATAAAATTTAACATCCATTTTTTATCAAAACACTGCAGAGAATTGGAATAGAAGGAACATATCTCAACATTATTAAGGCAATCTACAATAAGCCCACTGCCAACATCATATTAAATGGGGAAAAACTTCAAGAATTCCCCCTAAAAACTGGAATGAGACAGGGATGTCCATTATCACCACTTCTCTTCAATATAGTACTAGAGACTCTAGCCAGAGCAATAAGGCAAGAAAAGGAAATCAAAGGAGTACAAATAGGAAAAGAACTCAAACTTTCTCTATTTGCAGATGACATGATACTATATTTAGAAAACCCAACAAACTCAACCAAAAGCCTTATAGAACTGATCAACAAATTCAGCAAAGTATCTGGATACAAAATGAATCTTAAAAAATTAGAAGCTTTCCTGTACACCAACCATAAATCCACTGAAAAAGAAATTCAGAAAATACTTCCGCTCAGGATCTCCCACAAAAAAATAAAATACTTAGGAATAAACTTGACATAGGAGGTAAAAGATCACTACAAAGAAAATTATAAAACAATGAAAAAAAAAATCAAAGAAGATCTTAGAAGATGGAAGGATCTTCCATGTTCATGGATTGGCAGAATAAATATCATTAAAATGGCCATCCTTCCAAAAGTGATCTACAGATTTAACGCAATGCCCATTGAACTACCAAGATCATTCCTCACAGATATAGAAAAATCAGTCCTTAAATTTATCTGGAATAACAAAAAGCCCAGAATAGCCAAGGTAGTTCTCAACAACAAAAAACATGCAGGAGGAATCACAATACCTGACTTTAAACTATACTACAAAGCCATTGTAATAAAAACAGCATGGTACTGGCAAAAAAAAAGATACATAGACCAATGGAGCAGAATAGAAGACCCAGAAACAAGTCTACACACTTTCAGCCAATTGATTTTTGACAAAGGGGCCAAAAACATACACTGGAGAAAAGATAGCCTGTTCAACAAGTGGTGTTGGCAAAACTGGTTAACCATATGCAGAAAATTGGAACTTAATCCCACTTTCTCATCCTGTACAAAAGTCAACTCAAGATAAATCAAAGACTTGGAAATCAAACCAGAGACCTTGAAAATCCTTAAAGAGGGTATAGGTCCAACAGTGTAACACATAGGCACAGGTAAACACTTCCTCAACAAGACCCCAAAGGCACAACAAATTAAAAGGCGAATCAATACATGGGATTGCATGAAACTGAAGAGCTTCTGTTCAGCAAAGGAAACTATCAAGAACCTCAATCGAGAACCAAGAGAATGGGAGAAGATTTTTGCCACCTACCCCTCCGATAGAGGACTAATATCTAGAATATACAGAGAACTCAAGAAACTCAACACTAAGAAAACAAAGCATCCAATAACAAAATGGGCAAAACAACTAAATAGACACTTCACAAAAGAAGAAATTCAAATGGCCAATAAATGCATGAAAAAATGCTCAACATCACTGGCAATCAGAGAGATGCAAATCAAAACTACCCTGAGATTTCATCTAACTCCAACTAGAATGGCCATCATTCAAAACACAAACAACAACAGATGCTGGTGAGGATATGGAGAAATGGGAACTCTAAGACATTGTTGGTGGGATTGCAAAGTAGTGCAACCACTTTGGAAAGCAGTATGGAGAATCCTCAGAAGAATGGGAACAAATCTACCATTTGATCCAGCAATGCCACTTCTGGGTATCTACCCAAAAGACAGGAAACCAAACTACCAAACTAATGCATGTGTATCTATGTTCATAGCTGCACAATTCACCATAGCCAAACTATGGAAGCAGCCAAGATGTCCATCAACAGATGAATGGATTACAAAACTGTGGGATAGGTACACAATGGAATTTTACTCAGCCATCAAAAGAAACTCAATTACATCATTTTCAGGGAAATGGATGGAACTGGAGGACATTATGCTAAGTGAGATTAGTCAGTCACAAAAAATAAGACAGCAGATGCTTTCCCTAATATGTGAGAGTTAGGGAGAAAGGGGTCATAGGAGGAACTTTAGATGAAAAAGGAAATCCTATAGAGGAGCAAACAAGACAACCTAAAGGAGGAGAAAGGAAGGGGGAAGAGGAAAATCTCTAAAACACACAATGTACTTAAATATATCAAAGTCAACCACTAAGCCAAGCAAGGGAAGGACGGACAGGGAGGGAATGGGGTGGGAATTAGGTAGGGGTTAAATAAGTGACGTGTATATGTAGCTACACACAAGTTTTTTTTTTTTTTTACCCCAATATGATGTATGAATATAATGCATCATAAAAAATTTAAAAAAAGAATACATTTTCTCATTCATCATCTTACTGTATAACAAAGGTTTATTTTGCTCATCAGTGAGAAATTCTGGCTGGTAATGTTTGCCAGACTCAGCTTATATTACATCTACCTAAGAGAGTGCCAAACCATAGTTTTCCCTTGGCTCTTCTGTGGATGAGTACTCACCTTCTCATCTACCTCTCCTTTTACTCTCTACACTTCTACCCTGGCAGTTTAGAACAGTATTTGATGAATAGTTAGGATTTTTTAAAAATATATTTTACTGGTACACTGTAGTGTCACACCATAATGTAGTTCAGAGTGATAGTGACAGACATGCACAAAGCACTTGGCCAGCCCCCACACCCTGCCCCACACTCCTGCTTCCTCCCCACACCCAAAAGTAAGGATTTAAATTGCTATTTCCTGACATATTACACTAATACCTAGCTCATTTGATTATTTTTGATTGACTGAAGTTGTTTTCCTTCTCTTTTCCATTTATTATTTTTTTCTAACAGATTTCCCCCTTTTTCTGTCCTTTGTAAAAAGAAACAGAAGTGAAGGCAAAAGTGAAAGGCAAGTCTCCTCCAAACTTTGATTTTGTTATTTTTGTTCATGAGTCACCATAGTAAGCCTACTGAATGCGAGAAGGCTCTGTCTACGATCAACCCTCTGCTCTGTGGCCTCACTAGTCACAAGTTCTTTCCCTTGGTTTCAGTTTTTCGTTTGTAATGTGAAAGTGCGGACTTAGGTTATCTTTCTAGTAGTAATCCTTTTTTGTTTCTTTTTTATTATTCCAATAGTAATATAATACAATCCTACAAAGTTCAAGATATTTTCCCCTTTTTCAATGGATTTAAAGTCTTGTTGGGCTAATAGTCACAGGAACATGGAAATATTAACAAGGCAGAAAAATAAGACTTCAAATGTCACCTGCAAGGGACTGAATAAATTTTCTGCACATTATAAACTTTAATCCTTTAAAGGTTGAAGCTTTAAGGAAGATTTGAATGTAAATATATACATTAATTTCCTTAAATGAAGTACATGTGATGGTTATTCATTAAAGATGCTGAGCAGCATGTAACTTTTTTTTTTTTTTTTTGTGGTACTGGGGTTCCTGGAAGCCCTTCTACCTCCGGGCTACACTCCCAGACCTATTTTTTATACTTTTTATTTTTGGAAACAGGGTCTCTTAAGCCAGCGCTCGCGGCTGGCTTTGAACCTGCGCGATCCTCCTGTCTCCGCCTCCCAAGCGCGGGGATTACAAGCGTGCACCACCTCGCCCGGCTAGCATGTAACTTCTTGACAGGATAGGATCAACATGAAGAGCAAATCATCACTAGGTGTATTGATGATATAGATGGTAGAGGGTAAAACATTAAAATGGACCTAAACTTAGCTATAATGTTAGGACTTGGCTTTTTTTTTAAGTTGCTTAAAAAAAAGCATGTGCACGTGTATACATAGGTATACAGAGACCAAATTATATAATATATATGTAATTAGGTGTGTGTGTGGGGGAGTAAGGGGATTTCCTTTTCTTTAATTGGAGGAGCAGTATAGAGTGAAATGATCCCTGGGTAGGCTGGACATAGCTACCTTACTACAAAGGTTGAAGCTACCTCATACCAAGTGCTGTCCTAAGCCTCTTCCTAATCCTTCACTATTAATGTGCCATGTTATTCTAAAGCCCCACTTCGGATTTCTCAAATACTAATTAGGAACCGCAGGCACCTTCTAGTCAGCTTGCACTAATTCTCAATGAAGTATTTTACAAAGTACATCTGATTTTGACATCAGATCATCATTTACTAATTGTGATACTTTAGACAGGCAAGTTACTTAATTATTTGTGACTCTCCTCATCTAAACAAAAGGATTTTTAAAAAATCTGTCTTATAGGGTAAGCTCATTATGTGTCTCACAATGAGACAATGCAGAACTTATCTATGCAAATCTTAGGATATACAGACATTTTATAAAATAAATTCAATAAATGTTTATATATTCTTTATCATGAAGGGAAAAAGAAGGGAATAAGACTGAAGCAAATTCTCATTCCTACCTTCAAAAATCTCTCATTGGTCAATAGTGCAACTTGCTTTTCTGAAGCCTGATTTTCCACGTACCTAAAATTTTTACCATCCCACAAACAGAAAGAGAAAATCAACATTCTACATCTTTAATAGCATATTAGGAAAAATAAAAGGTTGATGGTCACATTTTTTTCAATTTCTCAAAAATAAACTTAAGATGACAGTCATGGCTTAATGGTACTTTTTCAGCTACATCTTACAGTCCAATCATAAACAAAGATTAAATACCCCAGAAATAAGAAATACTATTTCTAAAGAGTAACTCTGGAGAACTTGCAAATTATTTCCCTTTGGAAAAAATTATCATTACTTTTTTATTTTGGTAGTACTGGAGATTGAACCTGGGGGTATTCTAACTGAGCTACACCCCCAGCGCTATTTTTTGTTTGCTTGTTTGTTTTGTTTTGAAACAGGGTCTCACTAGGTTGTTGAGAGTCTTGCTACATTGCTAAGGCTGTCCTCGAACCAGTAATCCTGTCTCAGCTTCCCAAGTACTGGGATAACAGGTGTGTTATCACCATGCTCAGCGAAAAAAAACATTCGTTTCTTTATGCTGAATTTTCAAACCCATCAAAGAGAAATCCACCATTAAAAACAGATTTTTTTTTTTTTTTTTTTTTTTAGTGCTAGGGATCAAACCCAGGGGCATTCTACCTCTGAACTACACCTCCTAGCCCGTTTTTTTTATTCTTATTTTGAAACAGGGTCTCACTACGTTGCAAAGGGCCTCTAAGTAGCTGAGGCTGGCCAAGAATCTGGAGCCTCCCAAGTACTATGATTACAAGTGTACACTACCATGCCCAGCTCAAACAGAATGGTTTTATATTGCTCTAAATAAAAAGACTATTCCATTCCTCAATTCAAAAATATTTGATCTAAAGTCCTTTATTTTGTCGGAATTCTAGCATGTGTTAAATATGTACGTCTATTTTTACCTTCTAAATGATGGGAGTCGTCTGATATTTTCACACTGATTAACTGATAAAAAATTTATTCTTTTCTTGGCTTCTGGGAGACTGCAACACAGAACACTTAGGGGCTGTGAGTAAAAATGCTCTAGTAGAGAAAGCTAAAAGAAATGTGAAGGTTAAATAATGTTTTATATTTTGGCAGTAAATCTTTTGCTCTATATCTGCTCAATTTCAATTTATGGCACTAATATATTGAATGACATTACAATATCACTGCAAATAACACAAATGGCTGTATACTTCCAATATTTTTAAGGCTACAATTTTTTGGATGAGATTAAAGAAACAGTAATATCAGAAATACAGACTAAAGAAAAAATATAAATGGAAAGATTAGCTCCCTGCAGAAGCAACTCATAATGACTGCAGATATGATATGGATGGGACTGGGATGTAACCCTAGGGTCTAACAGAAGCTCCAATACTTGCAAGAAGATACTAATCTAAAATTAGTATAAAATATGGTCTGTTACAATAAATAAAAATACCATAATGGTAGAAAGCTGTGCCTGATTAAAAAAAAATGAGAAAACGTCTTTTCAAATTCAGCTTTATTCCATAGAGGAAGACGTGTTTTAGTATCTGTTAGATAGTATTCAAATAACAGAATATTGTGGGCTCCAATTATAAATTGCAAGATATATGTGCAATGCTCATTCAACTGTTCATTAAGAGGATAATGAACATTTGGATAGTTTCTCAGCATTATTTTTTCCAGATAACCTTGTTACTGGAGAGACAGTTCTTTTTTTTTCCCCCAATACTGAGGATGGAACCCAGGGGCATTCTACCTCCGAGCTACAGCCCCAGCCCTATTTTTCCCCCTTTATTTTGAAACAGGGTCTCACTGAGTTGCAAAGGACCTCACTAAGTAGTAACTGAGGCTGTCTGCAAACCCTGATCCTCCAGTCTCAGCCTCCCAAATGCTGGGATTACAAGTGTGCGCCACCACGCCCGGCATGAGACAATTCTTTAAATAATGAAGAAAGCACATTCTGATCACTAGAAAATAGCATTCTCTACAAAAAAATTAATATATAAACATGCTACATCTAAACCCTCAATCTGAAGGATTTGGTTGGCATAAATTAGCAATCTTGGGCTTGATCCTTCTTAGGTAAACTGATGAATTTCTAAGCCTAGAGAACTGAGGACAAGATATCCAAGGCTAGCACAAATCCTTCAAAATAGACTTCTCTAAGACTATAAGGCAAAGAGCCAGGCTAACTTAGAGACAAGAATAAAATAGAAACAACCGTTCATGCCAAGTGATAAATTAGTTTTGCAATTAATATAATCTTTCTTACTACTCTTTCCCAGTTATATTAATGTGATAATACTTATTCCTGCATTAACACTACTTTTGACACAGCTAAAATCTAAATGGGGTAAGGGAACTGATGGAAGGTAGAATGGGAGAAAGTCAAATGAATTATAGTAGAATTTTAAATAGGATAAGAACCCATTTATTACTTAACTATTTAGTCTAAGTGGATTTTCAATATTTTTATCAATTAATAAGTTGGTTAACATATCCGCCTAATGGGGGAAAGGCTTAAATGTACACAATGATTCTATGCACTATTGCACCTCCTCAAAGAATTTATCAGGGCATAAAATACCATCCACTGATGATTAGGAAAAATGGGCAAATACTCTGGAACCTATACTGCCAGTTGTTACTGTGAGACTCTAACCATGCTACATAGCCTGGATCTCAGCATCTCCATGTACAAAGCTACCATCAACACACATTAATAAGACAATCTAATCCTTAGCACCAGGCCAGGTCAGGGAGCACCAGGAGCCTGCAACACACTATGATCCAGGTGAGAAGACTGAGGCCAGGAAGGTTAAGTGATATGGATAACACCCTCTCTTTACTCACTTTCCAAAGGCATTAGATATTTCCTGAGACTTTTTCCCCATGAGTTCAGTGGCCCTATACTTTCTATTAGCTTTCCTTGATTTTAGTCTCCTTTTCTGTCGCTCAGTCTAGGGTTCTACCTTGCCCTTTTCTCATTTTCTCTGAGTAACACTTTATCCTTACCACATAACTTTAAACACCACCTCTTAATAATAAATACTGAATATTTATTTCTAGTCCCAATTTCTCTGAGTATCAAATCTTCATATCCAGGTTCAAAGCCAGTCTCAGCAACACAATGAGGCTCTCAGAAGCCTAGTGAGACTCTGTTTCCCAAAAAAGAAATAAAATCGGGTGGGAGCATAGCTTGGAGGCAGAATGCCTTTAGGCTTAATTGCCAGTATAAAAAAAAAAAAAGGCACTACACAAACATGAGCATTACTACATTGTATGCATTTTGCACTGAAGGTTACCACTAAATAGACCTTAATGAACTTGACAACTGAATGTGTTCACAGTATGACTAGACTGTACTTTGCTAAGATAATTTAGTTAGTAGTCAAAAGAGGGAAATAATAGTAACCTTTAAGTAACTTTTGAATGGAGTCTTTTTCGATTAGAGCAAATATTATTAAGTTAAAATTAAGAATTAGCTTCTGAGAATTCACAAAAACCCAATAAAAATGTATTCCTAATGTATGAGTATAAAAGAATATTCAAACATATATCATACACATATATGTACAAGAGACATCAAAATATAGTACATAATTCATGATTGTATTACCCAGGAACTAAAAATATTTTTATGTCTTTAAAGGGTTATTAAAGAAACAGCAGCAGCAGTGACCACACGTGGGTGGTATGTAAAGCAAAAATGTTTATTTTCTGGAGTTTTAGAAAGTTTATATATGCTTTCATCAAGTCCTTAAGAAAAAAAAAGTCCTTTCCTCCACACCTTCTAAATGGTTAAGAATCACTGGAACAAAGAGAGCTCTTTTTTCATTAGATATGCTAACTAATGCACTCTACATTTTGCTGCAATGTCATACAAGAATGGTAGAACCTAGAATAAAATAACATAAATTTACTTATTCTAAATTTTGGCATTTAAAATGCCTTAATTATATTACTAGTCAGTTGAAATAACATTCAAAGTATTTACAACTAGCTTGTGAATTTTCAAAAACCATTAGTGTCTTCTTACCTGAAGTCCTTTTACAAAGTTTTGAATGGAGAAATCATGATATAAAAAAATGTTGGTCAGAACTTGTAACACTCTTTCACTTATTTTAAAGGGAAACTGAGTTGTAAGAAGTAGCTGAAAGAGATTAAGGGTGGAGTAGAGACAAAGTCCTTGTTAGTCTTGACTCTGCATAAATAGGAAGTGAGACAAAGAATAGTATGTAACAGTAAATATGAAAACTAGTTTTTGTAGGTCAAATATCAACCCAAAGCTTAACTTATTAACTTAAGTCTATTCATTTATACAAGGGTACAATGACAAAGAGACAGCTTCTCTATATCCTCAAAACCAAAGATATCCACATCCTAAAAAAAATACTGTCCATTAACCATCTTTTCTCACACCAGAGGCCACCGAAGAAGCTGCAGGCTTTGGCAATTCTTGTTACCACGTAAGATTTCCTTTTCATCCCTACTAATTCGAATTAATAAAGAGTAACAGGTTGTGTACTGTTGAGTAAGAAAGACAAAATTAACAGATTATTTTAAAAATATAGAATAACTGAATGTGTATCCTTTGCTTAACAACCTACAGTGATGTTTTACAACTGAAAATATAAAGTCATAATAAGCTCCTTAAGCAAAAGCAAAGTTGTAGAAGCCAAATGAACTTGGCTATAACCAAGCATTTTACCCTAAAGTGTCAATATATCAGATATATATCATTTTGATGGAAAAAAGAATAGAAGTGGTTGGTAGTAAGTGGACAGTGTTATCAGTGTACTTAAAGAGGTAGTATAAAACACATCCAGAGTAAAGATATATACAGATATATAGGTAAAGATGATCATTCTTCTCATAAAGCTTGTATTTCATCTGAAGATGTAACTCTGTACAATATCACTATAAAACTATTTAAAAATTAAATAAAATATTGAAATACATAAAAGGATATACAAAGCAATATAGAGATTTTATCACTAACACTTCTACATACCATCTATTCCCAGCAGTTTTCTTTTTATCATTTGTCATTGGTAAAAACTTTTCTTTTTACCTTATCAAGTACCGTGGTCAGGTGCTCCTTGCAAGACAAAGACTGGAACAGTTCTATGCATAATAGAGATGATACTGCATGAGGAAGCAATCGGTGGATGATAATAGGAGATGTGGCAATTCCAAAAATGAGGATTAGTGGAAATTCATGCAGATGTTGACTAATTTCCAAAAAAAGATACAAAGGTAAAAATTCTTCAGCAAATACATTTCAACACATATTTCAAGATAAGACAAGCTTTACTCCAATGCCTACTTGATAAGACACTGCTAAACAAGTATTCCAAATATTAAAATTTTATTAAATAACAAAAAATTTTTCCAGACATTCTTGTTCTGCAATTAATCTATTATTGGATTCTTTCATTTTATAAATAAAGAGGTCCAGAAAGATTATGCACTTCCTCTTAAGGTGACAAAAGTTCATTATTCAAACATGTGTTATAGATCATTCAATTTAACCTCATCCAAAGTTTGAACTTCAACTACACTCTTCTTCACAGTTGGTCATCCAGTCTACGCTTTTAGAGTTCAGTGACATGAGGCAAATTAATTTTTAAGGTAATTTAATCTGTTTTTATTTTATGGTATTAGGAAATGAACCTAAGGGCATTCTACCTCCAAGCTACCAGCCTCTTTTATTTTGAAAGAGGGTTTCGCTAAGTTGCTGACAGTCCTACAAAGTTGATGAAGATGGCCCTGAACTTATGATCCTCCTGGCCTCAGCCTTCCAAAGTACTGGGTTCACAGGCCTTTGCACCATGCCCAGCTCAAAGTAACTTATTCTGTATTTAAAGACATTTATAAAAGACTATGTTACCCAGCAATAATAGCTAAGATTAGAAAACCTTTCCTACATATAGAAAATCTTTATAATAGAATCACTAAAAAATGATCTATCCCTTCCTAAAATTCTTATCTCAAACATATCAAACATGAATTATTCCTAGTATTATCAGGATGAACACAAATGTCCTCTACAGAGCAAAAAACACTATTTTCAAGGGCTACTCCAAGTCAAAGCCTTTGGTATCATGGCTGATAATCTGCCTATTTTTTCCTGTTAGCTACTGCTTCTTAATATTCAAGCTGCATACAGGCCTAGCTTCAAGGGCTGAACATTGTACCTGACTCCCTTACTGTTCTAAGTTTTTCGTCTTTATTTTCCCATGGCTCAAATAGTCTCAGGTCTGAATTCCAAAAAGTACAGCCTTTTGTCACTACGAGTTATGGTTGAGGTCTGCAATGTTTCCTCAAATGCTCATGTGTTGAAAACACATCCCCAAAGCAGGAAGGTTCACAGGTAAGGGGGGGCACAGCTAGAGGAAGTGGGTCACTGATGGCATTGCCTTTGGGACTCTGTAGGTCTCTGGCTGCTTGTGCTCATGTTGTGCGCATGTGCACACGTGCGCGCACGCGCGCGCACACACACACACACGCACGCATGCACTTGCTTTCTCTTTCTTGGCTGAAAAAGCGGCTTTTCCTCCTCCACGATGCCAAAAAGCCCTCCTGTCATAAACCAGCTAACCATGGACTGACCTCTGAAACTGAGACTGTGAGCTAAATAAGCCTTTCTTCCTTTGTCGGGTATTTTGGTCACAGTAATGAAAAATACAACTAAAATACTATGGCTGTACTATATAGTTACCCAGTATTATAAGCAGTTTAGTGTTAAAATTAGGAAAAGTTCTAGGAAACCAGGCATAGTGGTGCATGTCTGTAATCCCTGTACTTGGGGGGCTGACACAGGAGGGTTGTAGGTTTGAGACCAGCAGGCTGCAGTAACTTAGTGAAATCTTGTTTCAAAATTAAAAATAAGCCGGGCATGGTGGCACACACTTGTAATCCCTGCGCTTGGGAGGATGAGACAGGAGGATCGCACAGGTTTGAAGCCAGCCTCAGCTACTTAGTGAGATTCTCAGCAACTTAGTGAGACCCTGTTTCCAAATAAAATATAAAATAGGTCTGGGAGTATAGCCCAGAGGTAGAAGGCCTCTGGGTTCCACACCCAGTACCAACCAACCAACCAACCAACCAACCAACAAACAAACAAACAAACCAGGTATGGTGGAACACACATGTAATCCCAGTACTTGAGAGGCTGAGACAGGAGGATTATGGGTTTACAGACAGCCTCAGCTACTTAGTGAGGCCCTCTGCAACTTAGTGAGACCTTGTTTCAAAATAAAGAATAAAAAGTAGGGCTGGGGGAAGAGCTCAGAGGTAGAATGTTCCTGGGACACACCCTCAGTACTGTAAAATAAATAAATTAATCATTTAATTAATTTAAAAAGGACTTGGTAGAGCTCAGGGGTAGAATTCTCCTGGGTTCAATCTCCAATGGAAGGAAGGGAGTGAGTAAATCTGTCCTAATACAGAGGCCTGAGTATATAGCTCAGGGGTAGCGCAGATGCTGGCATGCATATGCTGGGTTCATACCTCAATACTGCAAAACAAACAAACCACATAAAATCCTAGGATCCAAAACTCTTAGAGTCAATGGTAAAAAGAAAGAAAACCACACAGTATCAATATAATAATTTTTAATATGTTAGTAAATTATCATTCTACATAGGTTTAGTCAATTGTAGCCATAACTATGAAGGCAAGTTGAAATATAGAAAGTGCCAAAATTATATCCTAAAAATATACTATGAGAAATGTATGTCATGAGATTTTTAGAGTTACTTTAATCCTGAGTCTCATAGACTAGAAGACCCAGTGGCATCATTAAAATAGTTTTCACTAGAAATATTATATAAACATAAGATAATATTATTTAGAAAAGAATATTGGTGAGTCAAGCTGTTCGTAACTCAGAGCCTCTAAAGATAGATATCAAAAAATAAGGCCTGATAAAAAAATCCCAACCTGATATTGTTATCCATTTAATGAACAAGTAAGATACAGACAAGCAAGATAAGACTACATTTTATATTACCTTACCATGCTATTTAAAAACAGGCTAAGCTGGGCATGGTGGCACACGCTTGTAATCCCAGCATTCGGGAGACTGGAGGATCACAGTATACACACAGCCTCAGCTACTTAGTGAGGCCCTTGGCAACTTAGTGAGACCCTGTTTCAAAATAAAGAATAAAAAATAGGGCTAGGGGTGTGGCTCGGAGGTTGAATTCCCCTGGGTTCCACCCCCAGATCCACAAAAAACTAAATCAATGAATTGATTAAAATAAAATAAAATAAAAACAGAATATATTTGTCTTTGATTTTCACTTGGGTCAAGAACCAAACAAAATATCTGATCAAAGGCTTTTGAACACTCAATTATAAAGAACTTTTTTTTTTTTTTTTTGGTGGTACTGGGGTTCCTGGAAGCCCTTCTACTTCCAGGCTACACTCCCAGACCTATTTTTATTTTTGGAAACAGGGTCTCCTAAGCCAGTGCTCACGGCTGGCTTCGAACCTGTGCGGTCCTCCTGTCTCCGCCTCCCAAGCGCAGGGATTACACGCATTCACCACCACGCCCGGCTATAAAGAACTTTAAAACACTATATTCTACTGCTTTGGTCTTTACATAAAGATTATGCTTTTTAGGGTGATTTCGTTCGAAGCACTCTCTCATGTTACCTTTGGATAACATGAGGCTGTAACTATCTTCTGTATTTCTATCTTTTTAATAAACTCCTTTAAATTAAAAAAAAAAGATTATGCTTTCTAAGGCAACAGTAATATTTTCTGCATAAAAAGAGAATTTCAACCAAAGGCCAAGTGACACACCATTTACCTGCTGATAATTATGAAGTCTTGAAGTACTTTTGTTGTGAAGCTTTCCATGTCCTTTAAGATAAGCACAACAGGAGGAGACCGCCACTGGCTGGAAGTTGTCTTCTTTTTGGTTGGCATTCTTAGGTCTGTCTTCTTTTTTAGCCATTGTGCAAAGAATAAGTTAAAAGTTAAGCCTGCCCATCCTAACATATTACAATGCCACGTGGTAATATTTCCCAACGACTGTGTTTCTTTTGTTTTTACCACAGAATAGACAGAAACTCATTCCTACAGTTATTAGCACAATCTTTCTGTATCTGATATGAAAATAAAGACCAAGAAGAAAAAGGTTTAGTAAAATCTATAATTCATATGAAATAGTCATATTTCTTGCGGAGAAAATGAAAGGAAAAAACAGGAAGAGAAACATTTTTCTATAAAATTGAATTTTATGTTGGCAGAAAGTTGCATTTTACAGTGAGAATTAGTATTTTTAATTACATGCATAATACATGCACTACTTGCTGCTCTGCTGCTATGAACTTTCAAGCTTGAGAAGAATGCTAAATATTATCTGATCTAATGCCAATTCTCTTAAAATACATCAGATATGAATTAGACAGTGTTTAATTTCTAGAAAATCTAAAATTGTGGATCAAATTAAGGTATTATGGTATGCATTAGGCCTAGTTTCATAATTTTATAAAGCAAAAATGAAACTTCAGTTACAATGACTTTAGCAAAAATGTTGACTGGAAAATGTCACTAAAACAGTTTTTACCTATACTATCTGGTTATACATTATTATAAACTAAGGCTATGGCTTTAAAGTGCAGTTTCCAGTAATCACCCACATTCTTCATTTTCACCAGAAATTGTGATAGTGGAATGGAATTTATTTTTTGCTACGGAACATAGTTTACTTATAGAGAAGCGATTTCCTAAGAACCCTAAGCATGGAAACAAGCTATATTTTAAAAAACAATAACACATGGTTATTTCTCATAGGACTAAGTTGACAATGGGAACTGGCAGCATAGTTCTACTGCACAAAAGCAAATACCAAGGAACTTAGGAGGTAATACATTAAAATTTCAGAGATAGAATATGCAACAAAACTAACTCCTACTGCTATCTTTTTGTAACTAGATGACATTCTTCAACAATACAATGTCCTCGTAAGAACCTAACCACTTACCAGGATATAGGCTACATACTAATAAAAAAACTTATTTTTTTGTGGTACTGGGGGAAGGGGGACCCAGGGGCTTTCTACCTCCAGGCTATACTCCCAGACCTATTTTATACTTTATTTGGAAACAGGGTCTCAATAAGTTGCTGAAAGCCTCACTAAGTAGCTGAGGCTGGCTTTGAAGCTGTGTGATCCTCCTGTCTCAGCCTCCCAAGCGCTGGGATTACAAGCATGCGCTACCACGCCCGGCTTAAAAAAAAAAAAAACTTTTAAATTCTAGTTGTCTTAGAAAAATAAATAGCAACTATTAAACTGATACTTAATGCTGCTGCTTATTAGGACAAAAAAGTAGTATGTTTAATATAATTCTAGGTCCCATCAGTCATATGCCAATATTTTGGAAGACAATCCTGTCTATGTTACCTGTGTGACAGTCAGATACCAACTGGAAAGTGAATCCATTGAACAGTGTGTCTTTTTCTGAGTAACCTGAACACTTTCTGTCTCTTTAGGTTCTACATCTACACAACAATCCATCAACTGTGAGACCAACTTTTGCAAAAGATGTTTCATATCTGCAAAATAAAAAAAAAGCTTGTTTTACTCTTAAAGTCTAAGGCCCTTAAGATTTCTTGATGAGTAAAATCCATTATTCAGGTAAAATGTATTTTTCTATACTTATCATCAATCTAGCTAAAGTAACATTTACATATTCACTATTAATGGTCATTAATACCCTTTCCTTAATATTTAAATTTCACTAGTTCATACTAAGATCAGACCCAAATTTGTATATTATCTATAAAGGAAGTTATTATCTAAGCAAATATGGTAACAGAAATTATAAACTATTTTAGGAATTATATGTATTTAAAGACACTAAAGACAAAAGGATTCAAGGTCCCTAAAACATACCAGAAGTGTTTTCTTAGGAATTATCTTACTCATCACAAAGTTTCCTTTATAATCATTTTAAAAGATGTCTCTAGGGGTATTTATTCATTTCCAATCAGTTTATAAATATAAAAGTAATATAAGAACATAAAAGTCTTGAATCAGTCTGAATCCAAACAAATTTTACTATATTAGTATACACAGCCTTTTGATTTGATGGCTTCAGATATTCAAGATTAGCTTCGCTAATGGATCACTTTTACCATGGTGGCCTTTTAAAGAAGGAAAATAAGATAACTTAATGCTGTAAATACAAAACTATAGCGTCTACTCTATTAAACAAGGTAAGAACTCCCCATTTTCAAATTCTCAGCTCCCTGTTTTAAACCTTTCTACTTAGTAAAAGTTTGACTGCGTTAAGGAACACATCTTGCAAAACACTTCACTGGCAATGACGCTGACATGGTAGGAATGGGGCCAGAATAAGGCAGGCAAAAGCGGGCAAAGAGTTCAATGACAGACAAGATTACTTTGGGAGCCCCCACACTTCACCCTGCCAAAGATATAACCCTGTGCTTTTTCCACAAATAAAGAGGAATTAAAAAGCTAGAGAGGAAAGAAAAAGAGAAGAAGAGAGAGAGAGAAAGAGAGAGAGAGAGAGAGAGAGAGAGAGAGAGAGAGAAAGAATTCTATTTCACCAAGCTATTATGACACTTATATTTTACCTGGACAATCTTTAGCTTGCAATGAGACAACATATGGTGTAACTTTTTTCTGAAGGGCCTCTGTTAGACTTCTGAATATTAAATCATGATCTGTGACATTCACGCCTATGAAATAATACATTAATTTCAATATTTGTTAGTATTTTAACAACCAAAGGAACTTAACATGTCAGGTAAACTACCAAGTAAAAACATTTAAAAATGATTCATAATAGAAACCATAAAAATAGACTATATCAATAAAGATGTATCTATTCTACTCAGCAATAAAGAAGAACAAAAGTATGTCATCTGCAGGAAAATAGGTGGAATTGGAGAGCATTATGTTAAGTGAAATTAGCCAGTCACAGAAAATGAAGGGCCATATGTTTTCTCTCATATGTGGAAGTTAAGGAGTAATCGGAATGTAAGATGGCTTCTATGTAATGGAGAAATCACAGTGAAGCAATGAAGGGGGTCTCCGGGAGGAGGAAAAAACATGAAGGAAACACTTCCACTGACGTTATATACATAAGTGAAATTACTAATGCCAATTTCAGTATCATCTACAAGGAAGAGGAGGGAGCAGGGGGGGCAGGGAAGCTCACCAAGTGCTATGTGAATGTATGTCCCTATCATTCTGAACTACATTATGATGTTAAGACTACAATGTACTAATAAAAGCATATTTTTAAAAAATAGGTTATCTAAAGGTGCATGCTATAATTATCCTGTAGTTTGGATCTTAAATGTTCTCCAAGGGCCACTGAAAGCTTAGTCCCCAGCTTATGATGCTTATTGGGAGGCAATGAAACCTTTAGGAGGTTAGACTTAGAGGAAGGAAATCAGTGGAAGGAAATCAGGTCTTTGGGGAGATGTCCTTGAAAGGAATACCAAATTTGGCCCCTTTCTGTCTCTCTTTGTTGCCCAGCTGCCAAAAAATGAGCACCTTTGCTCCTCCATGTGCTCCCCATCATGATGCGCTGCCTCAGTACTGGCCTCAACACGGACCAACTGACCAAAATAGAACCTTCTACTTTATGTGCTAATTACCTCAAGTATTTTGTCACACTATCAGAAAGCTGAGTGACACAATTGATTTGTGTGTTGAGATACTCGGCACTACTCCTTTCAAAAAAATTACTGAGGATGTATAATTAACCTTTGAAAATATCTCAGAAATAACTTCATTTCTTTGTCAAATTCATAAAAAGCTCTTTATCAATTCAAAAATAAGGGGATATGAAATCCAGCTTTATTGTGGATTTATTTTTAAGTCATTTATTGACTTAAAAAATGAGGAAAATCCAAGTACAATACTATACTATTAATAATCATAGTACTCAGTTGGTTGTGGTGACGCATGCTTGTAACCCCAGCATTCCGGAGGCTGAGACAGGAGGATCATGGTTTAGGACAGCCTCAGCTACTTAGTGAGGCCCTTTGCAACTCAGTGAAACCTTGTTTCAAAATAAAGAATAAAAAATAGGGCTGGGGGTGTAGCTTACAGGTAGAATGCTCCTAAGTTCCATTTCAAGTACTGCAAAAAATAAATATAAATAAATAAATAAAAAGGCTAGGGGTGTATCCCAGAGCTATAATACCCCTGAATTCAATACTGAGTTCCACAAAAAAATAAAAAGGGCTGGAGCCAGGTGTGGTGGTGCACGTTTATATTCCTAGCATTTGGGAGGCTGAGGGAGAAAGATTACAGCTTGCTGACAGCCTCAGCTACTTTGTGAGACCCTTTGCAACTCAGTGAGACCCTGTTTCAAAATGAAGAATAAAAAATAGAACTGGGAGTGTAGCTCGGTGGTAGAGTGCCCCTGAGTTCAATCCTCAGTACTGGAAACAACAACAACAACAACAACAACAACAACAACAACATAGAACTCAGTAAACAGGTAAAAGTGTATACTAAGCTGAATTTTAAAGGAAAAGCCTAAAAAGTAATTAAACCTATGAGGCTTTGGTATTTACCAAACTTTCAGTTTTCATTTCCATAAACCAGTTTTAATACTTTTCATACAACTAGTGTTGGATGGAAATTTCTCCCCTATTCTGGGAATAATTCCATTAACTAATACCTTCTATAATATAACAACTTATGATTTCTAGAAAGTTCTTTCTTGACACTGGTTTTATTTGGAAACAAAGAAAAATTTCAAAAGCATTCATGACAGCAATAAGCTTTTCTTTCCTCCCCCAGGAAAGCTAAAACATTAAATGTTAGCAGACCTTTTTCCTGAACATTTTTGCCTGTTTTTCTTTTTAGCAAACTATTTTTTATTTATTTATTAGTTTTATTTATTATTTATTATTTATTTTTTGGCGGTACTGGGGATGGAACCCTTCTACCTCTGGGCTACACTCCCAGACCTATTTTATATTTTTACTTGGAAACAGGGTCTCTGCATGATCCTCCTGTCTCTGCCTCCCAAGCGCAGGGATTACAAGTGTGTACCACCACACCCGGCTTCTATTTTTATTTCTATTTACTAATTTATTTATTTTTGCAGTACTGGTGATAGAACTCGGAAGCATTCTACCTCCGAGCTACACCCCTAGCCTTATTTTTTAGTCTTTATTTTGAAACAGGGTCTCAATGAGTTGCAAAGGGGCTCACTAAGTAGCTGAGGCTGTCCACAAACCATCAACGTCCTGTCTCAGCCTCCCAAATGCTGGTAGCAAACTATTTTTATTATATATATATTTGTGGTACTGGGGATGGAACCCTAGGGGCTTTTCTACCTCCAGGCTATACTCCCAGACCTATTTTATATTTTATTTGGAAATAGGGTCTTACTAAGTTGCTGAGAGCCTCAGTAAGTAGCTAAGGCTGGCTTTGAACCTGTGCGATCCTCCTGTCTCAGGCTCCCATGCGCTAGGATTACAAGCGCGTGCCACTATGCTCGGCAGCAAACTATTTTAAAATGGATAAAAACATGCAATTGCTCTTAAGTTCTAAGTATAAAATTTTTTACACCACCATACTGTTCCTTGAATATATCAGAGTCTATGGCTGTAATAATACATATCAGAACAAATTTGGGAGCTCAGTAAAAAACTGGCTTTTCCTGCCTTTCTGAGTAATTTAACATTACCATAGAACTGTCTATTGCCAACAAGATAATGAGAGCTGGGTTTGGTGGTGCAAGTTTGTAATCCCACCATCTGAGAGGCTGAGACAGGAGGATCTGGGCTCGTGGGCAGCCTCAGCTACTTAGTGAGGCCCTCTGCAACTTAGTGAGACCCTGTTTCAAAACAAAGAATGAAAAAATCGGGCTGGTGTTGTAGCTTGGAGAGAGTATGCCCCTGGGTTCAATCCCCAGTAACGCCCCCCAAAAAAGATAATCAACAATGTCTTTAACTAGAAAAATGTTTTCTTCAGACCATGATTCTGACAAACCCAATTTCCATTAACTTCTTTTCTTCCTTTTTGGCAGGGTAGGGCTTTAAACTCTCAACTATCAGGTCAACCTGTGCCTCCTCCTCCACCCCTAGTTGCTGTAACCTGGCAGCAGAGAAATGAAGCATCCAATAGTACAAATGGGCCATCACTGGGCCCGAGTTGCTCACCCATAAGTAGAAAGGGTTTAAAATTGGATGGCAGGCTACACTGGAAAGCTAGTCCACAACATTATAAAAATCACTCCATTACGGCTTATTATACAGGGTGGTCCAGAGATCAGCAGTGTGGGTACCAGGTAGAAACCTGTTAGAAATACAAGATTTCAGGCCTCATCCCAGACCTATTAACAAAAACCTGCATTTTAATAAGACCTTTCTGTAGTTATTTCTACATATATTAGTTTGTGAACTATTTTCCTCAATATCTAGAATAAAATTTGGGTAGTGAACAGTGTTAGAGAAAGTATTATACAAGAGAATTAATTAATTATTGTCACAGGAAGTGGTCTGAGGAGTTTGTGGAGGGCGGACCTCCCCTCAGGATAAGTGGGCTTGACAAACATCACAGAAACTCATTTAAAGACTTGTCAACTAGAGGCACAGAATAAGGCATACACATTCAAGAAAGAATGCAGGCCATCCTGAGTATGAAATATGTTTTAGGGGATCGCAGGATCTTCATTTAAAAGGAAATTTGGTGAGGTGTAGGTATGGGAAGGTATGTAGAAATGATATTACTATGGTGATCACAGATGATTTATGGTGACCTGGCAATATTCAGAATCCTCGGCCTAATGTGGTCTCTACTATATGATCAGTAGATAATGTTGGAAAGTACCCTAGATTATAGGTTTCTTAAAATATTATATCTCAGCTGGGCATGGTGGCACACACCTATAACCCCAGTACTTAGGAGGATGAGACAGGAAGACTGAGATCAGCAGGTTTGAGATCAGCCTTGGCAACTTAGTAATGCCCTTAGCAACTTATTGAGATCCTCTTTCAACTAAGAAATGAGAACAGAAATACAAGTGTAGCTCAGAGGTAGAATGCCCTTGGATTCAATCCCCAGTGTCTCCCCACAAAATCGTATCAATTTGCTTAACCTATTTATTACAAAGGCTAATTAAAAATGCACAAGAAATTTTTCATAAGTGGATAAGTTGCCAGTAATTCTAAGAACTACAGATTCCGCAGAAATTTGAGGTACAGCCCTGGGAGAAGAACCTGGGAAATGACGGGGCTGGAAAGGTGTGGAACGTTAGATTAAAATCATATTCCCTTGTCCTTCCTTTTCTCTCCTTTCTATCTATCTTTTTATTTTTCCTACCCTAGCACCTCATAATCTACTAGTATATAACAAATGTTATTATGTCATAACCTACTGGTATAACAAATCCGAAATAAATTCAAAGTTGAAAGTGAAATGAAAAGAACATTTGAAACCCAAGTAAATTTTACTTTCTTTATAAAAAGAATGAAATAAAAGATGTAGCCTAATGGTAGAACACATGCTCAGCAGGCTTGTAGCCCTGGGTTCAATCTTCAGCATGACGGGGGAAAAAAAAAAAAACTATACAAAAGAAACTTGCTAATATCTCAGAGAATTTTCTCCCATTATCCTAGAATCCAAATGTTTGGTAAAGATGAGGTACTAGTGGTGAATATTTAAGGAACTAATGCTAGGCATGATGCCATATGCCTGTAATTCCAGTACTTGGGAGGCTAAGACAGGAGGATTAGAGGCTCAAAGCCAGTAAACAGTAACTTAGTGAGATTGTTTCAAAAATAAAAAAGAAAGTAGGACATGATGGTGTACTTGTAATTTCGAGGCCAGCCTCAGTAATTTAGAGAGACCCTCAGCAACTGAGCAAGACTGTTTCAAAACAAAGAATTTTTAAAAAGAACTGAGGATATAGCTCAGAGGTAGAATGCCCGTGGGTTCAATTCCCAGTAACAACAACAACAACAACAACACACACACACACACAAAATACAACAACATCAATACCACACACACACATACATAAAATTTATAACCTGCAATCTGAAAGCAATTTATTTACAATTCATATAAATCCTTCTTTGGCAATTAATATTAATATAATAAAACAACCTAAAATCAAAAAAATAAATACAAGGAAGTAAAATTAATAATACAGATTACTGAAAATATGATTTTAAAAAAGGTACAAAAATCAAATCCACTAAGACACTGGTGGTTTATTACCAAGCCCTCAAATACTCACTTAATATATATAAGGAAGAAAGAATAAAACAAATATCATTCCCCTTCTGACAAAAACTTGAATAAAGTATTAGCTGGATCAATTTTTTAAAGTTTACAGTTACATGATCAGAAAGTTTTATTGGTTTTGAAAAGTCTGCAAAGAAAACTAGAGTTAGTTTAATTCTATAAGTAAAAGAAACAAAAGAGCTTTATCAGAATAAGTTATTCCACACTATTATCAACAATAAAAAAAATATTCAAGAAGTATATACATGCATCAAAAGATACAGATACATACATACCAAGAACAAGAGCAGCCGTTGGAATTTCTCTCTGTTTTATTTGATAGCCCCAGTCCCTTGAATTCTTTTGGAATCCAGAATGAGACTTTTGCAGAAATTCAATTAGACTGTCAAACAGGTTTTTATTTAGTTCTTCCTGTACCCGCTACAAAAAAATAAAAAAAACTTTATAAATTATCATTATTTGTAGTAATCTGATGTATCCTTCCTAGAGTAAGAATATTTCAATTTTTCTTTTCCCTCTGAACATTAAATAATTTTAATCTATGAAATAAGCTGGCAATAGATAGATTTAAGTGGGAAAATTACATACAATGAGCCACAAACAACATATGAGACTCAAAGAAAGGGCAAGATGTTTGAAGTTTAAATTGCATTTTGAGGCAGGGCATGGTGAGGTAGACCTGTAATCCAAGTACTTAGGAGGCTGAGATAGGAGGATCACAGGTCCTAGGAGAGCCTCAGCAACATACTAAGACTCTTAGCAAGTGAGAAAAACCCTGTTTAAAAATAAAAAATAAGGACTTCCGGGAAGATGGTGACCAAGAAAAGCGGGGATTAACAGCCTCGCTAACAACCAATCTCCATTACCACAAAATCAGCGCCTTTCATAGCCAGAAAACACCATCACCAGAGAAACAAAAAAATCACCAGGCTCGAGAGAGAAAGCGGACTGAGAAGAGAGCTCACAGCCACAGAGGAGATACACCGGCCTCACGCCCAAGGATGCGGCAGCAGCGCCATACTGCTGGCGGCAGCGGCGAATTCACCGGACGGCTACAGCAAGCCGAGGTGAGCCGCTACGGAACAGCCAGGCGGGATTTTTCAGCGCAGGGAACATCTAAAGCTCCCAGTGGCTGAGCTCAGCACATGCTGCAAGAACTCAGAGTGGAATTCAAAACCAAGAAGAAATAAGCCAGCCTCAGAGCTGAGGGCGTAGCAGCAGCACCATATTGCCACCGGAGGCAGCAGCAGCGAATTCAACGAGGCCAGTACAGCTACATCTGCGAACTCAAGAACAGTGAGTCAAATTGCGGGCCACAGAGGAGAAATCCCAGTACTGTACTTCCTGGGACTTGACCCAGTGAGGGAGTGGCGGTGGCAGAGATATCACACCAAAGGAGAACGTGCAACCTGGCACCCCCCATAGTTTAAAGCAGCCTCTATCGACTCCCTGGGTCGGAGACTCTGTGATACAACCCAGTAAAGGAGTAGTGGGGTCTGAGATACTACAGACTAGAGATCCAGAGCACCTTAAGTGAAGTCATAGTGACCCAAGGGAAGAACCCAGAGAAGGCACAAACTTCTGAAATCATGGGAAAGAGGAATAACACTGGAGTAATGAATGCCCATAACCCCACAACATCAGAACCCGATAAAACTGAAAATCAGAGATTTCTAGAATATCAAATCAGGAAAATAACTGCAGAAATAATAGAGATGTTTCGAAAAGAACTCAGAGAGAGCCAAAAAGAGATAAAGGATGCAATTAATGAAGTAAAGGCCTCAATTCAAAGCACAAACAACCGATTAGAACACATGGAGAACAGAATCTCGCTCTTAGAAGATGATCATTCCAAAAATGAACGTATAGTTTCTAATCTAGAAAAAAATATCCGAGAGCAGGAATCTGACATTGAAGAAATATGGGCCCATTTTAAGAGAGCTAACCTAAGAATAATTGGAATAGAGGAGGGAAAAGAAAGTGAAACCAAAGGGATCTACAATCTCTTCAAGGAAGTAATAGCAGAAAATTTTCCAGACATAGAGCAAGAGGTTGATACACAGGTCCAGGAAACTTATAGAACTCCCTTTAGACAGGATCGGAGAAGAGGATCCCCACGCCACATAATTGTCAAAATGACCAATGTGGAAGCCAAGCAGAGAATCTTAAAGGCAACAAAAGCAAAGGGCCAAGTGACATTCAGAGGCAAACCAATTAGAATCACTCCAGACTTCCCAAACCAAGTCATGAGAGCCAGAAGGGCTTGGAGTAACATATTCCAAACTCTGAAAGAAAACAACTTCCAGCCAAAAATTTCCTACCCAGCAAAACTTTCTATCAAATTAGATGGAGAAATAAGAAGCTTCCATGACAAACAGAAACTGAAGGAATTTATGTCTTCAAAACCAGCACTAGAGAAAATACTCAAAGAGATTAACTACAAAGAAGAAATAGGTAACACATACCAGAACCAGAGAAACAAGATTTCCCATGCAGCAGACAACTAAGATTGGTTATCTGTGGAGATTCATTATATATGTCAGTCTTTTACCTATCTCTAAATGGTATTGTTTGCCTTTATTGTTGTTAATTTCTAGGATTTCTAGTTGGAATATTAATATACCTTCAGATATAGCATTTGGAAATATTTTATCCCATTCTATTAGTAACTGTTAACTCTGTTTACATTGTCTTTGGATATACAATTTTTTTTTTAGGGAGTTTGTATACTCCTCTGTTGCCTGTGTAATTGAAATCATAACCAAGAAATCACTGCCAATTTTAATGTTGTGAGGTTTGATGACCCAGATTTTCTCCTAAAAGTTTATAGTCTTAAGATTTATATTTAGGTCTTTTATCTATTTTGAGTTAATATTTGTATATGGGATTAGGTAAGGGTCCAATTGTATTCTTTTCCATGTAATTATTATTTTTTAACAATATTTAGTTAAAAGATTAATATTTCCACCACCAAATGTTCGTGGAAACCTTGTCAAAAATAACTTGACAATATATGGAAGAATTTAGCTCTAGGCTTTTATTTAACTCCAATGGTTTATATATCTGCCTTTAGAATAGTACTACACTGTTTCAATTATTGTAGCTTTATATGGTTTGAAATCAGAAAATATATATCTTCTAGCTTTGTTCTTTTTCAAGATCGTTTTGGGTACCTAGAGTCCATATTCCATATTAGGATAGATTTTTTTCTGAAAAATAAATATATAAATATATGATAGTTTCACCTAAAAAATAGAAAAAAAAATATTCTCTGGTAAGAAAGAAAGAAAAAAGAAATATTGAAATGTTATCTTTAAGTCATCAAAAGCTTGGTATCAGACAAATGAAACTGTTATGTGAGATTATCATTTTTAATTTTAGATAAATTGCCACAATACTAGATGTCAACTACTAAGCCAAGCATGGGAGGGAGGGATAGGGAGAGAATGGGTTGGGGATTGGGTGGGGGCTGACTGGGAAAAGTGTGCATGTATGTCTACAAAAGTATGTATCCTACTATGATGTATGAATACAGTGCACCAATTAAAAAAAAAAAAAAAGACATTAGACCTAGAGCTACCAACTTGTTATACTGAGAAATATTTCACAGCTGAAATATGAGAACATAATAACTGGATGTGAAGACAAGGAGTAAAAGAGTTTAGAAATAGCTTAATCTCATACTTGTATACCTTGTTAACTGAATGAATGACTTAAGAGTGCCACCATCTGAAAGCACCTTGCGTTAACATCTATCATTTTGCCGTTCCTAAAGCTATGTGCATTATTTGGGATACTAGAGCTTCTTTTTTAGGATTTTTACAGATGATGCTTGACCAGTGTATCCTAAATTTCATCAATAATTGTTGTACATTGGTGGAGACAAATAAAGCAACAAAAAAGGATTTACAGTACTAGAGAAATGTTAAAAAAAGTTTTCACCTCAGTTTCATATTTCATCTGTTGCCATATCAAGCGGTAAGTTTCAAATCGAAGCTTACTGTCCTCAGGCTCATTCTTCCCTTTACTAAAATAGTCCTCTAAAGACAAAGAAAGAAAGAAGTCAGTTTCTTTTTTTATACAGTAAAGTTAGAAACACTGCATGCAAAGCCACAGAGTAAATGATGGGAGCTAAATATTTTTCTATGAATCAAATATATATACAGAGAGGGGGTGAGGAAAAAGAGAAATAATACTTCATATACTTTGTATTTAGGTTTTATGTATCTCATTTTTCCACATTAACTGTATCTTTCAATTTAAATATATTTAATTTTTAAGTTGTATTTTTATCTTTACTTTCAAATTTTATTTTATTTAATAGTTTTTGGCTTGAGGTATATATATTTAATATTGGTGTTTTCATTATTTGCTCTTATGCTATGGCGTCATATATTTTTTCTTTATACATATGCTTTAAATTCTTATCCATTAATGATTTTTTCCCTACTATTCTTATTTTTTTGGTTCCACGGATATAGTGTACTCCAGTTTTTCATGTGGTATTTTTTATATCTTTTTTCAATGTTTTCTCTAAATAATTAGCTATTTGTCAAAATACCTTCTATTACAATGGTTTTCAAGCTTTTTAAGCCATGATCCTCATTAAAGAATACATTTTATCATAATCTAACACACATACACATAACAGAAACACAAACAAAAGTCCTACATAATAATTCTTATCATATAATAGCAAATATTTTTTCTGTTAAATTATTTCATAACTCACATATGGTTATGACCTTCAGCTTGAAAAACATTTATTTACTGAATAATCATTCATTCTTTTTCTTAATGACTTGGGATGCCCTTTTAGTCTACACATTTACATATACTTCAAACTACTTTTGGACTTTATCCATTGTTATACTGAATCCAATTTTATTCCCATACCAGTCCTGAATTTTTAAATTATTGTAGCTCTGTATGTTAGTGTATTTTAATATTAACTAGATACAGGTCTTTTATTCCACTGCCACCAAAGAATGTATTTTTTCCAAAACACAGGCCATCCTATCAAATTAATTTTGTAGTAACTTTGTTACTTCTCAAAAATAATTACACCAGTTAAATTTTAGCTAAATAAAATAAAACATAAAGATTGCGTTTAAAATGTTAAAAATAACATTTTAAAGTAATTTTAAAAATTCACATACAAAAACCACAGATCTCCTTTAATCAAGTATTACACCATCCTTATAATTTTCTATAGTCTTTCATATATATTATTGTTTAAAGCTAGATATTTTATTGCAAAGGCTAGAGTCTTCATGGCATTAAATTTTTTACTGCTAGTATTCTATCATCAAGTTTAAATGTTGAGAGTCTGAAATAGAAATTCTTTTTTGTGTTAAAGAATTTTCCTTCTAATTCTAGTTGACTCTGAGTTTTTAGCAAGTATTAATTCTTAATTTTATCAAACATCTTAGAATACAATGAAGTCATCTCATAATGAAATACAGTTTTTTGGGGGTTTCTTTTTTTGGTGGTACTGGGGGTGGAACCCAGAGGCTTTCTACCTCTGGGCTATACTCCCAGACCTTTTATATTTTATTTGGAGAAAGGGTCTCACTACATTGCTGAGAGCCTCACTAAGTAGCTGAGGCTGGCTTTGATCCTCCTGTCTCAGCCTCACAAGCGCGGGGATTACAAACGTGCGCCACCACACCTGGCTGATATATAGTTTTAAAATGCAAACAGAAAAGTAAATACGGCCAGGCGTGGTGGCGCAGGCCTGTAATCACAGCATTCGGGAAGCAGAGAATGGAGGATCACAGTTTGTGGACAGTCTCAGCTACTTGTGAGCCCTTCACAACTCAGTGAGACCCTGTTTCAAAAAGAAAAAAACTAGCTGGGCATGGTGGAGCTCGCTTGTAATCCCCGCACTTGGGAGGTGGAGACAGGAGGATCGTGCAAGTTCGAAGCCAGCATCGCAAGCTTAAGAGACCCTGTTTCCAAATAAAAATATAAAAAATAGGTGTCTGGGTGTGTAGGCAAGAGGTAGAAGGGTTTCCAGGAACCCCAGTACCAAATAAATAAATAAATAAATAAATAGACTTAAAAAATAGGGCTGGGGGTGTATCTCGGAGGTACAATGTCCCTGGGTCCCATTCCCAGTAATGCAAAAAAATAAATAAATAAATAAATACAATACTACTAAGAGAAAAAACGGAATAACAAAGTAGCCTTAAACAGAACAAAAATAATCATTTGTATTGATAATGGACAGAATCACGGTAAAATTTTAAGTAGCAAATCAAGACGTGAATTTTTTTTTTTATGTGTGTATGGTACTGGCAATTGAACCCATATTCTACCTCTGAGCTACACTCTAAGCCCTTTTTATTTTTAAAACAGTCTCGTTAAGTTGCTGCGGCTGGCCTTAAACCTGCAATCCTCCTGTCTCAACCTCTCAAATATTGGGATTACAGGCATGAGCCACTACACTGGCAAGATGTGACTTTTTTTTTAATGTGCCAAATAATGCTATTTTAAAATGCATAAGGGGAAAAAAATACCCTCAGAAATTCAAGACAGCTGCAGGGCATTTTAATCTGTTAGAATGCTTTCTCTTTGCCCGGCGTGGTGGTACATGCTTGTAATCGGCACGCATGGGAGGCAGAGACAGGAGGATCGCTCAGGTTCGAAGCCACACTGGCTTAGGAGGCCCTGTTTCCAAAAAAATAAAAAAGTATAGAATAGGTCTGGGAGTATAGCCTGGAAGTAGAAGGGTTTCCAGGAACCCTAGTACCCCCCCCACCCAAAATAAATAAATAAAATATATAGAATGCTTTCTCTTGGATCTTTTTAAATCAGGTGGTCAAAAAATAAATATGCACTGAAAGGAGCTAAAAAAATGTAAGCTCTCCCTGTGGTCAGGTTTCCTCCAGCCTTGGCTCCCACTCACAGTGCTTTGCTTTGATGTGAACCTCTCCTACAGTGCCAGAGCCATTTCTGCCCAGTTGTTTATTGATGCACAGACATCCACAGAACACTTAGGAGAGGGAGAGTTACCATCTTCTCTTAGGGACATGCCCAAGTGTTTTCAAGTCAGGGAACAGATGGTAGGCAAAACCAGAGCATCTTCCTACTTCTTCAGACAATCTGTTTCAAGAATCGAAGCCAGTGAAGGCAAGGGCTAAAAACCGGGTATATTTTCCTCATTCTTGCTCCATCTGTCTTATAATGAGGGTTAAGTCCTTGAAGATTTTCATTTTATTATAATATTAATCTGTTGGTCTTAAGATTAGCACAAAGAAAAAAAATCTAACAAAATTCAGAAGTAAAGCTCAAATTATACAATTGTACACATTAGGCTTATGAATATTAAAAACTGTAAACAGATCTTTTGGGTTTTTTTCTGTAATTGGGAATTGAACCCAGTGTTGTTGTACCTCTGAGCTGTACTCCACTCCCTGTCTTTTGAAACAGAATCTTACTAAGTTACTGTGCACTGGTCTCAAATCTGCACTCCTCCTGTCTCAGCCTTCCAAATATTGAAATTACAGAAACGTGTCACTGCACCTGGCCTGTAAACAAATCTTAATATATTCTAGCTTAAATTAAATATAAAAAGTTCCAAGCAAATATGTGCCTTCTATTATAAGAGGTGGTGGACTTCCAGGAAGATGGTGACGGAGAAAAGCAGGGCTTATGAGCCCCGCTAACAACCAATCTCTATTACTACAAATTCAGCGCCTTTCATAGTCAGAAAATACCATCAGCAGAGAAACAAAAAATGTAATTACAAGGGACAGAGAAAAAGAGAGCTGAAAAAACGAGATACCAGAAAGAAACCAGATCACAGTGTTGTGGCTGAAGCCGCGGCGCGGAGCAGCGGGCGCCATCTCTCCAGTCAGCACCAGGCCCCAGAGAGGAGGGGAACTCAAAACGGAGCTCAGAGCCACAGAGGAGATACGCCGGCCTCACGCACGAGGACGCAGCAGCAGTGCCTTACTGCTGGCAGCAGTGGAGAGCTCACTGGACGGCTCCAGACCAACGCTCTCAACAGTCCACCAGGCTCCAGAGAGGAGCGGCGGGCAGCGAGCTGAGGTGGGCCGCTGCGGATCAGCCGGGAGGAATTCGGCAGATTTCTCGGCACAGGGAGCATATAAAGCTCCCAGTGGCTGGGCTTAGCACACACTGCAGGGCCTAAGAGCGGAGCTCAAAACCAGAGAAGAAATATGCCAGCCTCACGGCCGAGGGCATGGCAGCGACGCCATATTGCCACCGGCAGCAGCAGCAGCGAATTCTTTGAGTCCACTACAGCTCGATCGACGCACTCAACAACAGTGAGTCAAACTGCAGCCCCTAGAGGAGAAATCCCAGTACTGCACTCCCAGGACCTTGACCCAGTGGGGGAGTGGCGGTGACAGAGACATCACACCATAGGAGAATGCCCAACCTGGCACCCCCCATGGTCTAAAGCAGCCTCAATTGACTCCCTGGGTCTGAGACTCTTCGATACAACCTAGTAAAGGAGTAGTGGGGACTGAGATACCACAGACTCGAGATCCAGAGCACCTTAAGTGAAGTCGCAGTGAACCAAGGGAAGAACCCAGAGAAGACACAAACTTCCGAAATCATGGAAAAGAGAAATAACAATGGAGCAATGAATGCCCACAACCTCACAACATCAGAACCCGATAAAACAGAAATTCAGAGATTTCTAGAAGATCAAATCAGGAAAATAACTGCAGAAATAATAGAGATGTTTCGAAAAGAATTCAGAGAGAGCCAAAAAGAGATAAAGGATGCAATTAATGAAGTAAAGGCCTCAATTCAAAGCAAAAACAACCGATTAGACCACATGGAGAATAGAATCTCACTCTTAGAAGATGAGCAATCCAAAAATGAACGCATAGTTTCTAAAATAGAAACAAAAATCCAACAGCAGGAATCTGACATTGAAGAAATATGGGCCCATTTTAAGAGAGCTAACCTAAGAATAATTGGAATAGAGGAGGGAAAAGAAGGTGAAACCAAAGGGATCAACAATCTCTTCAAGGAAGTAATAGCAGAAAATTTTCCAAACATAGAGCAAGAGGTTGATACACAGGTCCAGGAAACTTATAGAACCCCCTTTAGACAGGATCAGAGAAGAGGATCCCCACGCCACATAATTGTCAAAATGACCAATGTGGAAGCCAAGCAGAGAATCTTAAAGGCAACAAAAACAAAGGGCCAAGTGACATTCAGAGGCAAACCCATTAGAATCACTCCAGACTTCCCAAACCAAGTCATGAGAGCCAGAAGGGCTTGGAGTAACATATTCCAAACTCTGAAAGAAAACAACTTCCAGCCAAAAATTTCCTACCCAGCAAAACTTTCTATCAAATTAGATGGGGAAATAAGAAGCTTCCATGACAAACAGAAACTGAAGGAATTTATGTCTTCATAACCAGCGCTAGAGAAAATACTCAAGGAGATTAACTACAAAGAAGAAATAGGTAACACATACCAGAACCAGAGAAACAAGATTTCCCATGCAGCAGACAACTAAGATTGGTTATCTGTGGAGATTCATTATTTATGTTAGTCTTTTACCTATTTGTAAATTATATTGTTTGCTTTTATTGTTGCTACTTTTTAGGATTTCTAGTTGGAATATTAATATACCTTCAGATATAGCATTTGGAAACATTTTATCCCATTCTATCAGTAACTTTTAACTCTGTTTACATTGTCTTTGGATATACGATATGTTTTTAATTTTTAGGGAGTTTGTTTACCCTTCTGTTGCCTGTGCCATTGAAATCATATCCAAGAAATCACTGCCAATTTCAATGTTGTGAGGTTTTATGACCCAGGTTTTCTTCTAAAAGTTTATAGTCTTAAGATTTATATTTAGGTCTTTTATCTATTTTGAGTTAATATTTGTATATGGGATTAGGTAAGGGTCCAATTTTATTCTTTTTCATGTAATTATTATTTTTCAACAACATTTAGTTAAAAGATTATTATTTCCTCCACCAAATGTTCGTGGAAACCTTGTCAAAAATAACTTGACAATATATGGAAGAATGTTATCTCTACGCTTTATTTAACTCCAATGGTTTATATATCTGCCTTTAGAATAGTACTACACTGTTTCAATTATTGTAGCTTTATATGGTTTGAAATCAGAAAATATGTATCTTCTAGCTTTGTTCTTTTTCGAAATTGTTTTGGGTACCTAGAGTCCATATTCCATATTAGGATAGATTTTTTCTGAAAAATAAATATATAAATATATGATAGTTTCAACTTAAAAAAATATTCTCTGGTAAGAAAGAAAGTAAAAAGAAATATTGAAATGTTATCTTTAAGTCATCAAAAGCTTGGTATCAGACAAATGAAACTGTTATGTGAGATTATCATTGTTAATTTTGGATAAATTGCTATAATACTAGATGTCAACCACGAAGCCAAGCATGGGAAGAAGGGATGGGGAGGGAACGGGGTGGGGATCGGGTAGGGGCTAATTGGGCAATGTGTGCATGTATGTCTACAAAAGTTTTTTTTTTTTTATCCCATTATGATGTATGAATACAGTGCACCAATAAAAAAAATAAATTAATAAAAAAATAAATAAATAAAAATAAGAGGTGCTATTAAGTAATGGTTAGATCAGTGACTATGAAATCAGACCCACAGGGTTTAAATCCCAGCTCCACCACTTACAGCATTATAAGAGTCAGAAAGTTTTCTCCATCTATGTATCCTCATATATACATTCCTTTAATTTTGCTGAGGTAATTACACAAATGAATACATTTGTATTCATGTTTAGAACATGCCAGATGTGTTAGTCCATGCCTATAATCCCAGTGCTAGGGAGACTGAGACAGGAGACTCCGCTGGTTCAAGACCAGCCACTGCTTAATTCTTGGTACCACAAAGAAAAAAAAAAAAGTGTTTATACAATCCAGCACAAATCAATGCTCCAAATATGCTAGCAATGTTCTGTAACTATATTGCTGATACCAGATGTCACTGCATTTTTTATTTTCCTCGTCAGTCCTGGGGAAAAAGTCTTACATTTTCCCTGAACTATTTCTAGTAAGTTTAACCATCTCCAACATTAAATTTTCTCATAAGTCAATTACTTAAAAATAATTTATAAAACAGTTATTCTTTGTGCTCTATTTCCAAGTCCACCACTATTGCTTTAGTTTTTTGGTTTTTTTTTTTAAGGGGAGGAGGGCAAGGAATTGAAAAGACATCAAGTTTCTTTGGGATCAAATCTACAAGAGTAGAAAGCTCTAAGCCATTGCTTATTCCTCTATTAAAGACAAACTCAGTTCCTATTATAAATCCTACTCTCCCCCATTACCCTCCATTAGACCATTATTTCATTATATTTTCCATGAGCACAGGTCTCTTATCTAGTTAGTCTTAGAATGAAGGATTATCATATCATGTGATGGTTTAGAAAAGTCTTATTCTCTGGATTCAATTTATTTATTTCCTTAAACAGTGGTATTCAAAACAAGTACATGGGTATGCTTAACTCCACATAATTTTTCCACTGGAATTAATCTTCACAGTTTTGAATTGAGTGAAAACATTCAATAGGCCTATGAGAAGCTTTTGAAAAATTCTAACATCGTGGTCCCACTCCCAGAGCTTCTGATTCAGTTTGTCTGGGATAGGACTTGGCACTATTTTTAAAAAACTCCCCAAACTGAAACCTGAAAAAGATTAGTGAACTGTATCAATGTCAGCTTCCTGGTTCTGAAACTGTACTACAGTTATGCAAGACATTACCACTAAGGATAACCAGGTGAAGGGTTCAGGAGAACTCCACAATATTTCTTACAACTATATGTGAATCTACATTTATATCAAGATAAAATACTTTTTAAAGAATTCCCCTAAGTGACTGTAATGTAGAGCTACAACTGAGAACCACTGCAATAAATACTTGATGAGTGACAGTAACATTGTGATTTGTTTGAAGAAGTCAGGTCTTAATCTAATCACTAACCACAGTAGATCAAGAGACAAATGTAAAGAGTGAAGACAGACGCTTTACTTTTAATAATTTAATTGTCTTGAGGTATCATTTACAAATAATAAATTACATCCATTTAACAGTGTGGTATGTTCTGACACAAGTACACACATAACCATCCCCTAAAATTAGAGACCAAGATAAAAAATATTTCCATCACTCCATTTCCACCCTCTTGCCCTTTTCTCTTTTTTTTTTTTTTTAATTTTATTTTGCAGTACTGGGGATGGAACCCAGAGGAATTCTACCTCCGAGCTATATCCTCAGCCCTATTTTTTATATTTTATATTGATACAAGGTCTCACTCAGTTGCAAAGGTCCTCACTAAATAACTAAGGCTGTCCTCGAACCATGATCCTCCTGTCTAAGCCTCCCAAATGCTGGGATTACAAGTGTGCCCACCATGCCTGGCTCTCTTCTTGCCCTTTTGCAATCAATTTTTCCTACCTTGCCCCAGAAAAACCACTGATAATTTTTTTAATCTGTTTTTTTAAACAAATTAATATCTTTCCTCTATTTACTCACAGGAATGTCTGAATGAATAGTTAAAATCCATTCCCTTAATAATGACTATGAGCTGGGCATGGTGGTGAACACTTGTAATCCCAGCATTTGGTGGCCTGAGACAGGAGGATCACAGGTTTGTGGCCAGCCTCAGCAACCTAGTGAGGCATTCTGCAACTTAGTGAGACCCTGTTTCAGAATAAAGAAAAAACAAAACAGGGCTGGAGGTGTGGCACAGAGGTAAAATGCTCCTGGGTTCAACCCCCAGTTTCACAAAAAAAAATAAAAATAAAAAATAATGACTATCTAAGCCAGGTGTGGTGGCACATGCTTGTAATCCCCGTACTTGGGAGGCTGAGATAGGAAGATTGCAGGTTTGCAATCAGTCTCAGCTATTTAGTGAGGCCCTCCACAAGCTAGTGAAACTCTGCTTCAAAATAAAGAATAGAGCCGGGGTGGTGGTGCACTCTTGTAACCCCAGCATTTGGGAGGCTGAAGACAAGAGGGTAGCGGTTCGTGGACAGCCTCAGCTAATACTTAGTGAGGCTCTTTGCAATTCAGTGAGACCCTGTTTCAAAATGAAGAATAGAAAACAGGGCTGGGAGTGTAGCTGAGGTAGAATGACACTGGGTTCGATTCCCAGTTCTGCCAAAAAAATAAAATAAGATTAAATTAAATAAAAATGTATAAAATGACTATGTTTATCTTTGTGTGATTAAAACCCATTCGTCTAATAATTTAGTAAGTTTGTTTTATTTGGAATAAGGAATGAGAAGAATAATCCAGGACACCCTGTGCATAAGAGAGAACAGAAAATTCAAACTGGTGAAAGGATGTAAGGAGTAACAGGCAGCGAATGTAGGCCACTTGGAAGTCGTGGCAGATATAAGAGCAGATGTCCTCAGCTGCTCCTTCTCAGCTTTTCCCTTCCTTCCAGGGTAGGTGCAGCCCACAAGAGCACAAGGTATTTGTTACTATCTCACACAGTCCCACTTTTTAATTGCTTTTATAAGTATAAAATGAGAACAGGAAAAAACTGATTTTATAGACGAGGAGATTAGGGAAAGGCTAAACGCAGGGCCAAGGCAGAGCTAGTTAGGGTTGGGACCATACTTCAAATTCCATTAGTTCTAGTTCAGGTGATTCTATAACTTTGTTTCCATAACTTGATAGAATTACTATTAAGAGATCCAGAGGCAGGGGTGGTGGCACAGGGTTGTAATCCCAGCATTTGGGAGGCTGAGATGGATTGGGGTTCAAGGATAGCCTCAGTTACTACTTAGTGAGGCCCTTTGCAACTCAGTGAGACCCTGTTTCGAAATAAAGAATAAAAAATAGGGTTGGGGGTGTAGCTTGGAGGTAGAATGTTCCTGGGTTCCATCCCGATACCGCAAAAAAAAAAGAGAGAGAGAGATCCAGAGACCTTGGGCTTTTTCCCCCCAACATGTATTGGTGTACACACCACTTTTCCCCAAATTAGAACTTGTGACATTCTATTTAACACACACAGTTACTAAGCCTAGTACTATATGCTCCACACACAATTATTTTTCTTCTGTCCTACCAAATTAATTCACAAAATGGAAGACCATACCAAATTTTTAAGCATGTTCAAGTTTTCCCTAAGCAGGAATAATATCTATATAGTTTTCACTAGCAAATATATACAAATTTGTAGTCATTTTCTTTTGTAGTTTTTTCATGTGTTATTAAATATCATTTTATTTTCTATATAATATTTTCACCACTTTTAGACATCTGGGTTGCTACTTAGCATTCAAAATTGTCTTGATTATTTGGTCAAGGATCAAAGTGTTTTTCTAGTAAAATATGATTTTCTTTTCATTTCTAAAGTTGTAGGCAGAGAAATCATCAAAATAAATTTACTTTCCAACTTGCCTTTTGAAGCTATATTGACATTCTCTTTTAAATTACATCCCCAGGGTAGACATTTATCCCAATGCCTTTGAACATAACCTTTACATTAACATGGCAAACAGGTTTAGAAAAGATTACTAAATTTTAGGGGGAAAGCATTAGTTCTTAAAGTATAAGACATGGGGGGAAAATTATCAAATTTGACACCTTACCTATTGGTACAGAGATCTTTCTCTTCTTGAAGTTTGGTTTAAATACAAAACAGCCCTTTAAAAAAAAAAAAAAAAGAAAATAAGAAAATAGCATAAGGTAAAAGTAGCCACAGAGCAGACAAATCTGATTAACCAAATTTTTATGGATAAGCAGATTTTCTTAAAAGAAACGAGGGAGAAATGTTTCTTCCAGGACAGGAAAATCACATCTCTTTTCTCTGATTTATAGAAGGAAAAATGTTAAATGACTATCCATTCTTTACCCACTCTCCCATGGAATTCTCTGAAAGATCTGTGATTTTACTCTTTAAGGCCTTGCTCTAAGAGATAGACAAAGACAATGAAAGCTGGTAAAATTTAGTTCCAGAAATGTCATTTTTATAAAATTTAAAAGTGTTGCTATAGTACTAGGCCAGGGGGGGCCTGACTTCAGGTAGTCCCAATATACCAGGTCCAGGTACACACCCCCAAAATCAAATGCAAAATATAATAAAGTAGGAAAGAAATTTTATTCAGTATATCCATACATGGAATGGAAGAGAGACCAAGTGTCCTTAGTCATGCCTTCTGGGGTACTGCACGAGCTTCAAGTTTAAATAGGGAAGGGAGAAAGTGTGTGGAAGAAGTACACATAGTTCAGCAGCCTTGGTCAGACTGCTCCGGTTGATCATGATCTTGGGTCAGTTCTTCAAAGGCCTGCTGGCTCCGTGGGAGTCACCATCACTTGAGGGGACAATTCGGTCTGGGGCAGCCTTACTTTCTGTCATGTAGTAGTAGTTTCTGCTTAGGGAATGCAGTCACATCATAAAGTGATCTGCCAGCAAGGCTCACTGTTCCTAGAATCTTGGAAATATATTTGTTACTATTATCTTGGTGTCTGTAGTCTTGAAAGGGGCCAAGAGAGGTTAAGTAAAGGAAGGCCTATCGACCTTGCATTACCAGGTTTTAGATGATCATCCCTTAAGTGATTAACGTGTATGTATTACTAGGAATCGAACCCAAAAACATCCTGTCTCTGAACTACACACTCAGCCCTTTTTTTATTTTGCAACAGGGTCTCACAAAGTTATTGCACAATGGCCTTTAACCTAAGTTCCTACAATTGTAGATTCCCAAGTACTGAGATTACAGGCTTGATTTGCTAAAATGATTAACGTGTCTGAGCAGAGTTGAGCTGGAATATAACCAACAGTTTTACTGTTTGGTCTGGTTGGATTTTTTGGCTCTGTGAATTGAACCCGGGGCATTCCCTTGGAGCTACAACCCCAGCCCATTTTACTTTTCATTCTGAAACAGGGCCTCACTAAATTACTAAGGCTAGCCTTGAATCTGTCATCCTCCTGTCTCAGCCTCCCAAGTACAGGGCTTACAGGTGTGTGCTACTGTGCCCTAAGAAGACAGATAAAAAATGAAAGCAGAGATGCTACTTTTTTTTTTTTTTTTTTTTGCCGTAGTGGGGATGGAAACCAGGTGCATTCTACCTCCGAGTTATACCCCAACCCTATTTTTTTTTTTTATTCTTTATTTTTGAAACAGGGTTTCACTGAGTTGCAAAGGACCTCTTTAAGTAGTAGCTGAGTCTGTCCGAGAACCTCAATCCTCCTGTCTCAGCTTCCTGAATGCCGGGATTACAAGCATGTGCCACCATATCCAGCTTGATGCTACATTTTTTTTATCCTGCTTTTAGTTTCCTGTCACACATCTGTAGGCCCAAGGGAAAAGTCAGTGCTCTTAGTAATAGCAGCCTCTGAATCCTTCTTAAAAAAGAGAAATGACACTAAAAGGAAGATCAACACGGCTTAAAATAGGGCCAGGGATGTAGCTAAGTGGTAGATCACTTAGCTAGCATGTACAAATGTGTAAGTTCAGTCCCCAGTACCAAATAAAGTTGGAAATAATGTTCTATTCCAAAAGAAGTATTTATTATTTATTTAAACTCCAAGTATCTATTTCTTGATTTGGGGCTGCTATTTCACCCAATTGATAAAATTCTTACTCATTTATCCAATAAATTTTAACTCAAAACTCACCTCTTCCGGTAAACCTTTCCTGATTCCCTAGCCAAAAGTGCTCCTTTCCCTGAAATCTCACAGTACTCAAGCATTTTTATTTAGCTTTGTTTTGGCTCACTTTCACTGTATATCAAAGTTTTTCTTTGGGTCTATCTCCCAAGTAGATTGTGCACCTTCAGAGCACAGACTGCATTTTATTGTTTTTATCAATGTTTGGATAGTGCTAACATATACATTAGGCAATCAATACAGAGAATGAATGAATGTTTTCCAAACAGTTTTCATGATACTTTCCTAGTTACCTTTAGTTTCATATTATTACTTTGTGTGTGTATGGGGTGGGGGGGGTACTAGGGATTGAACCCAGAGGAATTCTACCTCTAGGCTAAACCTCCAGTCTGATTTTATTTTATTTTGGTGGTACTGGGGTTCCTGGAAACCCTTCTACCTCCAGGCTACACTCCCAGACCTATTTTGTATTTTTATTTGGAAACAGGGTCTCTTAAGCTAGCGAGGCTGGCTCTGAACCAGCAGGATCCTCCTGTCTCTGTCTCCCAAGCAAGGAGATTACAAGCATGCGCCACTACGCCCGGCTTTTATTTTATTTTTTGAAACAGGGTCTCAATAGGTTGATGAGTCTCACTACTTGCTGAAGCTGTCCTTGAACGTGCGGTTTACATGTCTCAGCCTCCCAAGTACCAGGATTATATGCATGTGCCACCACACCTGGCTTATTACATTTGACTAGTGGTACATAGCTCCTAAATTACTATTCCTAGTGTATCTACCAACCCTAATGCCACACTTTATAGAAATCTTAAAGATCTCCACTTATATAAAATAAGGAAAGAAATAAAAAAGAAAAACACCTAGTCACCTCAAGATAGTGTAAAAGACAAGTGTGCAAAATATAAAGTGGTCATTGGATTACAGTTTCCAAATTAAGAACTGTGCCTTATATTCTTATATCTGTAACTAATGGGCTTATGTGAATACACATACATACTCTGAAAAATAATATGGTACCATGTTAAGTTTGTCATGGCCTCCTTTTTTTTTGGTGGTACTGGGGTTCCTGGAAGCCCTTCTACCTCCGGGCTACACTCCCAGACACATTTTTACATTTTTATTTGGAAACAGGGTCTCCTAAGCCAGCGCGGCAGCTGGCTTCGAACCTGCGCCGATCCTCCTGTCTCTGCCTCCCAAGCGCAGGGATTACAAGTGTGTGCCACCACGCCCGGCTATCATGGCCTCCTTTTAATACAGACCTGAAATTCAACATAGGAAAGGAGCTCTAAAGGAGCAAGACAGGAAGAGTACCCAGAATGGATTCTAATCTAAGGCAGTAGTAGTAATAGGGTTAATAATTCTGTTATTAATTAATGATCAAGTGATGGTGTTTGACAGGAAGGAAGAAATCTAGGAGGGCCAAGAGCCAGAAAATCTCATGAGGAGAGAGAGGTAAAAATATTTACATAGGCTTTGAAAAGAAATAAAATAAAATAAAAAATTTTAAAAGGCTGGCAGTGACATGAATTCCTAATGGCCCTCCAAGGTTCTTATTTATGTAAAGTCTACTTTATAATCATCAAAAAATAGCCGGGCATGGTGGCAGAGGCTAAGACAGGAGGATCGCACAGGTGCCTCGTTGTTTTAAGAGACTCTGTTTACAAAATAAAAATATAAAATAGGTCTCGGAGTATAGTCTGGAGGTAGAAGGTTTCCATCCCCAATACCACCAAAAAAAAAAAAAAAAAAAAACCAAAAAAAAACCAAAACAGGCAATTTCTGTTATAATGCCAAAAATTGCTTTCTTGAAAAAAATTAATGTTTTGAAAGTTCATAAAAATAAGAGAGATATTAGGCAACAAATAAGATTAGGAGATAAGACTCAAAATCTATGAGACTTTTGTGTGTGTATGGTACTGGTGATGAAACCCAGGGGCATTCTATATATGAGCTATTTTTTATTCTTTATTTTGAAAAAGGGTCTGGGGCAGGCCTCGAACACAATCCTCCTATCTCAGCCTCCCAAATGCTGAGACTACAACTGTGTGCCACCACACCTGGCCTATGAGATTTTATAACTTAGAAAAAAATGAAATCAGTACTAATCCTAAAAAAAAATATAAGTCAGGCATGATGGAGCATGCCTGTAGTCCCAATAATTGGGAGGATAAGACAGGAGGATCACAGATTCAAAGGCCAGACTCAGGTATTTAGCAAGACCCTCAGCAACTTAGTGAGACCCTGTTTCAAAATTTAAAAAAAAAAAAGTAAAAATGACTGAGGGGTGTAGCTCAAAGGCAGAATGCCTCTGGATGGTTCAATTCCCAATACCAAAAGAAACCCCCCAAAAAAGAAACAAAAAAAAAAACAACCAACAATAAGTAATCTGTACTATTAAATCTCTCTAGCTTTTGCAGCTAACACCACGCTCAATTCTTTAAAACCTTAACCCCTAGGGTTTGTATTTTCTCCTTGGGATAGAGTCTTGGAAAACACTGCTTCTCATAGACTATTGTTATCAAAATTAATAAAGCCAGGTGTGGTGGTGCAAGCCAGTAATTTCAGTACTTAGGAGGCTGAGACAAGAAGATCACAGGTTCACAGCTAGCCTCAGCAACTTAGCAAGGCCCTCAGTAGCTTACTGAGACCCTGTTTCAAAATTTAAAAAATAATTAGGACTGAGGATGTAGCTCGAAGGTAGAATATCCCTGTTCAATCCCCATTGTACCACAATAAACAAACAAAGCCAGACCCTGGTTTAACCTTCATAATTACTTCAATGCTTTAACATAGGGTAGAAATGACTTTGAGACTTCATCTGCATTTTCAACTTCATTGGATGGCTTAAATTCAGGAGCTTCCCACTTCACTTACAGCCCAACTACAGGATGTACTTTACATGGTCCAGAGCAGAACTACCAATAGAGCTTTTTGTAATGATAGAAACGTCATATATCTGATCTGTCTCCTATAATAACTACGGTCATTATGGTTACTAATTGCTTGAAATGTGGCTAGCACAATTGGGGAGTGATATTTTAGGGTGTTTTTTTTCCTTTATTTTAATTCAAATTTAAATAGCCACATGTGGTTAGTGGATATGGCATTGCACAAGGTCTAACTAGCTTTATCTTGCAATCCCTTGCCTTCTAGGCAGCCTATATGAAGGTGGTCTGTAAGATTCCCAACACACACATACCTGAATTATTTTTTAATCGCATTTTTCCTAATGCTTCTATTCTTTCTCTACCCTGATTATATTGATTTTTAAGTTTCCTTAACATGCCACTTCTTTCCCCTAACTTTTTAGGCAAAAAACATGTCATTCTCCAGCTCTCCTTCTTCTAATCCTATGCCTGACACACTTCTACTCATTGTTAAGGTTTCAGCCAAATTTTCACTCTTTGCAAAAAGACTCTGTTGACCCCAGCAATCTACATCGGATTCCGCCTGCTCTTTCATCTATCTCGCTTAGAGCTTTCTTCCCCTTCCCAACGCTGGTCACAACTTACGGCCAACTTACTAATGTCTTTTTAAAATGCAGAAACAAGTCTATTTTGTTTACTTCTGTATCTCGGTAGCTAACGAAGTGCCTGAAACACAAGAAATATTTATGGAAGGGAAAAGCAGGGGAGACTGGGGCACATCCTCGGAGCATCCGAGCCCCACCTATCTTAACTTAAAAATCCACTCTAGTCGCACCGCAAGGCAGACCTTGCTCCCCAAGAAGCGTTGGCCTCAAGTGGACCGAGGCAAAAACACTTGAGTTCGATCTGTCACTGCCTCTATGCAAGCCTGGGAACCGCGGCCTAAGTAACCACCGCTTCATCCCTTTTTCAAGGAGGAAACAGGCGGCGGTGGAGCCCCAGGAGCGCCCGCCCCCACGTACCTTGGACACCGAGGAGGTGGCCATTGCCCGACCGGTGCCAGACGCACTCGGGATTTCCCGCGCGCCCTCGCGGCAGCAGGGCAAAGGTTAGAGGCGGGCCGTGCGACTTATTGATTGGCTGGCATGGCCCTCCGGGGCGGGTTTCCGGCGCGGGGGCGGAGCCTGTGGAAGTGGGCGGGGCGGGCCCAGGCGCTTGCTGTCCGGAGCGCGCTTCCTAAAGCCAGACATGGCGAGTGGCTTCCGCAGGTGTATTGCTCATCAGGTACGGGTCCCGGAGTGGGCAGAAGGCGACCCCCGCGGAGCCAGCGACCCCAGGCCTATTAGCCGCCTGGAGCCAGGCGCTCAGCCCGAGGGACGGTTCCGCGAAATCATTTTTGTCTTTCTGCCTCCTCCCCCTACTGCAGGAGCTGCAGAGGCGAGCCAGGTGGAGGGATGGGAAGAAGGCAGAGATCACTTTCTCAAATGAAAAGTAAAACTTAAAGGACACTTGTTGTTTCCCTTGTTCTTCAGCCCACAGTCTTGCCTGCTTTACCTGGGTGGAATGTCTTTTGGGCATTTTGTTTATAACCTATACAAAGTAATGTTCCTCATTGTGTGAAGTCGATCATGGATCTGAATTGCCATTGGAAAGAATCTAACATAAAAGCTGGTGTTTTTGTCTTTGCAGTCACTTCGACAGCCCACCCTAGAATTCGTTCTGGAAAATTTCAAAAGTAAATGAAACTTTTTTTTGACAGGGGCTAAAACCTGCATGTTAAATCTGGAATTAATCAAAAAGAATTTTAAAAATTCAGCTGGGTATGGTGGCGCATGCCTGTAATACTGGTACTTGGGAGGCCGAGACAGAGTATCATTGCCATCCTCAGCAATTTAGGGAGACTGTTTCAAAATAAAAATAAAACCAGGCTGGGAGTGTAGCTCAGAGATATAACACTCTTATTTTCAATCCATGTTATCATAAAACAAAAAATAATTCACTGTCCATCTATGATATTTTTTAAGGAAACTTAAAATTGGGGTATTGAGAACCCATTTTTGTTTCCAGATGCTTACGGGGGACATTCCTTTGCCTTGTGTTTATGCTTACAAATGCACTATCCAGTGGTAGGTCCTTAAATATCACATTTGGGCTTGAGAAAACCCAGTTTATTACCTACTGGGATAAGAACTCTGGGATATCAGAACTCTGATAGTGCTTCAAATTGGGAAGGCAAGGTCAGATTTATTGAGAATTTGAAGTATTGTTTAAGGCTGGTCTTTCAGTGGCAGAGGGTGGGAGAAGGTTGGGGTAATGTCTTGAATAGATTTGGACAGGAATCCTTATGTAACAGTTTATGATTAGTGGAAAGACCAAGGCAAGCCATGCAGGGATTTTTAAGACATAAAAATGCTTTCTATTGAAGAACTGATAGGTTTTTTTTCAGGAAGTTCCTACAGTGAACAATCAAATTATTTAGGCATAAATCTCCAAGAATTGTAAAGGTATGCTAATGAAGATAAAGAAATAATGAATCACTTTAAGTTAAACTACATTCTGGGACCTCCAGTCCAGTAGAAGCTTTCCATTCTCAGCTCTTAGATTAATACTGTAAATAGAATGTGTTGTTTACTTTTGTAAAGGTTGTATTCTTCCTTGTAAAAAGTTAAGTTGGAGAAAGAGGAACAAATATTTATTGAGTTATTTTACATTGACATTTAAGCTACATGGCAACCCTATAGTAGAGTTTACATTATGCAAACTGTACTATATTATGTAAACTGTATTATTATGCAGTTCAGCAAAGCAAGACCTACAGAGATTTTATTTAACCTATCCAAGGCCTGCAGGTCAATAAATTGAAAAGAGGTTTTATGAACTCAGTTCTGCCTCACTTCAGAATCAGCTGTTTCTAGTACACTTCTGTTTAGTTTGTGAAGGAAGATCAGTTGGTCACTAAAAAGGACCCTATGAAGCCGAGCATGGTGGTGCACACTTGTAATCTTAGTGTTTGGGAGGCTGAGAACAGGAGGATTGCACAGGTTCGAAGCCAGCCTCAGCTACTTAGGCTCTCAGTAACTTAGTGAGACCCTGTTTCCAAATAAAATATAAAATAGGTATGGGAACATAGCCCGGAGGTAGAAAGCCCCTGAGTTCCATCCCCAGTAACACACACACACACACACACACACACACACACACACACACAGTAAAAAGGACCTTATGAACCAGGCATGGTGGCTCACGCTTGTAATCCCAGCATTTGGGAGGCTGAGACAGGAAGATGTTTAAGGACAGCCTCGGCTAATTAATGAGGCCCTTTGCAGCTCTGTGAGACTCTGTTTCAAAATAAAAATTAGGGCTACGGGTGTAACTTGGAGGTTGAATGCCCCTGGGTACCATCCCCAGTACTGCAAAAAAAAAAAAAAAAAAAAAAAAAAAAAAAAAAAAAAAAAAAACCTTATGGTTCTTACAAACTAAGTAACATGTATTTTTCTGGATATGGAATCACTGGGGGCGGGGGTGATCTAAAACTTGAGGATAAATAGAAAATAGAAATACATAGAATACTTAATATAGTACAAGTGAAGATCCTTTTGCTAGTTTAGGAATGAAGGATGCATTACATTCAATAGCAAACTTTGATTAATGAGTCTACAGTTTTTTGTTTTGTTTTGTTTTGTTTTGCAATACTGGGGATGGAACCCAGGGGTGTTGTACCTCCAAGCTACACCCCTAGCCATATTGTTTTTAGTCTTTTTATTTTTGAAACAGGGTGTTAAGAGTCTATAGTTTTCTAAGCACTCTCCCAAGGTTCAAGATGAATGCATTCTTCTCTGGAATAGCATTTAACTACTTGATGGTGATTCTCAACATCTTCTCTCCTATCCCCCATTTGAGAGATAGATATACCTAGAGATGGATAAAATTATTTGCCAGTTTGGGTGTTGTTAAAATAACAGGTAACTAGTATCTTCCCATGCAGTGGACTACAGGTTTGAAGCCAGCCTCCGCAACTCAATGAGGTTCACATCAACTTAGTGAGACCCTGTTTCCAAATAAAAAATAAAATAGGACTGGAAGTGTAGCTCAGAGGTAGAAAACCTTTCCATTCAATCCACAATACTACATATGCACACACACACGCTGATATTCATTCAGATTTGATACCCACTATCCGCAGGTAACCCAAAGACATAACAGACAGTACAGAGGTCCCCATACTTTACATTAGAATCAGCTGGGACCTATTTTTTGAGTCTTTTTATTTAGTTTCTTTTTTCACCAAAAGAAATAGTTCTTTTGGTGGTACTGGGGGTAGAACCCAGGGGCTTTTCTACGTCCAAGCTATCCTCCAGACCTATTTTATACTTTATTTGGAAACAGGGTCTCACTAAGTTGCTGAGAGCCTCACTAAGTAGCTGAGGCTGGGTTTGAACCTGTGTGATCCTCATCCTCCCAAGCGCTGGGATTACAAACATGTGCCACCATGCCTGGCTCTAGTCTTTTTTTATTTTTTTGAAACAGGGTCTTACTGAGTTGCCAAGGGTCTCGCTAAGTAGCTGAGGCTGTCCGCAAACCACGATCCTCCGGTCTCTGCCTCCTAAATGCTGGGATTAAAATCTTGCGCCATGGCCAGGTGGTGGCGCACGCTTGTAATCCCCGCACTTGGGAGGCAGAGACAGGAGGATCGCGCAGGTTTGAAGCCAGCCGCGCTGGCTTAAGAGACCCTGTTTCCAAATAAAAAGTATAAAAAGTAGGTCTGGGAGTGTAGCCCAGAGGTAGAAGAGTTTCCAGGAATCCCAGTACCACCAAAAAAAAAAAAAGCTTTCGCCACCACCCTGGCCTGGAGGGGACCTATTTAAGCACTGCTCTGCCGGTGCTAAAGGGAGCTCTACTGCTCTAGCTCCTGCAGAACAGTCATCCTGCTTTTCTGGAGTTACCTGGTGTTTGGGTTTTGCCTCCACTTCTGCTAAAATTGCAGCAGCAATTTTTGAATAAAGCTTGCATCTTTGAATAGGTCTGGGTGGCTCTGGAGATAGTTAAGAAGAAAACTGTATATATAGCTTCTCTTATCTCCCTATAGCCTGTCCTATGGCAAGAGAGACTTGCTGCTGTTTAGCAAGGGGTGATGGCTGGCACCCCTCTATTTTGGGGTTCCCTGGGGGGTGGGCTATGGGTATTTTTTGGATTTAGCTTTTTAACAGAGTGTCCCATCTTTGATGGGGGCAAAATGGATGGGCACTTGTTGGGCCTTACAAGACAATAGCAGGTTTCCCCAGGTCCCCAATATAGATCTTGACACAGATCTAGCCTCACTTATGAGAACATAAGGCAACATGAGCTGTTACTGCGAATGGCATGAGGCTCCCAAGTCGCTGTTTGGTTGCCTATGAGTTCATATAGTAAGCTTGAGGAGGGTGTGGAGCCCCTTGTCTCCTACTCTAGTTAAAGGTGAATTTTCCCCTTCCCTGGGGAGTCTGCTGTAGCTAAGCGGTGGTAGGGTGTCTCTATGATCAGGGAGAGCCTGTTGGCGCTGATTATCCCAGTCATCCGTCAGGATATGATCACTTTTTGGGGAGGGTTACTAATCTTTAAGATGCAGTGGCGTTAGGCTACCATCAGCTGGAGCCCTGCTGTTGGGCACCAAACTGTAACAGTGCAAGATAGAGCTCCATATTGGGAGCCAAACTGTAACGATGCCAAAACTCTAACAGAGCCAGATGGAGCCCCACGTTGGTAACCAAAACTGTAACAGAGCCCCACATTTGGGCGCCAAAACTGTAATAGAGCCAAAACTGTAATGGTGTGAGATGTCGAGGTCATGGGTTCTTGTTCTTAGCTAGTTTAGAAAAATTACCCAGAACTTACTCCTGCAAGCTTAAGCAATTTTTATTATTACAAAGGTAGAAAGAAGGGACAGAATTATAAAGCACTACATCAGAGAGAGAGGGGGACGTAGTAGAGTGCCTTGAAGGTAATACACTTGATAGGAATTTACTAAAAGTACTTTTTTTTTTTTTGCAGTACTAGTGATGTTACCCAGGGACATTCTACTGTCAAGCTACACCTCCAGCCCTATTTTTATTTTTTTATTTTGAAACAGAGTCTCACTGAGTTGAGGAAGTAGAGAAGAAAGATGAAGACAGTCAAAATTTATTATGGCTATGTTATTTTACTGTTCAGTTTTAATGCATTTCTAATTGAAAGTATGTGTGTATGTGTCACAGGGGCGAGTGTAGGTTCTGCTGTTAGATAGCCAGTGTTTATATCTCAGCTTCTCTACTAAGGCAAATTACATTAAGTCTCTGTATACTTCAGTTTTATAATTTATGAAATGAAGACTATAATATGAAAGTTGTAGGATTGTTGCAAGAAAAAATTAGAGCATATAAGACCTGATTGTCACATGAGAATTATTCAATACCTGGGAATGTTTCTTCAACTGAACTTTTAAGTGTCTGATTAAGGCACTAATTCACAACTTGACTAAGTATTACAATCATAAAGGGAATGCTTTAAAAAATACAAATGCACCTACCTCTCTCTTTGCAGGGGGGGTACCCTGCTATTCTGATGAGTAAATCTTTTTGATCCTGGAGGGATCAAATTTTTCCTAGTGTTTGTTATTTTTAAGTGTCATGAGATATTTGTTTCATCACTGTTGTATCCCCAGTGCCTAGAACAGTACCTACACACAGTATTCACTCAGTAAATATTTTAATAAGAAAATATAATTATCTCTGAATCCTAAGTAGAAGTTTATTTTTAAGTTTACAAACATATATTCATTCCCAAAAAAGGTGAACAGATCTGTTTGCTTCTTTATGGTCACATCTTCCTTACATGATTAAATCCCTGGCAACCATGGATCTTTTCTTCATCCTTGTAGTTCTGGATTTTCAGAATGTCAAATAAATGAAATCATATACTATATGCCCTTTTGAATCTGACTTCTATTTATTTAGCATAATATATTTGAGATTATATTAAGTGTATTCCTTTTTGTTGCTAAGTAGTATTCCATTGAATCTAGAACAGAAAATATCAGCAGTCTTGATCTGTTTGTTTGTTTGTTTTTACTTTTAGCTTTCTAGAGTGTTGGATCTTCCCCCAGAAAACTTGATCAAGTCAATATCTGCAGTTCCAGTTTCAAAAAAACAGTTAAGTATTATATACTTGTAACAATCTGGAATATGTTGAATATATTGATTTTAAAAAGTTACTCTTCAAATTCTAGCATACTCCTTGAAGTTAAGATATGACTCATTATATTCAACCTATTATTCCAATGAACTTGATTAAAATACATTTTAGATACTTTGATGTGATAGGTGATATTATTCTTATATTATCTGTACAGGACTCATTTTGTTTCATCTGTCACCTACCCATTCTCTTGCCCATTGGTTTATTTTGATGTCTACTGTTTTTCATAACCTAGATGTTAAATCTTTTTAAAGTTTCTGTTTGTTTTTGTTAGAAAAAGCTCTATTTTTTAGCAAAGTCGATAATATTCTTAAAGAATTTCAGGAAAATATGGAAGGATAAAAAACAAAAATTCTCAATAGTTAATGCAGACTAGGATTTTTAATATGCTATTAACCAAATGTCATACAGACATTTTTAAGCATTTCCTTTAGTTTCATGAATAATATAAAAGAAGCCATTGTGCCTCTCCAAAATATGCCCTTTTATGTGAGTGCCACATGAGCTTGACAGTTGTGTAACCCACTTACTGTACCCGTAGAGCTCTATTCTCTAGTTCTTATTAAACACCAGATGTTAGTGTGGGTAATGACATAGATGTTTGGATATGATTAAGAAATATTTTGTACACTTTGAACTACTTCAAACCTATAGAAAATTTTATAGAGAATAACATAGTATTTTGTGCAGTCACCATCTAAATTATCAAGACAGCTTTTCTCAGTTGGTTTTTATTTTAGTAACAAAACATTGCAAATACTGTTCAAGTCACTGATATATACTTCTTTGATTCCATTTCCTACCTTTTTTCCGTATAGATAACCTCTCTAACCAAGCAAATGATTATTTTCACTAATAGATTACACTGTTTGTTTTTGCATTGTTACATCATCAACCCAAAGAAAATGACAAATGACAGTATCTGTCTCTAATGAGCGACTGAATGTTAAGAATAATTACTTTTCCTTGTGTTGAAACTCAAATGACAAAATTTAATAAATATTTTTTCTTTTGTCATTTGGAGGTCAGTGGACGAGCTAGACTTTGGAAGCAAACATTTGGGGTAGTAGAGGAAGATTGTAGAAGCAGCCAGCAGACCTAGGCTTTTCTCTGAATCTGCATGTTATTAATTGCAGTAGGATTTGAGATGAGACATTTAACTTACCAACATCTCTGCCTGTTTCCCTATTGCCTATTTCCTTATTGCAGAAAGCTGCAATAAGGTAACAAGAGGAAGAATTTTATAAAATGATAGAAAAAAGGAAAATGTTCTAAATAAAGTCAAGGTGGTTTCTAAATTTTTTGCCTTTAATTTTTAAAGCATAACACCTTTTTCAGATAAAATTGTGTCCAATGTGGAGAACCTACAGTAATTACGTGACTAAGTAATTAAGTGATTTTTGGAGAACCAATTAGTTAAACATGAGTGTGTGTGTGTGTGTGTGTGTGTGTGTGTGTGTGTGTGTGAGGGAGAGAGGGGAGGGGGACTGGTGAATGAACCCTTGGATATTCTACTTCAGAGCTACAACCCAGCCCTATTTTTATTTTTTATTTGGAAATAAGGTCCCACTGAGTTGTGGGGGGGAGGGGTAGGAGATTGCTGAGGCTGGCCTTGAACCTGCAGCATTCATGTCTCAGCCTCCCAGGTACAGGGATTACAGGCTTAAACTAATAATGTTTTTAAAGTAACAAAAGCTTTTATTTTTACTGTCTATAGAGAAGAGGCTGATTTTCAGCTATCTGTGGTTTCCTTACTGGAAAACAACAGTGACCATTCAAGACCAGATATTCAAGTTCAAGCCAAGAGACTGGCAGAGAAGGTATTTTAACAGTATTATCTCTATTTAACATTATAATAAATTCGACATTTTAGAGGGAAAAAGGGTTCTGCAGGCCATCTCCACTATTATTATTATAATGAATTTATCAGTGTGTCTTTGTTCAAGGCCTCTTAGAAAATATTCAAATTTATTTTAGCCATTTACTCTGTTACAATGAATTTTCAAGTTAGTTACAAAGCATTCCTCTTAAACTGACATTGTTCAGTTTTTTGATTAACTACTTACAGTAGGACTGAAGTGTTAATTAAATTTACAGATTGAAGCTGGGTGGACTTTTGAATTTAGGAGAACAAGCCTGATAAATTAAAGCAATGGGTTACAATTTTTCAAATGAATTCTGAGAACATTAAAATATAAGAAGAAATGATTAGATATAAATGGAATCATGATTACAGAGAAGAAGTGGTTAGATGATTTATTAAACCTTCTGTACTTCTAAGTTTTCTGATTGGGTTTGTTATCTAAAAAAGAAATTGAAAAGATTATAGAGAATGATTAAATCTAAATTATTAGTGTGATATCCTCAGAAAAAGCAAGTGTTGGACAAAGTTTTTTGTTGTTAATAGGACTACTATGTGTTATATACAGAGGAGGTGTCTCGGAACTCTTAAGAATTGGAACAATGAAAATCACTGTCAAAGAGCCAGGTGCAATGGCACATTCCTGTAATCCCAGTATTTAGGAGTCTGAGACAGGAGGATCACAGGTTTGAGGAGAGCCTCAGTAACCTAGTGAGACCCTGGACAAAATTAGTGATATCCTGTTTCAAAATGAAAAACAAAATAGGGCTGGGAGTATAGCTCAGAAGTAGAAATCTTCAATCCCCAGTAAAACACACACACACACACACACACACACACACACACACACACACGGGGGGGGGGGAATGAAAATGATATTTAACTAAAGAATGAGTATGATAAAGAAACTTTAGTAACTGAGTAGATATTTGATTACAAAATCACCTCAGATTTTTATCAGTAATTAGTTATAATATTTAGTCTTTTTTTTAATATAACCTAGAAGCATTTTACCACTTAGCTATATCCCCAGCCCTTTTGTTTGTTTATTTTGAAACAGGGCCTCACCAAACTTCTGAGACTATCCTCAAACCTGAGCTACCCCTGTCTCAGCCTCCCAATTACTGGGATTACAGGCATGTGCCACCCTAATGGTTTCTCCCATTTCTTATAAATTCTCAAAATTAAGACTGCCGATTCTTCAGTGACTAACTACACCATCTCTCTAGTTCAAGGGGTTTATCAGGGTGTTTCAACATCTGGTAGGGGGTTAAGAAGTGAAGTCGTACGCAGCAAAGACTGATAATGTATATGCTCTGTGCTGTGCAAGTGCTTAGTGTAGGCCCTGGCAGAATGTCATGTTTTGTGTCTCTCCGGTGAGATAAAGTGTTCACTGTTTGGGTAGATGGAGAAGTTGAGGTTAAGGAAAGGCAAAGAGGAAGGGAGAGACTCTGAATACAGAATAGCATTCTAATCAGGAAGAAGTAAAACATGTTTATCTAATTAGAATTGACAGAAGCAAAGAAATAAGGCCACGTGAGTTCAACCGTAATGACTGTGGAAGATAACTCACCTCCTCTGATAAGACAGTTCATTGTATTAGAACTATATGTCTCATTGGATCTATTATATAACATACATATTTTACATGATTTGTTATCTTTTCAGCTTAAGTGTGATGCAGTAGTGAGTGAAATCAGCACTGGTCAAGGAACTGTAAATTTCAAAATAAATAGAGAACTATTAACAAAGGTAAGGAGTCATTGTCCAGCTATTATGGGTTTACTCTCTTTTTTTTGTGTGTGTGTGTGTGTGTGTGGTACTGGGGATTGAAACCAGGGACATTCTGCCTCTGAGGTAAACCTCCAGCCCTTTCTAGTTTTCTGTTTTGAAACAGGGTCTAAGTTGCTAGAGGCTGAGGCTTTTCATCAAACCCCCAATCCTCCTCCTTCAGTCTCCCAAGTACTGAGATTACAGGTGTGCACCACTGCGCCTGGCTTTCCTCTCTCTTCTTTAGCCACACTGATCTTCCTCTACCTCTGAGACTCATTGTACCGCCTCTTGCCTCTTAGTGAGACCTCACTTCAAAATAAAAACATATAAATCTTTGTACAGACTGATCCCTCTGCCTATAATGCTGCCCAAGTTAACAGCTATTTGCCCTCCAACTCTTGAGATTTTCATGGCAGTCGATTTCTGATCTTTTTACATTTAGTCTCTCATAGCACTGTGTATTTCTCCTATCATAGTTGCTATTTTAGTTTTTTTTTTATTTGATTAATGCCACTTGCCCTTTAAACTCTAATTCCCACCCAGCTTTATAGCATTTATTTTTCTCACTATTGGATTTCCAGTTTTTAGCACAGTACCTGGAACATAGTAGATTCTAGGTAATCATTTGCTCAATGAATAAATGAATCCTTGTTGAATGCAAGAAATGTATGCTTGTTTATTCTCTCTGGTAGGCTATTGGAAGCATAACATGTATTCAGAAGAAGACATGAGATAGTGTTTTTTTTAAATAAAACAACAATATTTTAATCCAGAAGTGGTTAATACGTAAGCATAAGAAAATTCAGAAATGGAAAATTCAGAATGGCCTGGAGGGTTGGGAAATTCTTATAAAGAAATCTTATAAAGAAGTCACACTCAGGATGTTGGAAAACTAAGTGATCATGGATAGGTAGTAGTGTGAGACTTTAGGTGAATTTTATTTTAACCCAGTTTTAAAATTGATCAAAATGCAGCTGGGTGTGATGGTGCATGCCTATAAACCCAATGTTCAGGAGGCTGAAACGAGGATCATCATGGGTTTGAGGCCAACTTCAGCAACTTAATGAGACCTTGTTTCAAAATTAAAGAAAAAAAAGAAAAAGCTGGGCATGGTGGCACACGCTTGTAATCCCAGCATTTGGGAGGCTGAGACTGGATGATTACGGTTCGCAGACAGCCTCAGCTACTTAGTGAGGACCTTTGCAAGTCAGTGAGACCCGGTTTCAAAATAAAGAATAAAAAATAGGGCAGGGGCTGTAGCTCGGATGTGGATGTTGAATGCCCCTGGGTTCCATCCCCAGAACCACACACACACACACACAAAAAAAAAAAAAAAAAAAAAATTAAAAAGATATAAAGGGCTGGGTGGAAAACTGGATGTGGTAGCCCATTCTTGTAATCCCTGTACTTGAGGGATCGCAGGTTTCAGGCCATCCTCAGCTACTTAGTGAGGTCCTCCATGACTTAGTGAGACCCTGTTTCAATATAAAGAATAAAAAATAGGGCTGGGGGTATAGCTCGGAAGTAGAATGACAGGAGTTCAACCCCAGTACCCCCCAAAATAAATTATCATAATGTGCCAGGTATACAGCTGTAATCCCAGTACTTGAGAGACTGAGACAGGAGTATCACAGGTTCAAGGCCAGCCTCAGCAATTTAGCAAGACTCTTAGCAACATAGTGAGATTCTGCTTCAAAATAATAAATAATAAAATAGGGCTAAGGTGTAGCTGAGAGATAGAATGCCCCAAATATCCTACCATATGCAAAGTAGCATAATGCATATATTGGACAACTATTTATTTATTTATTTATTTATTTTTTTGCAGTACTGGGGATGGAACCCAGGGGCATTCTACCTCCGAGCTACACCCCCTGCCCTATTTTTTATTCTTTATTTTTAAACAGGGTCTCACTAATTTGCAGAGGGCCTCACTAAGCAGTAGCTGAGGCTGTCCGCAAACCGCGATCCTTCAGTCTCAGCCTCCTGAATGCTGGGATTCCAAGTGTGTGCCACCACACCCAGCTTTATTTTCTTAGTTTTTACGAGAGTAGAAATGCAGCTTGCCAAAGTGTGCCTTTCAAATTTGAGGTTACTTAATGTATAGCAACATTTTTTCTCTATTCTTTTCTCCTAGATAGGAAAATGCTATGTGGAGTTTTGGCTTTAAAGGTGGCTTAGCTAAAAGAAATACAGTTTTTGTCTCAAAGTAAAACATGTATTCATGTAATAATTTACAACTTTAATCACCATGAATTTTTATACTCTATTACAATTTAACAAACTCCAGAATTTTATCTGGTTTAAGGATGTTCACTACCTTACTAAAAATATTTTCAAATCCTCCTCATTTGACAATGAAGCACCAAGAATCAGGACTTAAAAGTCCAGCTACTACTTCTTATGAATGAGAAACCAAAGAATGAGAATGGAAATTCCCCCTTCATTGCACCTTAGAGAATCTGAATCTTCCTGTGGTTTTCACTCATGGAACAAGCCAATTGCTCACATAGCACTGATCAGTGTCACAGTAAAGATACAACCTAAAGTAATGGCATTCATAGTCTGAAAACAGAGCATTGAATGTCCTTATGCTATATGTTATAGTTTATTGCTATGTTTTATAACTTTAATGGTAACTCTTTATTTGCTCAAAGCCTAATTTCTTCTAGACTTGATTCCATTCATTTAGGGTTTAGACAGTTATATGTCTAATCAATTTTTTAGATCACATCAAGTAATAGATTTAACCTTCTTATGACCCACAGTGAATTTATATTCTCTGAGGAGTAACCATAATGGCATCATAAAGAACTATCACTTTGGTACCAAGATTCTACCTCTCAGTAACTTGCAGATGACATTCAAGAGAAATCGACTTCAAGTAATATTTGATTCATTTGAGAGGGAGAAGAAAAAAATATTTTTAATCAAACAAAAAATGCAAAAGATAAAAAGAACAAGAAAAGATATAACTAATTTCAATGGTTCTACTTCTGTCATTACTTTTCTAAATGAGTTTTTGGCAGCCAAAGGCAGTGGATACATTCAATTCACATGTAACTTCCATGAACACATGGGAAGAATGAATGATTTTAAGCACTTTTCAACTGTTGACCAAAGACTTGACCAGGCAAGTAATGCTAGTTTTCTTAAAAGTCCTAATGAAACCCATTGGAAAATAACCAACCAAAAGAGCTGGATAAAATGACAGAAATCATCCAGAGAAAAAGATGATTGTGAATCTGTGGTATGCACCTGTAATACTAGACTTTGGAGGCTGAGAAAGGAGGATCACAGGTTTGAAGCCAGCCTCAGCAACTTAGCGAGGTCCCTCAGTAACTTAGCAAGAGCAGTTTGAAAATAAGAAAATTAATTGGGCTAGGGTATGGCATGGAGGTAGAATGCCTCTGGGCTCAACCTGTAGTACCAAAAATAGATTTATAGACTTTCAACTAGAATAATCTGAATATAGATTCCTTCTCACTAATGTTTATCTCTCTACTTGTATCTTCTTGTCACATGTTCCTGCAGTAACATTTATGGGACTCCTAGTGTGACAGGCAGTATGGTCCTTTCTGTTTCCAGTTGCCCTGTGGTGACTGAAAAGAGCATTTTTCTGTGTCATTCTGCAAATGCTTACTATTTCTGAACCTTAGCTTTTGCATTAAATGGGGGATGTTTTCCATCTTTAAGATGAAGCTTAAATATAATATAGAAGCTTTTAGTCTCAAGCCAACTAGCACCCTGTAGATGCTTCTTAAGTGTTATTTTGTATTGTTTTACTACCTACTGCTTTTTTTCTCTGCCTGTTCCATTAAGTGATCATCTTAACCCATAACTAAATAATAAAATTCTTCACATCATGAACTACATTTTCAAGACTTCAAATGTAGTTGGTGAAGCAAAAACCAATATAAGAGTAAATAAAAATTATCACAGTAATTTCAAAACCATACTTTTTGAAAAAATGCATCATTACCACTAAAAAACAAAGCATGAGTTTTATAAACTGTACAGTAGTTTTGTTCGTAACTAAATGATTTGAGTATGTTTTGGAAATTTTTGCATGATTTCCTTGTTTTTCACTTGTGTAGCCAGTAATCATTTAATTATATGTTTCTATTTGTCTCCTACCACTGCTTATCTTTAGTATCACAAAAGCAGCAACAGTATGTCTGTAGTAGTTAACATATTCACTGTGGAGTGGGGGAAGTTTTTGCTATAAGACTTAAAAATAGAATGAGCCAGGCATGGTGGTACACACCTGTGATTCTCAGTACTTAGGAGGCTGAGGCAGGAGGAAAGCAGGTTCAAAGCCAGCCTCAGCAACTTAGCAAGACTCTCAGCAACCCAGTGAGACCCTGTTTCCAAATAAGAAATAAAATCAGGTCGGGAGTGTGGCTTGGAGGTGGCATGCCTCTGGGTTCAAGCCTCAGTACCACAATAAACAAACAATCGAACAAATAAACAGGATGACCTTGGGAAACTCATGTAACATCTATATACTCTTTCCTCTTTTGTAAAAATAGTACTTATCGCTAAGGCTATTGTAAGGACTAAATGACTTAACATATAAAGTGTTTAGCGTGGGCCTGAGCACATCAAGTACACTTAGTAAATATTAGATGCTACTTCTGATTTTGTTGTTACTATTTGCAGTAGAACTTTCAGGAGTTACTTAACTTTACCAGGCTTCAATTTCCTCACCTAATATCTTTATCAGTAGCTAATGTAAAGATGGACAAAAGTGATTTGCCAGCCCAGAGGCCTATCAGTGTTACTCCTGACTGCTCCAGCTGACGTCAGGAATAGAAAAGCTGGTGCTGGAGATGGTCCTGCTAGCAATGCTGTAGAGTTCTCAGCTCCATCAGTTAGAATAAACAAATTAGCAGATTTCAGTTTCCAGTAGCAGAGGAATTTAAAACACTGCAGTTTTTTTCTCTTGTTAAATCCCGCTCCTTTTATATTTCAGGCAGTGCTGCAACAAGTAACTGAAGATGGCTCAAAATATGGACTAAAAAGTGAACTTTTCTCTAGTCTCCCCCAGAAGAAGATTGTGGTTGAATTCAGGTGAGTGCTTACCCATCAAAGAACTATTTATTTTAGTAGATTCTTAAGGCAGAGTAGTATGGTTACTACCATATTAAGAATTCTAAAATAACCTGATTACTAAAGAACAAAGCCTTGTATTATTCATAATATGTGTTTAAAAGTTAACAAAAAATAGCTTAAAGTTTTAATATGTCTGTAAATAATATTTATGTAACTTTCTAATATGCTCTCTGTATAGCCATCTAAAATTTGGACATTTCTGAAATAACCAAAAATATAAAGGAAACAGTAAGAACTTGTATCTTCATAGTACAACTAACAGTTTGATAGCTCAAGAAAATGATCAGATGATGTATTTTTCTTCCTAAAAGATGAAGAGTTTGTTGTTGATGTTGATGTTGTTGTTGTTGTTGTTGTTGTTGTTGTTTGGCGGGTCTGGGGATGAAACCCAGGGGCATTTGACCTCTGAGCTACACCCCCTGCCCTATTTTTTTATTCTTTATTTTGAAACCGGGTCTCACTGAGTTGCAGAGGGCCTCACTAAGTAGCTGAGGCTGTCCTCGAACCGCGATCCTCCGGTCTCAACCTCCCAAGTGCTGGGATTACAAGCGTGCGCCACCACACTAGGCAAAATGAAGAGTTTTGATGAACTGCTCTTCAACTTAGAAAGATGGCGTTTGCCAGAGCCTTTTTGTTTTTTTGTTTTGTTTTGGTTTTGTGGTACTGAGGATTGAACCCAAAGGTATGCTACCTCTGAGCTACGCCCTCAAACTTATTTTGTTGTTTATTTTGAAATGGTCTCACTCAGTTGCAGAGGGCTTCCTGTTGCTGAGGCTGCCCACAAACCTGCGATCATCCTATCTCAGCCTCCCAAGTACTGGGATTACAAACATGTGCCAACATGCCAGGCTTTCCTTTTGTTTTCTTATGTATTTATTCCTTTGTAGGATTTTTAAAACTTGATATGGGAAATGTTTTATTTATGCTACCTCATTATTGTAATTTATGTTGTAAATAAATTTCCATGGCATTGTAAGAAAAGATATATATTTGAAAGTGGTTCAGCTAGGCACTTTTACTTTTTGCAGAAAAGGATGCTGCCAGCCAAGCGTGGTGGCGCATGCCTGTAATCCCAGCATACTTGTAATCCCAACATTTGGGAGGCTGAGACAGGAGGATCACAGTTTGAGGACAGCCTCAGCTACTTAGCCAGGTCCTTCACAACTCAGTAAGACCCTGTTTCAAAAAATAAAAAGACTAAAAATAAAAAAAAATAGGGCTGGGGGTGTACCTTAGAGGTACAAGGCCCCTAGGTTCCATCCCTAGTACTCAAAAAAAAAAAAAAAAAGAAAAGAAAAAGAAATAGGATCTTGCCACCAGTAAAATGAGACATGGAGGAACAACAGGGTGGAAACTTGCTGTGTCTTTCATTCCCAGAGTGGGGCTCCTGTGCTATATGCCTGTTAGTGAGAAGCTTAACAGCACAGTCTTTACACCACAGAATGAAGAGGATGCCAGGGGAGGGGTTGACACAATTTCCAGGAAATAATATCTTTACCAAAACAATATAAGTACACAAAAGAGCATGGTAGTGCACACTTGTAATCCCAGCACTTGGGAGGCTAAGACAGGAGGATCACACAGGTTCGAAGTCAGCCTCAGCTACTGAGTAAGGCTCTCAGCAACTTAGTGAGACCCTGTTTCCTAATAAAGTATTAAAAAAAAGGCCTGGGAATATAGCCCGGAGGTAGAAAAGGCCCTTGGGTTCCACCCCCAGTAAGTAAATAAGTAAATAAATAAGTAAATAAGTAAATAAATAAATAAAATAAAATTTAAAAAATAAGTACAAGGTTATAAAATGGAACTGAAGTCAAGCTAATCCTTTGATAGAAAATATTTAATTTTCACATTTATGATAATAACTTAAATTTAGCTATGATTATAGCTAAACTAGATAGAGAAAACTAGATAGAGAAAGAGTGGGATTTTTTTCAGTTTAGTTTTGTTTTGTTTTGGTGGTGCTGGGGTTTCTGGAAACCCTTCTACCTCCGGGCTACACTCCCAGACTAATTTTATACTTTTTTTAAATTTGGAAACAGGGTCTCTTGAGCCAGCACGGCTGGCGATCCTGTGTGATCCATTGTCTCCGCCTCCCAAGCTCGGGGATTACAAGCGTGCACCACCACACCGGGCAGAGTGGGCTTTTTATATTTCACATTGTATTCTACTACTCACTACCACTTGAAAGGGCAAGTCCTGTAAGACTCTGCCATCTATTTCTGATAAGGACTACTTGCTGAGTAAACTATCATTCCTATGGACCAGACAGAGGTGTATGAATCTTACTCTTAGTACAGCACGATCATGATATGTAAATTTGAGTTTAAACAGGTGTTGCATGACTAACAAGAGAGGGATTTCATGCAGCCATCCTCACACCAGAGAAGAACTTAGGCCCTCCTAACAAAGTGCCCAATCCTTTCAGTCATTTCTTTTTAAAAAAGAAGGCTGGGTATGTTTGTGCATACCCTAATTGCAGTAATTGGGAAGCTGAGATAGGAGGATCACAGATTCAAGGCCAGCCTCAGCAATTTAGCAAGACCCTGTTTCAAAATAAAAAACAGGGAGGGCTGGGATGTAGCTCAGAGGTAGGTTAAAAGGAGACTGGCAAACTTCAGCCTGTGGGCAAAATCCAGCCTGTCACCTGTTTTTGTAAATAGTTTTGGTGTGTGTATGTGTGTGTGGTACTGGGGATTAAACCCAGGTACATTCTACCTCCAAGCTATACGTCCAGCCCTATTTTCTTTTTTTCTTTTTCTTTCTTACTTTTTTTTTTTTTTTTTGGTGGTACTGGGGTTCCTGGAAGCCCTTCTACCTCCGGGCTGCATGCCCAGACCTATTTTTACATTTTTATTTGGAAACAGGGTCTCCTAAGCCAGCGCATGTGGCTGGCCTCGAACCTGCGTGATCCTCCTGTCTCTGCCTCCCAAGCGCGGGAATTACAAGCATGCGCCACCACGCCCGGCCCTATTTTCTTTTTTTAAACAGAGTCTTGCTAGATTGGTGAGTCTCACTACTTGCTGAGGCTGTTCTCTAACCTGAGTCCTCCGGTCTCAGCCTCCCAAGTACTGAGATTACAGGCATGGCACCCCCAAGGTAAATAGCGGTTTGTTAGAACAAAGCCATGCATATTCCTTTACATCTTATCTACTGTGGTGGCTACTTTCACTTTACAATGGAAGTTGTATACAAGGCCCAGTATACCTGAGTTGAATTGAGTAGTTGAAGCAGAGGCTCTCTCTATAGCCCAAAAGCATGGTTTACACTTGTAATCCCAGCCTTCGAGAGGCTGAGACAGGAAGATCGAGGTTCACGGACAGCCTCAGCTACTTAGTGAGGCCCTCCGCAACTTAGGGAGACCCTCTTTCAAAATAAAGAATAAAAAATAGGGCAGGGGGTGTAGCTCGGAGGTCAAATGCTCCTGGGTTCCATCCCCAGACCCACAAAAAATAAATAAGTAAATAAATATTTTCTTTCTAAGAAGTTTGACAGGTAGTGACTAGCGCCTTTAAACTACAGCCATTTCAGCTGGACATGGTGTTATATATCTGTAACCTGTAATCCCAATACTTGAGAGGCTAAGACAGGAGGACAAGATAGGTTTGAGGGCAGTCTCAGTAGTCTCGGCAACTTAGCAAGACTCAGCAACCTATTAAGACCTGGTTTCAATAAAAAAAATGAAATAGGGCTGGGGGTTGAAAGACAATGGGTTCAACCCCTAGTACCAAAGGAAAAACAAAAGCCTATAACCATTTCAGTGCACTTCAACCATAAACCAGGACATGGGGGAAAGTGGGTTTAATGGATTCTTCTACTTGCCTGGGGTCACTTATTGTAACTAGCCATCTGGAGACCTTACTGGGACTAGAAACCCGATGTGGCTCGTTGACTTGTCTGGCCAAGCATCTCCCTCTATCCACATTGTCTCCCATCAGAGCAGCCAGACCTCTTTACAGAGGTGTGCAGAGCACAGTGAAAGCTTCTAGTCTTGGGACAGGCCCAGCATCACTTCTGTCAGTCCTCCTGTCAGGGGGGCCAGGTTCAGTCCTCACCTCAGGAACTCAGTATCAGCAGGGCCTTGACTTCCTTGGCAGAAAAGCATTTCAGCAAGCACCAAAGATAAAGACAGATTTATTTAGGAAAGCGGAGGACACACATTCCAGGGAGGAGAAAGGCCACCTTAAGAGAGAGAGAGAGGAGAGAGAGAGAGAGAGAGTGAGAGAGAGAGAGAGAGAGAGAGAGAGAGAGAGAGAGAGAGAGAGAGAGAGAGAGAGCGCCTTTGGGGTCTCACATTTCTTTTATAGGAGACCCCCAAGAGGGGGTGGGAAGGGGCACACAGCAGGGGAGGAGGTCTGGACTTTCTTAGAATCAGACCTTGTAGGGTGAATATAAGGGTTATGAAGTTTCTGGATTTTAAAACTGTGGTTTTTTTTTCTTTTTTTTTTTTTATTTTAACCTATTTTTATTTTTTCCTATGCTACCTCACAAGATCACTTCCCAAGTTCAAGGGGAGGAAAGTCAGCTACATCTCTTAATGGTGAGAGTGGCAAGCAGTTGGAGGCCATCTTCAGTTACTTTCACTCATGTCTTTAAGCTGATGATAAGTAGTTTTCTTCCCTGGGAAAGCACTTCAGTACCAAGTTACTATTAAACTCCTTTCTAAGCCAGGCACAGTGTTACACACCTATAATCCCAGGTCTTGGAAGACTGAAACAGGAGAATCCCAGGTTTGTGACCAGCCTCAGCAGCTTAGTGAGGCCCTGCTTCAAAATAAAAAAATAAGGCCAGGGGTGTAGCTCAGAGGTAAAATGTCCCTGGATTCAGTCCCCAGTACTACCTAAAAGAAATAAATTCTTCTGTACTAACCAGCAGGTGAAGGAATACTAGTAGGGCGGCTGTGTAATATCTGTTACCATGCTTTCATCCTTGAAACAATAGCTTTTCAAGTTTCTCAGAACTTGAAAATTGGCCACCAGCCAGGCGTGGTGGCGCACGCTTGTAATCCCCGCGCTTGGGAGGCAGAGACAGGAGGATCACGCAGGTTTGAAGCCAGCCGCGCGTGCTGACTTAGGAGACCCTGTTTCCAAAATTTTAAAAATGTAAAAATAGGTCTGGGAGTGCAGCCCGGAGGTAGAAGGGCTTCCAGGAACCCCAGTACCACAAAAAAAAAAAAAAAAAAAGAAAAGAAAGAAAGAAAATTGGCCACCAGTACTTGCTTTTAACATTGTCTGCATTTTATTTTACTGTTACCATCCCTCTTCTCCAGCTGAGTTCTCAAATATCAAGACTTCAGTCTTTTTCCTCATTGATTCTCTGGCTTTTCTTCTAAATTTGTTTCCAGTAAACTGCTCCTTTTTTTTTTTAATACTTGTTAAGAATTGTTCAAAAATAACCTAATTTGAATTTGTGGATTTGCTCCTCTTCTTCTTCTTTTTTTTTTTCTAAAGCAGTTAAGAAAGGCTGGAGAATCCCGTTAGTATCTGAGTGCTGGGGAAGGCAGAGCCTGGCTCCCAGCAGTGTCTTTCTCTATGATGGTTTTCCTCTGGAATGGGTGGGGGTACAGGGCTCCTCTCTCCCTTAGGAGTTTTCCAGATGCTGTGCTGCTCACCATTGTGATTTCAAAGTAAAGGTAGTAGGTTGGGGACAGGGTCAAAATAGATTGAAACATTTTTCTTGAATTTCTTTTGAAAACGAAAAGAGATGGGATAAAATAATTTTTAAAACACACAGTATCTCAAATAGACCAGGCAGTTTTCCCTTAGAAAAGCAATATAGAATCACTGTCTTTAAGAAACTTCTGCTCTATTAATATGATGATGATAATAGTAATACTACCTTAGTAAATTGTCCAGCTTCATAGAACTGTGATTCTGAGGCCTGTATCCTTTCACTGTCTCCCTGACAGAGAGTATAGGTTGTCGTGTATTTTTGTCAGATCTAAGAGCAGTTTGATAAAGTACCTGGGCAGATGGCTGTCCCTCATGCACTTAGCATTAAGACTTGAAACTCAACGGCTGTTACCTCTTGTCTCTCTGCTGAGTCAGCCTTTCCTATTCAATACAGAGCAGATGGCAAGAGCACACAGTAGGTGTGGTCTTTTCTCCTCTTTCCTCAACTTCCCTCCCTTGCCTGTTGTTCCCAAGTGTGAACTATTCTCACAAAACCAATTGGGGGCCTCAGGTCAAATGGGAACCCTAGAGGTCAGAGTAGCAGTTTTGACTATTAGTAAGATTTAGTGATCTTGAATGAGCAGTTTATATCTCGGTTCTTCTTTCTTATCTGGAAAGTAAGAGTAGTATCTGCCATTCCTTAAAAAATTGAGGAAATTACATGAAACAATTTAATGAAAGTAAGGTGTACAAATTGTGATTCATAGTAGATGTTTTGGTTGTCAGAGGGCTTGAATTTATCCTTTCTGTTGTTTTCTCTTATCAATAGGAATATGGTGCCCAAGAATGGCAAATTGATGATTTCAGGGGACATTTTGTCATAGATCAAAGACCTAGATGAATTCAATTTTTCGAATGCTAGAGGAAAATTCCAAAGATAGGTGAAAGTTGGCATTTTTTGAAACATTATAAATACCTAAAATACCATACAGTTTGCCATATTTAAACACATAATTTGATGAGTTTAGGCAGAAGTGTACAGATTGTGTAACTACCACCAACACCATTACAATGTATAATTATTTTTCTCTAATTTTTTCCCTTTATTGATTTTTGCTTTCATCTATAGTATTTCCTTCTTTCCTGCTTACTTTGCATTTAGTTAGTTTGACTTTCTCTAGTTTCTTAAACTTTTTTCTTAAAAAACTTAATTACTGATTAGACACTTTTTTTCCAACATTAACATTTTGTGCTGTATGTTTTTCTGTTCTTGCTGTGCACCACAAATTTACTAGGAAGGTAGCAATATGGTACAGTCCAAGGACTCATCTTCTTTGCTTTCAGAGATTTCAGTTTACTTTACTGCCTGTTTTCCAGTTTCATAAAACCAGTGTTTCATATATTATTTCAGTTTTCTTATTGTTTAAAGGCAAAAGAGTAAATTCAACTTTTGTTTCTGTCTCTCTTTTTTATTTTTTTATTTTTTATTTTGGTACTGGGGGCTAAACCCAGGGTCATTCTCCTTTCAAGCTATACTCCCAACCCTTTTTATTTTGAAACAGGGTCTCGCTGTGTTACTAAGGTTTTCACTAAGTTGTTTAGGCTATGTTTGAACCTGTAATCCTACTCTCTCAGCCTCCCAAGTACTAGGATTAGGTATGTGCCACTGCACCTGGCTGTTTTTCTCTTTTGGTTAGAAGCGGTAGGATACTTACTTTTTTTCTTTCTTTCTTTTTCTTTCTTTCTTTTGTGTGTGCGTGTGTGTGTGTGTGTGTGTTATACTGGGGAATAAACCTAAAGGGATTCTATTTCCAATCTATACCCCCACCCTTATTTTATTTTTATTCTCACTACTTGCTAAGGCTGTCCTAAAAAATGTAATCCTTTTTTTTCAAGTACTGGGATTACAGGCATGTGCCACTGTACCTGGCTAGGATATTTACTTTCTAAATAATACTTGAATGAATATCTGTGTAGTTTTATAATTCCATAATTGCATGCATTTATCTGTAGGATCAGGTTTTTAAATTATATTCTTTTTTATATTTGGTATGAGGAATTGAATCCAGGGGCATTATGCCAAAGGCCATATTCTTAATTAAATCAGTTTATGAATGCATGACCTAGTTCTTTCTTAGAATTCTTGTTTTTATAATAAAAAAAGTAACTTTTGTGAGCTGGGTGTGGTGTCATATGCTTGTAATCCCAGTACTTGGGAGGCTGAGACAGAAGGATGGCAGGTTTGGGGCCAGCTTCAGCTGCTTAGTGTAAAACTCCACAGCTTAGTAAGACCCTGTTTCAAAATAAAGAATAAAAAATAGAGCTGAGAATGTAGCAGGGAGGTAAAATGCCCCTGGGTCCAATCCCTAGTACAGCAAAAAATAGCAGTACTACTAATATAACTTTTGCAATTAATTTGCAGTTCACCTAATATTGCCAAAAAATTTCATGTTGGACATCTGCGTTCCACCATCATAGGTAAGTGTTTACTGTCACAGAAAACTATTAAACATACCTGTGGGAAAATATATGATTCTACAATATAATAGCTTAATGTTTAAATAGAAAAAGGACTAAAAGTTTAAATCTATATGAACTTAAATGCTACTTAAGTATTATATGAAATGGGAAAATGTGGTTTGTAGATTAAAAATGAAATTAATTTCAAAGCCAAAAGATTAGCTCAGGAATCACTTTTAACTGTTACATGTCTTATGATTTCTAAAAATATGCATGCATTTGGAAAAGAACACAAAGATGCAAAAACAAAAGTAATTATGTGGGAATAATAGTAACCCTCCAAATTGTTCATATATTTCATTTTTAAAAAGGAACTGGGTTTTCACTCTCGCAAATTGGCCTTCATTCTCTCTTGAACATGTATTCTCATTTTCCTAAATAAACCTCTTTGTCTCTGAAAAATAAAAAAAAGAAACAATCTCAGAAGAGTGAGCACTAACTGGAATGTTCAAGACAATTAAACAAGACCATTCTAATAAACAACGTTACCATAGTACTTGTGATTTCATTTATTTAAAACATTACATTTTTTAGCAAATTTAAAACTCAAATTAGAAATGTAGAATATTGGAATTAGAGGGGATTTAGGAATTTATCTCATCTAATTTGTCTTCCAATGTAGAAATTTGTCTCCTGCAAGGTCAAGAAAAAGGCATTTTACTCATACTTGACCACTTTTAAGAACTGGGGAATTAGTACTTACGACATGGATTATGACTAAAGTGGGGTCATATGTTGTAGTTTTAGGGTTTTTTGTGGAACTTGGGGTGGAACCCGGGAGCTTTTCTACCTCCGGGCTACATTCCCAGACCTGTTTTATACTTTATTTGGAAACAGGGTCTTACTAAGTTGTTGAGAGCCTCATTTAGTAGCTGAGGCTGGCTTAGAACCTGTGTGATCCTCCTGTCTCAGCCTCCCAAGCACTGGGATTACAAGCGTGCACCACCACGCCCGTCTCATTATTAGAGTTTTTGAGCAACATTTTAAGAGAGGAAATGACAAAACTTGATGAAAAAGAGTATAAGAAATATACTATATAAGCCGGGCATGGTAGTGCACACTTGTAATCCCAGCATTCGGAAGGCTGAGACCAGAGGGTTCATGGACAGCCTCAGCTACTTAGTGCTTAGTGAGGTCCCTCGCAACTCAGTGAGACCTTGTTTCAGAAAAATAAAAAGACTAAAAAATAGGGCTGAGAGTGTAGCTCTGAGGTACAATGCCCCTGGATTTCATCACCAGTAGAGGGGAAAAAAAGAAAAAAGAAAAATAAATAAATAAATAAATATACTGTATAAGATAAGCTATATGAGAACTGGGCATGGTGACGCACACTTGTAATACCACTGAGGAGGCTGAGACAGGAAGATCTCGGGATTGTGGCCAGCCTTAGCTACTTAGTGAGGCCCTCTGCAGTTTAGTGAAACTCTTTCAAATAAAGAATGTAGCTCAGTGGTAGAATGCCCCTGGGCTCAATCCCCAGTACTGGGGGGGAAAAAAAAAACTATATAAGCCAGATTTGGTGGCACACACCTGTAATCCCAGTATTTGGGAGGCTGAGACAGGAGGATCCCAGGTTTGAGGTCAGCCTCAGCAACTTAGCAAGGCTCTTAGCAACTAAAGACCTTGTTTCTAAATAAAAAATAAAATAGGGCTGAGGATGTATCTATCTTGGAAGTGGAATGTCCTTGGTTCAATCCCCAGCATCACAAAAAGGGGAGGGGAGGGAAGAGAGAGAGAGGGAGAGAGAAGGAAGGAAGGGAGGGAGGGAGGGAGGGAGGGAGGGAGGGAGGGAGGGAGGGAAAGGAAAGAAATCTACACACGTAAGTGTAAAGTACAAAAGTACTTTAGTGAGTAAATGAGGGTAGGGCACAGTAAAGTTGTTTTGACAGTTGTTAAGGAAAATATTTGGACTAGGAAGGGATAATATTTATTGAGAATTTCCTTATCATTCCAAGTGTTCATGTGTTCCCTCATATACTGTCACAGCAGCTCTGTTTGGTAAGTGCTGTTAACCTGGTTTACGGATGAAGAACTTCAAATACCAAAAATAACTTTCCCATGAGCCCATGGCTAATAAGTATTGTAGCCAGGATTTACAATCAGTCTAATTTCAAAAGCCAAGGCTAAGACACTGAACTGGGTCCATGAAGCGGCTAAGGGAAGTAGGCGGAGTCTGAGTGGCAGCCGAAGGAAGCAGTTACTCTTCCTGGGACTGTGTAGACTTGGAAGGTCTAGCAGTAGAGAAGCTGGTAAAGAAGACAGCTGTAGTACTTTAAGCTGGGGGCATTAGCAGTGAGGGTTTATTTTGCAGAAAATAGTCCATTCTCAGAATAGGAAGAGACTTACAGGATACTGAATGGTGTACAGAGTTGTCGGGGAGGGTCAAAAGCAGCTTTGGATGACGCTGACATGAATGCCACCTGACTGGACTAGAGAACTCGGTTATCACGGGGGCTCCTGCCTCTTCTGTCACCACTCGTACTGCTCTAGAGCCATACTGCCACCGGCATAAGCTGAGAAGTGCCACGGCTTGTGGAGATCTCTCCTAGAACCCATACGAGCAAGAGAAATAGTCTCCTGGCCTGTCTCCACTTTGGAGGTCATAGCAAGATCGAGGACCTCTGTTAGTGGTGCCACAAATGAAAAACACAAAAACCACATCTGTGCTTGTGAGAAAAAAATACAAGTAGCTCCCCTTCCAGATCTCACAAAGCGTATTTGATTGCCAAAACCTCAAGGACTTCTGGAGTCCTAACCACAAGAGCCTCTGGGAAATAGATTTTTTAGGCTCCCAGCCTCTACAGTATATGAGGTGCATTAGGAGGAAGAGTGGAGTGGATGCTGAATCTCAAACCCACATCAGCTGTACACGGAGGTGAAAGCCTTGTGCTGGTGCGTGCCTCTAAGGAGCAGGCATGCAGAGGACGGACTTCAGTGACCCAGCGATGAAGTGAGCTTCTTGGGCGAGCAGAACAGTATGGCTCAGTTCTTAGGGCATAGTCAAATTGTATATTTCTTGTTAATTACTAAGATTCTGTTATTTTCTGTCTTTGGAATTGACTAGAACAGCAATTATTCTAATGTGTTCTCTGCTCCTATATGAAAGTTGTGTTCTCATGAATTATTCTTTGGAATAATTTCTTCAAAAGTAATTCCGTATTCCCTTTCTATAACATAGATGAAAACATAATAATGTGAATGCTTTAGTAAAAAAAAAAAATCAAATTAGTGAATTTTGTGAAAAGAATTTCCTGTATTATAAAAGAAAAAAGCACATGGTTCATAAGCCAAAATAGATAACAAAAATAAGAAACTATATTTTACTGTCACCAGGCAATTTTATAGCAAATCTCAAAAAAGCTTTAGGACATCAAGTTACAAGAATAAATTACCTTGGAGACTGGGGCATGCAGTTTGGTGAGTGTGTTTTAGAATTTTTTTTATCTTATTGTAACGCTAACTTTTTAAAATACCATGTTACTTGATCATTTTGAACAGAGTATAGGTAAAAAATCATATCAATGAAATAGTGTGATCCAACTGGTTTTGTTTTGTTTTGTTTTGTTTTGTTTTGTGGTGGTGAGATTGAATCCAGGGCCTTGGATAGCACATCCTCTACTACTGAGCTATATCCTCAGCCTATAATCTTATAAGAGTAATTCTCACCACACAAGTAAATTTTGAGAAGGAAACTTTATACATTTAGAGCAAGATCTGATATATATTTATATAAAAGCATTTATAGAAATGTTATATATAGTTAACTATTATATATAAATGGTTTTAATAAAGAAGCTTTCATTTGTTGGTTAAATGTAGACATGATTATACAAAGTAATGCATCTAGCTATAGATACTCTCCTAAACCCCAGCTCTGCCATTTTTAAATCTAGTGAGGTCCAGCCTACATGGGCTCTTTTATCATACCATGGCCAAATAATCCAGAGGGAAACAAATTATGATATTTTTGCTTCCCCATAAACTGAAAGGTAGCAGTGGATGGGGGTAAAAATGAAAAGAAAGGAAGAATGAGACCCAAATAGTTGAATGCCACAGATTATCTCTGACTCTTTCTAGTTCATATAAACCAGCTATCCAGGTGTGGGAGCGCAAGATAGGTAAAGTTGTTATGGTCTTGAAGGACTGGTAGCATGTTAAATGCAAACGGCTACATTTTTGAGATCCTGCCCTAAGGTTGGGCCTATAAAACATTCTGTGGCAGGCCAACACCCCAGCCTGTCTTCCCCTATCACCCAGCACCACTCACGTAGGCTTTTGGCTTACTGTAATCTTGTTGTGTGCTTCTCTCCCCTGCTAGAGGATATGTTCCTTGAAGGTGTGGACTGTGTCTTCATTCTTTTTGTGTCCACAGCACTTGGCACATAAGAGGCACTCAGACTGATAAATGAATCTGTCCTAAGAAGCGTTTTATGATACTAATCCAAAAGAGAAGTTAGGTAGTATTTTAAAGCTCCTGTAAAAGTATGCAATGTGCATTGCTAGTTCCAGAGTTCACTGATACTTTTTTATTCCCCATCCACTGCAATGAAATTATAGTTTCCAAAAGAGAGTTCATTTGAAGAAATACTCTCATAGGAGATTTATCATGACCTTCTCTTGTGAATATTTTGCATTAATAAAAATATTATTTTAAAATAAGAATATTTTACTTTAATAAAAATATTTTGTTTATTAAATATTTTTCAGTCCCTAAAAATGTTAGAATTTGGATCTATTAACAGTATCCTTAGCCGGGCGTGGTGGCACACACTTGTAATCCCCGCGCTTGGGAGGCAGAGACAGGAGGATCGCACAGGTTCGAAGCCAGCCGCGCTGGCTTAAGAGACCCTGTTTCAAAAAATATAAAATAGGTCTGGGAGTGTAGCCCGGAGGTAGAAGGGCTTCCAGGAACCCCAGTACCACCAAAAAAAAAAAAAAAAAACAGTATCCTTCCTACAGTATCCTAACTGTAGAGGAATCAGAAAACAAACCCTTCATTTTGAAAATCTACCTACAGTTCACAACATCTGGTGGTAAAAGGTTTAGGCTCTAGACTCAACAGTCAGACTTAATAGATGGCACTTGCTTTATATTAGTTTGACTGATTTAGGCATTTCACAGGCATTAACAAATATGTGATTATGGTATTCATTAAATTTTAGCTGCAGAATTCGATTTTAGTGGGTTTTCTCTGAAGGACTGCTATGGCTAATGATCTGTCAACATTTCCATTATAACCATCATTGTTGAAGAATTATAATTTTGCTGTTTCAGCTATCCCCATTCGAAAGTTGGCAGCTGGCTTCTAAACACAGAGCTAGTTATTGAACGTGCATTAGATTGAATGTTAAATGGAATGGCCTTTACTTTTCTTGTTTCTATTTTTTTAGAATACACGAGGCATCTTTGCAAATCCCACTTCTAAGACCCTGAATCATAATCGTATCTGTTCTTGCTTGCAAGTGAATAGTTCAATTATTCTTCTCATTCCTATCTAAATTCCAGAGTACTTTATATCCCCATGCTCAGTAGCATTCTACTTTTTGCTGAGCCTTATAGAGTAAGATCTACATCTGCAAGGCCCTCTAGACATGAAGCTTGATAATTGATATAATTATAGGAACAGATTGGTTTTCAAAACAACCATTTTTCTTGACTGAATATATCCTTTGAAACTGAAATTATGATCATATTTTAGCAAAAATCTCTTAAGAATATAAATATTCACTGTCCATACTGGGGATTTCCATACTTAGTTTGCAAATCTCACTTAGTACTTGTTTTTAAAAAGGTTCAAGTTGACACTATTCTTGAACTCTAAAATTACCATCAGAAACTGAAAAAATATACATGTTTAAACAGAAGAATGTTGTTACTTAGCTACTTTGATGGAGAGAAATAATCAGGGTACTTTGAATTTTATCTTCTTTGACTGCTTGTTTTCCTTAGTTAATTGTATAAGAACTAATATTATGAGATGCTAAGATAGGAAGATTGCAAGTTGAGGGCCAACCAGGCAACTTTAACCTTGTCCAAAATTTGAAAAATTAACAAGGCTGGGGGTGTAGCCAGTGGTAGAGTGCCACTGGGTTCAATCTCCAGTGCCACATACAAAAAACTCATATCACCAAGCATATTTCTACTTTTGTGTTTGATTTTACACCCACAAGTTCAAAAGGGAAGTTTAAAGTCACTTCCCATTGGTTTGTTTTCACAAATTTTGAGTGTCTAGCACCTCACAGAGTATCTGCTCAATAAATGTTTTCTTATTATTTGCTAGGGAGGTGTTGAGCACTGTTAGTACAAAAATTAAATGGTCCTAGACCCTACCTTTGATGAGCTCAAAATCTTGGTTCCTATGAACTTAATCTCAGTGATCTATTCAATATATAGTATTGAGTGTGTAATTTTTTCTTCTTTTTGGTAGTGGGGGTTGGACCCAGAGTTATGCTGCCTCCTATGAGCTATATCTCCAGCCATATTATTTTTTTTAAACAGGGTCTCACTAGGTCTTTCTGCATTGCCATGGCTGTCCTCAAACCTGCTATCCTCCTGCCTCAGCCTCCCAAGCACTGGGATTAAAGCTGTGCACCAACACACCAGGCTGAGAATGTGATTTGATATATAGAATTTGACTTGTGCCAATTTATAAGATAACAAAAGTAAAAATGTATTTTTTAATAATTGAGTTGTTGATCTTTTTATAGAAGTAGACTGGTTTCTTGCCATGACTGTTCTTGACTATTCCATTTTATAACTTTTATTTTATAACTTTTAATTTATGGATTATCATGATAGGTCTTCTGGGAACTGGCTTCCAATTGTTTGGCTATGAAGAAAAACTCCAGTCTAATCCTTTACAACATCTCTTTGAAGTAAGTCAACAAGAAACAATATTAGGAAATATTCAACATTATTTCAAAGTACTGTGCAGCTTGATAACACTTTTGAATCCCAGAGGTTTAAAAAACATGTTCCTTAAAGAACCAAAGCTTAATTGAAGATGTTGCTTTTATACTACTGGGGAGTTCTTTTCATTTCCAAATCCAAGAGTTTCTTTTATTACTATTTTAGTTGATTAGAAACATTATTTCCCCAGATAAAGAATCTTCTTATAATAAACACATAGGATAACAGATGGAACAGAGAGAAATTACTGTTTTCTGTCAGTTGATGTACTCCAGCTTTCCTCATGGTAATAACTATAATTCATTTAGACTTATAGAACATGAATATATATTATTTTGCTCTTTTCTGGTGTGTGGGGAAAGGCATGTGTTTCTATGAGGTGTATGTGTGTGTTCTGTCGTTCATCTCATTTTCTGGGTTTTGCACAATGTGAGCTTCTTTGCATTCTTTTGTTTTTGGGTTTTTTTTTTTTTTTTTTTTTGTCCTTTGGATACTTTCTTCTCTTCTCATCCAGGTAACCTCCAGGGATGAGTTTCCTTTCACTTTTCCAGCTGTTATCTCTGATGTTTCTGGGCCTTAAAAAGGAAACGAATACAGTGTCAGCCATTTTGGTGACGTACCAGGGGATCAGACTAAAGATGTTCTTGCCAAAAGAATGCTTTGCTCCTCCATCCAGAGCCATGGAGAGTGCTTAATCATTTTTCTTTCTGCTACTTGCAGCGGTTTTATAGTTTAGTTGAACAACAAACACAAATTCTAATTCTGACAGATCTCTAAGGGTTTGTCATATCCTCTTCAGTTTATCCCCACACTATGCTTTTTTTTTTTTTTTTTTTTTTGGTGTGTGTGGTATAATAGTGGGGATGAAACCCAGGGGCATTCTACCTCTGAGCTACAACCCCGGCACTCTTTAAGTTGTAGAGCGCCTCACAAGTCACTGAGGCTGGCTGCAAACCTGTGATCCTGCTGTCTCAGCCTCCCAAGTACAGGGATTATAAGCATGTGCCACCACGCCCAGCTCCACACTGTAAATGTTTACATTTCAATTTATGCTAACAAGAATATTTCTTCTTTCTTTCCCATTAAGAGTTTTATTGATAGGCAAGAGTTTAAAAATTAATTACTCTGTGGTTACTTATAAATAAAGCACATCATCTTAGTGTCTAGAAATTTTACTGAGTTCTGATTTTATACTTTGACTAATGGTGAGTATTTTTTTACCACAATCTTAGCAAACCTTCTATGAGATCCAGGCACAGAGGAATATCATTGTATGGCATAGAAAATACAAATATCTACTTGAAGACTTTATGTCTTTGATTCAGAGTAGCTTAATTTATGAGAGAATTCCTCTTCTTCCCTGCTTCCAAAGTTTTATTTAATCCAGCAAATAATCTTTGTTTTTTATTATATTTTCTATGATATTTAAAATATTTAGTAAAATCTATTCTCAAACACCACAGAAACCTCAGCATATTTCTTCCTATGCAGTTTAGTGTATTTCCTGTCTTTGAGATTCATAAATTTGTGAGAGATTGTCGTCTGTGTTAGAGGTTAGTTGATTGATAGATCCATGTGCGGAAGGAACAAGGGTGGCGGTACTTCTATGAATAGCTCAAAAGTCAAGGAATTGTGGTCTTGCTTTTGTTAGTCTTCTTGTGCCTAACAGAGACAAGGGAGCAGATTTGCAAATGATAGATGATAAGTGAGACAGGCACACCCTCCTTGCTGCTAGAAATTGAACACAGAAACACCTGAGAGCATTTACCTGCTCTCCTCTTTTCCTTGCAGGACAGAACACGCAGAGCCTGCAGTGGCACCCCCAACTTATTAGACTCGTGCTAATTTTCACAGATCCAGTTTTCACTTAAAAATTTCAGCTGTCACTGTGAGCTGCTGTCATCAGTGATTTTCAGTGTAAATGACGAGTTATTCTTCTTTTGTTCTTTTATTTTTAAGCTTTAAACAAATGTTATTACATGTTATTCCGTTTCTGAAGGAAAATCTAAAAGTCATATAAACAACTGGGTTTATTCACTCTTTGACAGGTGCCCTTGCCTGCCCTGCAGGGTCAGAAATGGCATAGGTGCTAATACCAGAGCCAGTGAAAAGTTCACGCATATTAAATCTGAACCATGGGTATATGGATGTCATTTACTATACTTTTTAATAATACTTCTTGAAATTTATTCCCCAGGGTTCTTTTTTACCTGAAATTTCTAAAAGAATTTCAGGTAATTGCAGTGATGGGCATTCAGTAAATGAGAACTAGCCAGGCATGTTGGTGCACACCTGTAATCCCAGTATATGGGAAGCCAAGAGAGGAGGCTCAAAGGTTCAAGGCTAGACTCATCAACTTAGAGTAACCTCGGCAATTTAGGAAGACCCTGTTTCAAAATAAAATATAAAAAGGTCTGGGGGTGCATCTCAGTGAGACCCTGTTTCAAAATAAAGAATAAAAAATAGGGCTGGGGGTGTAGCTCAGAGGTAGAATGTTCTTGCATTCCATCCCCAGTACCGCAAAAAAAAAAAAAAAAAAAGGGACTGGGGGTGTAGCCTAGTGGTAGAATAGCCCCAAGTTCAATTCTTAGTACCAAAAGGGGGGGGAAAAAAAAAGAGGAGAAAAGAAATAGAACATTGTGAATAATGCATCAGTAATATTAACAGACTTGACCCTGTATTCCTTATATCAACAATCAAGAAAAAAATATTAAGTAAAAAGAATTGTTAAGATCAAAGCACTAATTTGATGGGTGATAATACAAATAAATAGAAGCTGTTCTGATAGGTCAGATCCCCTCCCCCTTCCCTCACGGGACCCTGCAGCTGGGACAGGAGGACCCGGAGCCCCAGAAGTCAGAAGCAGAGGTGGGGCAGACTCCAGATGTTGGCTGCAGGGAGAGGACAGCATTTGCCAGCCTTGCTAGCCCCCACCCCAAGACCCAGCTACATAAATACCCTCACTTTCTCCCTCAGCATGGCTCTGCTGACTGGCCCCTCCCCTGAGGGAGCTAATTAATTAAAAAGTGCCTGGTCAGCCAGATGGCACATGCTTGTAATCCCAGCATTTAGGAGGATCCGGTTCTCCGACAGCCTCAGCTACTTAGGCCCTTTGCAACTTAGTGAGACCCTGTTTCAAAATAAAGAATAAAAAATATGGCTGGGAATGTAGTTCAGAGGTAGAATGCTTCTGGGTTTAATCCCCATTACTGCAAAAATAAGTAAATAAGTAAGTAAGTAAGTCTGTCTCACACTCCCTACACTCCTTTTGCTGGATTTTGCCTCCCTTGCAACCCTGAACTCAATTTCAATGTTACATGTTCCTCAAGATACAATATTTTTCTTGACATAGGTTTTTTGTTTTGTTTTGGTGTGGTACTAGAGATTGAACCCAGGGTCCTTCTACCTCTGAGCTACTATTTTATTTTTTTATTTTGAAACAGGGTCTTGATAAGTTGTTGACAACCTCACTAAGTTGCTGAGGTGGTCCTTAAACCTGTGATATTCCTTCTCAACCTCCCAATTACTGAGACTACATACCTACCCTGGCATTCAATTTTTTTTGGGGGGGTGGTACTGGGGTTCCTGGAAACCCTTCTACCTCTGGGTTACACTCCCAGACCTGTATTTATATTTTTTTATTTGGAAACAGGGTCTCTTAAACCAGCGAGGCTGGCTTCGAACCAGTGCGATCCTCCTGTCTCTGCCTCCCAAGCGCGGGGATTACAAGCGTGTGCCATCACGACCGGCTGACATTCAATTTTTAAAACAAAAGTTTAAGAAAATAATTGGACCAGCATTTGGGAGGCTGAAACAGGAGGATCTCGGTTCGATGACAGCCTCAGCTACTACTTAGTGAGGTCCTTTGCAACTCAGTGAGACCCTGTTTTAAAATAAAGAATCAAAACTAGGCGGAGACAGGAGGATCGCGCTGGTTCGGAGCCAGCCTCGCTGGCTTAAGAGACCCTATTTCCACATAAAAAAGTTAAAGTTAAGAAATAGGTCTGGGAGTGTGGCCCGTGGGAGTGTATTCCGGACGTAGAAGGGCTTCCAGGAACCCCAGTACCACCAAAAAAGAAAAAAGAAAAAAAAAAAAACTAGGCATACTTGTAATCCCAGCGGTTGGGAAGCTGATACAGGAGAATTGCACAGGTTCGAAGCCAGCCTCAGCTACTTAGTGAGGTAATTTAATGAGACCCTGTTTTCATATAAATTATAAAATAGGTCTGGAAGTATAGCCCAGAGGTAGACAAGCCCCTGGGTTCCACCTCAGTACCACACACACACACACACAAAAAAAAAAAGAAAGAATAAAAAATAGGGCTGGGAGTGTAGCTTGGAGGTAGAATGGGCCTGGGATTCATCCCCAGTATCGCCAAAAAAAAAAAAAAAAAAAAAAGAAAAGAAAAGAATTCAAGACTAAATGGAAATTGATTCTAATTATATGTAAGTATATATATAATTAGAAATTCTTATTTTAACAAGTTGCATTCAAAAGTTCTTTACTAAATGATAGCACACATTTGTAATCCCAGTCCTTGGAAGGCTAAGACAGGAGGATCACAGGTTCACAACCAGTCTCAGCAACTTACTGAGGCCCTCACAACTTAGTGAGGCCCTTTTTAAAAAAAAAAAAAAATAGAGCTGGATAACGTTGGGTGTGTAGGTAGAATGCCCCCCGCACACGCATTTTCTCTTTCTCTCTCTCTCTCTCTCTCTCTCTCTCTCTCTCTCTCTCTCTCTCTCTCTGTCTCTCTCTCTGTCTCTCTCTCTCTCTTTCTCACACACACACACACACACACAGAGTTTTTTGTTGTTTTGTTTTGATTTTGCAGGTCTGGGGATGGAACCCAGAGGCATTCGACCTCCGAGCTACACCCCCTAGCATATTTTTTTCTCAAGCAACAAGGTTGCTAGGATGGGTATGAATTGTGTTCCTTAATAACACTTACATACAAGGTCGTTCTTAAATTTTAAATCTAATTAAACCTGAGCCTAGCCATCACTTTTGAGTGGTGAGAGTCAGTATAAGGCATTGTTCGGGGTTTCCTACCTCTTAAGTCACAGAGTTCCCTCACCTCTTCTGTGCATCCAGGACCATCACAGGGGACTCTTGTTGTCTTCATTCAGTACTGGTCTCTGGTGTACTTTCTATTCTGGTGGCACACACCTGTAATCTTAGTACTTGGGAGGCTGAGATAGGAGAATTGCAGGTTTGGGGCCAACCTCTGCAATTTAGTGAGGGCTGTTTCAAAAAATTTTTTATTTTTAAACTGGGAGTACAGCTCAGAGATAGAATTTCCCCCCAACCCTGACTTCAATTCCTGGTACTACACATACACCAAAAAAAATAAAATTATAAAAAGTTAAATTGTGCCCATGTGGCTAGTATTATTTTAGCATCGAATTTAAGTGATTAGGAATAAGTAGGCATTATCTACTACTCATATTTTATTCTTAATTCTTTATATTTAGGCAAACAATCCCAAGAGTTGACTGTAATTATCTTAGTTAAATTTGAAATGAGTAACATGTGAGAAGGAAAGGTTATTATTCCTTAAGGAAGTCCAGGACATTTAGTTTAGTCCCTATTAGAAATTTAAATGTTGTTTTTTTGAGTTGCTTGTTCATTTCATGGTACTGAGGATCAAACCAAGTTCTTGTGAATGCTAGGAAACATTACCACTGTGCCACACTCCCAGCCCCAATTACATTCTGTAACTAAAAGAAAAATTGTGCTTCCATTCTCAAGAACACCATACTAAGTACATTGACTTATTATCAAACCCAAGTTCAAAATTTTATTTGTCTTCCTTGGTGTCTAAATCTAGGCTCAAGAAAGAAGAAGCTGTCTCCAAAATAGGGTAGAAACGGCTTTTTTTTTTTGTAGGATAAAAAAAGGTTTATGATAACTGTAAATTAAAACTCATAATTTCAGAAGTTCATAGTATTAAGTATATGTATGAAGGAAATAAATTTCTAAAATGTTAATAAATGATAGCTATAGTTTATAATGTCCATTTATAGATATATTGTTAAGTTACAGATATATTGTTAAGTACTAATTAAAGCATTTCTGTTTGATAGTTGATATTTAGTAATGTTAGCTTTATTTATTTATTTTTTTTTTGGTGGTACTGGGGTTCCTGGAAGCCCTGCTACCTCTGGGCTACACTCCCAGACCTATTTTTACATTTTTATTTGGAAACAGGGTCTCTTAAGCCAGTGCGCGCAGCTGGCTTCGAACCTGCGCAATCCTCCTGTCTCTGCCTCCCAAGCGCGGGGATTACAAGCGTGCGCCACCACGCCCGGCAGTAATGTTAGCTTTATAACCATAAATTGCTGAGTAGTGCTAAAATATGAGTAGTACTAAAATTCTTTAAATGTTAGAGTATTTTTGTTTTAATTACTTCCATTTTAAATGTAAGGTTGTTGGGGTTTTTTCTACTTTTTTTTTTTAATTGAACTCAGAGGCACTCTAACTCTGAGCTCTACTCCCAGCCCTTTGTACTAAATTGCCAAGGCTGGCCTCAAACCTGTGATCATCCTGTCTCAGCCCTCCACGTACTGGATTTACAGGTGTGCACCATCACACTCAGCTTCTATTTTAAGTTTTAAGAAAGAAAATATTTTGGTGACTTTTTCCAAAAATATTTGGGTCTGTAGCTTGAATGTGTAACAGTTTTTTGAAATGTTTGGCTATTGGGGCTTAGAGGGACATGCACACACAGAGACATTTCAAGTATCCTTGCTTATAAATTGTATGTGCACATCTGTGAGAGAGCAAAAATCACAAATATTTTGTGGATATTAATGTATGCTTTACTCCTGCAGGCTAAACTGTTAAGCAATGGGTAGGACATTCAAAGTCAGAAAGTCTGAAGTTTACTATCTCTTTTTTCCCCACACCTTAGCAAAGTCTTCTTTCTGTTTTATAATTGGCGTTTATACATTGTTCTGGACTTAATAACAGCACCCCATGGGAATGAGTTTCTTATGCTATTGTTTGGTCTCCCTAAGACCACCTCCAGCTACAGTGATTCACTAAGAGGATTCAGAGGACTAAGCGTGTAGTCATACAGCTGGGATTTACTGAAGGGAAAGGTTACAAAGCAAATCAGTAAAGGGAAAAGGCACAGACTTAAGTCCAGAGGAAACTGGGTTCAAGCTTCCAAGGGTCCTCTCCTCCTAGAGTAGTATGGGATGTACTTAATTCTTCTGACAAAAAAAACCATAACACATGTGAAATGTTGCCTGTCAGAGAAACTCACTAGATATTTCATGTCTAGGATTTTTATTGCGGGCTTGTCACCTAGCCATACATCTGCCTAGCTAGCATTTGCCAAATCCAAACTCACAGAAGGAAAGCAGCCATTCCACATAAACCATATTTGCACACAGTTCAGGCACAGCCAGCCAGTGTGAACAGATTAGTGGAAACATTCACAAAGGCCAAGTTCCCCAGCGCTTTCCAATGGCCAGCCATGCATAGTGACACTATCTCAGGCCTACTGTGTTAACTCCTTTCCATATAATACGACTTGGAGAAAAGTTAGATAATCCTGACCTTTATTTAGCAGTATTCATTTACCCAAGTCTGCCATTTCAGTAATTAACATAATCTGTGAAATGTGAAACATTTTTACCTTGAGATGGATGTAATTTTTTTTTTGGGGGGGCAGGTCTGGAGATGGAACCCAATTTTTTATTCTTTACTTTGAAACAGGGTCTCACTGAGTTGCAGAGGGCCTTACTAAGTAGCTGAGGCTGTCCGAGAACCGCGATCCTCCGGTCTCAGCCTCCCAAATGCTGGGATTACAAGTGTGCACCACCACGCCCGGCTGGATGTAGTTTTTAGTAGATATAAACCACTATATTCTCTAGCAGTGAAACCAATTTTTTACCCATATGCTGTTTTCATAATATGTCGATGTTACTGTAAGAGTTTAGAAGCCTCTTTTTTAATATAGTTCAGTTACTAATTTCTATTCCTTTCATTCTACTTTAGTAGCTTTCTGGAAATAATATGATGGTTGCCGGGTGTGGTGGGGCACGCTTGTAATCCCCGCGCTTGGGAGGAAGAGACAGGAGGATCGCGCAGGTTCGAAGCCAGCCGCGCTGGCTTAAGAGACCCTGTTTCCAAATAAAAATATAAAATAGGTCTGGGAGTGTAGCCTGTATGTAGAAGGGTCCCATCCCCAGTACCGCCAAAAAATAGTAATAATGATAAATAATAATATGATGGTAAATTTGTACCTCCTGTTTTAACCTGGAAGTGAATTACAACATGTAAAAAAAAAAAATCTATACAGTTGTATATATAACTTTAATACTAATTGAACTGTAGCATTAGTATTTAATGTCATTTATGAATATTATATTTAAGATATTGGAAAATGATTAAAACTTCCATTAAAGGTGAGCCCTTAATAAGCCATTGACCCCACCCCAGTCACTGGGTGAGGGTGCTTCATGCAGTCCTTAAGATTCCAAATTGGAGTGTGATTAAAAGGTGTCTCCAAAAAGTCTGTCCTGCCAGGCGTGGTGGCGCACACTTGTAATCCCAGAGCTTGGGAGGCTGAGACAGTAGGATCGCACAGGTTCGAAGCCATCCTCAGCTACTTAGTGAGGCTCTCAGCAACTTAGTGAGACCATTTCCACACCAGGCATTCTTAACACTTGGGGTCTGTGAACATAGATGGGAAGAAAAGTCTCACTTTATTTTTTTTTCAATAACCTGTATCAGAAATTGAGTATTTTCTTCCATAACTTTATGACAAATTAATTTTTAAGAAATACTTGTTTAAGTGCAATGTAATTGTTTGCTTTGTGGTACTATATATTTTATGCATTTAAAAACACTCTAAAGGCCGGGCATGGTGGCACACGCTTGTAATCCCCGCGCTTGGGAGGCAGAGACAGGAGGATCGCGCAGGTTCGAAGCCAGCCACGCGCGCTGGCTTAGGAGACCCTGTTTCCAAATAAAGTTGTAAAAATAGGTCTGGGAGTGTAGCCCGGAGGTAGAAGGGCTTCCAGGAACCCCGGTACCACCACAAAAAATAATAATAATAATAATAAAAAAAATACTCTAAGAAGGGATCTATAGGTTTCACTAAGGGGCCGTGGCAAAAAGAGAATAAAAAAATGTTAACCTTCTATGATAAGGACACATGGGTAACTTTTAACTGAGAATTCTTGAAATTTTATTTGCTCTCTTTGCCTGGTGGTAACATTGTCTAGCAATGAACTTTACTTAATGTACCATCATACTTTTAGGTTTATGTACAAGTAAACAAAGAAGCCGCAGATGATAAAAATATATCAAAATTGGCACAAGAGTTCTTCCAGCGATTGGAACTGGGTGATGCCCAAGCACTTTCACTGTGGCAGAGGTTTCGGGACTTGAGCATTCAAGAGTACATTCAAATTTACCAGGTACCCTCAGATTCTCTTATTCTCTCCTGTAATGTACAACTCTAACAGGTACTATTACTATTACACTGGTACTCTTAGCCTCATGGTTAAGAATAGATTTCTAGTTGAGTTGAAAATTAAGACCAAAATATTGTTCTTTGGGCTGAGAATTAAAGCTGTAAAATAATCCTACATCATATCAGATGACACTCTGATACTTTTTAATCTGGTTTTTCTTTCCTCTCTTTTATTATTCCTTTACTTTTTTGCTACGGGAATGTTTTATGTCCATGCTGTCCATTTAGGTAGCCCAGCCACGTGTGTCTGGTGAGCACTTGAAATTTGAGGAGTATGACTAAGGAAGTAAATTCTTTATTTAATTCTAATTTAAGTAACCACAGGTACTTTGAACAGCACAGTACCCTTTTGAGGTAGGAGTCTTGACCTGTGTGGTCTGAGTCATTATAAGATTTAGGAGGAATAACTGGATCTAATTTTTATTTTCCCCATCTGTATGACAAATGATAAAGCATCCTTAGTTTTGTGTCAATATAAGATAATTGAAATTTTAACTGACATTTTCTTTTGTTTCTGAATCCTTTTAGCGTCTGGGAATATACTTTGATGAATACTCAGGAGAATCATTTTATCGTGAAAAGTCTCAAGAAGTCCTCAAGTTGCTAGACAGTAAAGGACTCCTGCAGAAAACAATGTATGAGCAGGTTGTCATTCTTTAGTAAAGTTAAGTGTTCTTGGAAATTTGAAATTGGCATTGCTGCCAGGCGTGGTGGCGCATGCTTGTAATCAAGCACTTGGGAGGCTGAGACAGGAGGATCGCACAGGTTCAAAGCCAGCCTCAGCTACTTAGTGAGGCTCTCAGCAACTTAGGGAGACCCTGTTTCCAAATAAAATAGAAAATAGGTCTGGGAGTGTAGCCTGGAGGTAGAAAAGCCCCTGAGTTCTACCCCCAGTACCAAAAAAAAAAAAAAAAAAGAAGAAAGAAAGAAAGGAAGGAAGGAAGGAAGGAAGGAAGGAAGGAAGAAAGAAAGAAAGAAAGAAAGAAAGAAAGAAAGAAAGAAAGAAAGAAAGAAAGAAAGAAAATGAAATTGGCATTGGTAAGGACAACAAATTACGGCATGCAGCCTTTCTGGCCTGTTCCTTTCTTCCCTCTCCAAACCAACTGGATCACGCCCAAACCCACTGCCCATGATACTGAGGATTAAACCAAGGGGCATTCTACCTCTGAGCTATACTCTCAACCCTTTTTATTTTTTACTTTGAAACAGGGTATTGCTAAGTACCATACACTGGCCTTGAACCTGAGATCTTCTTGTTTCAGCCTCCCAAGTACTGAGGTTACAGGCATCTGCCACCATGTCCGGGCTTCTGATATTTTTTAATAGCACTTTTTTGTTGTTCAAAGTGCTTTCCCACCAGGTTCGGTGATGCACCCTTATAATCTCAGTACTTGAAAGGCCGAGACAGAACTACAGGTGTGCAGCCAGCCACAGCTACTTAGTGAGGCCCTCCAGGATTTAATGAAACCATGTTTCAAAATAATATAAAAACAAAATAGGGCTGGAGGTGTATCTCAAGGTAGAATGCTTCCCCACCTCCCACATGCTTTCTTTTGTTGCCATAACAAAAGCCTGTTAAGAGTGAGAGAAAAGATGTTATCTGTTCTTCTATGAGAGGGAACTGAAGCACAGAAAACAGTGAGCTACTTCAGGTCTCAAGAACTGGCAGGGTTTAACTCAGAAAAAGGAAGAACTTACTTCTTCTAACTCAACCTTACTACCTCTTTTTTAAAAATCCCTTAAAAACTTAGGAGAACTTATGAAAGTATATATTACACCATAGGCTTTTAAGAGTAAAGTGAAGAAATCAGGACGGTAGGGGGAAATAATATGAAGTCAGAAATGTTATTGCATCCCTATTGGGATTCTGTTTGCTGTGTATGGTGGAATTCCTTCCTTTTAAGAAATTCTAATTAAAAAATGAGAAGTCATACATGCTTTATGCTGAGTGTTATGATGTCTTAATATATGTTTATATTATGAAATGTCTTAATATATGTTTATATTATAAAATGTCTTAATTAAGCTAGTTAACATAACTGTGATCAGAATGAACTATCTGAAAATCATCTTACACAGCTGTGATAAGAATGTTTAAAATCTGTTTTCTTAGCATCTTTCATTTGACTATACATTATTATTAATTATAGTCATAGTGCTCTATGGTAGAGAATATACTCTTTTGCAACTGCAACTTTGTACCCTTTAACTCCCCATTCCCTACACTCTGCTCTGAGTTTGTTTATTTTAGAGTCCATATATAAGTAAGGCCACGCAGTATCTGATTCTTGGTAAGGCTCTTGCCTAGCCTGTAACAAGGCCCTGGGTTTAATGCCCACATTAACAACAAGGAAAAAAAAATTCTAGTGTTTCATCAGACAGAAAGATAAAATTCTGTGGTCAGTGATGTTATAGATATAGTTTCAAAGGTCGTAATTGGCTTCAGATTTAAATTTGTACATTTCTAGAAAAGGAACTGCTGTAGTGGATCTCTCTGGGAACAGTGACCCCTCTTCATTCTGTACTGTAATGCGGAGTGATGGGACTTCTCTCTATGCAACCAGGTTAGTAATTTCTGTAAGAGTAAAAATTGGAATGTATATATGATTTTATGTTCTTTGTCCTAGGATTAATGCCAACACATTTTGTCCTAAAAAACTGTTACCAAATCCTAGTTGCTAGTTATTGCCTTATATTTAAATAATATTTACTGGATTTCTGATTATTGTCAGTTACAATTACTGGAAAGGTGTACTATCAGAAAGTGACCCAAAAACTATTTATACTTTGTTAAACATCATAGGATTATCACACTATGAAAAATGGCTTTATAAACTATAAAGCTAAAGTCTTTCATAATCAACTATCAACTATTTTTACAGTTGCTCATTGGCAAAAAATATGTACTCAGTTTTGGTCTTAAACAAGAAAGGCCATCTTACATGTATATAATATTAGACCTCATTATGATTGTGGTAAAATAGGCCAAGGGAGACATAGGCATGTTGCTTCTATTTTTCTCACCCATCTTCCACCTTATGGAAGGAAACAGTCTCTGTTAATAAGAACGGGGTTTATTTTACACATTGTTTCTGAGAGAAAGCTAGTAGGAAGAAGATAAAACAATAAAATAGCCACCCAAGCAAATATGACTGTCCCGAAGCACTACCAACACAAGGCTCTAGTGTCTTCCGGCCGGAGTTTTATATTAAGACACAAACCATTTTTTGTTGTTGTTTGCACAGTGCTGGGATGAACCCAGAGCCTCCTGCATCATCGGCAGGTGCTCTAACCACTAACCCGGCCCCCACACAAATCACTTCTGTACATGAAATAGTGATATATTATTTTGTTCTTATTGACTACCACCATTTATTCCAAACAATTTTAAACAACCAATCTCTCAACTGCCCTTATAATATTCATCTTTTTCTGTTACATTTAATTTATCATTTGGGGTTAGGAAGTGAAAATAACCTATGTATCTAAGGAGCACATTCTTTTTAAAACATACATATATAGTAGAGTTCTTTTTTATAACAGACAAAAGATGCAGGAGAGTTCTGAAAGCACCAAGTGTGGAGCTGGAGACCCGGGTAATCTCTCTCAGGAACTCTTTTTTTTTTTCTTTTTCTTTTTTGGTACTGGGTATTAAAACATGAGCATTCTACCTCCTAGCTATGCCCCCAACTTTTTCTGTATTTTATTTTGAAATAAGGTCTTGCCAAGTTGCTGAGGTTGGCCTTGAATCCTCTTATCTCAACCTCACAGCTCCTGGGATCACAGATGTGTACCATCACACCTGGTTTCTCAGGAACTTATTTAGTATATTTTTTTTCCTAATTGCCAGCTCTCCCGAAGATTTAATGCTGTATTTTCTGTGTATATTGTGTGCATATCTATGAAATGTTTTAATCATGACATGGGTGCTGGTGACATTTCTGATGATTTCCAACATTTCAAGAGAGATATAAGGGTTTTTTATTTCTTTTTTTTTTAATTTTTTATTGGTGCACTGTATTCATACATCATAGTGGGATACAAACTTTTGTAGACATACATGCACACATCGCCCAGTCAGCCCCCACCCGATCCCCACCCCATTCTCTCCCCATCCCTCCTTCCCATGCTTGGCTTAGTGGTTGACATCTAGTATTATAGCAATTTATCCAAAATTAAACATGATAATCTCATATAATAGTTTCATTTGTCTGATACCAAGCTTTTGATGACTTAAAGATAATATTTCAATATTTCTTTTTGCTTTCTTTCTTACCAGAGAATATTTTTTTCTTTTTTTTTTTTTAGGTGAAACTATCATATATTTATATATTTATTTTTCAGAAAAAAATCTATCCTAATATGGAATATGGACTCTAGGTACCCAAAACGATCTTGAAAAAGAACAAAGCTAGAAGATATATATTTTCTGATTTCAAACCATATAAAGCTACAATAATTGAAACAGTGTAGTACTATTCTAAAGGCAGATATATAAACCATTGGAGTTAAATAAAAGCCTAGAGATAAATTCTTCCATATTGTCAAGTTATTTTTGACAAGGTTTCCACGAACATTTGGTGGTGGAAATAATAATCTTTTAACTAAATATTGTTGAAACATAATAATTACATGGAAAAGAATGAAGTTGGACCCTTACCTAATCCCATATACAAATATTAACTCAAAATAGATAAAAGACCTAAATATAAATCTTAAGACTATAAACTTTTAGGAGAAAATCTGGGTCATAAAACCTCACAATATTGAAATTGGCAGTGATTTCTTGGATATGATTTCAATGGCACAGGCAACAGAAGAGTATACAAACTACCTAAAAAATAAAAAAGATATTGTATATCCAAAGACAATGTAAACAGAGTTAACAGTTACTAATAGAATGGGATAAATATTTCCAAATGCTATATCTGAAGGTATATTAATATTCCAACTAGACATCCTAAAAATTAACAACAATAAAGGCAAACAATACCATTTAGAGATAGGTAAAAGACTAACATAAGTAATGAATCTCCACAGATAGCCAATCTTAATTGTCTGTTGGATGGAAACTCTTGTTTCTCTGGTTCTGGTGTGTGTTACCTATTTCTTCTTTGTAGTTAATCTCTTTGAGTACTTTCTCTAGTGCTGGTTTTGAAGACAAAAATTCCTTCAGTTTCTGTTTGTCATGAAGGCTTCTTATTTCTCCATCTAATTTGGTAGAAAGTTTTGCTGGGTAGGAAATTTTTGGCTAGAAGTTGTTTTCTTTCAGAGTTTGGAATATGTTACTCCAAGCCCTTCTGGCTCTCATGACTTGGTTTGGGAAGTCTGGAGTGATTCTAATTGGTTTGCCTCTGAATGTCACTTGGCCCTTTGTTTTTGTTGCCTTTAAGATTCTCTGCTTGGCTTCCACAGTGGTCATTTTGACAATTATGTGGCGTGGGGATCCTCTTCTCCGATCCTGTCTAAAGGGAGTTCTATAAGTTTCCTGGACCTGTGTATCAACCTCTTGCTCTATGTCTGGAAAATTTTCTGCTATTACTTCCTTGAAGAGATTGTTGATCCCTTTGGTTTCACTTTCTTTTCCCTCCTCTATTCCAATTATTCTTAGGTTAGCTCTCTTAAAATGGGCCCATATTTCTTCAATATCAGATTCCTGCTGTCGGATATTTTTTCCTAGATTAGAAACTATGCGTTCATTTTTGGAATGGTCATCTTCTAAGAGCAAGATTCTGTTCTCCATGTAGTCTAATCGGTTGTTTGTGCTTTGAATTGAGGCCTTTACTTCATTAATTGCATCTTTTATTTCTTTTTCGCTCTCTCTGAGTTCTTTTTGAAGCACCTCTATTATTTCTACAGTTATTTTCCTGATTTGATCTTCTAGAAATCTCTGATTTTCTGTTTTATCGGGTTCTGATGTTGTGGGGTTGTGGGCATTCATTGCTCCAGTATTATTCCTCTTTCCCATGATTTCGGAAGTTTGTGCCTTCTCTGGGTTCTTCCCTTGGGTCACTCTGACTTCACTTAAGGTGCTCTGGATCTCGAGTCAGTAGTATCTCAGGCCCCACTACTCCTTTACTGGGTTGTATCACAGAGTCTCCGACCCAGAGAGTCGATAGAGGCTGCTTTAGACTGTGGGGAGTGCCAGGTTGCACGTTCTCCTATGGTGTGATATCTCTGCCACCGCCCCTCCCCCACTGGGTCAAGTCCCTTGGAGTACAGTACTGGGATTTCTCCTCTGTGGCCCGCAATTTGACTCACTGTTCTTGAGTACGCAGATGTAGCTGTACTGGATTCGGTGAATTCGCTGCTGCTGCCGCCGGTGGCAATATGGCGCCACTGTTACGCCCTCGGCCGTGAGGCTGGCGTATTTCTTCTCGGTTTTGATTTCCACTCTGAATCCCTGCAGCGTGTGCTGAGCTCAGCCACTGGGAGCTTTAGATTTTACCTGCGGTGAGAAATCCCGCCTTGCTGTTCCGCAGTGGCTCACCTCGGTTTACTGTAGCCGTCTGGTGAAGTCGCCGCTGCTGCCGGCAGTATGGCACTGCTGCCGCGTCCTCGGGCATGAGGCCCCTGTATCTCCTCTGTGGCTCTGAACTCTGTTCTCAGTCCGCTTTCTCTCTGGAGCCTGGTGATTTTTTTGTTACTCTGGTGATGGTGTTTTCTGGCTATGAAAGGGCTGATTTTGTGGTAATGGAGATTGGTTGTTAGCAGGGCTCTTAAGCCCCGCTTTTCTTGGTCGCCATCTTCCCGGAAGTCACCAGGGTTTTTTATTTCAATTTTCCCAGGATCTTTTTTTTTTTTTTTTTCGGTATTGGGAATGGAACCTAGGGGCATTCTACCTGCTAGTGACACCCTCATCCCTATTTTTTATTCTTTATTTTGAAACAGGGTCTCACTGAGTTGCAAAGCGCCTCACTAAGTAGCTGAGACTGTCCGAGAACCGCGATCTCCTGTCGCAGCCTCCCAAATGCTGGAAATACAAACGTGCACCACCACACTGGCGCAGTATCATATATTATTAACTAAAAATAGCCTTAATTTTCAACTGCATTATTTTTATAATGTTAGACTTCTTTTATTTTTGGTACTGGAGACATAACCCAGGGGCATTCTACCTCTGAGCCATATCCCCAGCCCTATTTTTATTCTTTATTTCAAAACCAGATCTCACTAAGTTGTAGAGAACCTCAGTAAGTAGGTGAGGCTAGCCATGAACCTTCAATCCGCCTATCTCCATATCCCAAGTACTGGGATTACAAGTGTGTGCCACTATCCCGGGCTACTAATGTTATATGTAAATTTAATAGTTGATGGTTTATTTTTTCATACTATGGGAAAGTAATTACTTTTTATTTCATCAAAAATAAAAGATAAGGGGAATTTTTCTCAAAGGACTTCTAGGCTTTTAAAATGAAGGTTTGGCTTCTCAGTGATCCACAAATTTGAAAATCCTTGACAGTACTAATAGAAGAATAGCTAAAGAATACCTCTTCAGCTACTATATCACCTATATTTTAATTATGTTCTTTAAGAAATTGTGTTCCTAGCCGAGCGTGGTGGCGCACACTTGTAATCCCAGCATCGGGGAGGCTGAGAGCGGAGGATCGCAGTTCACGGACATTCAGCTACTTAGTGAGGCCCTCCACAACTTAATGAGACCCTGTTTCAAAATAAAGAATAAAAAATAGGGCTGATGGTGTGTAGCTCAGAGGTAGAATGCCCGTGGGTTCCATCCCCAGACTTGTAAAAATAAAAATAAAAAAAAGTATTGCAGAAAAGTGACAGTGGGTGATCCTTTTTGCCTACAAGATATTTACCTGGAGCTATTCTTTTGTTTGTTTGTTTTGAGTACTAGAGTTGAACCCAGGGGCATTGTTCCACAAAGCTATGTACCTGGCCCTTTTCATTTTTTATTTTGAAACAGTCTCCCTAAATTTCTGAGGCTGGCCTTGAACCTGCAATTTTCCAGTCTCAGCCTCCCAAGTACCAGTGTGTGCCACAAGGCCCGACTTATTTTAGTTTTTATTACTTCTTGTTTTAGAGCCTTTTAAATTTATTCTTATTTTTGTTTCCACAACATTTACTATTACTGCTTTTCTCAAATGCAATTTTATCATTATTTTTTTTTTATCCAAGTATATATTGGTACAATACATTCATGGGTCATAAACCTCAGGCTGTTGGATAATATAGGATTTCTTAAGTAGAAAAATTCCAGTGTTAATAAATAGGTAAAACTAATTATTAGACAAATTTACATAATAACTTCTGATTTGTGGACATTTTGCAGAGATATAGCAGCTGCTATAGATCGAATGGACAAGTATAATTTTGATACAATGATTTATGTGGTAAGTAATCACAACAAAGGAAAGAAGATTATGGCCCTACCTCAAGAAAATTGCAGAGGTAGAAATTGGATACCATGTTGAAAAACTGGGAAAATAATTTTGTCCAAAACAGAGAAAATTCAGCAGTAAGTGTAGTTAAGGTGGCAGCCTCTTAAAAATTTTTAAAGCCGGGCATGGTGGCACATGCTTGTAATCCCAGCATTTGGGAGGCTGAGACCAGAGGATCGCCGTTCACGGACAGCCTCAGCTACTTAGGCCCTTTGCAACTCAGTGAGACCCTGTTTCAAAGAATAAAAAATAGGACTGGGTGTGTAGCTTAAAGGTAGAATGCCCCTGGGTTCCATCCCAAGTACCTCAAAAAAAAAAAAAAAATTCACATTGCTTTATAGTAAAAAGCATTACCCAAATCAGGGAAATGGTTGTGTGAAATTAATATGTATAAAGTAATGCAGGTGTGCTTCATCAAAGCCTGTTCAAACATTTTGAAGTTTAAATTTTACCTTCTTGGAGATAAAGTTCAAAAGAAAGAAAGCCTTTAAGAGAGTACTCAGAAGATTAGAGTTCATGCTTCCACTTGACATGGTGGAGTGCTGTAACCCTTATCTCTCTTGTAGACCACTCAGGCTTATAATTACATCCTCTTTTGTGTTTTATTTTTATTTTTATTTTTGTGGGGGGGTGTCTGGGGATGGAATCCAGGGGCATTTGACCTCCGAGCTACACCCCCTGCCCTATTTTTTATTCTTTATTTTTGAAACAGGGTCTCACTGAGTTGCAGAGGCCTCACTAAGTAGCTGAGGCTGCCCGAGAACCGCGATCCTCTGGTTTCAGCCTCCCGAATGTTGGGATTAGGAGCATGTGCCACCACGCCCGGCTTTGTGCTTATTAAAACATATTGATGACAAGGACCTTAGTCTGCCAAAGTTCTATTAATTTGATTTAGGTCCACCCTATTTATGTTAACTTACCGATATTTTTTTTATTTCTTTGTTTGTTTTAATACATTTTTTCCCCAAGACAGATAAAGGGCAAAAAAGGCATTTTCAGCAAGTGTTCCAGATGCTGAAGATCATGGGCTATGACTGGGCAGAAAGGTAATGTATGCATGCTTCCTAATTCCCTGCGAGGGGTCACTAAACTCCATCAGTGAAGCCTGAAAACACACCTGGATTTTTTTTTTTTTTAGTAATGGGGATGACTCCTAGGGGCATTCTACCTCCAAGCTACACTCCCAGCCCTGTTTTTTTATTCTTTACTTTGAAACAAGGTCTCATTGAGTTGCAAAGGGCCTCACTAAGTAGCTGAGGCTAGCCGCGAACCATGATCATCCTGTCTCAGCCTCCCAAATGCTGGGATTATAAGCATGCACCACCATACCTGGCTTACATCTGGATTTTCACTCAGGCTTCAGTGCTTTATTTCAAGGTGTTGGTGGTGGAAAAGCAGTTTTAATTTTTGTATTAACTTATGTCCTGATAAATATGCTTTTATTAGACACCTGTTTTCAGTGTTTGCTTTTCAAAATTCTTATCCCCTCTACTCTTCAAAGGCAACTATTTAGCCAGGCATGGTGGTGCACGCTTGTAATCTCAGCATTCAGGAGGCTGAGACCGGAGGATCGCTGTTCGCGGACAGCCTCAGCTATTTAGTGAGGCCCTCTGCAACTCAGTGAGACCCGGTTTCAAAATAAAGAATAAAAAATAGGGCAGGGGGTGTAGCTCGGAGGTCAAATGTCCCTGGGTTCAATCCCCAGACCCAAAGAAAAAAAAAGGCAACTATTCAGTCACCTGCTAGTGATTAGCTCATAATATAAACTTGCTTAATATGTTCTGTGGCATACAGAAAATCACGTCTTGTTTCATTTTATTAAAATGAAACTTTTAGCAGGCATGGTGGTGCACGCGTGTAATCCCAGTACTTGGGAAGCTGAGACAAGAGAATCTAAGTTTGAGGCCAGCCTCAGCTACTTAGTGAGGCCCTCCTCAACTTAGTGAAATCCTGTTTCAAGTAAAGAATAAAAAAACAGGGCTGGAGGTATAGCTCAGAGGTAGAATGCCCCTGGGTTCCATCCCCAGTACCACACACAAAAAAAAAACTTTTTAAAAGCTTCATGAGGGCTAACAGTTCAGCAGTTCAGACTGCTTTCTGTAAGGGTGTTTTGGTACACTCAGATCACCTGCTCTCTTCTAGTTTTTGGTTGGCTGAATGCCCCTCCCTTCCTTTCAGGTGCCAGCATGTGCCCTTTGGAGTGATACAGGGGATGAAGACTCGAAGAGGGGAGGTCACTTTTCTGGAAGATGTCTTAAATGAGATCCGACTAAGAATGCTACAGAACATGGCTTCCATTAAGAGTAAATCCACATTTTCCTGTAAAGTCATACGTAACATGCCACTTTTATATTTTGCTAGACTTCTAGGCAGTGTGATTTATTATAACCATCCATCCACTGAACTTTCACTGGCCATGTCACAAGTAGCTTTCACAGAGATAGAATGCCGCTGGGTTCAATCCCCAGTACCGCAAAGAAAAAGTAGCTTTCACATAGCTGGGCGAGGTAGTGTATGCCTGTAATCCCAGTACTTGGAAGGCTGAAGCAGAAGGATCACAAGTTCTAGGACAACCTGGGCCATTTAGCAAGACCTCAAAATGAAAAATAAAAAGGGCTGGGGGTGTATCTCAGCGGTACGCAAGCACACAAAAAAGTGACTCGCTAAATAGAGGTGCCAGAGGTTTTAGACTTTCTGCTCAGGAGTTGTTCATTTTAATAATCTGAACTGATATAACCTTGGTCCTCTTTAATGGACAGTTTAGAATTATCAGTCTAATATCTGAGTCTTTATGGGAGAGTCCCAAATATAAACTCACATTTCTTCCCTTTAAAGTACACTGGGGAAATGTTCTGATCAAGTACATTAGCTTAAATTAGGAAGATAAAGTGGCCACTCCGAATTTGTTTGAGTTTGATTATCACCATACATTGTTGGCAAAAATTTTCTCTACGATCCATGATTCTGGCATGATGTTAGGCTGGTTAAAGTGAGCTGCCTTTGTTTCAGCAACTAAGGAACTTGAGAACCCACAGGAGACTGCAGAGAAAGTCGGGCTTGCGGCGCTCATTATTCAGGTCTGTGAAGACTCCTTTCTGTGAAGCCTTTTTGTCTGGTAGAAGAACAAATTCCAGGGCTGAAGATTTACTCTCATTTTAGGACTTCAGAGGTTTGCTCTTATCTGACTATCAGTTCAGCTGGGATCGTGTTTTCCAGAGTCGTGGGGATACAGGTGTCTTCCTACAGTACACGCATGCGCGCCTCCACAGGTAAGAAGAGGCCACGGGAACCCTGGACACTCTTCTTTCCCAGGGTATGGCTGGTGTGGTTCGGAAACCTACAGCAGGCCCTGTTTCCTGGCCTTTTCCAACATCTCCCATTCAAAACTGGTTAAAGCACAGCAGCCTTCCTTTGTTCTTTTTAAATATTAAGCACCTATGTAAGAAATTCCATTATGTATCTTACCTTAGTTTGTCCTCAGAAGAACCCTGCCAAAGACTGTCCTGTCACCTACATTTTACAGATAAAGAAACAAACTTAGGGAAATTAAGGACAGGTCAAGCAATGTTCAAATCGAAATCTAGGGCTATCTTAAAAAGGCCAGTATTGTGCATTATCTTCACGTGCAGCTATGTTGATGCCCTTGGATGACTTGTGCCAACCTTTGCTGTTTCTGACCTTAACCTCTCGATGACAGTTTGGAAGAGACCTTTGGAAGTGGTTACTTGAATGACTTCAACACCACCTGTTTGCAGGAGCCACAGTCTGTTTCAATTCTCCAGCATCTTCTAAGGTATGACAGTGTTCTGGTTTTACCAAGTTAGTTTCTGCTTATTGAATTGACTGATGATGTTCTGCTTGAAAGAAAAGCAGGTCCCAAGACTACACTTCGTTAGAAACAAGGTCAATTTATTATGAAGGAAAATTAATTATAGGAGCAAATATAAAAATAAAAATGAATAATCACACTACAATATGCCAAAACAGTATGTGTGTGTGTGTATATGTGTGTGTGTATATATATGTTCACTAAATTGGGGTAAGCAATAACGTGCATTTTGGGCCAGGAAGTCCCTAAGATAACCCAGCAGAATTCCCAGGCCAAGCACATGTTCTCCCCACAAGTGAGACTCAAAGCCTGCAGTCCTCAGGGAACCCTTAAGTAGGGCACCTGGACAGTGTAGTCCCTGGGGTGCATGTTTTGCTTGACCAGCGTGAGCCATGTGAGGCTTGTTTATTCCATATTCTTAAGGAAGCTTGCTGTTTCTCTGAGAAAAGGGAAAATCGTCCCTAAATGTTTATGAAACCAAATGTTCTTAGGCTTGTTTTGCAGCTGATTTATCAGTCTGTCTTGACTACTTACTTATGCCAAAGTGTAGACAATTATTAACTATCCTGGCAGATAGTGTTGTTGCTGACCACTAGAGTCCATGGGCTGTGGTTGTCCCTTGCTTCTAGATCTTTCCTAAGCATAATGCCCAGAAAGTACCTGTGTGCCTTTTAAGGGCAGATGAAGGGCGTGGATTAAGCCAGTGTTCAACATCAGTCTTTGAGTGTTAAATACTACATTGGGTACAGTGGCACATGCCTGTAATCCCAGCACTTGCCATTCTCAGAAAATTAGTGAGACCCTGTTTCAAAATAAAAAATAATCTAGGGCTGGAGGGTATACCTCAGAGGTAAAACACCCCAGGGTTCAAACCCCCAGTACCACCACAATGTGTGTGTGTGTGTGTGTGTGTGTGTGTGTGTGTGTGTGTTATTGTTATCTCCGCACTGATGCCTCACATCCTCTAGCCCATTTTCTGGGGTGGTAAAGCCTGATAACAACAACCTTTTAGTTTGAGCATCTTTTCTTCCTCTTCGGAAGTGAAGGAAAATCCCCGCCCTTGTGCAGCTTCCAAGAGACCATAGGCAAGAGACCCTTCTTCCTGGTGTCAGCCCACAGTCTCAGATCTTTCCATGTGATGCCCTCACCCTGGGCAGGGGCCCTTGTGGACTTGTCAGTACAGATTAGTCTGGCAGGGATGTGGGCAGTTAACAGGGAAGTTTTCTGTGATTACCACACAGTGGTCAGTGGTTCTTTCCTGGAATCAGAAATATTTATTCATGTGTTGCTAATTTGTGAGGGAAAATAAACTGACTCAATTTTCTTAGCCTTAGAGGTAGACTTTGGTAATTTATAGATTATGTTCCTCAACATGGCCAGAGGCTTTGTACATTCATTTTAATGGCCATGATTTAGGTCTGCTCTCTCTGAGGGAGAGCAGGATGATTTAGAAAGTCCCTGCCATCAAGGAACTTGTAAGAAAGAAAAATGTGCATTTGCCTTCAGGTATACACAGTTTTTTTTTCATATGTTATCTACTCTGAATGATGTCAAGCCAGTCTTACATTACAGGTCTCTTAGCTTGGTGTAACATGTGCACAGTCTGTCCCTGCCAGCTGCTTCTGTCTCTTTTAGGTTCGACGAAGTGCTGTTTAGATCATCACAGGACCTTCAACCCAGACACATTGTTAGTTACCTTCTAACTCTAAGGTATTTTATAATCTTCCTATTTTTGGGACACTTGAGACTTGATCCAAAAAGGGTCCTTTATCTAAAGATTTCTTATAAACAAATCCCTTGCCCTCAATATTAATGTGTTTTTGCTTTTGAGTTGTAGGGATTCTTGCTTCATCTTTGCCAATGAGCAGTTGAGGCTCATTTATTATTCAGTGATGTAAGGTACAGACATGGGTAGTTAGAGCATACTTGCATATGTGTGGTAGAGTGCACATGAGACACAACAGGCTTCTCAGGGGAAAGCAGTAGGCAGTAATCAGAAGCATGTACCTGGATGGAAAGGAGAAAGCCCAGAGTTGAGAAGAACCACAAGCATAGTCCTGAGAAAGATGACAAAAGATGCATGTGTTGGCCTTTTTACCATGTACTTTTTGCTATTTAAACTCTTATTCAGGACAGTGGGGTCCACAAAAGGGTTTTAAGTAAAAGCACTAATTCGTCAGCTAGCAGATAGAGATTAAATTAGGAGTCAAACCAGTGATAATTTGATAGGAATTTTATGGTTATTTTAAAATATTGAATAGAAATCATGTTTACTCTTATAACAGCTATAACTCCCCATAAAGCTATTTAAGAAAAAGAATTTTGCTTTTTCCTCAAAATTTATTGAAATCAGAGGCTTATTAGAGCTGTTTTCTTTATTATACTTTATACCTTGAAGTTCTATTTAGACATATAAAGGTGAAGAAGCCAGAAAAATCTCAGGAAATGTCAGTCTTTAAACAAATGTGTTAATAAGTGTTTCTCTGGCACAAGTAGAATACCACTGGCTACCATATCTGAAAAGAAAAGGCCTTATAAAGAAGAGTGACCTACTACCAGCTTTCACAGGGTATTTGAGATGCATCTAGGATGTTATATCAATGGTTCGTTCTTTTTCAGTGCTGAGTAATATCATTGTATGAATATACTGTGGTTCATTTATCCATTTATAGATAGAAATACATTTGGATGTTCCCAGTTCTGGTGATTATGAATAGAGCTGATTATGAATATTATTTATGAATGTCCTGCATGCGTGTTTGTGTGTGGAGTGGATTGATAACTAATATATATTCCATATCCATGCTACATTATACTTTTAAAGGTTGTCTACATAAGGAAAAGTGCTAGAAAAGAATGCCTTATAAAACTAACAATGAAATTATAATCTTAAGGACATGCCACTCAGTAGCAGAACAAGGGCCAAAAGTCTAAAACCTGAGTTCAGTGTGTTTTACTTTATTACAGAAAAGCAATGACTTAGTTTCTGCTCCACCACTCTGGATACCTCCTTTAGTGGTTCTAGGTTTTTATTTACTTAAATTAAGGGAGAAGTATTAATTTTCTGATTAGTGCTAATCAGAAAATTTCATGTTTCTTTCCATCATGACTTCTCTTCCTGTTTCAGCCATCTTGCAGCTGTGGCACACAAAGCACTTCAGATAAAAAACAGTCCTCCTGAAGTGGCTGGGGTACGTTACGTGGAATGTCTTCTCTGTACTCTGTAGCAGCCCGAGACCAGTGTTACACATATTCATAGTATCATGTAGGTTTTTCCGAGACAGCATTCTGTTGTTCAACTATAGTAGTGTACCTCCTGACTCAGGTAGTATTGAGAATTGGGTGTTAACGATATTTATATTCTTCCCCAAATTCCAGACTGTGCAACAATTTCCCTACTGTGGGTGTTACAGTGAAAAGTTCTGCCATTCCCACTTTGCAACAGCTGTTACACCAGCCTGACTATAAAGAATACTAGCATTTATCTTCCTTGCCATGAATAAAGTCTAGGACATTTGAAATATTATACCTACTTTAAGTTAGAAGAAAGGTAGAATTATTTCCAAAACCAGTCTTATTTACTTGTATCATGTTATTGTACTGAACATTTAATCATTGATTTTATTTTGTAGGCCAGACTTCATCTTTTCAAAGCTATTCGTTCTGTCTTAGCCAATGGAATGAAACTTCTTGGAATAACTCCTGTATGTAGGATGTAATTTCTAATTAAAATGGCCTTTTAAAATGCTGAATGAATTCTAGTTATTTGGTTTTAGATGCTTGCTATTCAGAATATAAATTATTTTGTTCCAAAATATATATAGATTATACATGTATATATATGGATTTTTTTATTATTTTGATGTGGTACTGAAAGTTGAACCCAGGGGGATTCTACCTCTGAGATACATCCCCAGCCCTCTTTTATTAAGTGTGATTTATCAGCTTATTTAATCTTTACCCTTAAAATCATGTGAATTTTCTCATGGTTAAAGATATCTAATTAGACATTTATAAAACTAAGTTTTATCTTTTATTTATTTATTTTGCGGTACTGGGGATGGAACCCAGGGGCATTCTACCTCCAAGCTACACCCCAGCCCTATTTTTTATTCTTTATTTTGAAACCGGGTCTCACTGAGTTGCAAAGGGCCTCACTAAGTAGCTGAGGCTGTCCGCAAACCGCAATCCTCCGGTCTCAGCCTCCCGAATGTTGGGATTACAAGTGTGAGCCACCACGCCTGGCTAAGCTGTGTCTTTTAAAACTCAAAACATTATGGCCTAATGGATGTAAATTTTAGAATTTACACTGGCTTGAGGTTTTTTACAGATTATCTAATGATTTTATCAAATAACTGGTGAAGGAGGAAAATCCTTTTTTCTTTTAAGTCATGGCTAGTTCTGAACAAATAAGAGTATAAATAAATAAGCGTCTTTACAGCACTATTTGCTGGCAACTATTCTCAGAAAAACTAATCACATTAGTTTTTAGTTGATGCACACTGGTAACTTCCAGTGAGTCTAGGAACCAAGTACACCTGAACAGCAAGGAATTACTTATACAGAAATTGTGTTAGGATCTTTCTTGTAAAATGTAGTTCAGAAGTTAAATTTGGAATGGAGTTTTTTAAATGTCTTTTCCATGTTTCTGCCTATTAGGTATATTTTGTGTGACTTGATTCAGTAACATAAGTTTAGCTTAAGTATGAAGTGATATGTCGATCAGCAAGATATCCTCTGCCAGCATTTCCATTCAGGTCTGCTATAATTTATTCCAGTTTTCTAATATATGTCTTCTGAATACCAATGATCTTTTTTTTTTTTTTCTGGCTGTACTGGAGATGGAACCCAGAGGCATTGTACCTCTGAGCTACACTCCAGCCCTTGTTTTTAGTATTTTTATTTTTTGAAAAAGGGTCTCACTGAGTTGCAAAGTGTCTCACTAAGTAGCTGAGGCCGTCCACAACGTCCGCAAACCGCGATCCTCCGATTTCCGTCCCCCGAATGCTGGAATTACAAGCGTATGCCACCACACCCGGCCTAATGATCTTTTTTTTTTTTTAATGAGAAGAAAAATTAGTGTGAACCACAGCTTCTTCCGTTGGAATAAATGTCATTTTATACTAGTAAGCATGATTTACCTTCTTAGTGCTAGAAAAGACTTATCTATGCAGTCTCAACTTTAAATGAAATGGCTCCTAAACTGTTAATTTTCTACATAATGTAGCATTAAAATTTCCTTAGCACATACCCACCATGAAGTAAAAATATACAGAAGGGACATGTTTTACATTCCAATATCCCCCTTCACTTCTTTGAGAAACTTTCTCCTTCTCAGATTAATTGCAACCTCCTGAGTACTGGAACCTTGAGTGAAATAATACAGGGCCAGTTAAAAGACAAATTCTTCACAAAAGCAGCAGCAAAACACCGTTCCTTAATTCTTAAAACCTAGAACCCTAATTGAAGTCCTTTTAAGTTTTTTTGGTTAAAGCTTACCAGAATTATCTTGAAGTTATTATTTGCAAACAAAGAACCTTAATTGATACAATTCCACATACAGAAAAATAACACTTTGGTTTTGTTGGTTTTGCATTATCTTAATTTTCAAATCTATGACACAAAAATAAACAGAATTCATATAAATAAATTAAGTTTATTGCTGAATTTTCTCATTAACATTATAGAAATTTTTTAAAAACACTAAAATTTCACAAATTATTGAGAGCCCAACAGTTAACCATACTTTAAAAAAAGGTACAAAAATGACATTAGAAATTTTTTTGAAGAAAAGTATATAATCTAACAGCAAAGAAATATGAACCAGACAATGAATGGCACAAATACATCACTAAAGGAAGACTCTGTCACCACCCAGAAACCATTGTCTGAGTTATGAAATAGATTCTGTTTGAGAAGTTACACAGTTTGTTTCTGAACTAACCTGTCTTGTTTTGCACTAGCCTGTCTTGTTTCTGCCTGTTTTTATAAGAGCTAGGTCTTTACTGCTGTTGGGACAAAAATACTGTACATGAATTAGAGAACAAGGAGAGGTTGTGTCTTTCTCCCCTGGTACCTGAACAAGGGAACAGTACAGAAATGGCTTTGGCACTTTAACCCTCAAACATTTTCCCATACCTTCTCACTTGTATATTGTAGCTTCATGTGATTTTAATACCATATCATCTCTATACTTCTTATGTACATATATACAATAATAAAAATCCTTCATTCTAGAACAATACAGCTTGACCCCAAACAGGCCCTCCCTCAATAAAGCTGTATTAGCATCCCATCCCACTCACGTATCTTCCTTCTTGACGTTTCTGCCATACAGTTAATTACCTTCTGGGATTGACTTAAGGCTCTAGTTTAATGCAAACAGTTCAGTCACAGCAGGAATCTCTTCTGAGGCTCAAATCACACACCAATGATTCTCTCTTTTGAAGCGGTTTCCCCTTGTTGGATGGATGTAGTGTCTTGTCTAGGTAATCCATAGAGATATATGGAAACACATACGAGAAAGGCACCCAGAGCAAAGGTGAGTGCTGAGAAGAGAAAATGGAAGTTAATCTGGACTTAATGTTTTTAAAGCTCTATACCAATGATCAGTTTAGCTTTTGAAGAATTATGGGTTTACATTGTCAGATCACAAAAGAAATAAAGCCAAATGTTATATTTTTATGATGGTAAGGTTTAGAAATCAAGGGAATGATCTTGATTTCTGATTTTAATCTTGATTTCAAGAACCGATCAGAAATCACTGGTCATGGACTTCATTTCTCCTCAAACCTGCGATCCTCCTATTTCAGTCTCCCAAGTACTGGGATTACAGGTGTACACTACCACACACTAGCTTAGACTACAAACTTCTTAAGAAATAATAATGTCCATAAATATACATTTTTAAAATTCATACACACTCACACATGTGTGTGTGTATACAAAGGAAAACACAAGCAGGGCATGGTGGCAAACACCTGTAATCCCAGTACTTAAGTACTTGAGAGGCTGAGACAGGAGGATGTCGTCAGCAATGTAGCAAGACTCTTACCAATCTAGCAAGACCATATCAAAACAAAAAATTAAAAAAGGGCTGGGAGTATAGCTCAGAGGTAGAATGTCCCTGGGTTCAATAACTAGTACCAAAAAAAGAAAATGCAGTGGGATCTGGCTTTTCCATGATATTAGAAACTTGTGAAAAGTTTAGAGTAAAGGACAGTTGAGTAAAGTTCAAAGCTAGGTGACCAATTATTCAAACCACTGAAAATTTCCAAGTAGGAGATAAGGTAGTGATTTACTGTATAAAATTACATTTCCTGATAGATTTCTCCTATTTTTCACTTGATCCTGAAAATTGAGATATAAGAAACTGAAATGTAACTGTCCAAACTTGACATATAAGCATTATATAAATGCTTATATTGAACCACATTCTATATGGAATACAATGGCAGTCTTAATAGCTTTAAAAAATGGCATGTAAAGCTGGGCGTGGTGGCGCACGCTTGTAATCCTGGTGCTTGGGAGGCTGAGACAAGGAGGATCGCACTGGTTCAAAGCCAGCCTCAGCTACTTAGTGAGGCTCTCAGCAACTTAGTGAGACCCTGTTTCCAAATAAAATATAAAATAGGTCTGGGAGTATAGTCAAGGTAGAAAAGCCCCTGGTTCCACCCCCAGTATCACACACAAAAAAAAGGCATGTACAAAAATGATATCAAACTATGATTTTTAAAGTTCATTACTAGCTAGAAAAGATAAGCTTTGCTATCAAAAAGGGCAATCTATATCTTACATCTAGATAGTTAACTGAAAGACTTTGCTAAGACAGAAAATTGACCAAAAGCACTTTATTCTATTAGCAAGAAAATTTGGATTATGTTGATCATAAGGACAAATCAGAATACAATTAAAAGTTCAAACATACAAGGGAATGTCTGGAGATACCAAAAACTGAAATGGCAAAGTGGTTGGCCTAACACAGCTTCCTATGTCAGGTGCTATTCTAAGACAACCCTAAGAGATCAGTGACACTATTCCCATTGTACAGATAAGAAACAGATGCTGGTTATATAACCTGAGGCTGTACAGCTAAAAAAAAATGATATAGGTGAGATTTGAACTGTAGTATAAGATGGTTTTATGCAACATTACAGTTCACCTATTTGCATTTATAAAAAGTCAGTTCTCAAAAGATAAATACAAGTCAGATCTTATCTTTTTTTTTTTTTTTAAGATGCTGGGGATGGAACCCAGGGCCATTCTACCTCCAGGCTACACCACCAGCCCTATTTTTTATTCTTTATTTTGAAACAAAGTCTCACTGACTTGCAAAGGGCCTAAGTAGTTTAGGCTGTCGGCAACCAAGTTCCTCCTGTCTCGCCTCCCAAATGCTGGGATTACAAGCGTGTATCACCATACCTGGCTCAGATCTGTTTCTTAAGTAAACATTTAACAGATTTTCCTCATGGGTTGGTTTATAATAATGAGTCAATAAAATCATTGTTACATGGCGTAAAAACACCTTGAAAAGTCCAAGACAAGGCACAATGGTGCACGTCAAATCCCACCCCATGCTTCTGAAACAAGAAGGCCACAAGTTCAAGGCCCACAGCATGAAAACTTAGACGCTATTTCAAAATAAAAAATTAAAAGGGTTGCGAGTCTAGCTTAGAGGCAGAATGCTTCTGGGTTCAATACCTTAATACCATCACCAAGAAAAAAGCCCATGTTATTGCTTAAGTAATTCAGAAGCCAACTTAATGGTGGATGTGAGAGCCAAGGTAGGTTACACTAGAAGAAAGCAAGCAGTGGCTCCAGCATGCCAGCCAGAATAACAGATGTGTATCAATTACATATTAAGTGAAACAAAAGGTATATTTATAAGCAATATCTAGATTTGGATTATATTTTCAATACCAGTTCACACCCAACCAAGTCTAAAACAGGAAAATACAAGTTAAATGGGGAGATGAAAAATGTTTGCTTCCTTCAAAATAAGCCTACACAGTTTAATTCCATAGCTGAAAGTAATCATTGCCCAAGCGCCTCCTGTTTCCTTGAGTATGTAATCATACTACAGTTGTCCCTGAGTACCCATGGCGCACTGGTTCCAGCACCACCCTCAGATACCAAAATCTGTGCATGCGCAAATCCCATATATAAAATGGCATATTTGCATATAACCTACAAATATTCTCCCATATATTTTAAATCAATGTAAATGCTATCTAAATAGTTATTATACTACATAGTGTAGGGAATAATGACAAGAAAAACTGTACATATTCAGCACAGATGTAATCTTTTCCAAACATTTTCATCCATGGGAAATGAATCCACAGATGCAGAAGCCACAGTTTCAGAAGGCCAACTGTTCACCGTGATCATTCATGTCATCCTGTATCTAGAACCTCAGGAAAAAAGACAGCTGGGCTACAAAATAAATCTCTTCTCAGTACCTGAGTAGCTCCCTCACTTTCACACAGAACAGGTAGAGACTTCCACAGAGTACATTCCTCTGCCTCCCTCAGCTTCAGCCTAGGACCATTTAAAGAGCCTAAGTACTGCTCATATTCCACGCAATTACGGACTGCTACAAACTGCAGCAACAAAAAGAGTAATAACAAAATATGGCCGACTGCCACTTTTAATAAAAGATTAAATGAATCGCAGAAGTGACGGGTTTTTCCATGTGAACAGCTTAACATGAACTCTGACATACTTATCTGTAATCCAAACAGTATCACTGAAGCGACGGTAGAGAGGACAATGGCTGCAGCTGCAGAAAAGCCCTTCATGATGTTGTCTGTGTACTTGACCACAACAGAGGTGTAGAGGCCTCCCACACTTGAAAGAACTTGAGATACAGAAAGAAAGGAAATTTCAACATTCAGTCACATGAAACATTCCATAATGGTCAGGCAATTTTCACCTCAGACACACTAATTTATGTAGGAACAGGAAAATACTATTTTCTGTAGAAGCTGTCTTTTGAGAGTTTGTACTAAAATTGATAGTACGTCCTACATAACATTGTTTCACAGGTGCCCAAAGGGCTCTGTAATCTACTACTGAATTGTACACATTTATTGCTAGCACATTAGATACTTCTGATTGTGAATAGAAAATTGCTTTGAGATAGCTATGCCACAAAAGCAAACCAATAAAACCAAAATTACATTCTCAAACTGGTATTTGCAGTATCAAAGGAATAATTTCAAAATGCTATAAAGGCTTAAAATGGGTATCTAATTAAAAAAAACATAAAAAAGATCTACTCAGAACCTTTAATTCCTGGATACTTACAGATGACAAACCAGACATAATGTGTATAACCATAGAAAAATCCTTTTTCTTTAATTTCAGTTCCATCTGACAAGTAGGCGCCAACTAATGTCACTACAATTCCTGATAGATACATTTGAATGTTTCTCACCCAAAGGGAAGTATCTGAACTCTTTAAGACTTTTTCAAAATACACGCCTGAAAGAAAATTAGACATGGAAGCATTAAAGATGGTACTGTAAATTTATTTAAAATGTTTTTCTACTGGGTGTGGTGGTGCATCCTTGTAATCAGTGCGCTTGGGAGGCGGAGACAGGAGGATCGCACAGGTTCGAAGCCAGCCTCGCTAGCTTAAGAGACCCTGTTTCCAAATTTTAAAAAAATATATAAAAAATACAGGTCTGGGAGTGTAGCCCAGAGGTAGAAAGATTTCCAGGAACCCCAGTACCACCAAAATAATAATAATAATAATAATAATAATAATAATAATAATAATAAAAAAAAATAAAATGTTTTTCATTTAGAATATATGCTAGTGTCATATATAAAGTATATGACTCAGAGAACAAACAAATGTTAACCATATTTATCATGTGGGGTTTTTTGTGTGTGTATATTTTGCAGTACTGGGAATGAAACCCAGGGGCATTCTACCTCCAAGCTACATGCCCTACCCTATTTTTTATTCTTTATTTTGAAACAGGGTCTCACTGAGTTACAAAGGGCCTCACTAAGTAGCTGAAGGTGGCCGTGAACCACGATTCTCCTATCTCAGCCTCCCAAATGCTGGGATTACAAGCATGTGCCACCATGCCTGGCTATCATGTGGGCTTTGACATATGACATTATTAATTTGCATTTTATAAAGCATATAGATTAAAAACTAAAGAAACCATGAGCTACATTTGACAGTACACTATTAAATTATTAAGAACAGTTTCTCTTGTAGCAGTAAAATGGATCACAAAAGCTCTATATACTACCTAATGCCAATAAAAGACTTGCACCAGTCAGCTGAAAACACTATAGTGTTGGAGTGCATCATCTTAATCACAGCCCTGCAGTATCTACCTAATGATGAAAATTCCTAACTTGGCAAAATAGCCATATAATCATTACCACTTAGAGGTTGTGTACGGACACAACGAAAATAAAATTCAAGTAGAATGTTCTGAGTAAAGAGTTTCCTTTAAAGCAGGTTTGCACACAATACCAGAAGGACCATGAACTCCTAATTTTGTATGTATGTGTATTTTTCTAGTATTGAGGGTCCATAGTTTGTTTTTCGGATACTCCAAAGGAGTACATAACTCCCCAAACCTGAAAAGTCACACACACTATTTTAAGTTTTATATTTAAACATATTCATGTAAGCCAGGTGTGATGGTGCACGCTTGTAATCTCAGCATTTGGGAGGCTGAGACAGGAAGATTGTAGTTCGTGAACAGCCTCAGATACTTAGGCCATTTGCAACTCAGTGAGACCCTGTCTCAAAACAAGAATAAAATATAGGGATGGGGGTTTAGCCCAGAGGTAGATGGCCCTGTGTTCCATCCCCAGTACCACAAAATAATAATAATAATAATAATAACAACAACAAATGTATGTATGTTTAACAGTACACTAAAGATTTTATAATCATAAACACATTAAGAGACCTAGGAACTAGTACTAAAGTACTCATCAACTAAAAAATCTAAGGAAAAAAAATTATTTTGATGAACTTATATTAGAAAGTGCCGGATTCCAGGAAGATGGCAACAGAGAAAAGCGGGGCTTACGAGCCCCACTAACAACCAATCTCTATTGCCACAAAATCAGCGCCTTTCATAGCCAGAAAACACCATCAGCAGAGAAACAAAAAATGTAATTACAAGGGACAGAGAAAAAGAGGGCTGGAAAAACGAGACAACAGAAAGAAACCAGACTGCAGTGCTGCGGCCGGGGCCGCGGTGTGGAGCGTCAGGCGCCATCTTTCCTTGCAGTACCAGTCCCAGAGAGGAGGGGGACTCAGAACGGAGCTCAGAGCCATAGAAGAGATACGCCGGCCTCACGCCCGAGGGCGCGGCAGCAGTGCCTTACTCTCGGCGGCAGTGGCGAATTCACCAGACAGCTACAGACTATTCTTATTTCTACCTTCTGGAAATACTAGTGTTTAGTGCCCTCTACACATCAGAGATATAAAACCCTCCATTTTTTCAATTGTGTAAATACAATTTTGACATAAACAGTAAAATGCTTAAAATTCTAATAAAAATAAAGAATATATTATGTTTTGAATGATTTACTTTCTGCTCCTAAGTTGTTGGTGCTTACGAATAAAAACTGACATAAATCTTTAAGAAGATAAAGATCTTTACTGGTAATAAAACTATTATGATAAAGCAAGATAAACTAGATCCCTTTGTAAAGTTTGATGTTTTATAAGCTAGGTGTGATAGAGCATACTTGTAATCCAAGTACTCCAAGATCGCAGGTTCTTAGCCAGCCTCAGTTACTTAGTGAGGAAAGTCCACAATGTAGTAAGGCTTTGTTTCAAAATAAAGATTAAAAAATAGGGCTGGGGCTGGGTGTGGTGGCATACGCTTGTAATCCCCCCCTTGGAAGGCTGAGACAGGAGGACTGCGCAGGTTCAAAGCCAGCCTCAGCTACTTAGTGAGGCTCTCAGCAACTTAGTGAGACCCTGTTTCCAAATAAAATATAAAATCGGGCTGGGAGTAGAGCCTGGAGGTAGAAAGCCTCGGGGTTCCACTCCCAATACCACAAAATATAAAAATAAAATAATAAAATAGGGCTGGGAATATACCTTGGGGGTAGAATGCCCCTAGGCTCAAGCATCAATACCACAATAAATAAGTAAATAAAGTTTGATGTTTTAAAAATAAATGTTAACAGGTAAAATAATGTTTTCATGAATTACCTGCAAATCCTGAACACAATACAGCAATAGCTATAGCACCAAATCCTAATAATGGATTCTGTTCCACCTGTAATAATAATTTTAAATGCCATTTTTAGTGACTAGCAATCAATTCATCCAACAGTCCAAATAAGTAAATATAAAAATCTGTGTTATTATTCTACTAATCATTATCAGAGGTACTCTTATAAAACAAAACAAAAAGACCATTTCAGAAGTTAACCAGAGCACCTAAGTTAAAACTGTATCCTTCAAATCAGACATAGAATATGCATAATATAATATGAATACCTCCTGTTTCCTAATACCAGTTGCACAGTTGGCCTATTTAATTTCTGCCACCCCCTAATTCAAGTCCTTAGAGCATCAATCCTGGAAATGATAAGAATTTAATATATTTATTGCTTATCAGCTACAGGATGAAGTTCTGGTTTTATGAACGCCTACTTTATTGAATTTTTATCAAATATCTATAGTATACCTTCTGTGTACCAGAATCACTGCTATATACTGAAGTAATAAAGTGATTATATACAGTTCTGGTTCTGAAATTGTTTTATGTATAAGAGTTTGACAAGTATATATAATCATAATATTGTGAGAAATGTGCCAATAGATGCATGTATATGTGGCCCAAACCTACTGTTTCAACTTTCTTTCTTCCCTAAACTAAGCTTCAGAAACGTTCATCTATCTTTCCTAACAGTTAAGTACTATATCTCAGTAATATTACTGAAACTAGAGGGCTGATATTCAACAATAATATAACAAGAAGAATATACCTTGCTCAAAATTAATAAGCCTAATTTAAGGAGAGTAAGTACCTGTGAGAGAAAGCTTGGTCTAAAATGTTTGTATGAAGATAAAAGGAGAAAACAGAAGACATTGTAGACCAGTGGTTCTCAAAGTATGGTCCCTGGACCAGCAGCAGCAGCATCACCTGGGAATTTATTAGAAATGAAAATTGTCAGGCCCTACCCCAGACCTACTGAACCTGAAACAAGAGGATGGGCCCAATCATCTGTTTTAAGTAACGTTCTAGTTGATTCTGATGTACACTAAAATTTGAGAGTCACTGCTACACTACAGTTATTAAGTTGATTAACATGAAGCCGGGCATGGTGGCACACGATTGTAATCCCAGTGCTAGGGAGGCTGAGACAGGAGGATTAAAGGTTCAAGGACGGCCTCAACTACTTAGTGAGGCTCTCAGCAACTTAGTGAGACCTGTTTCCAAATAAAAAATAAAGTAGGGCTTGGGATTCACCCCAGAGGTAGAAGGCACCTTGGTTCTACCCCTAGTACCACAAGAAAAATGAAATTGATTAAAACATGGATGCTTTCCTAATACAGGCATAGATATTAGGAAACCTATAGCACAGATTTAAGAGGCAAAAATCGCAGTGTGAGATTTTACCTATTCCAGCATCTGCTGGATCTGGTAGGAAATCCAAAATGCTAAAAATAGTGTAATAAATTCTTAGTTTAGCCAGGCATAGTGGCATGTAATCCCAATACTTGGGAGGCTAAGACAGAAGGATCACAGTTAAGTGGCTAGCCTCAGCAACTTAGTGAGACTCTTAGCAATTTAGTAAGACCCTGTTTCAAATTTTTTTAAAGGGGGAGGGGGCTAGGTATATATCTCAGGAATAGAACACCCTTGGATTTAATCCCCCAGTACCACCACCAAAAAAAAAAAAAATCTGACTTGCTTTCTTGTCAGTTTAATCTCTGTAGCTGGGAAAACAGTAAAGGAAGCTGTTTATCTGGATTTAAGTCTGATATCTGATAAAGTGATGGATGGTGAAGAAAGTAACTAAGTCATCCTAGCATGCGCAACAGCCTAACGCACATGGCTAAGGTCTATGTGCACCAGTCTTGAATGACTCAAAATGCAAAAAGAAACCTCCTGTTAGATTTCCATGGCTAGTGGAAAAATGGTTCAAGAGATTAAGAAGTTCTGAAGAAGAGTTTAAAAGACTTAAAGAAATCAGTATGGCCAACTCAGGGCCTCTTCACCAGACTCTGGTTATAGAAACAGAAGGACTGAAGTACGCAGGTCACCAAGAGGAGTAACCAGGAATTTAAAAACAGAATCAAGAAACTGGAAACTCAGAATAAGCAAAGGAAAAGGACCTTAAAACACTGAAGTCTTTTGCAAGTATATTTTTTCAAGAAGAAAAGAATATTTATTGGGCAAGATAATACTGGTATGCAGCAAGAAAATAGGATTACTCATATATATCATTCTCTGTGATTATTCTCTGTGAATAATCATTTTTGAATTATGAACACATTTAAGAAAACATATCTAAGACATCTGATTTGTTATTATGAGAATACCTAGCTAAATAAAATAAACTCGGAAATCTCTTTACCAAGCAACTTGGTGAGTTAGCATATGTAAAGTACTTAAAATAACGCTAACATCAGGTGATTACAGCTATTATTATTTTATCTACTATTGGCAAAATGTTAGAATAGACTTATAGATGACTTGAAAAACTGTCAAAGGAAAGTGGTCTCCTTAAAAGTGAATCATCCCAAATTTTCTTATTGAAAGAATTCCTAGAATTAGGTGATAAAAGGAATTCTATAGCAATAATGTTGATAAAAAAGGTTTGGCAGATTTCCCAAATATCTGCAAACAAAACAGAAATGTAGGCTGGGAACATAGCTCAGTGGTAGAACATTTGCCTAGCATGTAACAAGTCCCTGGGTTCCATCCCCAGTACCATAAACAAACAAACAAAAGATACTGAGTATGGTGACACAGGTTTGTAATCCCAGTACTTGGGACTTTATGGCAGGAAGATCACAAGTTTGAGATCAGCCTGGGTAGAGAGAGATTGTTTCAAAATAAAAGGGAACAGGGGTAGAACTCAGTGGTAGAACATCCCTGGGTTCAATCCTCAATAACACACACACACACACACACACACACACACAGATGTAGTAAAGTTATATAATAGTACAATGAACACTCAGAAAGATATTAATAGGACAAAATCAATCAATCATCCAATAATCAAGTTTGGCAGTATAAAAACATACTCTACCAAGTCAAGCTATCAGCTGACTACAGCCTAACTAGTAGCTTCACTGAAACCTAATAAGAGACCTCAAGCCAGAGCACCCAGCTAAGACACCTTCAAATTCCTGACCTATAATAAATGTTTTAGTAAAAAAAAAAAAAAAAAATTAAGTTTGAGGTCTACCTATATGGCAGAGCCATAGAACTCACTCTGGTCCTGTTCCAAAATTTTCACTGAACACCAAGAAGGTACATTTTATCCACTCAAGAAAGCGTAATACTCAAAGGAAAGGCTAATGATAATGGGAAAAAGCTGAAGAAGCTGAACATGATTCAAAGCTAACGAGATGAGCCTAATAAATATAAACATACTGCATCTGGTTAGGTTCACTCTACAAGGCAATTGAGGCAAATTATTTATGTGACACAGCTACATAGAGCTGCATATAGCCAATTGTATAAAACGGACACCCTGCTCCCCCAAGATACCAACATGCTCTTATGCTGACTTAACAGTCCTCTACTATCTAGAACAAAATGGGTAATCACCAAGCTATGCCGCACACTGCTCAGGTGACCTGTGGAGACAGCATCAAGTTTTAGGATACACTAGCACAATGACAGATCCGTGCGTCTAGAAGAGAAATGTGAGGCAGTGTTGGGACAGAAGGCAAAGGCTGAGAAGTTTCTGCCTAAAAATTATGCCACAGAAAGAAACATTAGTCATTTAAGTAGAACGGGGTACCTGGAGAGTGGGGAGGTGGTATTAACCTTCAAGCAGTCACAAGATCACTGCACTGTGTTAGTAAGGATTTAGTTGTTCTAACAAGAACAATGAGAGGTAGTTTTAGGACGTTGCATTCTGCTTAAAATATGAAAGAACTTTCTAGAGTGGCCCAAAGTAGGATTAACTGCATTACACTTTTTAATTAATAGCTTTTCACATATATTACCTATAACACCAACACCTTTTCTAACTGTGTGAGGCATTACCTAAAGCTCATATTTAACATTTGTTTGCCTTCACAAATTATTTTTGATGCTCTTTAACTGAGTTAAATATGCAGTGCCGATTTGATAAATGTTTTGAAATGTCAACCAAGAATATGAGCATGCTTCCACATCATCTGAAGGAAATATTAACTAAAACTCATTCCTAAGAACAACTTTTCTACAAGGCAACGAATATAGCTACTAAAAAAAGAACAAACTCTCTGTACATTCCCAGCTGCCTTGTGTTCCGAAAAACACCTGGTTCATTTGCTAACACGGGAGAAAGCATTCAGTTGTAGAAAACCCCCTGACCTTCAGAAAGTCGCTCACTTCACTAGAGCTCCTCCTTCTACTTCCCTTTAAGGAAATAATTGGCATTATTATTAATTAGAGGCTTTTTTTTTTTTTTTTTTGCAGGTCTGGGGATGGAACCCAGAGGTATTTGACCTCCGAGCTACACCCCCTACCCTATTTTTTATTCTTTACTTTGAAACCGGGTCTCACTGAGTTGCAGAGGACCTCTCTAAGAAGCTGAAGCTGTCCACGAACCGCGATCCTCCGGTCTCAGCCTCCCAAATGCTGGGATTACAAGCGTGCACCACCACACCCGGCTTAGAGGCATATTTTTAAGTCAAGTACCTTAAGTTTCACCCTTAAAAACTTTAAGGGCTTTTTTTTATTTTCATTATCAATTACCAGAATAGCCCTCCCTCGCCATTCCTATCTTTAATAGTGAGAATACACCAGGCATGGTGGCACACGCTTGTAATCCCAACATTCGGGAGGGAGAGACCAGAGGATCACGGTTAAAGGACAGCCTCATCTACTTAGCAAAGCCCTTCGCATCTCAGTGAGTCCCTGTTTCAAAAAATAAAAAGACTTTAAAAAATAGGACTGGGGCTGTAGCTAGAAGGAAGAATGCCCCTGGGTTCCATCCCCAGTACCACCAAAAAAAATATGAGACTGAGAAGAATGAAAACTAGATGGAGAAAACCTTGCCCAGTGTTTGAGAAGATACGTAACTTACATGCTATGAATAAACACACTATGTGGAAGTTGGCACAGTTTTAGTCAACAAGTTAGCTCTTAACTGTGTCTGTAGAAAAGTTACTTCACCTCTCTGGAGTTCAGTTTTGCCATCCATAAAACAAAGCAAGCAGAATACATCATATCTAATGTTCCTTTCAACCCTAATATATTTTAATACTTTTCTCTAAGAAACAATAAATATTAATATTCTTAATAATAATGTACGGCTAACAAAAAAGCCTATCTAAAAAGCAAAGTGTATTTTAAATCAATGAAATGTAATAATGCTGCATTCATTAACGTGACTGAAGTGTATAAAATAAGAAATTTACTATTTTAATTACAGTTAGCATTTAGTTTCTTACCACAACTTTTGTAGCTTGGACTGGTTTCCACTGTACAAGTGTGACTCCACCACACAACATAAAAACTGAAATCCATTGTAATTTGCTGAGTGTCCGGTTTAACATTAAGACAGTACAGAAAGCCGTGCAGGGAATCTTCAACTGGTAGGTCACCTAGAAATAAAGCAGTGAATTCATGAATGCAGATACCAGCAACAGCCACGCCCTCTCGGCATCTGCATTATTATTATTCATGCAGTCCATAGGCAGAATCTCAAAGTGAGAAACAGCCCCGAGAGAAGGTGTGGTCGCTGGCCGAAAGTACTCTCCACTTTTAGATATTCTTTCATAACTATTATTCTTTTAATAATGATTCTTTTAACTCTCCACATGAATTGCTCCGGTGGTGTAAGATCAGGACTGTGAGAGAAACTGAGTCCATGGAAAATAAAATTTCTGGTAATTTGTCCAAACCTCTAAATGTCCTTGGCTTTGTTCAGATGGTAAAATAACTTAGAGATTAGATGCAGTGGTAGCGTTCCAGTCAATAATTACAAACGCAGATTTCCTCTCAATCTCTGACCTTCAACCTAATTACTAACTAACCTAGAGGGGGAGGCAACCCGATGCCTCCATTTACCTCTCTTTGTGATCCTGCCCAGATACGGGAAGACAAACGTTGGGTGTAACATCAAAGCAACCTAGTTTATGAGCAACTGATACTGCCCAATACAATGGAGCTGAAGGCTAGGAAGATTCTTGACCTTTACACCCAGTATAAGCCCTGCCCGAGATGGGAGGGGCGACACGTGGCCAAGGAAAGGATATTGCAAAGGGTCTGGGACAGGAATATGGATTATTTATGAGATGAATAGGTTTCTAATAAGCCTATCGTTTGGGGAAAAGTGTTTCACAGCTAAGGAAGTATATCTGACAACTAAATCTAAAAACTACATAGTATTTCTGGTGTTTGTCTGCCAAACTGTGTTGTGAGTTTGCTTGAGCTTTCAGATTTTAGAAGGTAAGACGGCAACACCTGAGAAAACTCTATCACATCCACCTGAATCACCACATCTCCCCACGCTTGCCATACGGACTGAGCCCAAAAGATGGAAAGTTCCAAGAAAGTTAAAGAAGATTCCCCAAGAAGCCTCCAAGCCTTGGGCGTGCCTGTTTCTTCTGGAAGATTGCCCTTTGGAACTGCTTGTCTGTAAGATCGGGGAGAAGATCCGGAGTTAATCTCTTGAAAGCCAAAAGCCAGCTGAAAGCCGGACTAGTTTTTTTACGTTTGTTTACATGTCATTCATTATTGTTTTACAGTGATTGCATTCCCCTCCTTTTCTCTTATTATTAACTTTACTGGTGAAGGGTATAAATTTTTCGGGGTTCTTGTAATAAAGTGTCATTAGCTCAAGAAGCTCTTGTCCATATCAGGTTCTTTCCAAAAGCGCCATCACTAGGAACTTAAAGAAATTTAGTTCCTAGAAGGGAAAGAATCGCTGCAAATAAGAGGCTGCAGTATTTCACCCTATCCTTCTCCATCATTTCTGAGACTCTCGACCGCGAGTGGACTCGCGCCCCATTTGGACTGAGTTGGTTTACGGCACATGAACTCAGCTAATATTAGTCTCTGATACAAGTGCATGATTACTGTATCATTAATATAATTATTGAGAAAAAAATCATGTCATAAAAAGTTAATAAAAAGATCTTACTGTAAAAACATTATGTGAGAGTAGAGTTTTCCATTAATTAAGCCCACTTACCTGGTACACTGCTGCATCCAGATTGCTAAGAGCTAGAAAAGCCATGTTGTTCTGAACAGCATACACTAGTGATGGCACACTTAATTTCATCAGTTCTTTGGGGCTTCCCAAGACGTTTTCACTTAGAGATGCCTTGAATCTACCCAGACTACCAGTTTCTCTTTGAAAACAAAACAGGGAGATGGGAGAGTGGTGAGAAAGCAAATTAAAGAGCATTCTTTTAATAAGATGCTTTCACACAAAGGTAACTATATTAAGTTTACTGATGTAGCTGAGCACACTTTAAAAATAATTTTCAGCTAATTTTGGACGTACTTAAACACATCAATGGAGCATTCCCATTTAAAAAATTAAAATGTCTACTTAGAAAAGTATAACTAGATTTATGACCATCAATCTCTGGTCAAAACTCTAGGACTTTCTCAATATATTAAGTAATAAGATATGAGGAAACAAAATTATTGATAAACTGTCTATAAAAAATCCTATTCCACTTTAACCATATTGTGTCAAGTTCACTCTGGTTTTTTATTTTTATTTATTTATTTTAGTAATGGGGATTGAATCCAGGGGCATTCTACCTCTGACCCTACACCCCACCTCTTTTTATTTTTATTTTGAAACAAAATCTCACTAAGTTGCTGAGGTTGGCATTCAAACTTCCTGTATCAGCCGCACAATACTGGGAGTATAGCTGTGTGCCACTGTCCCCAGCCTTTTTTTTTTTAATTGGTTGGGCTTATTAACCATATTTAATTTTTTTTTCAAATTATAATGAATTTGAAACACAAACAAAAGGAAAAGGATATAGTATTTAAAGAGATTATTTATTGTAGAAATCAAGTGATCAGATCAATATTGTATGTTAATTCAGTGCCTATGAAGTATAAAAATTTTAATTTATATATAAACAGTTTCCTAAAATTCAAGTCTAACTTTATAATTCTGTAGGGAATATGAATAATTTACTATCTCCAACAAAAGTAACCTCTATCTATAATGTACAAAAAAGTGTACTACTTGACTGCATAGCTGATCATGCATGCTTTCAACTATTCTTATTTTTACTCAGGAGAACTGGCTAATCTGGCTCATATTTTTTTTACTATAAATCAACTCATTTATTTCCTGAAAATAAAAATAAAATAAGCATCAATATTCCCCCAAAAAGTGTCTCATCAAAACTTTTATAAATGCAGCTCACAATACCCTTACTAGGACCAAAAAACTTTATTGGTAAGATAAGTCTATTTTATGATAACAACCTTTGTATTTTGGGTTAACATATTAGAAACAATAGTTGCAAACTGAAATTTTCATAGTTAAATACTGCAAAAATAATTACCTAAGGTCTAAGGACCAAAATCTGTCATGCTAAATTGATTACCTGTGCCTATACTGTTCTACATTAACTGCAGAACATCCTACGCACTAAGGCCACATAAACAAAATACATCTTATTTACAGATTTTTTTCTACTGCCAAATTCAACACCCTCTGCACTACAGTGGTAAAGCCTATATGCTGCAGAGCTGGACATGATGGTGCATGCCTGTAATGCCAGTTCTTTTTTTTTTTTTTTTTTTTTTTTTTTGTGGGTCTGGGGATGGAACCCGGGCATTCGAACTCTGAGCTACACCCCCAGCCCTATTTTTTATTCTTTATTTTGAAACAGGGTCTCACTAAATTGCAAAGAGCCTCACTAAGTAGCTGAGGCTGTCCACAAACCACAATCCTCTGGTCTCAGCCTCCTGAATGCTGGGATAACAAGCATGTGCCACCACACCTGGCTTTGTAATGCCAGTTTTTGGGAGGCTGAAGACAGGAGGATTGCAAGTATGAGGACATGCCTCAGCAGCATAGTGAGACTCTCAGTAACCTAGCAAGACCCTGTTTCGAAACAATTTTTTTTTTTTTTTTTTTTTTTTTTTTTGCAGTACTGGGAATTGATCCCAGGGGCATTCTACCTCTGAGCTATAACCCCAGCCCTATTTTTTATTCCTTATTTTGAAACAGCTCACCAAGTTACAGAGGGCTTCACAAAGTAACTGAGTCTAGCCCCCAACCTGTGATCCTCCTGTCTCAGCCTCCTAAGTACTGGGATTACAAGTGTGAGCCACCACATCCAGCCAATTTTTTTTTTTTTTTTAGGTTCCTGGGATGGAACCCAGGGGCATCTACCTCTGAGCTACGCCCCCCGTCCTATTTTTCAGTCTTTTTATTTTTTCAAACAGGGTCTCACTGAGTTGTGAAAGGTCTCGCTAAGTAGCTGAGGCTGTCCATGAACCGAGATCTTTTGTTCTCCACCTCCCAAATGCTGAGATTACAAGCGTGGCCCACACCAGGCCAAAATTGTTTTGTTTTTAAAGGGCTGGGAGAGCCTAGCACAGTGGTGTACACTTGTAATCCCAGCATATGGGAAGCTGAAGAGGATCACAGGTTCACTACCAGCCTCAGCTACTTATGCACTCCACAGTCTAGTGAGACCCTGTTTAAAAAAAAAGAATGAAAGAAAAAAATTAAGGCGCAGGGAGTGGTGGCGCACGCTTGTAATCCCCGTGCTTGGGAGGCTGAGACAGTAGGATCGCGCAGATTCGAAGCCAGCCTCAGCTACTTAGTGAGGCTCTCAGCAACTGAGATTCTGTTTCCAAATAAAAATATAAAATAGGTCTGGGAGTATAACCTGGAGATAGAAGGCCTCTGGGTTCCACCCCCAGTACCACCAAAAAAAAAAAAAAAAAAAAAAAATAGGGCTGGGGTATAGCTTGGAGGTAGGTAGAATGCCCTGGGTTCTACCCCCAGTACCAAAGCGGGGGGGGGGGGGGGGGGGGGGCTGGGAATATAGCTCAGAGGAGTAGAATGCCAGAATGCCACTAGGTTCAATCTCCAATAAAATACACACACACACACACACACACACACACACACACACACACAACTATATGCTGCACAGTAATGTACATAGGCTGGTGGTTGACTACAAATTCCATCAGAAAAGAGGAAAAAATATCAAAAGAATTGCTCTACTGGACGATACATATAAGTTTCCCAAGTGTCTGAAGATTGGCTTTTAAAGGTTTGCCTCTTGTTCTCATTGTCTGGGTTTTTGTTTCTTTTGTGATGCTAAGGAAAGAACCCAGGGCATATGAAGTTAGCACTGAGCTACATCCCCCAGCCCTTAACTGCTTCTTAATACAAATCTAAGATGTCCTATATACTTTCCTAACATCCTAAACAGGGATTAAAGAACAGTTTTTCAAGAATGTTTTCTCCTTGATTATAAAATTAAAGAAAAAAAGATTTAAAAAAAAAACCCACAGGGTTCCAACCAAAGAAACCATCTTTAAGGATGATGTGTTAAAAATCATAATTGTACATATCACATAATGGCATAGATATAAACCTTATATATGGCATGCAATACAGAATACTCTTTTCACTATATTGTTAATTTAGTGTTCTTATAAAATGCTGACTTATACATTGATGTATCTTCAGAGTGGAACCTTAAAGGAACTACTGAGGTACTGTTTGTACAAATCCCCCATACTCTACCTCCTCCTGTGTCTATCTCCTACAAGTTTCTGCAAGCAAAATAATTATAGCATAACAGCTATTCTCCTTTCCCAAATTCCCAGCAATGGGAAATGCCATTTTACCTTCACCCCATAAAGATATAAATAAGCCTTCAGTGCAATCAATGACTATTTTGGCTATGCAGAGAGAGCTGGCCTCTGCCCTATCAAAATAGGGCACTTAAGGATCCAGTTACTACTCTTAACATCACATCTGCACCCATAATCAATGGTGTTGTGGTTCCTTTTCTGCCAAGACATCCTGCTGCCTCAGCATCTATGTGTTGAGAACCCCACTCCACATAGTTATTCGGCAAAAAAGCCCCGAGAAGGAGGTGTCGTCTCTGGCCAAAGTACCCCCCACTTTTAGATACTCTTCACTATTATTCCTTTTAACTTTCTACATGAATTGCTCCAGTGATGTGAAATTAGGACTATAAAAAGAAACTGAGTCCGTGGAAATAAACTCTCTAATAATTTGTCTAAACGTCCTTGGCTCTGCTCAACAATAATGAGAAACTGGCCAGAATTCAGGTACTGTGATAAGCACCCCAGCTGCAGCAATCACAAATGGCCTCCGACCTTCATCACTATCTATCAACTCTGGCAAAAGTAGCTCAGTTCAAAATAATTATTCACCCTTGAAATCCTGCCTAGAGACAGAGAGAAACCTTATGTGTAACCTTAAAGAAACAACTTAGCTACCCGAATACAATAGACCCAAAGAAAAAGACTATTAACTTTTACCTCAGTGTAAGCACTCCAGGAGATAGAAAAACTGGCCGCATAATTAGAAATAAATATTACAAAATAAAGGACAGACATTTTAAATATATATATGTATGAAGGAAAAGAAATACCGTAAGAGTAAGAAAAGTATTTTTGCATGAAGAAGAGCTTATCATAAGAAAGTCCCAACTGGGAAAGAAAGAAATTAGAAAGTTAGAAGCAGACTGCAGAGAGTTTGTGACAGGGAAGTGGATTCTTTTAATAGGCTTGTTGTTTAAAGAAGAGTGCTCAGCAGTTAAGGAAATACATCTGACAATTAGAACTAAGAACCTTGTGGTGTTGTTTGTGGTATTTTGTCTGCCAAACTGTGTTGTGAGTATGCTTAAGCTTTCAGATTTAGAAGATAAGGTACCAACACCTGAAAAAACTCCATCACATCCACCTGAATCACCACATTTCCCCACACTTGCTATATGAATTGAGCCCAAAAAGATGGAAAAGTTCCAGGAAAAGTTAAAGAAGATTCCCCGAGAAGCTCCCAAGCCTTGACTATTCTGGGAGGCTGCCACCTGGAACTGCTTATCTACAAGACCTTGGGACCTTGGAGAGAAACAGGAGTTAATTCTTCAAAGGCCAACAGCCAGCTGAAAGACCCTCCCCCCTTTCTCTTAACTTTACTGGTGAAGTGTATAAATTTCTTGGGGTTTTCATAATAAAGTGTCATTGGCTCAAGAAGCCTTTGTCCACCTCAGGTTCTTTTCCAAAGCGTCGTAACTAAAAACTTAAGGAATTCATAGAGGGGAAAGAACTGCTGCAGATAAGAATCTGCAGAACGTTGCCTGCCTTTTGTCCCATCTTTCTGAGGCCCCCGACCGCTAGTGGACTTGCCCCCCACAGGACTGAACCCGCCGGTAACACTTTTCTACCTGTCACTTTTCTTTCTTACCTCTTCTTCACCTACTTTTTCAGCTTTCAAATGAAAAGAAGAGCTTATGAAACACATTAGCTGCCAGGTGAGAACTCTCCCTCCACGTGCCAAGCCAGTGCAGTGTGTCAAGATCAGCCTCCAGGTCTTCTCTTTCAGCCATACCTCTCCTGTTAGCTGGATGCTTAGAAGCTTTTTTTTTTCATAGCCAGGAACATTTGGATATCCTTTCTGGCTCCTTCTCTAAGCAGATATTAGAGGAGCCAAGTTATGCCAGAATGTGAGCTACTGAGAAGCTCAAATTTCACTGCAGTACCTTAGACTTATAGCACTATTATATAATTACAAGAGTTGAAATAAGTTACCGATGCTAAAAGAACAAAAGAATAGTAGAAGCCTTAAAGAGTAAGCTGAGCATGGCACACTTATAATCCCAGTACTTGGGAGGCTGAGACAGGAAGATCGCAGGTTTGCAACCAGCCTGGCCATCTGCAATTTAGTGAGTCTCTGTTTCAAAATAAAAGAATAAAATAGGGCTGGAGGTGTAGCTCAGAGGTAGAATATCCCTGAGTCCCATCCCAGTACCACAATAAAAGGAGTAAATTGTTAAAATTAATCATATTAAATCCTACTTAAATTGATTTGTGAAGACTATAGCTCTTGCCAAGTGTGGTAGGCTCATGCCTGTAATTTTAGTACTTGGGAGGCTGAGACAGGAGGATCACAAGTTCAAGGCCAACCTTAGCAACTTAGCAAGACCCTGTTTTAAAATTTAAAAAAAACAATTTTTAAAAAGGGCCAGAGGTATAACTCAGATAGAATGCCCTTGTTCAACCCCCAGTACCAAAGGGAAAAAAGAGAGAATATAGCTATTTAGCTTTATTCACTAAAGTTTAAAAAAAAATCATAAAAAGAGTAATATATGTACCAGAAAGTACTACTATACCATCTATCCTTTTCTTTTACTATTAAGGGGACAAAAATAAACAATTCTAAATATATTATAGGCTTTGCCAGGCAGTGGCACACACCTGTAATCCTAGTACTTGGGAAGATGAAACGGAAGATCGCAGGTGCAGGTGCGTGGCTAACCTCACCAATGTAGCAAGGCATACAGCAACTTAGTGAGACCCTGTTTCCAAATTTTAAATTTTTAGAAATAGGGCTGGAGGTGTAGCTCTGGCAGAATGCCCCAGGCTTCAATCCCCAGTACCAAATAAATATAGTCAAGTAAGTAAATATAAACTATAGCCTTAACTATACTACAAAAGGAATAAGTAGAAACTAAAAAACATTTTTCCTGACTTCATGTTTTCTTGGAAATCAAATCACAAGCACCTTTGTGAGGCACCTTTTGATATCAATTAATTACATTTAGTTGTATAAGTGACTTTGATTTAAAAAGAAAAAAAAGCATGTACAATCAAAAAAAGCTTCTTAGATGCAGTCTTTTATCCTATTAAGTTTCCCACTTGAATGACTGGGTTTCAAAAAAAAAACTTCCAGGCCCCCCCAAAAAAAAATTATTATTTTTATCACTGAAATAGGATCTACGTGCAACCTTTTATTACTTGAAGAAATCCTGAAGCTCCAGGTTGATGCAGAGACTCAACTGCTGCCTCCCACCCCACCCCACCCCACCCCCAATTTTCTTATCAATCAGCAAAAACCAGTTCCTTCTGATCTGTGTTTAGTCAAGAGTGGGCCTCTTTCTTCCAACTCCTGATCTGATGAGAACTACTAGGAGGCATCAAATCCTTGGCTTGGTTACCAAGGTACTGTGGAAAACAGTGCAGCAGAAGTTACCCCCAACTTAGGAAATCTAACTTTTGTTACAAATTACTATCTGCAAAGTTTAGTAAAATTAACTCATATAGTTTTTTTTTGTTTTTTTTTTTTTTTTGGTGGTACTGGGGGTGGAACCCAGGGGCTTTCTACCCCCGGGCTACACTCCCAGACCTATTTTATATTTTATTTGGAAACAGAGTCTTGCTAAGTTGCTGAGAGCCTCACTCAGTAGCTGTGGCTGGCTTTGAACCTGAGCGATCCTCCTATCTCAGCCTCCCAAGTGCAGGGATTACAAGCGTGCTCCACCATGCCCAGCAACTCATATAAAATTTGTAAGGGCTAGGTACAAAAACCAATAATGAAGTCAACTTGGCAAAAATATCTGTTATACAAAGGCACATGATTTTTACATTCTCCCCAGGACCCTTAGCCCATCATAGCATGGGTATGAAGAGGTAGTTAAAATGTAAACCTAGGAAATAATATATAGGACTAGAAAATCTATAACAAAGATATTTGGCCACTATCTTCATGATTGTATACAATACTAGGAAACAGTATAAGAACCTTCTCTGATCTTAATATGAAAAAGCAGTTCAAAGACCTAAGATGTATTTGGTTTATTACTAAGACACACCCAAAGTATAGGTACATTAACATTACATTTACACATCCTGCTTGGGTTATTTAGTCGTTACAGAATGTGGTGAACAGCAAATAATGAAAAGTTGACTTTGTTCTAAGGCAATGCAAAAGTGTCTTACTTCCTTTTCTTCATAACACAGACATTTAAATCTGCATTGCAATGTTAACAGATGTCACAGAGCTTAAGTGCAGCACAGAGCTCAGAAGCAATTTTCCTGTAAACTTTAATAGTAATTCATTTTATGAATAAATGTATTTTTTAAATGTCATACTGTTTTATATTTCAAACTATAGCTTAGCAACTTGGAACTTAAAATTCAAATATTAAAAAGTCTTATTCAGAGCTTTTTTAACTATATGCTGAAACTAATCTGCCCCACTCCCCAAAAAGAGAATTTACTTATTTCCCTTTCAATTTAAAAAATAATCTGACATAATCACACAGATGTATAATAGAATATATGTAAAGATAACCATTACGTCTTGGTTTTGTAATAGCAGAAGACTAGAGACAACCCAAATGTCCATCAACAGAGACTGGAACATATGATACATCCATATAATGGAACACCACGCCACTTTTAGAGAGACAGACAGATTTCTAAGGTACTGACATGAAACATAAGTGCAAAAGAGTAAAGTGGCGTACAGTGTATATAGTATATATCACACAGCGCCCAGCAGTCTCTTGCACATAGCTAAAATGATCAATTAGACCACATAAGCCGAATTTATCAAAGTAATATAGCTATCCACTAATTTCTCTCAACACCCTCTTTCTTTTCTTGCTGTTCTAACTTCTGATGGAATTAAAAATAATTTCATACCCCAAAATTATAAGTAATTTCAACAATTATAAGTAAAAGCAACAGGAAATGGGGAATCCTAAATTAAGTGCAAACAGAAACCAAAAGGCCTGTCGTTATTTCAAACGACTAACAAAATTCTACTGAAAAGGAAAAAGAATACCAAATATTCTAAAACTGTATTTTTACTATACGCTCAAAAAATAAAAGCAAAGAACTACAAATACTGAACTTCACTTAGTAAGTTTGTTTTTTTCATAGGTATGTATTAGAAATTCTAGAGCTGCTTATTCTAGGATTGGGCAAATAAAAAACTTGAAGATAATGAAAGCCAGACTCATTGCCACTGGAGAAAGTAAAGGAAGGAGAAGGCTAGAAACCCCAGGGGTGCCGAATCATAATTACAGGTATCAACCAGTTTATAACCCTGTGACAGAGAGAGAAGTAGAGGCAGGTGTGTGTGTAGACATACTTTCCTACTTCTGTCTGCTGAAGGGATGTGGAAGGAAGGATACTGCAGTAGTCATGTATATACCACACCTAGTGTAGATTGTGATTTCTAAATACCATTCTGGGAATTAAAAAAAAAATAACAAGGAATCCTTGAAGAAATGTATGATCTCAGGGTTGCAGCAGGCAAAGTACAAAATAAGCCTAAAACAACTTGCTGCATTACAAAGGAACTATTTAGAGACAAATGAAAATATGGAGAGGGGGGAAAAAGAAGGAAGAGACCCCTCTGTCCCAAATCTGGAACAGTTTGAGCAACAAAAGGATAATAGTGGATTCTGATCTACAGAGTAACATAATCCATGGAGGAGGGCCTCTTTACAGAAGAATACCAGCTAATAAGTGTATAGGGATAATGGAATATTAGGGAATAAATGGGATATTAGGAATTACCATTTGACAGTATTCATGAACAATAAAACTAATGGGTGAAAGTGGGCTGAGAAAGGATATTTACTGTCTCAAACTATCTCATCACAAAAACTTGTTAATTATAAAAATGAAATTGGCAATTTTATACAGAGAAACCTAACTGGCACTACCTTAATCAAAAAATCAAACATCAAGAGGAATAGGACTAACAGATACATACACCAAGGACACCTCATTTCTGTGCTATTCTTAACAAAAAAAAAACATTAAATTTAATCATAAGGCATTCAATTAACATAATTTGAAAGATACTCTGCAAAATAAATGACCTATGCTGCTCAACAGTGTCAAGGACACATGATTAAAAAAGGTTGAAGAACTGCCTGACACTGAAGAAAGGGAGAGACATGACCACCAAATGCAGAGTGTGGTCCTGAAATGGGCTGCAATCCATAAAAAAAAGAATTGTTTTTGCTAGGCAAAACATCAGTGGGACAATTGGCAAAATTTATCAAAGATCTATAATTTAGATAATGGTATTATTCTATTAGTACTGCTATCTCAATTTTGAAAATTTTATTGTGATAAGAGAATGTCCTTGTTCCAAGAAAACAGACACCAAAGAATTACCAAAGAATTTAAGGATGAAGAAACATCTTGTCCAAATCTTACTCTCAAATCAGAAAAACTTATTTATATGCACATACAAATACATATACAGAGAGAATATTGTGTTTCATGTGCTATGAATCAAGTATTTGTTTGAACACTCTCTTCCCCCAAAATTTGTATGTTGAAGTCCTACTCCCAATGTGACTGTATTTGGAGCCTTGAGTCTAGGTGAGATGGGGAAGGTAGAGCCCCAGGATGGGATCAGCACCTAGTAGAGGGAGAGACCAAAGCCCCGTCTATCATGTGAAGAAACCACAGAAAGGAAGCTGTCAGCAGACCAGGGGAAGGGCCTTCATCAGACACCTAAACTGCCAGCACTGTGATCGTAGACTTCCCCAGACTGCAGAACTATGAAACAGAAATTTGTATTGCTTATGCCACCCAGTCTATGGCATTGTGTTGTAGCAGTCTGAAGACATCTAAAATAATGTTATCATTTGGAAATAATAGCAGCCTTAATTAAGACATATAGTAAAGTGTTAACATATGGAAATAAGAGAACAAAATAAAATTATTGAAACTATTGAAATGTCTAGAAATACTAAGTGCTTATCTTTGTCCTTCCTAACCAAAAGGCCTCTCAATATTTCACTGTTCTGAAAAGTGCATAATTTGACATTTAAAACTTGTCTTCTAATCCTGTCATTACCAGTTACTTTCTCAGAACCTTTGGCAAATTAAAACTTCCCTCAGCCTAAGATTTCTCCTAAGAAAAGAGGAAATAATAGCTACAGATAAAACTGTAGTTAACAAGAATGAAATAAATATTAGCTATATTTACCTACACATTCCTCTCACCTTTCTCTGAGGTGGGACATAGAACAGTGTTTCTTTTTGAGAGGCTGAGACAGGAGGATCGCACAGGTTCGAAGCCAGCCTCAGCTACTAAGTGAGGCTCTCAGCAACTTAGTGAGACCCTGTTTCCAAATAAAATATAAAATAGGTCTGGGAGTATAGCCCAGAGATAGAAAAGCCCCTAGGTTCCACCCTCAGTACCACCAAAAAAAAAATAAACAGTGTTTCCTTAACCCCAGCCCTGTGGTAGCCTGCCACTCTTAACTGCAATCATCCTGAATGACTAGGGTAGTACATTTAGTCGCTACAGTCTTAAAGGAGGATGTTTGGCACTTAACCTATCATTCTGACACTGATTAACAATTGGCATTCTTCAGTGTATTGTTATTTGTGTTCTAAAAAAAAAAGAAAGCGGGCATCTGTTCATGAGGTTTTTAAAAATGTATTTTTCATAGTAGCCCCACAAAGAGACATTATTCTGTTTTTTTCTGGGGCAATTTTAGCTTATAGCAATATTTTAAGTAGTTTCTCATATTTATTACTCAGTTTTCTTGGTGATCACACCAAATAATGCGTCTCTGCCTTTTGTTCTTTACCACAACCTTAAGTAAAATGTAATTTTTCTTTTCTTTTTTTTTTGTGGTAGTGGGAATGGAACACAGGGGCATTCTACCTCTGAGCTACCCCCCCAAACCCCAACCCTCTTTTTTATTCTTTATTTTGAAACAGGGTCTCCCTGAGTTGCAAAGGGCCTCACTAAGTAGTAGCTGAGGCTATCCTCGAACCACTATCCTCCTGTCTCAGCCTCCCAAATGCTGGGATTACAAGCATGAGCCACCACGCCCGGCTTTTACTTTTCTTCTAAAGAAATAAAAATAAAAAAGTCCACAATCTTGATTACTCCAATATATATCAGGTATTCTTTATTGAAATCAGACTCTATTTCATCTAAGAAGATAGATACTCCCAAGATTTTCAACTAAATTGTATTTACGATTTTTAATTCTTTTTAATTTTTATTTATTTATGGTACTAGGGATTGAACCCAGAGACAGTCTACCCCAAAATATACCTCCAGCCCCATTTTATTTCTTATTTGGAAACAGGATCTTACTGGGTTCCTGAGAGCCTCCCTAAATTGCAGAGACTGGCTTTAAATCTACAATCCTCCTGTCTCAGCCTCTCAAGTACTAGGATTACAAGCATGTGCCACCACACTCAGCGAATTCTCTTTTAAATATTATAAATACCTAGGGTGAAGAAAAAATTGGGGCTTAGAGTTAAAATATTATTTTCCAGTGTTTTAGCAAGCCAACAATACTCTTTAGTCTACGATGGTTTTACCATACTAATGTGAATGTTAGGATACCCATTCCTTAGGGATTACAACCTTCTATACTTCTACCCTAAAGAACGGATAAAAGGGAAGAATCCTAGAGAAAGGGAGCTAGGCACGGTGACAAAGGCCTGTAATCCCAGTACTTGGAAGGCTGAGATAAGAGGATCACAGGTTCAAGACCAGTCTCAGCCATTTAACAAGACCCTGTTTCAAAATAAAAAATAAAAATTGGGCCGGGGGTGTAGTTCAGAGGAACACCCCTGAGTTCAATCCCCAGGACCACAAGATAAAATAAACAAAATAGGACTGTGGGTATAGTACAAGAGAATACCCCGAGTTGAGTCCTCAGTACCACACATACCAAAAAAGGGATCATAGCCATTTGGCCTAGACTGTCATCACAGGTTCTGTCCAAATAGGATTCCCTAATTATAGAAACCCTCTTCTGCCTCAAATCCTGACAAGAGACTGGCCATTCATTTAAAACAAGGGTACTATAATTTGGGTGCTGACAAACCCTAAAGGCACATATGTTAAAGGCTGTCTCCAACTTGGCATCACTAGTGATAGAACCTTGCTGATCCATTTGGTCAAGTCAGTTTGTTAGAGATGGCATTCATCCCTTTCCAGGCTCAAAGTTCTCTTACACACATTAAAAAAAAAAAAGTATGTCTGACTAGACTTCAGAGCTCTAAACGCTCACTGGAATTACCCCTGGAGATACAACTGCCTGTGCTTAAATTCTTGGCACCCAAAGATCCTAATTTGCCTAATTTGCACACTTGACTGAAGTCATGTTGACCCCAGCACGCTTAACTCTTCACAAAGTTCTAAGGCACTGCCTCAGACCAGAATGCCTCTTGTGATTTCTTAAACAAGGTAACTTCCATTTGTCTAAAGTTTAGACTCTGTTTAGACTGTAAGCAAACTGTTTATAGAGTCTAAATAGACTATACATATTATTACATGTTTCTACTTATATTAGCTCTGGAGTTTCTGGTTATCCTGTCTAGAGAAAGTAATCATTAGAGCATATGGAGTCGAATTACATTGCAAATATAAATATTTTTACAAAGTCACTCTTTTTATTGATCTCTTAATCTCACAACATTAATATAATAGGACTTCTCTTCTGAATTTCAGACCCATTTAATCCAACTGTCTGTTTTCCAAGTCTATTTGGATAACTCAATGTCATTAAAAACTTTACATTATACCTAGTCAGAATTAAATGGCTGGTATCTTCCTCAAATCTGTTTTTATTCTGTCTCAGGGAAAAACAAAAAACAAATAAACAAAAAACTACAAATTTGTTTATACTAGGAAACCTTCAGATTACCTTTGAAACTATCCCTTCTCCCACCTATTATAGTTGATCCTCCTTATCCATAGACTCTGAATTCTCCTACTCTCTAAAATTTATTTGTAACTCCCTAATCAATACTTGCAGTGCTTTTATAGTCACTGGCAGTCAGGCACAAGACTGCAACAATGGTTGTCACCCAAACACACATTCCAGCAGAGGCTGAACAAGGCAATAGCCTGCCTTCTGGTTTCAGCTCTCAGAACGTAGACAAGTGCAAACTAGTACCACATTTCTGCATTTTTGTGCTTTTTGTTGATTTTGCTGTTTAAAATGCACAGTAATAAAGTGCTACCCAATGTTCTAAGTGTAAGAAGGCTATAACATTATGAAGAAAATACATGTGATAAACTTTAATCAAGCTTGAATTATAATGCTGATGATGAGTTCAATGATAATAATCAATAAAATATGATGTTAGCCTTCTGTTACCTTTACAAAATTCCTTAGGTAATCACCTTATATGAGAGGATTTATTCTGGCTCACAGTTTTGGAGGTTTCAGTCCGTGATCAGTTGACCCCTTGCTTTGGGCTGGGCAGCACATCACGGTGGGAGGTGTGGCAGAATAAAGCCACTCACCTCATGGACAGGAAGCAAAAGAGAATGAGGGGATTCCCACAACCCACTTCAAGGACACATCCCAGTGATCTAACACTCCCACTAAGCCCACCTTAAAGGTTCCACCACCTCCCAAGAGCACCATGCTGAAGACCAAGCCTTTAACACATGGGCCACCACTAGGGGACATATAAGATCCAAATTATAGCACTGAATAAAGTTTCTTTAAACTGAAACACACACAAAATAAGGCTATGTATTGATCAGTTGAAAAAAATTATCAAAGACTCAATGGAAGCCTAACCTGTATTTCTCCTAGGAGTAACATTTTTATATTTACTAATTAGTAAATTTATATTTACTAATTATATTTAGTCACCACCAGTATACAGAGCATAACTCCTTTGAATAATGAGAACTGACTATGTATACAAACCCAATGCTAAATCCTAGTGATAGAACCTCCAGAGTATAACTCAAATCCATAAACTTCTCTTCATAACCTGTGCTGCTATTTTAGGCTTTTAAAAAGTTTCCCTTCTTCCAACTCTTACACATTGTACTTCCGATTTTTCTATCCCATATTCATTTCAGGGGCCAAAGTGACTCGTAGCAAAATTATTTGTCATGTTAGTTTCCAATTTAAACTCTTCATTGATTTCCATATATATATATTTTTTTTTAACTTTTTTTTTGGTGGTACTAGGGGTGGAACCCAGAGGTTTTCTACCTCCAGGCTATATACTCCCAGACCTATTTTATACTTTACTTGTAAACAGGGTCTCACTAAGTTGCTGAAAGCCTCACTAAGTAGCTGAGGCTGGCTTTGAACCTGTGCGATCCTCCTGTCGCAGCCTCCCAAGCGCTGGGATTACAAGAGTGTGCCACCACGCCCAGCTGATTTCCTAATATATTTGAAATCGAATCCATGATCTTTAAAAGGCCCCTAAGATTATTCTTGATACTCTGATGAGCTTTCCTGCTTCACTTTAGCACTGCTCCCCTCTCATGCCACTCCAGATATACTCATGGGCTATTGTTTAAAAAATCAAGGTGTAGTGGCACATGCCTGTACTGGAAAGGCTGAGACAGGAGGATTACGAGTTCAAGACAGCCTCAGCAACTTACTGAGACCCTTACCAACTTAGCAAGACCATTTCAAAGTAAAAAATAAAAAGGGCTGGAGACAAAGCTCTGCAATAGAATGCCCTTGAGTTGAATCCCTAGTGCCAAAAAAAAAAAAGAATTTTTCTACCCCAAAAAGTTCAAACAGTGTTCTCTTTGCCCTATCTGCTCTTTTCTTACCTAACTTCTATTCAATCTTTATATCTAGGTTTAAGTGTAACTTCCTCAGAGAGGAGTCCTTCTGGTCCTACTGGAGGCCCTCTATTATACTTGCTCTTAGTACCCTCTACTTGTTTTTCATAACACCACCAATTTATTATAATATCTGGTTCTCCAATAAACTATAAGCTCCATGAAGGCAGAACTATGTCTTTTAGTTTACAACTATACTTCTTGCATCTAGTGTTGAGGTCCTAGATGGGGGCTTGATAAATATTTGCTAAGTAAATGAATGAACCTGATCTCCCTACTAAATCTTTGTGCGTTCGTGTGTGTGTGTGTGTGTGTGTGTGTGTGTGTGTGTGTGTGTGTGTGTGTGTGTTACTGGTATCAGGGCCTTACACATGCTAGGCAAGCATTCTACCACTAAGCTACATCCGCAGCCCTTCTTTTTTATTTTGAGACATGGTCTAAGTTGTCCAAGCTGATCTCAAACACTCAAGAAATGCTTATTGTCTTCATTATATTCCTCTGAAACAGAAGTCAACCAATTTTTTTCTATTAGGGTCAAATAGTAAATACCTTAGGCTTTCTGATCCAGTCTCTGTTACAAGAGAAAAAAGCAGGGGGCTGCATTCGATCTGTGGGCCAAGTTTGCCAAACCCTGCTCTAGAGTGGGTTTTTTTTTTTTTTTTTTTTTTTTTTTTGCGGAACTCAGAATGGAATCCAGGGGTATTCTACCTCTGAACTACATCCCCCAGCTCTATTTTTTTATCCTTTATTATAAACTGAAACAGGGTCTCATTGAGTTGCAAAGGGCCTCACTAAGTAGGAGCTGAGGCTGCCTTTGAACCGCAATCCTCCTGTCTCCCAATGCTGGGATTACAAGCCTCCCAAATGCTGGGATTACAAGCGTGAGCCACCACACCCAGCTCAAGAGTGGGGTTCTTTAACCTCAGCATTACTGACATTTGGGGCTGGATAACTGTTGTAGAGGACTGTTCCGGATATTGTAGGTGTTCAGCAGCACTCCTGGACTCGGACATCAAAAATAGCTTCTCCAGGGTGAGATCACCCCTAAGCTGAGAAACACTTCCCAAGAGCAATCAAATGTAAAAAGATGTAATTTGAGTTTCTTTTCTGTTTGTTGTTGCTTTCCATGTGGGCTTATACTTATTTATTAATATATTTTTTCACTAAACAAATGGGGACTAACTATATAAGATGAGGTTGAGGAAGAGGTCAGGCAGTAATGTTTGAGCAATATTCTAAAGGAATTTTTAAGTGATTATTATATATACTGTTGAAAACACAGAAGGAAATGAACAATCATCCTTGCCTGAAATAAATTTAGGAGCTCAACTTCTCTTGAGTACAAAACCCATCTTGGAAAGATTAGCTTCAAATCTCAAAGTCCTCAATCTGATTTCTTAGTCACAAGTTGGAAGACTCTCAGCCTTTAGTTACGGAATCATTCTCCATAAGCTACTTAATATTTTTTACTCTTGTTTTGAGTTGCATTGTCCCAGATAATAAAAAAAATACAAAATTGTCCATATATGTTGTTGACTGAATCTAAGTGCCTCTCTCCCTCTAATTTATTGGTGCATTGTAATCATACGTCTTGATGAGGTACAGAATGGTAGAGGCATACATGCACATACCTTAAGTGGAAAAATAATCATTTAACACACTACAGGTAATTATACTTACTTTGCTAAAAGTCCCACACTTAGAAATAACTTTATAACTTCTGTGATACACACAGCTGTGGTTGAAAAGTAGAGTTCTTTGTCTGTTGTCCTCGTGTATCTTAAAGCTATGGTATAAGCTGCAGCCACCAGGGTCATCACTGTCAAGCAGTATAACTTAAATAGTAAAGTGATATTTTCTGGAAAACATGTGCAACAAAAATATTATTTAGTAGACAATATTATGTATGTGAAAACTAAAAGATAGCCCTAAACACTTGCTAATTTCCAGCACAAAATATATTTTAAAGCCTACAACATTTCTTTCTTTCTTCCTTCCTTTCTTTCTTTTCTTTTTTTTTCTTTTGTGCTACTAGGGATGGAACAAGGGGCATTCTCCCTCCAAGCTACACCCCAGCCCTATTTTATTCTTTATCTTGAAACAGGGTCTCACTAAGTTGCTGAGGGCCTCACAAGTTGCTGAGGCTGGCCAAGAACCTGCAATCCTCCTGTCTCAGCCTCCCAAGTACTGAGATTACAAGCATGCATCAGCCTGCACCTCTAGCCCATGACATTTAAAATCCTATTTCAAAACACTTTCTAACTACATGAACACAAAGCAATGAAACAAACCTCACTTTGAATATTAATGCCAGTTAGGCATCCCAACTCCAAGATTATGTGGCATACTGATTCTAAGATGTTCTTTACTACATAATTACCTTTATGATTAAAAACTTGTGAAAGCAAAGCATGAATGTAATTGCAATACATATTCCCAACTTAAAGATTATTAGAGACCTTTATCAAAATCAAAACTTATATTTATCCTCTTGGTTTGCTGCATTATAACAAAAAATAATTCAACACCAGTGAGTATTAAGAACAAAGTTCACCATGGTGACGCACACTTGTAATACCAGCATTCAGGAGGCTGAGACCAGAGGACTGCAGTTCACAGACAGCCTCAGCTATGTAGCCAAGCCCTTGGCAACTCAGTGAGACCCTGTTTCAAAATTAAACAGACTAAAAAAAATAGGGCTGGGGTGTGGCTTGAAGGTAGAATGCCCCTGAGCTCCATCCCCGGTACTGAAAAAAAAAAGAAAAAAAAAAGTTCACCAGGCATAGTGGCACAAACCTGGAATCCTAGTACTTGGAAAGCTGAGTCAAGAGGCTCACAGGCAGCTTCAGCAACTTAGCAGGCCCTTTGCAATGTAGTGAGATACTATTTCAAAATAAAAAAAGGGTTGGAGATATAGTTCAAAGGTAGAATGCCCCTAGGTCCAATTCCTAGTACAACAAGAAAAAAAAAAAAAAAAGAATAAAGCTCTATGAAACTTGAAATGCAGCAAGTACACAACTTACAGACTTGAATTGAGAGCTGCTTACAAGTGTATCTGAGCAGCAGGGACCACTCAGGCACAGAGCCAGTCCAATACCTTGATAAAACCAAGCACTGGGATACCAGATTTCTCCTGGACTTCCTACTCTCATACTGCCATCATCCAAGGCTCAAACTATTTCTTTTCAAGACAAATTAAATTAAGGATATCACATAAGATATTTATGTAACAAAACAAATTTCCGCAATTTTTTATAACAAAGTACAGTGCTTTGTAATATACATTACCACTAATGGGAAGATTGGATTTGAAGGAGACACCATTTTGTTTACTGAAGTGTTCAAAGACAGTGTTCTGTCATCAACTCTGTTGTAATGTTCATATATAAAAACCACTTTTAGCTCAGAGTTATACAAAAATAAGCAACAGGCTGATCTAGCCAGGGACTCAATACTTTGCCGACTCCAGGTTAAGAATGACAGAGACAAGCTAAGGGTGGTGGGGCACACTTGTAATACCAGTACTTGGGAGGCTGAGACAGGAGGATCTCAGATTCGTGGGCAGCCTCAGCTTCTTAGTGAGGCCCTCTGCAACTTAAGTTTCAAAACAAATAAATAAAAATAGAGCTGGAGGTACAGCTCAGTGGCAGCAATAGGCTGCTACTACTATTACCCTCTGTGCTCGATGTGCTTTTGTTCACTGTTTTGGAGGCCTAGCCACAATCTGAAGGTGATTTTCATGGGAAAATAGGTGTTTCAAACAGAATACCTTTAAATCAGGTGACATATATAATAATTTAACAAGTAAACAGGTCCTTTCATATAAGTATTTCCCCCTGGGTAGATTAATGAATAATTTGTAAATTGTCACATTTTTAAAATTACATCAGGTCTTAATTAATAAGTAATATGGTAGAACAGAAGAAATACAGCTTGTAACTGCCTAACCTTTCTTTACAAAAGACCTGACAAGACAAAAAGCAATGTTTAAAAGGAAGTGAAGGAGAACACTACAGTACTCCCTTTGTTCTAAAACTTTCCTATATGGGAGGAAAAGTAATTTCAAAAATAAACAGCCATAACCTTTCATTAATCAGTAGAGGAGAAAGCCCGTCCCTAAGGAGGGGAGAACAAGTGACACTGTTGCTTATGTTTATATGGCCTAAAGGTCAGGATGGTTTTACATTTTTAAATACTTGAAATATTTTAAATAACATTTTATGATGCATAGAGTTATATAAAAAATCAAATTTCAATATGCACAAATGAAGTTTTTTAGAACACAGCCACACTTGCTGGCTTCCAGATTGGTTTAGCTGCATTTTGCCCCACAACTGCAGGGTCTAGTTATGACAAAGACCATCAACTCTTTATAGGAAGTTTGCCCACCAATGCCCTAGATTATCAAATTTCATAAACAAAAGAAGTTAGGGCTGCCTAAGTCAAATCTACTTTATTTTAGCTATTATTTTGTGAATGTTTAAAAACTAAACCTAAGGGCTGGGCATGGTGGCACACGCTTGTAATCCCAGCACTTGAAAGGCTGAGACAGGAAGATCACATAGGTTCAAAGACAGCCTCAGCTACTTAGTGAGGCTCTCAGCAACTTTTAGTGAGACCCAGTTTCCAAATAAAGTATAAAATAGGTCTGGGAATATAGCCCGGAGGTAGAAAGCCCCTGGGTTCCAACCCCAGTACAAAAAAAAAAAAAAAAAAAAAAACTAAACCTAATATTTATAGCCTACAAATATATTCTGACCTACATTAATTTTGCCATCAACTTTTAAAAAATACTGATTTGCATAGTGATTATATGCAATACATATATACATATATATAACTCAAAATAACTAGAGTAGAAAAATAACAAAATAAATTTAGACATTTGTAAAATACGTGGGACTTTGGTATATAATGCCAAGTGCTGTGTCCATATATGTTACTGTCACTCTGAACTAATTATGATATAAGACTACAATGCACCAATAAAAGTAGATTCTAAAAAAAAAGGAACATTTCAACTTTTAGAAATAATGTTTTAAGCCAGGTATGTTAACACACACTTGTAATCCCAGTATGTGGGAGCCTGAGACAGGAGGATCGCAGGTTCATGGCCAGCCTCAGCTTAGCGAACCCTCCACAACTTAGTGAGACCCTGATTCAAAATAAAGAATAAAAAATAGGGCTGGGGGGGGGAGCTCGGAAGTAGAATGCCCCTGGGTTCAATCCGCAGTACTGCAAATAAATAAATAAATAAATAGTGTTTTAGTCCAACACCTGTAATCCCAGTACTTGCGAGGATGAGACAGGAGGGTCGCAGGTTCCAGGTCAGCATCAGTAACTGAGCAAAGCACAAAGCAACTTAGTGAGAACCTGTTTCAAAATACAAAATAAAATGTGGCTGGGGGTATGGCTCAGAGGTAGAATGCTCCTGGGTTCAACATTCAGTACCAAAAAAGTATTTTAAGTATGATTACCTCTGACATTTCCATTTGCCATTAGATCAAAATATTTCTTCTTCATAAAGTTTCCAGTATGAAATCTCAATTATTAGGAATTTCAACTTTTTTAGGGTAATATAAAATGTCCATGGCATGTAATCACTTTAAATTTTTCATTTATGGATACTGGAATTTGAATTTTATGTAATTTTCCTGTGTCACAAAACATTAACATCTTTCAACTACTTAAAAGTGTAAAACCATTCTGAGCTTGCACCCCAAATAAAAAACGAGCAACAGTGTCACTTACTCACAAAATCCAAATCATAACCCAGGCACATAACTACAAACCTAGCTCACAACTCAGCAGGCAGTCACATAATAAAGCTGTTTTACTGCCTGCTTCTCACAAAGTTCCCTTTTGCTCTCACAGTATTTGTTTCTGTGTGGGAAATGTCCCTGAAGGAAGCTTACAGTCCAGAGTCATACATTTTTTCAGTTATATCTTATGGGTGATGATCTATTTGTAATACCTGATCCCAGATAAATCCTTTATATCATAAGCTATGGAAACTGTACTTGTGTTAGGATTATATATCTCTACATATAAAACTTGTAACACAACCAAGGCACAACAAATAGGTACTACAATAAGCCTACATCAATTAACTGGACAACTATTTGGGGTCATGACTTCTGTAATTGTTAGGTGTGTCGCTCATCATTAATCTCCCTATCCCTATGTTAGTTATCAAAATGATCCTACTTTGTCCTTTACTTCCTGTATTGCTTCAAAAACACTCTTAAACTAGGGCTTATTTGAGGTGGGATAATGCATGAGAGAAACATATATAACACCTGGAGATAAATGTTGACTCTCCAACAAGGAAAATAATTTGGCATTCATGCATAGATATCCTTAAATATTTGTTCAACATTTATTTAGAGGTGAAGCCAAGTACTCTATGGGGAGGGGGGGGGAAAGGGTGAGAAAAAGAACACGGGTGTCATTAAACCTCTCCTAGTTACTGCTGTACAGTTCAAAAATTCAGCTGTGCTCCCAACTTACATAATCGGCTAGCAAAAACACAAGTGCTGCGGAGTTAATTTAGACTCATCTTTAACTGGCGATTGTCTCCAAATACTATTGCCCCAATGCGCCACCCTCGGGGGAGGGAGCTGGACCTCACTTTCCACCCGGAGTGTCCACGCTCCTCCTAACGCGCAGCATTCTCCTTGAGAGGCGCTCCTAAGGGCTGCTCCGTGCACCCCGTTAGCGGCTTCGGTGCAGCCCTCAGCCCCGCGCTGCTTCGCGGCTGAGCCCGGAGCATCCCCGGCAGGAGGCGCGGGCGGCCCCGGGCGAGGCTCCGCGCACCCCGGCCCGGCCCGCACCGCCACCCGGGCGGCGGCTCCGCGGGCCCCGGGCGCGCTCCGGGCAGCGGCGGGGGTCGCGGACGCCGCGCCCGCCCGCCCCGCCAGGGGCCCCGGCCTCACCTCTCGGGGCAGCCATGGCGCTCCGCAGCCCCGCGCGGCTCTGACGCGCGCCCGCCCCGCGCCCTGCGCAGGACACCCGGGACCGCCCCCGCGGCCATAGAGACGGCGCCGCGGCCTAGAGCGCCCGCCGCCCGCAGTCCTCCCGCCAGTCCTCCCGCCAGCCGCCCGCCCGGCGCGGCTCCGGGCCCCCGGCCACCCGCCGGCGGAGACCTGCAGGGGGACCCGGCGGAGGCGCGGCGGGGAGAGGAGTAACGGACTGCCTCAGGCCACTCTTGTAACCTCCACCTCGCTCACCGCCTGCCATTTTTACCCTGTATAAATGTAGCCTACTGTGTGTTGCTCCCTAGCCTAGAGCCCGTGTCCTTATCCCTTGCCGTCGGCATTGCCATTGATGACATCGATCTGGCCAGGCAGCAAGAGGGCCTCAAAGATATTAAGCAGGCACTTCAACCACTACCGTGTCCACTTTCACTAGAGGATGCTAATTAGCGTGCTCTGGCAACGTTGCCAGAAAACTTTACGTGCCTTCTTGGCATCCTATTAATAGGAGGTGCCCCCGGGAGGCTAGAGTTCACTTTGCGAAGTCAGACGTTTGTTGAATCTCATTTTGGAACGGTGTTAGACCTTCCCCTCTGCCTGGTTTTGTGTGTGCTCACTGGTGCTAATCACCTCTTCCTGTAATTGGTACATTTCGTACTGGTGGAATAATTCAGTTCTCTACTGTGTATGTACTTACACATAAACAGAAAATTTATGTATGTTCTTGAAATTAATTTTAGAGATAAAAAGAGTCTGTCGTGCATTCCTTCTTATGTTTCACTACCACTGCTTTGTACAGTTTATCTCTTCCCATTTTGGAGTATCATTATGTAATTATGATTAACTTAACTGTAATTATTATCGTCGTGATGCGCAAATTGTCCCATATGGTCCTTGTAAGCCTGTTCCCCTTTTTTAAGTCTGCATTCGCTTTTGAATAATTTTTTAATTCTTACAACAAGAACTAGTTTCAGAACAATTTTTTTTTCCCTGTCCTATATTATGGAGTCAACTACATTTTCAGGAACCATGGTTCCTTCTGGTGGAAAATAGTATGTGACACACACACCGGTCAGTTGGTGGGTGAGTACAATGCATTTCTGCCAGTCCTCACTCCTGTAGCATCACTGTTCACATATTCACTGCTGAAGCCTATCTTATAAATTTGAATTGCCCCAAAAGACATTCTCCTTCACTGACATGAACTTTGAATAGGTTTTGATGCCTTTTTGATGACCCAATTAGCAAAGACTACCAGGGGCAGGCCTGTAAAACTACACACAGAAGTCAAATTTATTAACTCATGCCAGTGAGGGAAACAACACCAGAGGAGCCATATGGTGTCTGGGAAAACAAAGGAAATATATTTATAAACTTTCAGGACAAAAAGGGCTTAAGTGAATCTGAAAGGAACTGTATTGATAGACTCAAACAGGGCTGCGTGTAAAGAGGTCAACCTTGTGTTTGTTTGTTTGTTTGTTTGTTTGTCTGTGGTACTGGGGGTGGAACCCAGGGGTCTTCTACCTCCATGCTACACCTCCAGACCTATTTTATATTTTATTTGGAAACAGGGTTTCACTAAGTTGCTGAGAGCCTCACTAAGCTGCTGAGGCTGGCTTCGAACCTGCCTGAGCCTCCTGTCTCAGCCTCCCAAGTGCTGGGATTACAACCATGTGACACCACACCCGGCTCAACCTTGTATTTAAACTATAGGATAGTCTCAGAATCCTGTTTGTTATTTCTTGGAAACTACAGAGTTACTATAGATGTGGAAAACTGTATTTAGGGAACAGGGAACCCTTAAAATGAAGTATTTATACCTAGATTGGAAATTGAGGCTGTTCCTCTGTATCAAAGTGACTTAGATCCTCTAAGCAAGAGTAGGATGCTTTTTTTCTTTTGTTCTTTTTATTTATTGTGTGTGTGTGTGTGGGGGGGTTTACTGAAATTGAACTCAAGGACATTCTACCTCAGAGCTATATTCCCAGCCTTTTTTTCTGTTTTTGTTTGGAAACAGGTTCTCATTAGGTTGCTGAAAGCCTCACTATGTTTCTGAGGCTGGTCTCGTACCTGTGGTCCTCCTGTCTCAGCCACCCAAGTACTGGGATTACAGGCATGTGCCGCCAGACCCAGTTAGGACACTTAATTTTTACTGTTAGAATTTCAAGCAAGAAATTCCCATATAGTGTAAAGAACAAATTTCAAAGAACAGTTTTATGGTGAGTTAGAAAATAAACACTCAAAGGCTGGGCATGGTGGCTTTTAATCCCCGTGTTTGGGAGGCAGAGACAGGAGGATCGCGCAGGTTCGAAGCCAGCCCTGTGCGCTGGTTTAGGAGACCCTGTTTCCAAATAAAAATGTAAAAATAGGTCTGGGAGTATAGTCCGGAGGTAGAAGGGCTTCTACCTAACTTTGAAGCTACCTTTATCTGTATTTGTTATCCCAGCCTAATCAATGGCCAAGCAGATATTTGCAGTCTTAGTCTGAACTATTTTTTTACTTTCTCACTCTGAATTATCCCTACATCTTATGAAAAACAGTAATTTTTGCCGAGCGTGGTGGTGCACCCTTGTAATCCCCGTGCTTGGGAGGTGGAGACAGGAGGATCACGCAGGTTTGAAGCCAGCACGCTGGCTTAAGAGACCCTGTTTCCAAATAAAAATATAAAATAGGTCTGGGACTGTATCCCAGAGGTAGAAGGGCTTCCAGGAACCCCAGTACCACAAAAAAAATTAGTAAATTTTATCTTTTCCTTACATATGCCTAGCTTTATTTACAACCTTGATTAGAGCAAGAAGTAACAATCTTCAGCATGTGAGGCTCAGGGTCACATTGCCTGATAAACAAAACTTAACAGTGCCTTAAGCAGCTATCACTATTGCCATTTGAGACCCTGATGATATTCCTGATCATCACTACAAACTCCAGGATTTGCCCTGACAACCTGCTCGCTTTGATCTCTGCTCAGGCATGAGAGCTACCCTAGTCTCAAATTGTATAAAAGGAAGATCAAGGCTATGTCTGTTGGCAATAAAAGTATGAACTTGGTTAAACAAAAGGCCTATACAGGAAGTAAAACATAAAGGCTTAAGGAGGTTATTGCTAAATTCAAATATGACAACTATTTAGTAGATGAGTAGATCTGGTAATGTTTCAAGTAAACAGTTAAGCACAAAGGAAATACAGACAAATGAAAATAAGTGTTTTCATAACAATTCAATCATGTTACTCTCCTTCTATTAAAAAATTCACCCAAAAACCAATTTGCTAGGCTATTTTGATATAATTCTTTCCTATGGTGTAATACTACCAAAAACAAGCCAAAAGAAACATTCCAGTTTATAACTGAAAAATAAAGATACATAAAGGCAGTGTCTGGTCTAGGAGAGTTAAGCATGAGTAATAATTAACATCCAAACACTTCTAGAGCTCTACTCGCCCTCGCCTCGGCGGGCCGGTCGGTACCATAACCTCCCTCCCCTCTTCCTGCTCTGCTGTCACTGATATGCAGCCCGGACCCACGTCTACCGTTTCTGCTTAACTTGCTGTGATCTTATTTGTACTCAAGCCAACTCTGTTAAGTTTGTCAGTTGCCTACTCCATTGACCGGTTCTAATTCTTCATTCTCCTTTGTTTAGTCACCATTTACTGAAAGAGTCATCATATTCCAGGCATTATTTTACGCATGAATTGAGAGCTCTAAAACAAAAAAAAAGTGGTGAAACAGGGAGGGGATGTGAGGCTTAATCTTGATTGTCAACTTGTTTGGATTGAGAGATGACCTGGAAATTAGTAAAGCACACTTTTGGGTGTGTCTGTGAGTTTTTCCCAGAGATGACTGCCATGTGGGACAGCACACTGAGGCCAGGAAACCCCCCGGCTGCGGGTGGTTCTGCCCAATAAGCTGGGGAACCTTGATGGAACAAAAGTGGAAGGAGGAAGAAGTGTGCTAGCACACGCACGTGCTTCTCTAGGGCCACCGCCACCACCGGTGGACACCAGGCTCCAGCTTCTTTTTTTTTTTTTTTTTTTTTTTTTTTTTTTTTTTTTTGGTGATACTGGGGTTCCTGGAAGCCCTTCTATATCCGGGCTATACTCCCAGACCTATTTTATTATTTTTTTTTGGAAACAGGGTCTCTTTTATTTATTTATTTATTTTTTTGGGGGGTGGTACTGGGGGTGGAACCCAGAGGCTTTCTACCTTGGGGCTATACTCCCAGACCTTTTTTATAGTTTATTTGGAAACAGAGTCTCACTAAGTTGCTGAAAGCCTCACTAAGTAGCTTCGAACCCGTGCGATCCTCCTGTGCGATCCTCCTGTCTCCGCCTCCCAAGTTCAGGGATTACAAGCGTGCACCACCACGCCCAGCTGGCTCCAGCTTCTTGAATCTTTCAATATGCCTAACACCAGCGACTCCTAGGGAGCTTCGGGGCCTTCAGCCTCAAACTGGGCTGCATCATGGCTCTCTCTTGCTCAGAGGCTCTAGCTTCTTGGACTGAGCAGCTACTGATTTCTGTGGCTCCCCAGCATGGAGACTGCCACTGTGGGACTATTCAACGTCTGATAGTATAACCCAATCTAGTCAATCTCTTTTCCTTTTTTTTTTTTTTTTTTTTTGTGTGTGTGTGTGGTACTGTGGATGGAACCCAAGGGCACTGCACCAAAGCTACACACCCACCCCTATTTTTTAGTCTTTTTATTTTTTGAAACAAGGTCTCACTGAGTTGTGAAGGGTCTCCCTAAGTACCTGAGGCTGTCCATGAACCACAGTCCTCTGGTCTCCACCTCCAGAATGCTGGGATTACAAACCTGCACCACCACAAACAGCTACATCCCTTTTTCTGATGATATATCTATTTTATTGATTCTCTCCCCCTAGCAAACCCTGATTAATACAGGGGTGCAGTAGAAATGAAACGCTGGAGATTCTCTCCTTCCTTGGCCAACTTTGAAAAAGCACTTATCATTGTAAGTGCTTCACATATGTGAACTCATTTAATAATCCTCCTGGCAGCCTAATGACTTGGTACTATTATTATCCTCATTTTTATATTGAAAAACTTCAGTAGAGAGAGATTAACTCAGTGAGTAAATAGTGGGGCTGGACATTTTCTTTTACTTGACCATAGAGACTCCAACCTTATCATCATCTACTCTTCTCCTACTCATCTTACTGTCTCCTCTTCATCCTCATTCCATCCCATTTTTGTGGAGATATCTCCCCAAATTACCTTTGTTCAGCCCAAATTTCTATTGTTACTTACCTTTTGGTCCTTTATTTATTTTATTGGTGCATTGTAGTCATGCATCTTAATGGAGTACAAGATAGTAGAGGTATACATGCACATGTCACTCGGTTTGCCCTTCCCCAATGCTCAGGACTTTATTTGCTGCTGCTCCTGCTGTTGTTGTTATGTTGTTGTTGTTGTTGTTGTTGTTGTTGTTGTTGTTGTTACTGGAGATTAAACCCAGGGTGGTCTACCTCAGAGCTACACTCCCAACCATTTTTTTGTTTTAAAACAGGATCTTACTAGGTTGCTGAAGCTGTCTTCAAACCTCTCAAGTAGTAATTACAGGCATACACCACCATGTCCTACTGGACTTTATCCTTTTTAACCAACTAGTTGCTCTTCTCAATTTTCCTTGGTCTTTTACGGCAGAAACCCTAAGGTCATAGTTTGAATTTTACTTTTTCCTTCCCTTTCCTGGAATATTATGGCTCCTTAATTAAATGGAACACTTGTCCCTTTGCATCATCCATCACTCCAGGTCTCAACTCTTAGAACAGCTTCCTAGCCACCCGCCACCCACAACGCCAGTTTCTCTCCGCAGCTGATCTTCTGTTCAAGATCTGCAGTGAGTTCTGGATGTCCTCCTACAGAAAGGCAAATAGTCCTTTTCCTGTCAAGGTCCTCCAAAAAGTAAATCAACTCTCCAACTTTATTGTCCATATTTCTCTGCAAATAATCTCCCTTTCTCCTTCTTTCTCCCTCTTCTTTTTTTTTTAAATTTTTTATTGGTGCACTGTATTCATACATCATAATGGGATAAAAAAAAAACTTGTGTAGACATACATACACACATTCTACCTCTGGGCTACACTCCCAGACCTATTTTATACTTTATTTGTAAACAGGGTCTCACTAAGTTGCTGAGAGCCTCACTAAGTAGCTGAGGCTGGCTTCAAACCTGTGTGATCCTCCTGTCTCAGCCTCCCAAGTGCGGGGATTACAAGCGTGCACCACCACGCCCAGCTTAGCTTTAAAATTTTTAATGTTTGACATTAATGTGATTTTGGAAGTAAGTAGTCTCCTATTCTAGTCAGAATAATGTTACAATATATTATTATTATTATTATTATTATTATTATTATTATTATTATTTTGTATTACTGGGAGTGGAACCCAGGGGCATTCTACCTCAGAGCTACACCTCCAGCCTGATTTTTTATTCTTTATTTTGAAACAGGGTCTCACTGAGTTGCAAAGAACCTCACTAAGTAGCTGAGGCTGGCTTTGAACCTGTGTGATCCTCCTGTCTCAGCCTCCCAAGCGCTGGGATTACAAGCATACGCCACCACGCCCAGCCAATATACTATTTTTTAAATGGCACTATAATTTCAACTTGTGTGTGTGTGTGGAAGTAGTGAGGATTGAACCCAGGAGCATTCTACTTCTGAGCTACATCCCCACCCCTATTTTATTTTTATTTTAAAACAAGGTCTCACTAAGTTGCTAAGGGCCTAAATTGCCAAGGCTTGCTTTAAACCTGATATCCTCCTGTCTCAGCCTCCCAAGTACTGGGATTACAGGCTTGGGCCACCACGCCTATAGAGCCACCAGCTTTAGTAATTTCAATCTTAATGCTACCAAGCTTTTCCTAAAAGATGCTGGGCATGGTGGCGCACACTTGTAATCCCAGCATTTGGGAGGCTGAGACTGGAGGATCACAGTTTGCAGACAGCCTCAGATACTTAGCGAGGCCCTTTCAACTCAGTGAGATGCCATTCCAAAAATAAAAAGACTAAAACAATGGGTCTGGGGGTGTAGCTCAGAGGTAGAATGCTCCTGGGCTCCATTCCCAGAACCACAAAACAAACAAACAAACAAACAAACAAACAAACAAACAAACTTTTTCTAAAAGATAAAATAAAAGGTAAGTGGACAGAATTTTACTTTTCAATTTTAATAGAATGGATACAGTGTTACAGAAAATAACTTTTTTAGGGTAGCACTCTGACAGAACATGGGAATCCAATAAACATTCACAACCACAGAATGTTACCCCCCCACACACACAAATTTAATTTTCTTGGATGTAAAAACAACCGTGTTTGCCACTGCTAATAATTGGGTAACACTTTAAAAATGTCACATCCATCTAGGTTTCATCAACAGCTCTAGTTAAGTTCACCTTGACACCATGGGTGGTTTTGCTCTGTCCTCCGCGAAGACCGGCTATATAAATCTGGGGCCTGGGCACTTGAGTGCTGTTTTCCCTCATGGACTGGGTACTAGCGTTTTTGTTAGGGTACACCTGTGAGCAATTTTCTCTTCTCATGTGACTAAGATCAGTTTGTACCGAGTGAGTAATTTTCTGACGCAAATTGGCCTAAGTAGAGAAAGGACACAGGAATTAACATTTCTCTAAAGAAAAAATATAAAATATTATCAGGTACTAGGTAATTATATGCCTATCTTTTATTCAATTGACAAGGAGACTGATCCTATAACATAGCATCTTCTGTAAAACATTAGAACATTAGAAATTTTAGAACATAATAGAAAATTAAATATCCTTTACTAAGAAGTGGAAAAACAGTTGGACATGGTGGCACACACTTGTAATCCCAGTACTTGAGAGGCTGAGACAGGAATATTGTGGGTTTGAATCTGGCCTTGGCAACTTAGCAGGACCCTGCTTCAAAATAAATAAATAAGTAAATAAATAAAAGAGGGCTAGGAGTGTAGCTTAGACCCTAATTCAAAATTAAAAAAGTAAGATGAGGATGGGCATGGTGGCGTACGCTTGTAATCCCAGCATTTGGGAGGCTGAGATTGGAGGATTCCAATACACGGACAGCCTCAGCTACTTAGTGAGGCCCTCCACAATTTAGTGAGACCCTATTTCAAAATACAGGATAAAAAATAGGGCAGGAGGTGTAGTTTTTTTTTTTTTCTTTTCTTTTCTTTTTTTTGGTGGTACTGGGGTTCCTGGAAGCCCCTCTATCTCCGGGCTATACTCCCAGACCTATTTTATATTTTTATTTGGAAACAGGGTCTCTTAAGGCAGCACGGCTGGCTTTGAACCTGTGCCATCCTCCTGTCTCTGCCTCCCAAGCGCGGGGATTACAAGCATACACCACCACGCCCGGCGCAGGGGGTGTAGTTCTGAGGTTGAATGACCCTGGGTTCCATCCCCAGACACACACACACACACACACACACACACACACACACACACACGGATGAGAGTGTAGCTCAGCAGTAGAATGCCCCTAGGTTCAATCTTCAGTACCACACAAAAAAAGTACATTTCTATTGTGATTTGAGTGACTACATGTTATGGTTAGATACAGAATGTCCCCTGAAGGGCTCATGTATTAGTGTTCAGAGGAAATGCGATTATGTTGTGAGGCTTGTCATCTCATTAGTGGATTAAATCCATCATAATGGATTTACCGGTGGTAAACTAAGATGGTGGGGTGTGGATGGAGAAGGTGGTGGCTGGGGGTGTGGCCGTAGGTAGTGTGCTTTGTCTCTGAATAATACCCTTGCTTGCCCTCTTGCTCCAGCTTCAATGATGTGAGAGCAGTGCCCCACCCCTCCCACCACCATACCTTGAGCTCTGCAGACCCTGGTCTCCTGAACAGAACCCTGAAATCTACAAAAACTGTGGGCAAATAAATATTCCTTCTTCTAAGTTATGTGGTCAGTTATTGTGGATTCCAGCAGTGAGAACATTCATTGAGACACTAAGAATCAATTGCTGAGAAAGCCCAGTGTCTGGATACAATAGGTTGACAATAAGAAGAAACAATATCCACGCTATAACAGAAAAGGGTCCAAAAAAAGGACTTGCTTTAAATGATTAGAAGAAGAATGCTTTACAAACAAGCTCCAAGTTTTAAAACTATTAGATAATGCTAGCATTGTTCTAGTTACTGGATGGTATAAGAGTGTGTGTGCGTGTGTGTGTGTGTGGGGGGGTACATTCTACCCCTGAGCTACACCTCCAGCCTGATTTTTTTATTTTGAAATGGTATCTCACTAGGTTGTTGAGGGCCCTAATAAGTTGCTGAGGCTGGTCTGGAACCTGTAATCTTCCTGTCTTGGTCTCCCAAGTACTAGCATTACGGATCTATGCCACCATGCTTGGTGTGACTGATATAACCTAAGAGTGATTTCATGTTTCCATATTCTCATATATGCTTAAAATTAGAAGACAGTCTTAACATGTAAATCTAGCAAACTATAAATTATGCTAATGATCTTTACATTAGCTGAGAACTATACAGAAGTCATTATTTTGTATAAATAATTTAACATACCAACTCAGAAACAACATATTAAATCCCAAAACTATGGTAATTTTAGAAAATACTATTACAAACCAATTTTATGGCATTTCTTCTTAATTCCCATTCATTCCATTCATACGATCTCACAATTGTTGGTGGTAATAAGTGTGTGTCTGTCTGTGTGCTGCTTTCACATTTTGTAATTGGTTTTATATAATGTTTATCAACATCTCTCATCTAAAGAAGTAAGAGTTTTGTCATCAGTACTTATAAAAAGTGAACATTATTTACAGATAAATAGAAATATTTACACAGACAAAGGATTATAAAAACAAAAATTTTTGAACATGGAATATACTCAGAAACACCACTATCTATGTAGTACACAGGATAAAACATATAGGCTCACATAGCAGGTCCTTGACATTAGCTAGCACTCACTCCACTTTCTAACTGGGAAATAAGAGACTACAGGGACGCGAGTATATCTACCTCTTTTCTAACAGCTTCAAGTCCAATTTTCAACTCACAGACCAAAAAAGAAAAAGTCTGGGAAATTTTTTAATCCTTATTTTCCAAAGTCAATATAAAATACTACAAAAAAGGAACTGGAACTTTTTTAATGTATTATAGCTGGACCAATTTGTGGCTGTGGTGGGAGATTTAACTTAGTCCATTTTCTGTGTTTGTTGACTGTTCTCTACACATTTTTCAAAGTACTAAGAAGCTCGTGAGGTTTGAGCCCTTCCAGTTTCAACCAGCTGCAAACTAAGAATCTAGAGATTGTCACACCATACTAAGAGCTGAATGTGATGCATGTTTAAAGGATGTGCACTGCCGGGTGTGGTGGCCACGCTTGTAATCCCAGCGCTTGGGAGGCTGAGACAGGAGGTTCGCACAGGATCAAAGCCAGCCTCAGCTACTTAGTGAGACCCCGTTTCCAAATAAAGTATAAAATAGGTCTGGGAGTATAGTCTGGAGGTAGAAAGCCCCTGGGTTCTACCCCCAGTACCACAAAAAAATAAAAATAAAAACATAAAAATAAAGGATGTGCACTGTCAAAACCTAAGTGTGACAAAAACCGACAAGCAGAAAGCTTATGTGCTCAGTGACAGTAGAATGTGTGTGTACGAATACCAGGATCTACCCTTGATGCTCACTGTCCATTCCTGAGAGCATTCAGTGGATGGGGTGGAATTGGATGGAACGTGACTATTCAACCTCATTCCAGAACCATGATTTTTTTTTTTTTGTCAGCTTTGAAGCTAACTTAAGTCAGACATACTATGATGATTTGATCTGATCGGGAAAGTTGTGGAAGTCTTCAAATGCAGAAAAATGTGTGTCCACCCTGTTTGTAATCAGAGTTCTAAATGTCACACAGAACTTTCTTCACCCGAGAAGACTGAAGGTTGAGGGCCTGAAAAAGTGAAGAAGCAATAACAAGAGCAGAACTGAGTGAGAAAAAAACGTAAAAAGAAAATGCATATGGAAGGTGGTAGCTGCTTTCTAGAGACTGATACCCTGGGGCCAAGCTTTCCATAACTACCAATTGTAGTAGCAGAAATCCCTAGACGTGATGACAGTGTAATCATTTTTAAATGCATCCATTATTGGGGTTGGGTGACAGCTTAGTGGAAGAGTGCCTGCTGAGCTTGTAGGAGGCCCTGGCTTTCCCCCAAAAGAGGGGAAAGGAGGGACGGGAGAATGGTATCCCTTATTATATCAAAGATCTAGATATCGCAATGAAAGCTTTTTTTTGTTCTTGTTGTTTAAGTATTCTATGCTACTCTTGCTGTGAAACTGAAGTGCTTTTTTTTTAAAAAAAAAAAACACCTTTTTCCTTTTTGGGGGGTGGTACTGGGATTCCTGGAAGCCCTTCTACCTCCAGGCTACACTCCCAGACCTATTTTTACATTTTTATTTGGAAACTGGGTCTCCTAAGCCAGCGCGCGTGGCTGGCTTCGAACCTGCACGATCCTCCTGTCTCTGCCTCCCAAGCGCGGGGATTACAAGCGTGCGCCACCACGCCCGGCAAAAAACACCTTTTTCTATATGAAACTTTATAACATTTGTGAAAACAATTCACTTTGGTTTACACACAGTATAATATTTCTCCAGGTATCATCCAAAATTCCCCACAAGGCTTTCTTCCTCATTAAATGCTGGTCTCAACCTAACCATCTGGGATGTTAAGTTGCTACCAGAATTTTATATCCAGTTAAATCTATTTTCTGAAATATATTCCCTACTGATGTTATTAGAACCAATTTCTACTACATACTGATGCTTTTCTGCAACAGCAATTGAAGGCTTTCTTCCTAGAGTCTTTCTTCCTCTTAAGAAAATTATTGCTATTATTCATCGTATATGTTACTATTTTAAAATTATTTCTCCCTGTATTTGAAGTCCTCTAATTGATTTCTTATCTTACCAGGATGTATCCCTGACACTCCACCTGAAATAAAGCCATATAAACTCTGAGAGAAACAATTACTGTTTTCAGACATTAAAAAATATGTTTCAGACATTAAAAAATAAAACTAGCCGGGTGTGATGGTGCACACTTGTAATCTCACTACTTGGGAGGCTGAGGGAGGAGGACTGCAGGTTCACGGCCAGCCTCAGTTACTTAGTGAAGCCTTCTGCAATTTAATAAGACCCTGTTTCAAAATAAAATAAAAAGAATCGGGCTGGGGGTGTAGCTTGGAGGTAGAATGCCCCTGGATTCAATTCCCAGTACCACAGTAAATAAATAAATAAATAAATAAATAAATAAATAAATAAACGAATAAATAAATAAATAAAACTAGCAAAGCAGGGCATAGTAGCACAAACCTGCGATCCCAGTACTTGGGAGCATGAGATAGGAGAATTGTAGGCTCAAGATCAGCCTTAGCAACTTAGTGACGCCTTCAGCAACTAGTGAGACCCTATTTCAAAATAAAAACTAAAATAGGGCTGAGGGTGTAGCTCAAAGGCAAACACACATACACACCTAACAGACTCCAAATATCAATAGACTCCAAAATATAAAGTATTGCAATTAATAAGAAAGTTTAGTAAGGTTACTGAATATGACATAAATACACAGAATTAAACTCAATTCCAAAATATAAACAATAATAAATAAAAATTCAATTCTAAAAATCAACAGCACCTAAAAAGTAACCAATAACATAAAGTCTCTACAAATAAATCTAACAAAAGATGTACAAATATTTTTTAGAAAAACCTTAAAACTCATTAAAGTTTTAGAATCGAGAGAGAATATTGTTAAAATGTCAGCTCTTTTTAAAACTTATCTACATATGTAAGGTATTTTCAACAAGAAGTCCTTCAAGAATTTTAAGAAACTTAACAATGTATTTCTCAAATCTATATAAAATTAAAAAGTCAGCCAGGTATGGTGGCAAATGTCTGTAATCTCCTGGGTTCGATCCCCAGTACTACAAAAAATTAAAATTAAAAATTAAAGAAGTCAAGTATAGCCGAGACTTTTTAGAGAAGAAGGGCAAAGTGACACTATTATATATCAAAATTATTTTAAAGCTTTAGTAAGGTATCAGTACAGGAATTGCTTTAAAACTGAGTAAGCGAACATAATAGAAAATCCCCAGATAAGCCTCTGCTTACTTTTAAGAAACAGTAGGTCAGTGGAGAAATAGGAGACTATTGAACAAATGGCCAAGGAGAATTTTGCTACAAATGGAAAAAGAATTAAAACTGGTTCTTTATCTCTAAACAGACATAAGAAAATCAATCAAATCTAAATGGGTTAAAGATTCTAGTGTAAGATGCAAATCTACATATGTACTAAAATCTATGGATGCTCAAGTTCCTTTAAAAATTATACCTGGTTACAAATTCATACAAAACTACAACAATGTTAAGATTGTATTTTTGTAATTTCAGGATATATGAGGGCTTCTTAAACAAGACATAAAAAATTCAAGACATGAAGAAAAAATGATCAATTATACATAAAAAGGAAGACATCTGTACATCAAAATACACCACAAAATAATTAAAAGACAACCTACAAACTGGGAAAACATATTTGAAAAATATATTTAATTAAGAATTCATATCTGCAGTATCCTTTTGAAAAACCACTCCTATCTGGGCCTGGTGGCACATGCTTGTAATCTCAGTACTTGGGAGGCTAAGACAGGACGATTGCAGGTTCACAAACAATCTCAGCTACTTAGTGGCGCACGCTTGTAATCCCAGCATTCGGGAGGCTGAGACCTGGAGGATCACGGTTTGCGGACAGCCTCAGCTACTTAGTGAGGCCCTCTGCAACTCAGTGAGACCCGGTTTCAAAATAAAGAATATAAAATAGGGCAGGGGGTGTAGCTCAGAGGCCAAATGCCCCTGGGTTCTATCCCTGGACCTGCAAAAAAAAAAATATATATATATATATATATATACACATTTTATATCTCTTTTGGATTATAAAAATATTTATAATTAAAAGATATTTATTAAAAATGAGTAGAATATATTTTCACCCATGTAGTTTTTTCTTCTTAGCCTTTTATCAGATCAGTTTTATCTGATCAAAAATCATATATATATATATATATACATGCTATGTGTCACCATGCCCACCTTCAAAAATTATATATATAATTTGATTACACATTTTTAAATTATATATATAGTTTTTGACATACATATATGCCATCTCAACTCTTGTTCTATATGTAAGGAAGAAAATATCACTAAAACCATGAAATTGTATCCTGTCATAATTAATAACTATAAGAAAAATAAGCAAATATTTTGAATGAGACAACTCAATATAATAAACAAATTCCCACAAATTATTTGATTTAATACAATTCTCATTTAAATCCCAGAAAGATTTTTTGGAAATTTAGTAAATTCATTAAAATTTTTCATGGACAACTTTAATAAATAAAAAGAAGGGCTTCCTTGTCAAATAATAAAGTATATAAATTTGGTTCTCCCTATCTGTGAGTTCTACATCCATGGATTCAACCAACTATATAGCAAAACTATTTGAGGAAAAATTATGCACAGATTTTTTCTTGTCACGATTCTCTAAACAATACAGTATAACCCTATTTATATAGCACCTATATTGTATTACATCCTATAAGCAATCTGTGAATGATATAAAGTCTACAGGGGATATGCAGAACTTATACACAAACACCACACCATTTTTTCAAGGTACTTGAGCAACCACAAATTTTGGTATCTTAGGAGGGTCCTGAAACCAGTTCCCCATGGATACGAAAAGATGTACTATAAAGTAATATAATTAAAACAGTATATAATCAGCATAGAGACAGATAAACAGACCAATAAAGTAGATTAGAGAACCTAAAAACAAAACCATTTCATATAAAAAAATTATTAGTATAATAGAGATGTATCATCACAGGGGGAAATCATACATTATTTAGTCAATTATGATAGAAAAACTGGCTCACTGTATTAAAAAAAAAATCAAAGTAGAACTCTTTATCCAAATGGGCAAAGTCCTAAGTGTGAAAAAGAGGGCTGGGGTTATAGCTTGGAGGTAGAATGCCCCTGGATCCAATCCCTAGTCTATTTGTCTGCCTGTCTGTCAGTCTGCCTGTTCTCTCCCCCAACACACACACACACACACACACACACACACACACACACACGAGTGGAATGCATATGGTTTAAGAAGGGAAGGAAACCAAGAGGACATACATCAAGAAACCTGGGTGTGGGGCAAGCACAGGGCCACCATGATGTGCTTGAGAAGCTATGGACTAGGAATTCAGGAGAGCCTGGGTTCTAGTCTCACTTTGTACCATTTATGAATGGGGTCACCATTACCAAATCTCATGCCTGCTGTGGAGCTCAGTTCTCCCTCAGGAAAATGCGAAGGACTGCTCAGGAGGTCTGTATGCTCTCATCTAGCTTCTGCCAACCACAATTCTAAGAGAGGGGCAGTACTAGGCATTGAAGGGCTTGCAAGGATATGGGCTTCAGGCTCCTCCTGTATAAGCCAGTCCTAACTACGACTCTGCTCACTGCATGATTTGGAGCAGCCACCGGCATTACCTCAGAGGTATTCTGAAGAGTCCCTTTTTCTTTTGTGGTACTGAGAATCCTACCTCCAAGCTACACCCCTTGCCTTTTTAAGAATGTTTTGTTTTATTTTGAATCAGTATCTCGCCAGGTTGCTGAGAGTCTTACTATGCTGCTGAGGCTGGCCCTGAACCTGTGATCCTCCTGTCTCAGCCTCCCAAATACTGGGATTACTGGTGTGTGCCACCACACCTTGCTTCAGATTTATTTATTTATTGTCCATTATTTTTTATTTTAAATCTGTTAGTGGTTAGTTTAGTTTAAATATATTTGAAAAATCTGCCAAGTGCCATAGCTTTTCATAAAAGATTTCTCAACCTTTCATCTGGATAGCGAATTGTAGTTTTACACAAAATACATTAAAACCATTTTTAAAACAAAAATTAACCTCTCTGCTGAGTCAACTTCTATAGCTCTGCCATTTGTCCTGCATAGACTAGAGGACACTAAACGGAAAAGTTCAAGGTCTTGCTGCAACTGGAAGAAGCCAGAAAGCTCTCTCTGAAGAATTTCTTGATTCAAAAAATACAGAAGTGTCACCTAACAGAGCAGTGGCACAATCTCAAAGCACTGACCAAATCCACTGAGCTGTCCAGGGTCCTGACCACCATGGCGTCTCCTTCCCCACCCCCAGCTGACACGCATTCCTTAATTTGTGTTCTTTGTCTTTTTTCTCTTTTGTGTGTTTGTACTTGTCTCTGTCTGTCTGTCTGTTTCCCCTCCCTCCATCCCTCTCCTCCTCCTCCTCCTTCTTTTCTTCTTCTCCCCTTCTCCTTCTCTCTCTCTCTCTCTCTCTCTCTCTCTCTCTCTCTCTCTCTCTGCTAGGGATTGAATCCAGGGTCATTCTACCCCTGAGCTACACTCCTGGAGATTATATATATATATATATATATATTGAACATATTTTATATATGTTCATGTATATATGTTTGTTTTGTTTGTTTTTTAAAACAGGGTCTCACTAAGTTGCTGAATGTCTTCATGAATTTACAGAGGCTGGTCTCAAACCACTGATCCTCCTGTCTCAGTCCCACAAGTACTGGGATTATAGGTATGCCCCACCATTCCTGGACTCTTAATTTCTTTCTAATCTTCCCACCTATGTATTCAGTCTGCCCTTCACTGTCACCAGCCTGACAGTTGCTTGTATTCCTGCTGACTAGATCAGTGATACCCGGACTCATTGCTTTGTAGTTCAAATATGGATAAAAATAGCAAACAGCAAACATTTTAAACCATGGGTTAGTGTATTTAAAAGCTCATCTAAAAAGAGAATAAAAACAATTACAGGGCGAACAATAACAATGAGACATGAAGAGGAAAAAATACAAGAGAATTCTATGACATTAAGATGTGAGTTTCATGAGGCAGTTTTTATATTTTTATTGGGTGGGGGCTACCGGGGATTGGGGCATTCTATATCCAACCTACACCTCTAACCCTTTTTATTTATTTGCTTATTTTTATTTGCAATACTCAGGATTGAACCCAGGGGCAGTCTACCTACAAGCTACACCCTAAACCCTATTTGTTATTCTTTACTGTGAAACAGGGTCTCACTATGTTGCAAAGGGCCTCGGTAAGTAGCTGAGGCTGGTCTCGAACCTGTGATCCTCCTGTCTTAGCCTCCCAAGTACTGGTATTACAAGCATGCGGCACCATGCCCAACTTATTTATATTTAAATAGGGTCTCACTAAGTTACTGAGGGTCTCACTGAGTTGCTGAGGCTGGCCTTGAACTTGTGACCCTGTCTTGGCCTCCCAAGTAATGGAATTACAGAGTGTAACTCTATACCTAACCCAGGCAAGGATTTTTATTCATTTTGTTCATAGCTAATTTCCATATGCTATAAATAATCCATGGCACACACTAAGTGGTTTATTAAATATCTAATATGAACTAAAACATAGGCACGGATGTACAAGAAACACACCTTCAGATCCACCTGAGGTCTTTCAGCCCTCGGGGATTTAAACATGTTAAGCTGTTTTGTAACTCTGAATGTAATTTACCATCTATGTTATCTCTGCTGAGCTCATCTAATTTTAGATGTGGGAATAGTGTAGACTCAATTATTAACTAAATGTCTTTCTCCCTTGGAGTTTTCCAGTCTGTTAATTCATCAGTTTGGCTGCATGTTGTGTTGGTTATTCTTTGTGGATCCCATTAGCTCATTTGTAGATGTGAATCCCTTTCAGATAACCTGTAAAGACCCTCATCCGTCCTTGTCACTGCTTGGACTTGAAAACCACTCTGCAACAAAGTTTAACTTTGCAATAAAATACTTTCAAATGTCATAAATTCTTAAAATATTCACCCTGTCCCTGCTTTACCTGCGAATATGGAACAAGTGTTTCAAACTGTTGATGAAGTTCCAGTAGCTGAATTAACTCTGCATTTTTTTTAGCCTTTTCTTTAATTATATCCATATAATTTTCAGGGTTTTCTGCAAATGAATATGCAGCATCTCTGCTATTGAAAGTATAATACTTCTCTTTATACTTCAAAATTCCAATTGTTGGATTTCCTGAAAAGAAAAAAATTAGGTATGAAATATTAAGTGATCTATATTTGTAAATAGAACCATTCTCTATATATCAATTACATTTTTTGGTGGTCCTGGGGATGGAACCCAGGGACATTCTACCTCTGGGCTACACTCCCAGACTTATTTTATATTTTTTTATTTGGAAACAGGGTCTCTTAAGCCAGCTGAGGGTGGCTTCAAACCTACATGATCCTCCTGTCTCAGCCTTCCAAGCACCACCATGCCCAGCTATCAATTACATTTTATCTAACAAATGTTATAATTAGCAGTGCGTATATGTGTGTCACACACACACACACACACACACACACACACACACACACACAGGATTAAACCACCCAAGGGCACTTTACCTCCAAGCTATAACCCCAGCCCTATTTTATTTCTGTTTGGAAATAGGGTCTTGCTAAGTAGCTGAGGCTGGCTTTGAACCTGTGATCCTCCTATCTCAGCCTCCCAAGTACTGGAATTACAGGCATGTGCCACCAGGCCCAGTTTCCATTGCTTTTTATTTCAGCATGGCTCTTATTATTTTCTCCCCAGTATCAGTGACCCTTACTGATTAGGGAAAATCAAATAAATGAAGAATTCTCACATCTGTGTTCCCCATGGTGAATCTTTCATCACTCCCCATAACAATAATACAATAAAAAATGATCCAGCTTATGTGTCCTCTCTAGCATGTATGCACACAATTCTAATAATTGTAATGAAGAAAGCAATACCCAATTATGAGACACAACAAATATAGTAAAAAAAAGAAAGAGGAAGTTAATGGTGGAGTGTAAGTTGTTATTCCTAACTTACACTCTAGTAATCTATACATGATAGATGAAAAGTCCAATAATTATAATGAAAAATCACTATAATAATCTATATATGATAGAGAAATTTTACTTAATAAAAATAAAAATTTTACTTCATAAAATGCCAAATTGTAATGAAAATGTATAATTGCAATGAATAAAGGACTAATAATCTATGCACAACAGAGAAATTTTACTTCATAAAGTATTTGGCCAGGATTTTTTTTTTTTTTTTGTGGTACCAGGGATGGAACCCAGGGGCGTTATACCTCTAAACTACACCCCCAGTCCTATTTTTCAGTATTTTTATTTCTTGAAACAGGGTCTCACTGAGTTGCGAAGGGCCTCGCTAAGTAGCAGAGGCTGTCCACGAACCATGATCCTCCGATCTCCACCTCCCGAATGTTGGGAATACAAGAGTGCGCCACCACGCCTGGCCTCTTAGAAAGATTTTACTTGGAGACAAATCCTGATCTATGTTAATAAGATGTCATGCCATGTGTGGTGGCGCACGCTTGTAATCCCAGCATTTGGGGGGCTGAGACAGGAGGATCTTAGTTCACAGACAGCCTCAGCTACTTAGTGAGGCCCTCTGCAACTCAGTGAGACCCGGTTTCAAAATAAAGAATAAAAAATTGGTCTGGGGATGTAGCTTGGAGTAGAATGCCTCTGGGTTCCATCCTTAGCACCGCAAAAAAAAAAAGTGACTACAAAATGATAAAAAGTATTTTAAAATAAGCACATCAGTCAAATAAGTGTTGCTCTTTCAGTAATTACTTTGGGATATATTTTTAGTAATGTTCTATGCATTTCTAGAATCCTTTGAGACTTTCTTTACTACGGTACTATATCATCCATATTTTATAATACAGGTTGAGTATCCCTAATCTGAAACCTGAAATGCTCAAAAATTAGAACTTTGTTGAAAGTAAACATGAAACTATGAGTGGAGAAATCTACACCTCACTTCCTATGACAGGTCACAACCCAAACACAGGCACAGCCTGCTGCATAAAACCATCTCTAGGATGTATAGGAAATATACAGAGATTCTATGTTTAGACTTGGATCTCATCCTCAAGATATCTCATTATATATCTGCAAACATTCCAAAATACAAAAGAAAAAAGAAAGAAAGAGAATTACAGAATCTGAAACACTTCTGGTTCCAATGGTTTCAGATCAGTGTTACCCAAACTGTATACATACTCTATTACTTATCACTTAAAATCTCTTGTTAATGTTAATTTACAAGATTATACCGTAAGCACCTCCAAGACAAAGACATCACCTGGGTCATCTCTGTAGCCCTTTTCCTAGTCCACCATCTGATACCCCAAAGTTTATAAAAAGTGAACTAGTAGAGCCGGGCGTGGTGGCGCACGCTTGTAATCCCAGCGCTTGAAAGACTGAGACAGGAGGATGGCACAGGTTTGAAGCCAGCCTCAGCTACTTAGTGAGGCTCTCAGCAATTTAGTGAGACCCTGTTTCCAAATAAAGTATAAAACAGGTCTGGGAGTATAGCCCGGAGCTAGAAAAGCCCCTGGGTTCCACTACCACAAAAATACATACATACATACATACATACATACATACATACATACATAAAAATAAAAAGTGAACCATTAAATGACAAGAGCATTCCATGCAGAGAGAAAACCTGGAAGAAGGAGCAATATTCTTTCTGATAATATACCTGGGAGGAGGAGGCCATCTGTTGTAGCCAATGTGTAACCACAAAATCCCCGGTACTGAATTAACAGCTTATCAAAATTTGCTGTTGTTTCTGGGAAAAGCCATTCCACTTTTCTGAAGTCTGCCAAATTTACTCTATCTTCTAAAATGAAAGAAGAGATCAGGAAAAGCTTTCATTCCATTAGAAGATTACTTTTGGTAAATAAATCACTATGAACTCATTATAAATATTAACTTTGCATTGCTTTGTTCTTTTCAGGGGGGGAGGGAATATAAAACCAAGTTTCTGAGGAGAGCTATGCATGCAAAAGTACAAATGACTGCGGTAACTGTCTGAGATTAACATAACTTGCTAGAGCTGTCTCTGGGGAACAACTTTGCTCCATAATGAAGAACTCAGAGAAGAGGCCATTCCAGAAAAGCATGTTTTGCTGCTGAGGGAATAGCTGACTGAGAAATTTCTGAAAGAGTATGTAAGGATTTCCGGTGCAGCAGAGTTAATAATCAAAGAAATGAGCAGAAAAGACTGGCTGCTGTGACCAAGACAGGGACTGGTAAATCTCATTCAAGATGGTGGCGCTCTTAACAATACACTGGACTATGATGATTATATACATATCTTAAAACAGTAAAGAAAATTCTAAGCAGAAAGAATAAAGGAAATACTTTAGTCAGTTGATTTTGATAACAAGGTATACAATTTTTGTTCTTTATACTTTTAAAAATTCTTTCTTATGTCAGGGGTTTACTTATTTACACTGATAAGCAGACTGAATAAATGTTTTATACAAATACGAGTATATTGGTAAACCATCATTTCTCAAGATGCTTAGCTTGCACAATCACACCTACACTTCTGTGCCTGGTTCTAAATACAAACATCAAACACCCCAAAATGACCTTGTGGCTAAAAATAAATACATAGTTTTGAGAAAATAAATCTGTTCCTTTTCTTGATATACCCAAGGCCTCTGGGAATGATAAGCTACAGAAGGTGTAAATTTAATTCTTTCAGAAGAACACTGGCTCTCCAAATTCACTGGAGAATAACTCGATAAATAATGTCCTAGTAAATAAGAAGTTCTGACACATGGTGGGAAATAACACATCTAAATCTAAGTTGCAAAAAACTATTTTACCATACAGTTCATGGTTGAAGTAACTTTAGCTTTTCAATTTCATTTCATATTTGCTGTTTTCTAGAAGTGAAATGAGTAGTAGAAATTTGAACTGAAAGGATGCTTTTGAGTCTCTGATTTAGGCTATAATTTTTGTGTATTTCAATTTAAATTAAAAATATTATACATTTTAATTTTTCATTTTTGTCAAAATAGAATTTGAATAGAAAGTTTATAAATTATCATTTTATTTTCAGTAAAAAAAACCTTTCATTTTAGGTAATAATTCAAGTTTTAGGTCCTATTTTGGCATTTCCTGTGAATTCTAAATTGTCTTTAAGGCAGAAGACACCAAAAAAGGCAAAAAGGTCATGGATAAAGACAGCCTTTCTATAATAGCCAGTGCATCTCTTGAGGGTCTCACATAGCTCAACTACCTTTGGAATCAACTATCCTACAGGGATAAAACTTGCGATTTATAAATTCTCAGCTTGAATTAGACATAGAACAAATAATATCCTAAATAAATAGATCTGTATTTGCAACAAATGCAGCAAGGATAAATATCTTTTTCTACTATGTACCAAAACCAAATCACGAATCCTTCAAGAGAAACACATACATACAGAAAATCGTTGTTAATAAGAAGATGAAGGATAACATTTGGAATGATTATTACATCTTTTTTGTTTTCCACATTTTCTATAAGGAACATTAGTATTTTATAATCAAGAAAGATATCTAATGCCTTACTACAAAGAAATAACATGCAATTTTTAAAACAAAAGAGTGCTTTTATTCTAGAGGTAACGTTAGAAAGAAGAGTAAGTAACAGTTTCCATTACCCATGTGTTCTTTCATTCTGTCCACATCTGTTTTCACCGTCACGTCATCAAGAAGGCCTTGCAAGACTTTCTCGGGAAAGAGAAGTTCATGAGTGCCCAGGAACGGCTCCAGGTGAGTGGTTAAATTACTGAGAACACTAATCAAAACTGTTTCATCCTGAAAGCTAGCCCACAGATTGGCCAGAGCAATGAAGATGGGCTGAGAAGGAGAAAAACACATTCAAAATGTTAACTGTGAGCCAAAAGCAACTGGTCATGTTGGTACCTGCCTGTAATCCCAGAACATTGGAGGCTGAGGTAGGAGGGTCACAGGTCCAAGATCAATCTCAGAAACATAGCAAGACTCTTTCAAAAACAAAAAAAGTAATAAGGGCTCAGGGTATAACTCAGAGGTAAAATGTCTCTGGGTTCAATCCCCAGTACCCTCCCACACATACACAAAATGAACTGTGGCTGTACTTTTAATTTTTAATACATTTACTGATGCACTGTAATCATCCATCATACTGAGGTATAGAGTGATAAGAATATACATTCATGTAACATTTGATGCATTTCCTTCCAGATCCTACTCTCCTCCTTCCCCTTCCCCAAACATGTCTTTGAAATTGGCGTTGGTGATTTCATATACATACATAGCATTATTTAAACTGTTACTTCACCCCCCTCCTCGCTCCCCTAAACCCCCTCCATCACCCCACTGAATCTCTGCTTCTCCATCTGAGGCCTCTTTTGTTTCTCAGTTTCTCTCTAACTTCTACATATGGAAGAAAATATACAACTATTCACTTTCTGAGACTAGCTAATCTTGCCTAGCATAATCATAAATTCCATCCTTATTCCTGCAAATGGCATGATTTTTTCCTTTATAGTTCAGTAAAATTCCATTGTGTGTATATACCATAGATTTGTGATCCATTCATCTGTCGATGGACATCTAGACTGGCTCCAAAATTTGGCTATTGTGAATTGTGCTGCTATAAACATGGATATACATCTATCACTATAATATTCTGGCTTCCATTCCTTTGGAAAGATGCTCAGGAGAGGTATAGCTAGGTCATGCATATGGTGGAAACTGCCACACTTATCTCCACACTGGCTATACTAGTCTGTGGCTCCACCATAGCGTAATAGAGTTCCTATTCCCCACATCCTCAGTAGCATTTACTATTGTTTGTGTTCTTTTTTAAAAATATTTTTTTAATTTTTAATTTATTTATTTTTAATTTATTTTTATTGGTGCATTGTAATCATACATCACATTGGAATACAAGACTTGAGAGGATATATAAGCACACATCATCCAATTAGCCCTCATCCAGTCCCCATCCCATTCCCTCCCCCTCCCTCGATCCCATGCTTGTTTGGTGATTAACTTTGATACATATATTTTTGTACCTCCTGCTTTTTAAAGAGGCTCCATCCTCCCCTATTCCATACTCTCTGATTGGTCACCTTAATTGTTTCGCTATAGGCCCCTTTCTATAGCTCGACCACTTCCTGTTGCCCCTTTCCTCCTAGTTATTGCTGATTAGGGGAAGCATCTGGTTTGAATTTTCTGCGATATATCTCTGTGCACGCCGTGTTGCAAATACCAATCCCACTCTTGACGGCCCCAGTTGTGGCCTGGCTACCCGGTGGACTGATCCAGACCTCGCTGGCTCAAGCAGTGGGAGGTTCTGGTCTCACTGGCCCTGACACTGGCCTAACCCCTCAACTGGCTCCAATCCCGGCCTCGGAGGCCCCAGCACCAACCTTCCTCACGGCAGGCTCCGATGTTAGCCAATGGCCCCGGCATCGGCCTAACCCCTCGGCAGGCTCCGATCCCGGCCTCCAAAACCCTGGCACCGGCCTTGCCTCACGGCAGCCTCCAATCCTGGCCTCGGAGTCCCCAGCACTGGCCTTGCCTCATGGCAGGCTCCAATCCTGGCCTCGCTGGCCCCAGCACTGGCCTAATCCCTCGGCAGGCTCTGATCCTGGCCTCGGAGGCCCGAGTAGCGGCCTTGATTCACAGCTGGCTTCGATGCCAGCCATTGGCCCTGGTACCAGCCTAACTCCTCGGCAGGCTCCGATCCCGGCCTCGGAGGCCCCAACACCGGCCTTGCCTCACGGCAGGCTCCGATCCCAGCTTTGCTATGTCCGTCGCCGGCCTCACCCCTCAGCAGGCTCTAATCCAGGCACCCATTTTGCCCAACTATTTGTCCCATGTTCTCGAGGGTGCGTGGTGGTAGCATTCTGCCTCTGGGGTCATTACTTCAAAGGTTCCAGGTATAATGCATCACATCTCTGCCTCCCCTGAGTACTGGCCACTGCCATTGCCACTGCCGCCACCATTTCAAATCTTTCCCAAGCTCTTTTTCCACTCTGAATGTTGTCCAGTCTTCCTAAGCATGCGTGACGGTAGCATTCAACCTTTGGTGTAATTTCTCCAAAAAAAAAAAAGGTTGGTAGACTCCGATTTCTGCTTCTCCTGAATACAAATCTCCACCGCCAACGCGGAGACCACTTTCAGCACCGCCTTTCTCCTTGGTCTCCGCTAAAGTCTCTCTCCTTACAGGTGATGTCCAAGATTCTTAACAATGTAGAGAAGAAGCAGTCCTCCTTAGCGGGGAATTTTTCCAATAATTCCAGTTCATTTGGATAAGTTTTGTCTGCATCTCCAGTATCCTGGCATCCACCACGGCCTCCTTGACCCCTCTCTGCTATTTTCCTTTTTTCTTTTTCTTTTCCTTTTTTACAGGGTCCTTTCGGGTGGAAAGGGGTTCGCCTAGGGGTGCCTCACCAACACCTGCCCATCCGCCCAGTGTCGCGGACAGATGCCTGGACCACAGGGTCCTTCCGGGTGGAGAGGGGGTCGCCGAAGGGTAACCAACCAGTGCCTGCCCACCCACCCAGGGTCGGGGCCAGGGGCCCGGACCACAGGGTCCTTCCGGGTGGAGAGGGGGTCGCCGAAGGGTGCCCCACCAGTGCCTACCCACCCACCCAGTGTCGGGGCCAGGGGCCCGGACCACAGGGTCCTTCTGGGTGTAGAGGGGGTCGCCGAAGGGTACCACGCCAGTGCCTGCCCATCCACCTAGGGTCGGGGCCAGGGACCCAGACCACAGGGTCCTTCCGGGTGGAGAGGGGGTCACCTAGGGATGCCCCGCCAGCGCCTGCCCACCTGCCCAGGGTCGGGGCCAGGGGCCCGGACCACAGGCTTGTTTGTGTTCTTGATGACTGCCATTCTAACTGGAGTTAGATGGAATCTCAGTGTAGTTTTCATTTTCCTTTCTCTGATTACTAAATGATGTTGAACATTGGTCATTTGTATTTCTTCTTTTGAGAAGTGTCTATTCAGTTCAAATGCCCATTTTTGATTGGGTTATTTTTTTTCTTTACTGTTAAGTTCTTTAAGTTCTCTGTATATTCTAGATATTAGTCCTCTATCAGAAGAGCAGCTGGTAAAGATCTTTTCCCTTTCTATAAGCTCTCTCTTTACACTCTTGCTGGTTTCCTTTGCTTCAAAGAAGCTTTTTAATTTAATGCCACTTTACTTTTTAATTTTCATTTTAATTTCCTGAGCTTCTGAGGTCTTACTGAGGAAGTTTTTCCAGTATCTTTATGTTGGAGTGTTGGTCCTGTGCCCTTTTCTTATAATTGCAAACTTTCTGCTCTAATTTCTAGGTCTTTGATCCATCTTGATTTGACACTTGTGTAGGGTGAGAGGTTGAGGTTTAATGCTATTCTTCTACAAATAGATAACCAGTTTTCCCAAAACCATTTGTTGAAAAGGCCATCTTTTCTCCAGCTTATATTTTTAGGACCTTTATCAAGAATCAACAACAATTGTCATTTGTAAAGAAATCAATTATTAAGTGAAAGTCTTGGGAAATTATATGGAAGATTAGATAGAAATTTGATCTATAAATTGTGAGAAAATAAACTTGTATTTTATTTCAAAGCATTATATTTGGGGATGATTGTTATAATGGCAATTTACTCAAACAAGCCAAACATATCTAATCACCTAAGAAAAATTTATGGACACTTCACCTCAAATGGCCAAGGGAAAAATAAATATTCTTTTTTAAAGGCTAAATATGACTCATTATAGTAGACTTATTTAAGCCAATCATGATTCAAAAGAATCTGGGGAGTATAGAGATATATCTTAGGACATGTCCTGTGAGCTACAAGTTAAACATTTTATTTTATTTACTTATTATTTTTGTGTATGTGTGTGTAGTGTTGGGGATTGAGCAAAGAGCATTCTGCCTCCAAGTTACACCTCCAGGCCTTTTTGTTTTTTGTTCTGAAAGTCTCTCTGTATTACTCAGGATGGTCTCAAACCTGCCATCTTTATGTCTCAGCCTCTCAAATACTGGGATTACAGACATGTACCTCCATGCTTAGGTAGGTTAAACATTTTAGATCAGTGAAATAAAGATTACTAACTTTCAGAACATCAAAAAACCAATCAGGCCCTGAACAGCTTAGCCTTTTGTTTGTTGGATTGTGTTTTTTGTTTTTGTCTGGTACAGGGGATTAAACTTGGGGGGTGTTCTCCTTCTGAGCTATACCCCCACTGCTTTTCTTAAATTTTAAAACAAGGTCTTGCTAAGTTGCTGAGGCTGGCCTCAAACCTGAAATACTTCTGTCTCATCCTCACAAGTATTGGGATAACAGGTATGTGCCACAAAGGCACATTAGTTTTATACAAGTTGATCCTATTATTTATGATAGCCATTCTTTTTTCTTTTTTGCATATTGGGGATTGAACCCAGGATCATTCTACCTCTGCGTTGATATATATAAAGTCTTATATATATTTTTTATTCTTTTTTTTTTGCAGGTCTGGGGATGGAACCCAGGGGGATTCAACCTCCGAACTACACCCCGTGCCCTATTTTTTATTCTTTATTTTGAAACAGGGTCTCACTGAGTTGCGAAGGGCCTAAGTAGCTGAGGCTGTCCACGAACTGCAATCCTCCAGTCTCAGCCTCCCAAATGCTGGGATTACAAGTGTGCACCACCATACCTAACTTATTCTTTATTTTGAAATAGGGTCTCACTAAGTTGTGGTAGGGTTCTCTAAGTAGCTGAGGCTGGCCTTGAACCTGTGATCTCCTGTCTCAGACTCCCAAGCACTGGGGTGTGCCCAGCATGTTACAAGCATGTGCCACCATGCCCAGCTATGATAACCATTTTTATGGTTATTATATTTGTTTTATATAATTTGATCCTATTGATCTTATGATTATCATAAATAATAAAACCAACTTGTATAAAACCAATATAATATTTTAGTAACTGAATCTAATTATAAGGTCTTCTGATTCAATTTTATGGGACTCAAAAGGAAATTCACTCTTAGTAAGGTCAAAATTGATGGCAAATACTTACAAAGACTTGTGATGTCGGGATTGCTGTCTTTGACTTCACAGTCATTTTCAATTGTTCCAGTTGGGCTCCTAACTGTTTCATCATAATTTCTACTTCTTGGGCACAAGTAATTATATCTGACTGTGAAGACAATACAATTTTCATTAATATGTTTATATTTTGATCATAAAAACCACATGTGTTTTCAGCCCCACCTGTTCCCCACATCCTCTGATCCTCTGAGGGTTTGCTCAATGACAGCAGGAACTCTGTTCTCCATGGTCTCTTCAACATCTAGAACAATACTGGCATACAGATGATGCTCTAAAAGAATTTGTGGGATTAGTAAATCTTTTGAAATATAGTGGGTATCGTTTTTCTTAGATATTCTTAGATATCTAATATTCTTAGATACTGAGTCTGATTGCATTCCTGAGAAGTGGATCCATAAGAATCTACTTTGTATTGTTGTATGGCTGGGTTGTTTTATTTCATGTATGGTACTGGGATTGAACCTAGGGGCATTCTACCTCTGAACTACATCCCCAGCCCCCGCTTTTTTAAAATTTTGAAACAAGGTCTCACTAAATTGCTAAGGCTGGCCTTGAACTTGCAATTTTCTTCTCTCAGCGTCCCAAGCATGGGGTAACAAGTGTACATCACCACACACACCTATATGGCTGTTATTTTCCCATTACTCAGTGATAAAATTAATGGAGTATTCCCTTGAAAACTATTTTGATACCAAGATTTAATAAATTGCAGAAAACCTTAAAAATTGCAGCATTAAAAGAAAATACAACCATGGGGACCTGAAAATGAGTTACTAATGCTGAATTTTAAATAATTACACACATTTTTATATGTACCAAGCACCATATAAATAAGTACAAAGAAAAGCAAATAAAAGTGAGAAGAAAAAAAGAATAGAAAGGCAAGTAAATTGCCCAAGTAGATGCAGCTAATACGGGCAGAATCACACTTCTGTCTCAAACCATCTGAGCCAGAGCTTCTCCTTTACCCATTACACTTCATTGCCCAAGATAAGACCAGAGAGTGTAGGGTGAGGGTTCATAAGTACAGCATAAAAATTGTTATTTGAAGAGAAAAAGTTGCATTTGAACTCTCAGAAATCTATAGCTTACTTACATTCTTTTTTTTTTTTTTTTTTTTTTTGTGGTACTGGGGTTCCTGGAAGCCGTTCTACCTCCGGGATACACTCCCATGGGCTACATGCCCAGACCTATTACTTATATTCTTAATTGATAACTATAAATGGCAATAATGAGGAATATCAAATATTATTATTGCAATTCACCTAACAAAAAATTGTATGTGTGGTATTGGGATTGAACTCAGGAGTGCTTTACTACTGAGTTATACCCTAGACTTTGATTTTTTTTTAAATTTATTTTATTGGTGCACTGTATTCATACATCATAGTGGGATACAAACTTTTGTAGATATACATGCACACATCACCCAGTCAGCCCCCACCCGATCCCCACCCCGTTCCCTCCCCATCCCTCCTTCCCATGCTTGGCTTAGTGGTTGACATCTAGTATTATAGCAAATTATCCAAAATTAAAAATGATAATCTCACGTAACAGTTTCATTTGTCTGATACCAAGCTTTTGATGACTTAAAGATAACATTTCAATATTTCCTTTTACTTTCTTTCTTACCAGAGAATATTTTTTTCTATTTTTTTTAGGTGAAACTATCATATATTTATATATTTATTTTTCAGAAAAAATCTATCCTAATATGGAATATGGACTCTAGGTACCCAAAATGATCTTGAAAAAGAACAAAGCTAGAAGATATATATTTTCTGATTTCAAACCATATAAAGCTACAATAATTGAAACAGTGTAGTACTATTCTAAAGGCAGATATATAAACCATTGGAGTTAAATAAAAGCCTAGAGCAAAATTCTTCCCTATATTGTCAAGTTATTTTTGACAAGGTTTCCACGAACATTTGGTGGTGGAAATATTAATCTTTTAACTAAATATTGTTAAAAAATAATAATTACATGGAAAAGAATACAATTGGACCCTTACCTAATCCCATATACAAATATTAACTCAAAATAGATAATAGACCTAAATATAAATCTTAAGACTATAAACTTTTAGGAGAAAATCTGGGTCATTAAACCTCACAACATTGAAATTGGCAGTGATTTCTTGGTTATGATTTCAATGGCACAGGCAACAGAGGAGTATACAAACTCCCTAAAAAAAAAAATTGTATATCCAAAGACAATGTAAACAGAGTTAAAAGATACTAATAGAATTGGATAAAATATTTCCAAATGCTATATCTGAAGGTATATTAATATTCCAACTAGAAATCCTAAAAATTAACAACAATAAAGGCAAACAATACCCTTTTGAGATAGGTAAAAGACTAACATAAATAATGAATCTCCACAGATAACCAATCTTAGTTGTCTGTTGGATGGAAAATCTTGTTTCTCTGGTTCTGGTGTGTGTTACCTATTTCTTCTTTGTAGTTAATCTCTTTGAGTATTTTCTCTAGTGCTGGTTTTGAAGACATAAATTCCTTCAGTTTCTGTTTGTCATGGAAGCTTCTTATTTCTCCATCTAATTTGATAGAAAGTTTTGCTGGGTAGGAAATTTTTGGCTGGAAGTTGTTTTCTTTCAGAGTTTGGAATATGTTACTCCAAGCCCTTCTGGCTCTCATGACTTGGTTTGGGAAGTCTGGAGTGATTCTAATTGGCTTGCCTCTGAATGTCACTTGGCCCTTTGCTTTTGTTGCCTTTAAGATTATCTGCTTGGCTTTGACAATTATGTGGTGTGGGGATCCTCTTCTCTGATCCTGTCTAAAGGGAGTTCTATAAGTTTCCTGGACCTTTGTATCAACCTCTTGCTCTATGTTTGGAAAATTTTCTGCTATTACTTCCTTGAAGAGATTGTTGATCCCTTTGGTTTCACTTTCTTTTCCCTCCTCTATTCCAATAATTCTTAGGTTAGCTCTCTTAAAATGGGCCCATATTTCTTCAATATCAGATTCCTGCTGTCGGATATTTTTTTCTAGATTAGAAACTATGATTTCATTTTTGGATTGCTTATCTTCTAAGAGCGAGATTCTGTTCTCCATGTGTTGTAATCGGTTGTTTGTGCTTTGAATTGAGGCCTTTACTTCATTAATTGCATCCTTTATCTCTTTTTGGCTCTCTCTGAGTTCTTTTCGAAGCACCTCTATTATTTCTACAATTATTTTCCTGATTTGATCTTCTAGAAATCTCTGATTTTCTGTTTTGTCGGGTTCTGATGTTGTGGGGTTGTGGGCATTAATTGCTCCAGTATTATTCCTCTTTCCCATGATTTCGGATGTTTGTGCCTTCTCTGGGTTCTTCCCTTGGGTCACTATGACTTCCCTTAAGGTGTTCTGGATCTCGAGTCAGTAGTATCTCAGACCCCACTACTCCTTTACTGGGTTTTATCACAGAGTCTCCGACCCAGAGAGTCGATAGAGGCTGCTTTAGACTGTGGGGGGTGCCAGGTTGCACGTTCTCCTATGGTGTGATATCTCGGCCACCGCCCCTTCCCCACTGGGTCAAGTCCCAGGGATTTCTCCTCTGTGGCCCGCAATTTGACTCACTGTTCTTGAGTACGCAGATGTAGCTGTACTGGCCTCGCTGAATTCGCTGCTGCTGCTGCCGGTAGCAATATGGCGCCGCTGCTACACCCTCGGCTGTGGGGCTGGCGTTTTTCTTTTTGATTTTGATTTCTACTCTGTATCCCTGCAGCGTGTGCTGAGCTCGGCCACTGGGAGCTGTAGATGCTCTCTGCGCGGAGAAATCTCGCCTAGCTGTTCCTCAGTGGCTCACCTCGGCTTGCTGTGGCCGTCTGGTGAATCGCCGCTGCCGCCGGCAGTATGGCGCTTCTGCCGCGTCTGCCGCGTCCTTGGGCGCAAGGCCGGTGTATCTCCTCTGTGGCTCTGTTCTCAGTCCGCTTTCTCTCTGGAGCCTGGTGATTTTTTGTTTCACTGGTGATGCTGTTTTCTGGCTATGAAAGGCGCTGATTTTGTGGTAATGGATATTTGTTGTTAGCGGAGCTCTTAAGCCCCGCTTTTCTCGGTCGCCATCTTCCCGGAAGTCCCTCTGCTTCTAGACTTTGATTTTTTAAAAAAATTTTTTTATTGGTGCATTATATTCATATAACTTATTGGGGTAAAAAACTTGTGTGTACAAACATGTACTCATCGCTGATTTAACCCCTACCCAAATCCCACCCCATTCCCTCCCCATCCCTCCCTCCCTTGCTTGGCTTAGTGATTGACTTCGATATGTTTAAGTACATTGTGAGCTTTAGAGATTTTCCTCTTCCCCCCTCATTTCTCCTCCTTTAGGTTGACTTGTTTGCTCCTCTTTTCTCCCTAACTCTCACATATTAGGGAAAGCATCTGATTTCTTATTTTTTGTGCCTGACTAATCTCACTTAGCATAATGTCCTCCAGTTCCATCCATTTCCCTGAAAATAATGTAATTGAGTTTTTTTTTGATGGCTGAGTAAAATTCCATTGTGTACATATCCCACAGTTTTGTAATCCATTCATCTGTTGATGGACATCTTGGCTGGTTCCATAGTTTGGCTATGGTGAATTGTGCTGCTATGAACATAGATACACATGCATTAGTTTGGTAGTTTGGTTTCTTTTCTTTTGGGTAGATACCCAACAGTGGTATTGCTGGATCAAATGGTAGATTTGTTCCCATTCTTCTGAGGATTCTCCATACTGTTTTCCAAAGTGGTTGCACTAATTTGCAATCCCACCAACAATGTCTTAGAGTTCCCACTTCTCCACATCCTCGCCAGCATCTGTTGTTGTTTGTGTTTTGAATGATGGCCATTCTAGTTGGAGTTAGGTGAAATCTCAGGGTAGTTTTGATTTGCATCTCTCTGATTGCCAGTGATGTTGAGCATTTTTTCATGCATTTATTGGCCATTTGAATTTCTTCTTTTGTGAAGTGTCTATTTAGTTCATTTGCCCATTTTGTTATTGCATGCTTTGTTTTCTTAGTGTTGAGTTTCTTGAGTTCTCTGTATATTCTAGATATTAGTCCTCTATCAGTGGTGTAGGTGGCAAAAATCTTCTCCCAATCTGTTGGCTCTCGATTGAGATTCTTGATAGTTTCCTTTGCTGAACAGAAGCTCTTCAGTTTCATGCAATCCCATGTATTGATTCTCCTTTTAATTTGTTGTGCCTTTGGGGTCTTGTTGAGGAAATGTTTGTCTGTGCCTATGTGTTGTAGTGTTGGACCTATGCCATCTTCAAGGAGCTTCAAGGTCTCTGGTTTAATTTCCAAGTCTTTGATCCATCGTGAGTTGACTTTTGTACAAGGTGAAAAAGTGGGATTAACATCCAATTTTCTGCATATGGTTAACCAGTTTTGCCAACACCATTTGTTGAAGAGGCTATCTTTTTTCCAGTGTATGTTTTTGGCCTCTTTGTCAAAAATCAATTGGCTGAAAGTGTGTGGACTTGTTTCTGGGTCTTCTATTCTGCTCCATTGGTCTATATATCTGTTCTTTTGCCAGTACCATGCTGTTTTTATTACAATGGCTTTGTAGTATAGTTTAAAGTCAGGTATTGTGATTCCTCCTGCGTGGTTTTTGTTGCTGAGAACTACCTTGGCTATTCTGGGCTTTTTGTTATTCCAGATAAATTTAAGGACTGATTTTTCTATGTCTGTGAGGAATGATCTTGGTAGTTTAATGGGCATTGCATTAAATCTGCAGATCACTTTTGGGAGAATGGCCATTTTAATGATATTTATTCTGCCAATCCATGAACATGGAAGGTCTTTCCATCTTCTAAGATCTGCTTCAATTTCTTTTTTCAGTGTTTTATAATTTTCTTTGTAGAGATCTTTTACCTCCTTGGTCAAGTTTATTCCTAGGTATTTTATTTTTTTGTGGGAGATCCTGAGTGGAAGTGTTTTCTGAATTTCTTTTTCAGTGGATTTATGGTTGGTGTACAGGAAAGCTTCTGATTTTTTAAGATTGATTTTGTATCCAGATACCTTGCTGAATTTGTTGATCAGTTCTATAAGCCTTTTGGTTGAGTTTGTTGGGTTTTCTAAATATAGTATCATGTCATCTGCAAATAGTGAAAGCTTAAGTTCTTCTTTTCCTATTTGTACTCCTTTGATTTCCTTTTCTTGCCTTATTGCTCTGGCTAGAGTCTCTAGTACTATATTGAAGAGAAGTGGTGATAGTGGACATCCTTGTCTCATTCCAGTTTTTAGGGGGAATTTTGAAGTTTTTCCCCATTTAATATGATGTTGGCAGTGGGCTTATTGTAGATTGCCTTAATAATGTTGAGATATGTTCCTTCTATTCCAATTCTCTGCAGTGTTTTTATCATAAATGGATGTTGAATTTTATCAAGTGCTTTTTCAGCATCTATTGAGATGATCATGTGGTTTTTATCTTTGATTCTGTTTATATGATGAATTACATGGTTTGATTTTCGTATATTGAACCAACCTTGCATCCCTGGGATGAACCCTACCTGGTCATGGTGAATGATTTTCTTGATGTGCTTTTGAATGCGTGTTGCTAGTATTTTGTTTAATAGTTTTGCATCCAAGTTCATCAGAGATATAGGCCTGTAGTTTTCCTTCCTTGAACTGTCTTTATTCGGTTTGGGTATTAGTGTAATGTTGGCTTCATAGAATGTATTTGGGAGAGTCCCAGTTTTTTCTATTTCCCGAAATAGTTTGAGTAGTATTGGGATTAGTTCTCCTATAAAGGTTTTATAGAATTCACTTGGGAAACCATCTGGTCCTGGGCTTTTCTTTGATGGTAAGCTCTTTATTGCTGTTTCAATCACTTTGATTGTTATTGGTTGGTTTAAGTTTTCTATATCTCCTTGACTCAGTTTAGGAAGGTTGTATTTATCTAGGAAGTTGTCTATTTCCTCCAGATTTTCCATTTTGTTGGAGTATAGTTTTTCAAAGTAGTTTCTGATAATCCTCTGGATTTCTACGCTGTCAGTAGTAATGTCTCCTTTTTCATCCCTTATCTTCATAATTTGGGTTGATTCTCTCCTTTTTTTAGTTAGGGTGGCTAGTGGTTTATCAATCTTGTTAATTTTTTCAAGAAACCAGCTTTTGGTTTTGTTGATTTTCTGTATTGTTTTTTTATTCTCTATTTCGTTAATTTCTGCTCTAATTTTAATAATTTCCCGTCTTCTGCTGGCTTTGGGGTTCAATTGTTCCTGCTTTTCAAGGGCTTTGAGGTGTGTCATAAGGCTATTTATTTGAAGATTTTCTGTTTTTCTTATGTGAGCACTCAGTGCTATAAATTTTCCTCTTAATACTGCCTTCAAAGTGTCCCAGAGGTTTTGATATGTTGTTTCTTTATTTTCATTTGTTTCTAGAAATTTCTTGATTTCACCTCTTACATCTTCTATGACCCATTCTTCATTCAGAAGTGTGGTGTTCAGTCTCCACATGTTTATGTTGTTTCTCTGGGTCTTCTTATAGTTGATTTCTAGTTTCATTCCATTATGGTCTGAAATGACACAGGGAAATATGTAACATTTTTAAAATTTGCTAGTGCTCATTTTGTGTCCCAGGATGTGATCTATTTTGGAGAAGGTTCCATGAGCAGCTGAGAAAAATGTAAACTCTGCTGTAGTTGGGTGAAATATTCTATATGTGTCCAACAGGTCCATTTGGTTAATGGTGTTCTTTAGTTCTGAGACATCTTTACTGACCCTTTGTCTGGAAGATCGGTCTAGTATTGTGAGAGGTGTGTTGAAGTCTCCCAGTATTATTGTGTTGGGATTTATGTGTGACTTCATGTCACAAAGAGTTTGATTTATGAAAGTAGCTGCCCCTATGTTTGGGGCATAGATGTTGATTATTGTTATTTCCTCTTGCTGGACTATTCCTTTTACCAGTAAAATGTGACCTTCTTTGTCTCTTCTAATAAGTTTGGGTTTGAAGTCTAACTTGTCTGATATCATAGTTGCTACTCCTGCTTATCTTCAAGTACCATTAGCATGGATTACCTTGCTCCAGCCCTTTACCTTGAGTTTGTTCCTATCTTTACTTGTAAGGTGTGTTTCTTGTAAGCAGCAGATGGATGGATTCTGGCTTTTAATCCATTTTGCCACTTTATGTCTTTTTATTGGGGAGTTGAGTCCGTTTACATTCAGTGTGATTATAGAGAGATAATTTTTTTTTGGTGGTACTGGGGTTCCTGGAAGCCCTTCTACCTCTGGGCTACACTCCCAGACCTATTTTTATATTTTTATTTAGAAACAGGGTCTCCTAAGCCAGCGCACGCGGCTGGCTTCGAACCTGCGCGATCCTCCTGTCTCCGCCTCCCAAGCGCAGGGATAACAAGCGTGCGCCACCACGCCCGGCAGAGAGATAATTTTTAATTCCCAACATGTTAAGATCTTATTTTGTTTGAGATACTGTTTATTCTTCTTTGCTTAGTTGTCTGCTGGATGGGAATTCTTGTTTCTTTGGTTCTGGCGTGTATTACCCATTTCCTCTTTGCAGTTAATCTCCTTGAGTATTTTCTTTGGCGCTGGTTTTGAAGACATAAATTCCTTCAGTTGCTGTTTGTCATGGAAGCTTCTTATTTCCCCATCTAATTTGATGGATAGTTTTGCTTGGTAGGAAATTTTTGGCTGGAAGTTGTTTTCTTTCAGAGTTTGGAATATGTTATTCCAAGCCCTTCTGGCTTTCATAACTTGGTTTGGGAAGTCTGGAGTGATTCTAATTGGTTTGCCTCTGTATGTCACGTGGCCTTTTGTTTTTGTTGCCTTTAAGATTCTCTCCTTGGCTTCCACATTATTCATTTTGACAATTATGTGGCATCGGGATCCTCTTCTCTGATCCTGTCTAAAGGGAGTTCTATAAGTTTCATGGACCTGTGTATTGACCTCTTGCTCTGTTTGGAAAATTTTCTTCTATTACTTCCTTGAAGAGATTGTTGATCCCTTTGGTTTCACCTTCTTTTCCCTCCTCTATTCCAATTATTCTTAGGTTAGCTCTCTTGAAATGGGCCCATATTTCTTCAATGTCAGATTCCTGCTGTCGGGTTTTTTTCTCTAAATTACAAACTATGCATTCATTTTTAGAATGATCATCTTCAAGAAGCGAGATTCTATTCTCCATGTGGTCTAATCTGTTGTTTATACTTTGAATTGAGGCCTTTACTTCATTAATTGCATCCTTTATCTCTTTTTGACTCTCTCTAAATTCTTTTCGAAAGTCCTCTATTATTTCTAAAGTTATTTTCCTAATTTGATCTTCTAGAGATCTTTGGATTTCTGTGTTATCAAATTCTGATGTTGTGGGGATGTTGGCATTCACTGCTCCATTGTTATTTCTCTTTCCCATGATTTTGGAAATTTGTGCCTTCTCTGGGTTCTTCCCTGAGTCACTACGAGTTCACTTAAGATGCTCTGGATCTCGAGTCTGTGGTATCTCAGTCACCACTACTCCTTTACTGGGTTGTATCACAAAGTCTCAGACCCAGCGAGTCAATCAAGGCTGCTTAGACCGTGGGGGGTGCCAAGTTGGGCATTCTCCAGTGGGGAGTTGTGACTATGGTATGATATCTCTGCCACTGCCACTCCCCCACTGGGCTGCACTGCTAAAATCTCCGACCCAGGGACACTATCTGCGCAAGTCCCTGGGAGTGCAGTACTGGGATTTCTCCCCTAGGGGCCGCAATTTGACTCACGGTTGTTGAGTACGCTGATGGAGCTGTAGTGAACTCGGTGGATTTGCTGCTGCCACCACTGGCAATATGGCACCACTGCCACGCCCTCGGCCGTGATGTGGCGTATTTCTTCTCTGGTTTTGAACTCCGCTCTGAGTCCTTGCCAGTTATGCTGTGCCCGGCCCTTGGGAGCTTTAGATGTCCCCTGCACCAACAAAACTGCTGACTGCCACCCGGCTGTTCAGCACCTGCTCACCTCGGCTCGCTGTCCACCCCTCCTCTCAGGCGCCTGGTGGCTGGTTGAGTGGGTTGGTCTAGGGCCATCCGGTGAACTCGCCGCTGCCGCCAGCAGTAAGACGCTGCTTCTGCATCCTAGGCCGCGAGGCCAGAGTACCTCCTCTCTGGATTTGAGCTCTGTTTTGAGTCTCCCTCCTCTCTGGAGCCTGGTGCTGCTAGGGGAGATGTAGGCCGCGCCGCTCCGGCTGCTGTGCGCCACGGCTCTGGCTGCTCCACACACGGCTCTGGCTGCTCTGGCTGCTCCAGCCGCTCTGCACCGCGGCTCTGGCTGCTCTGCACCGCGGGTCTGGCTGCTCTGCACCGCGGGTCTGGCCACTCCGGCCGCTCCTGCTGTTTGGCGACGCGGCTCTGGCTGCTCCGGCTGCTTTGGCCGCTCCGCTCAGCTATTCTGGCCGCTCCGCTCCGGCTGCTCCAGCCGCTCCACTCCGCGGCTCCGGCCTCTCCGCACCGCCGCTCGAGCCAATCCGTGGTGTGGCTCTGGTTGCTCTGGCTGTTCTGGCCGCTCCACTCGGCTGCTCTGGCCGCTCTGCTCGGCTGCTCTGAACCGTGGCTCCGGCTGCTCTGCATCGTGGGTCTGGCCACTCCGGCCGTTCCGCGACGCGGCTCCGGCTACTCCGGCTGCTCAGGCCGCTTCGCTCTGCGGCTCCCCCCAATCCACGCTGCGGCTCTGGGGCACGGCACTTTGGGCTGGTTTTTTTCCGGTGTCTTGTTTTTCCAGCCCTTTTCCTCTGTCCCTTGTATTTACCATTTTTATTTCTTTGCTGGTGGTGTTTTCTGGCTCTGAAAGGCACTGGTTTTGTGGTAGTAGAGTTGGATTGTTAGCAGGACTTGTAAGTGCCGCTTTCCTCCGTCGCCATCTTCCCGGAAGTCTGATTTTTTTTTAAACAGGATGTTGCTAAGTCACTGAGGCTGGCCTCATACTTGACCCTCTGTCTCAGCCTCCAAGGTATTAGGATTACAGGTATGCACCACCTCTCCCAGCTACAAAATTTGTATTTATAAAGAAAATGTGCATTTGCTTTCATTTTACCCATACTACTGTTTAAGCTTCTTTCCCTCCTTTGTTTCATTCTCCCACAGTGTTACCTGTTGTATCTAATAGGTTTCTGTAGGTGTCTTGTATGCCCCACAAATTTTCTTCCCACCTTGCTTATTACTTTTGCTTTAGGAATCAAATATGAACATGAAGCCTTTAAAGACTTTTTAGATTTGTGCAACAGCAACAAACAGAAATAAATCCATGTATGTTCTATAAAGTAAAGTTTGAATTTGACACATAACACTTATAAAACCTGTCATGAAAGGTGCTCTAGACACCCTGCCCCAAGCTATGTTTGCAGAGTCTAGTCACTGAGAAGGCAGGTATAAAGAATTTCTTGATCTTTCTTAATAATGCCTTCAAGCACTCTTACTACATTTTGCCAAAAAGAACTTATTCACAAGGGCAAAGTTTTTCATAGTGATGTTAGTCTCTCTAAAGACACTATCAGAGCCAGGCATGAAGGCACAAGCTGTATTTCTAGTATTGGGGAAGCCAAAACAGGAGGAATGCAGGTTCAAAGCCAGCCTCAGCAATTTAGTGAGGCTCTCAGAAACTTAGCAAGACCCTGTTTCAAAATAAAAATAAAAAGAAATAAGGGAAGCATATGCAGAAAAATGGAAATAACCCCCACTTTCTCACCCTGCATAAAAATCAATTCAGAATGGATCAAAGACCTGGAAATTAGACTAGAGACCTTGCAACTACTTGGAAAGGACATAAGTTCAACACTGCAACACATAGGCACAGGTAAAAACTTTCTCAACAAAACCCCAAAGGCACAAGAAATTAAAAGGAGGATCAATACATGGAATTGCATTAAATTGAAGATATTCTGTGCAGCAAAGGAAACTATCAAGAACTTCAACCAAGAGCCAACATTATGGGAGAAGATTTTTCTTCCAATATAGAACTAATATCTAGAATATACAGAGAACTCAAGAAACTCACAGCTAAAATGAGCAAGTTAACTAATTAGACACTTCACAAGAGAAGAAATACAAATGGCAAAAAATGTACAGAAAAGTGTTCAAAATCATTAGCAATCAGAGATGCAAATCAAAACTATCCTGAAGTTTCACCTGACTCCAATTAGAATTGGCACTCATTAAAAACACAAACAAAAATAAATGCGGAGAAGGTGGGTAGAAGGTGGGTAGAAGTGGGAACCCTAATACATTGTTGGTGGGATTGAAAATTAGTGCAACCTCTTTAGAAAACTGTATGGAGGCTCCTCAGAAAAATGGGAGTGAACCTACCATATGATCCAGCAATATCACTTCTGGGTATCTACCCAAAAGAATGGAAACTAAACTTCCAAACTAATGCATGGGTATCTATGTGTATAGCTACACAATTTGCCATTGTCAAACTATGGAACCAGCCAAGATGTCTATCAACAGATGAATGGATTACAAAACTATGGGATATGTACACAATGGAATTTTACTCAGCCATGAAGAAGAACAAAATGATGGCATTTGCAAAGAAATGCATGTAACAGGAGGACATTATGCTAAGTGAGATTAGTCAGTCAAAAAAGTAAGAAGTCGGATGTTCTCTCTAATATATGGAAACTAGAGAGAAAATAGGACATAGGAGGGACACTAGACAAAAAAGGAGAAACCATAGGTGAGTAAAGAAGGTGACCTAACTGAGGGAGATGGGAAGGGGAAAAGGAAAGCACTCTAACATAGATGATGTACATCTTAACCCTCTCTCTCCATAATATGACTTTTAAAAAGGATATTCGCCAATTTCAAGATAGGAAGAAGTATCAGCTAAATAAATCTGACATATTTCATAACTTAGAGATAATGCTGATCAAGCCAATATCCATTTTATAATCATCAACCTTAATTACAACTAAAAAAGATTTATATAGGAGGATTGGACAGTTCAAAAACAAAACAACATTAAGAAAGACTCTGAAAGTAATAATTAAAAACAAACAAAAAGAATGGTCAGTTAGAAAGTTAAAAAAAAAAAACTTATCCTGACCCTAAGTCAAGTCATTAAGAAATAGTGATGAAGAGGGCTAAAATAAGAATGGTAACCTCCCCAATGGCACCTAGGAACTTAGAAATTAGATACCGTCTGGAAAAATAACACCTCCAGCTTGGTCTCCTACCAACAAGGAACTATCTGCCAAACAATATGTTACACACTTGCTCTGAATTAAAACCGACAATGCAGCATTGCCCTCATACACATAAACATTCCACTGTTAAACTACAGTGTGTTAAGCAATCACATCATCAAGTACCAAAGAGGATCAACAACTATAAAATCAATTTCTACCAATTAATATTTATTAAAATCAAAGTCCAACTTTCCCATTTCTCATTTAATTCCTGGTCCTTCTGTTGTAATATAAACTGAGCAGTGACTGAGGATGCCTCCCGATGTGTAATGGTCAGGTCATATGAAATTCACTCACCAAAATTATCTGAAGAAAGATCTCATATTGCCGCACATTATACAGTGCTTCCTTTAACATATATGGCTGCAGTTCTTTGCTCATGAGTGGGTTCTTAGTTACTTTCTCAAGGATGGCCGTGTAGCGATACACCTGGTCCTGGGCAATCTGAAGCTGGGAATCAAGATGGCGAGTGGTGGACGGGATGGCCTCATGTAGAATTGCTGGCACTGTTTGTAAGGGTACAAGGAGAGACGCATGAGGAAGCCTAAAAAGCACAGAAAGTCATTGTATTTTAAGCCTGAAGTTGAGTTGGTTTATTCCCCAATCAAATTAATAGTAATGAGACACATGTTACATGGGCCCTCCATCACCAAAAAGAACCTGTCCAAACTAAAGATGTCATCAGAACAATAACCCAAAGCTAGAGTATATCAGCTTTTGCCAATAAAAAAGTCAGGTGTGGTGGTGCCCACTTGTAATCCTAGCTTTTGGGAGGCTGAGACTGGAGGATTGCAGTTCTCAGACAGCCTAAGTTACTTAGTGAGGCCCTTTGCAACTCAGTGAGATCCTGTTTCAAAATATGGAATAGGGGCTTATGGGAAGATGGCGACTGAGAAAAGCAGCACTTACGAGTCCTGCTAAAATTCGATCTCTATTGCCACAAAATCAGCATTTTTCAGAACCAGAAAACACTAGCCACAGAGAAATAAAAAATGTAAACACAAGGGATGAGAAAAGAAAGACTACAAGAACAACCAGAGACCAGAAAAGAAATCAAGCCCACAATGTGGCAGCGGTAGAGCCGAGCTGGCACCATCTTTCCTCACAAAACCAGGCTCCAGAGAGGAAAGGTATACAAGGAGCTGAAGTGAGCAGCTGTGGATCATTCAGGTGTAATCCAGCAGTTCTTTCAGCACAAAGAACGCCTAAAACTACCAGTGGCCAAGCTCATCACACCTTTCAGAAACTCAGAACGGAGCTCAGAACCAGAAAAGAAATACAGCCGAGGGAGTGATAGCAGCACCATATTGCCAGCACCCCCACGGTCTCACACAGCCTTGATTAACTCCCTGGGTCTGAGACTTTGCGATACAACCCAGTAAAGGAGTAGTGGCGGCTGAGATTACCAAAGACTCGAGATACAGAGGACCCAAAGTGAAGTTGTAGTGACCCAGGGAAGGCACAAAATTCTGAAATCATGGGAGAGAGGAACAACAATAGAGCAATGAATGCTCACAACCCCATATTATCAGAACCTGATAACACAGAAATTCAGAGATCTCCAGAAGATCAAATCAGGAATATAACTGTAGAAATAATACAGGACCTTCGAAAAGAATTTAGAGAGAGCCTAAAAGGCATAAAGGATGCGATCACAGAGGTAAAGGCCTCAATTCAAAGTATAAACAATCAATTAGACCACAGGGAGAATAGAATCTCGCTCCAAGAAGATGATCACTCCAAAAACAAACGCATAATTATAACTTAGAAAAAAATCAGACAGCAGGAATCTGACATTGAAGAAATATGGGCCAATTTTAAGAGAGCTAACCTAAGAATCATCGGAATAGAGGAGGGAAAAGAAGGTGAAACCAAAGGGATCAATAATCTCTTCAAAGAAATAATAGCAGAAAAATTTCCAAACATAGAGCAAGAGGTCGATACACAGGTCCAGGAAACATAGAACTCTCTTTAGACAGGATCAGAGAAGAGGTTCCCCATGCCACATAATTGTCAAAATGACCAATGTGGAAGCCGAGCAGAGAATCTTAAAGGCAACAAAAACAAAAGGCCAAGTGACATTCAGAGGCAAACCAATTGGAATCACTCCAGACTTCCCAAACCAAGTCATAAAAGCCAGAAGGGCTTGGAGTAACATATTCCAAACTCTGAAAGAAAACAACTTCCAGCCAAAAATGTCCTACCCAGCAAAACTATCTATCAAATTAGATGGGGAAATAAGAAGCTTCCATGACAAACAGAAACTGAAGGAATTTATGTCTTCAAAACCAGCGCTAGCAAAAATATTCAAAGAGATTAACTACAAAGAAGAAATAGGTAATATACACCAGAACCAGAGAAACAAGAATTCCCATCCAGCAGACAACTAAGATTGGTTATCTTTGGAGATTCATTATTTATTTTAGTCTTTTACCTATCTCTAAATTGTATTGTTTGCTTTTACTGTTGCTACTTTTTAGGATTTCAATTTGGAATATTAATATACCTTCAGATATAGCATTTGGAAATATTTTATCCGATTCTATCAGTAACTTTTAACTCTGTTTACATTGTCTTTGGATGGACAATATTTTTTTATTTTTTAGGAAGTTTGCTTGTTTATTCTTTTGTTGTCTGTACCTTTGAAATCATATCCAAGAAATCACTCCCAGTTTCAATATTGTGAAGTTTTATGATCCAGGTTTTCTTCTAAAAGTTTATAGTCTTAAGATTTACATTTAGGTCTTTTATCTATTTTGAGTTAATATTTGTATATGGTGTTAGATAAGGGTCCAACTTTATCCTTTTTCATGTAATTATTGTTTTTCAACAATATTTAGTGGAAAGATTATTATTTCGTTCACCAAATGTTCTCGGAAATCTTGTCAAAAAATAACTTGACAATATATGGAAGAATTTATTTCTAGGCTTTTTATTTTACTCCACTGGTTTATTTATCTACCTTTACAGCAGTACTACACTGTTTCAATTATTGTATCTTTATAAGGTTCGAAATTAAAAAAATGTACATCTTCTAGCTTTGTTCTTTTTCGAGACTGTTTTGGGTATTTAGAGTTCATATTTCATGTTAGGATAGATTTTTTTTCTGAAAAATAAATAAATGTATGATAGTTTCAACTTAAAAAAAAGAAAAAGAATCCTCTGGTAAGAAAGAAAGCAAAAAGAAATATTGAAATGTTATCTCTAAGTGATCAAAAGCTTGATATCAGACAAATGAATCTGTTATGTGAGATTATCATCATTAATACTGGATAAATTGCTATAATACTAGATGTCAACCACTAAGCTAAGCATGGGAAGGAGGGATGGGGAGGGAATAGAGTGGGGAGTGGGTAGGGGCTAACTGGGCAATGTGTGCATTTATGTCTACACAGTTTTTTTTATCCCATTATGATGTATGAATACAGTGCACCAATAAAGAAAAAGAAAAAAATATGAAATAAAAAATAGGGTTGGAGGTATAGCTCAGAGGTAGAATGCCCCTGGGTTCCATCCCCAGTACCACAAAAAAAATAAAGTAAAATAAAATAAAATAGGGCTGACTGGGGGTGTAGCTCGGAGGTAGAATGCCCCTGGGCTCCATCTTCAGTACTGAAAAGAAAAAAAAAAAATCCCAGGTACTTTGGTGGTGATCATAGACCTCTAGAAAAGCCACTCATCCATCCTTCTGTATATCTTCCTAACAAGCAAGGGAACTTTATAAAAAAATAGGAATTGGATTTTTTTGTTTTCTATTATTACTACCAATTTCTGCCTGGGAATTGGATTTTTTTAAAGACAGCCTTTATAATGGAAAAACTTAGGAATGGGGATGTGGTGAGTGTGGAACACGTGCACAGCATCCAGCAGGCCTGGTTAGGATCCCAGCACTGCAGAAGAAAACCATTTAAAAAAAGGAAAACAGTGACCCTGTTAGTACTGATCTGGCGATCAGTGACCTGGTACGAGACACTTTATCAATGGGTCAGTCTTCAAGAGCACCACATGCATACGAAATTACTTCCCTTGTTAGGTCCTTAATGAAATATTTCATAAATACCTTCAAACTTATAAAGAATATTTTATGTATGTAACAATGTAGTAGATGCTCCTGAACTGACAGGTTTGCAAGCGTCTCCTCTTAGACCTTTTCATTCCATGAACAGCAACTGTTTTCTTTCCAGGGTGATTTTTTTTTTTTCAGTACTGGGGGACTGAACCCAGGGGCATTCTACCTCTGAGCTATACAACAGCCCTATTTTTTATTCTTTATTTTTTGAAACAGGGTCTTACTAAGTAGCTGAGCCTGGCTTCAAACCTGCGATCCTCTTGTCTCAGCCTCCCAAGTACTGGAATTACTAGGGTGTACCACCACCCCCGCTGATTTTTATTTTTAGATTACTGAATGTTCTTTCTTCAGCTAATTTGGAGTAAACAAAGTGAGATGACGGGGCTAGCCTCTGAGAGGCCCCTCATTTATTTCACTGATCCACTTTTCTGTGCTAATTTCACAGTATATAAATTTTTAAGTCCTCCTGGGCTGGTGGTTACATGCCTGTAATTCTAGTGCCTGGGAGGGTGAGATAGTATCAGAAGTTTGAGATCAGCCTCAGCAACTAAGCAAGACTCTTAGTAACTCGGTGAAATCCTGTTTCTGAACAAAAAAAAATAGAAAGAGGCTGGGGCTGCAGCTCAGCGGTAGAATGCCCCTAGGCTCAATCCCTAGTACCACAAAATAAAAATAAATAAAATCTTGCCTCAGCAAAAGCAAAAATGACCACACATTATGCGTAGCAGTTATTCCTAAGAATAGTCAGAAATCTTAAATCTCAGAATGCCCGTGGTGTGCTGTGCTATTTTCCTTACCGTGCAAGGTTAAGTATTAAACATCCATAACCTTTAGAATTCCCTTGAGGATACACTTACAGTCGTCAATGCCTTCTCCTCCCTTTCCACAGTCTCTGTTAAATAAGCGGATTCCAGTAACGATCATGGTAAGTTCTTTCAGCTGGCGTTCTTTGTCCTTCTTACAAAGGGTTAAAAATGTCCCCAGCTCAGCCTGGGGAAAAACACTCTGTAGGGCAGCTAAAATAAGCCACAGAAAAGGAAAACAAAATAATAAAGATATCAGAACTTAGATTACAAGCTCTTTCCTTTTATCAGGAAGTTAAGGGACTTGTCCTTGTAGTGTTAAGTAAACAATTCTTTAAATTTCTGATACCTCATTACAGAATGTGTAGCAAAATTTATCCTATATCCAAGCTAGACTGTTAAATATAATGCTACTCCTTCCTTCCTTCCTCCCTCCCTCCCTCCCCTCCCCTCCCTTCCCTTCCTTCCCCCTCTCCCTCCCTCCCTCCCTCCCTCCCTCCCTCCCTCCCTCCCTCCCTCCCTCTCTCTCTCTCTCTCTCTCTCTCTCTCTCTCTCTCTCTCTTTCTTTCTTTCTTTCTTTCTTTCTACCGGGGATTGAACTAAAGGACATTTTATCACTGACATATGTTCACAGCCCTATTATATTTGTATTTTTTTTTCTTTTGAAACAGAAAAAAAAGTGTTTTCTATGTTTTGAGAGCCTTGCTAAATTGCTGAAGCTGGCCTCAAACCTGCAATCTTCCTGTCTTGGTCTCCGAAGTACTAAGATTACACCATGCCCAGCCATATTTATTTATTTTAGCCATATTTATTTTTAATAATCAAGCAAGCACCCATCGCTAATTTTTGGCAATAGACATTAAAACAAACTTCCTAATTAGGGCTCTGAGCAGAAAAATCTATGCTTTAAAACAATTATGGAGCTAAGCATGGTGGTGCACGCTTGTAATCCTAGTACTTGGGAGGTGGAGACAGGAGGATCGCAGGTTTGCAGCCAGCCTCAGCTACATAGTGAGGCCCTCCACAACTTAGTGAAACCCTGTTTTAAAAGTAAAGAATAAAAAATAGGGCTGGGGGTGTAGCTTGGAGGTAGATGCTCCTGGGTTCAATCCCCAGTATCAAAAAATAAAAATAAAAAATATGGAAAATAGGCACCTTGTCTATTCTTTAAAGTATAAAAGGGGTCAAGTATTTCCTAAGAATAAACAATGCCCTTTCCCATTCCAGGTGTCAGACTCAACTCCCTTCAGCTATATGAAATATCCCTTTCCAGCTGTCCCATAACACTACCAATGATTCTCTAATGAGGTGCAACAGGTGCCTGAATATATATAACTCTGAGAATTGGCAATATTTCACTTTCTAGCAGCTCCACTCGAGGTTTGGAATGGATACACGATATATACACAAAGCCTGGATAAGTTTGAATGTATTTGAATATTTTTTTCAGAGAAAAGGGGAACTTTAATCTTTTAGTATATTTTAAAAACCACAATGATCATATATGTTCACTCATGGGATGGACATTGTTTGACTTACCTGTTGCCTCCCTGACGATCTTGATGTCCGTGGGGGATCCGAGCCCAGAGCGCAGCAGCACGTAGCTGACGATTTTTCGGTAGAGGCTTTCCAACTCTTCTCTTGCACACGCTCTGTTATCTGTGATTTCTCTGCTAATAGAGCTTAACCTAGACTCTAGGACCCGGTGGTGTTCTTCAAGAAATTCCTCTAAAATTGGCAAATAACAATGTTCCATATGTTTGTTATTCAAAATTGTCCTCATACGAGGAACAGAGAAAAACTGGCTTAAGAGTAGGAGGTAATTCTCCTGCGTGAAAACAAGTACTCCTTTAAGATGTAGTGATGAGGTAAAAACAGTGGCCACTGAGTAACCTCAAGATAATATCCACTCCAAACTCTATTTATTTATTTGAAAATGGCCTTGCTATGTTGTTGAGGCCGACTTCAAACCTGCAATTCTTCTGTTTCAGCCTCCCAAGTACTGGGATAACAGGTGTGTACCACCATGCCAGCTAGGTGAAGGAACTTTTAAGAGGTAGGGCCTGTGGGAGAGGTCTCCAGGCCCCTGTGTGTCTCCAAGGCAACTGTGGGACCCCATCCTCGTCCTCCCTTTTCCTCCCCACCATGGGATGAATGGTGTGCCTCTGCCACTTGCTCCCACCATGATGCACCAACACAGGCTCAAAGAAGCTAGTCTAACCAATCAAGGATTGAAAATTCTAAAACTGTGAGCCTGAGCCAGGTATTTGTTATGGTAAAAAGAAAGCTGCCTAACATATCAAAGTTGAAAAATATTTCAAAAGATTGACCAAAAATTAAAATAATTTCATAAGACAATTTAGTTTCAACCAAATAAAACCTTTCTCACCCAAAATACAATTTAAAACTTTAAAAGTATCAGAACAGGTAGATTTATGTTACCTCGACTTGTGTAATTCATATCAAAGTAGACTTGCATCTTAATGGTGTCCAGGGATGGATTTTTATTATCCAATAGCCGAGCCACACAAAGCTAGAAAAGAAGAGCCCAGAAATACTTCTATTATAGTTTCTGAAACACTCAAGTATTTTCTGTTACTTTAAAAAATAAAGGGAAGCCAGGCGTGGTGGCGCACGCTTGTAATTCCAGCACTTGGGAGGCTGAAACCGGAGGATCGTGGTTCGTGGACAGCCTCAGCTACTTAGTGAGGCCCTCTGGAACTCAGTGAGACCCGGTTTCAAAATAAAATAATAAAAAATAGGGCAGAGGGTGTAGCTCAGAGGTAGAATGCCCCTGGGTTCCATCCCCAGACCCGCAAAAAATAAAATAAATAAAGGGAAGTATCAAAGCAATGGTCCCTAATATTCATCTACCAGCAACTTCTTTTATTATTTCTTTCCTCTTAAGGACATCAGGCTTTATAGTTTATCCAATAAGCAACATTATTAATAAGTTATTTCCCTTGAGTTAGCTTGAGCTCAACACTTTCAAGTAACTAACATCTAGTTGAAGGCAAAAAGCCAGACATTTTGGTTAGTGTACGCAGTCTAACTGTGGGTAAATGTTCATGAAGCTTATACTCTAGAACTCTCCTGGAATTCCTCATCACTAGTCACTGGAGCCTGATCAACACTCCTTCATTGATGCTGGAGGTCAAGGGAATGTTAGAAAAGCTGCTGTGGCTGCCCTCCTTTCCTCAGGAAACATCTCTGGTTCTACCTTCCTGTTTCCAAATTTCTTCTTGTCTGCTTTCTCTCTCATCCCCCAACATGTGAACCATTTCCCTTCTCTGCCTCACCTCTGTAGCCTGGATAATCAAACTGAAACTTCCTTGCCTTCTCTTCTTCCCTCTCCTCCCTCCTCAACTCTCTTCACCCTTTAGACTCTGTCTTTGCAGCTGGCAGGCACAGACAGGCCCTCAGCCCCTCATGCCACCCCTACTCTACTGAAAGGAGGGAGAGACTGCAAGACTGAGAATTGCACACTTGGACCCGGATCTCACCAGGTAGAGAAGTAGTATGCTAAAGGCAAACTTTACATGAGCTTATTCATGGGACTTTGAGAAAAATGAAAACAATTTGTCACTTGAATTAGATATACATTGAGAATTTATGTGCCTGACATTAAAAGTATATTGAGTTTAGTTCTTTTGTACTTAGTTGAACTGGAGAGAGAAAAAAACCCTTTGAACCATAAAAAGAAAGAAAAGAACCATAAAAAGAAGAAAAACTTATTTTCTGCCCCTGCCCAACAAGAAGTTCTATATCACATTCAAAATGAGCCAAATCAGAGTGGTGATACACACACCTATAAACTGAGTTCTTGGGATGCTGAAATAGGAGGTTCACAGGTTTGAGTTTAGAAATTTAGAAAGACCCTCAACAACCTGGCTGAGGGGTGTGGAAGATGGTGGTGACTGCAGCCGCAGCAGCGACAGCTGGAAGCGGCCAAGTAGGACACATATTCCTCTCACAAACCCCAGACAACAGATTTTGGTTTAATATCTGATTGGAACAACATACAGAGACATTCCCAGCCATAACTTCCATCTAAAATATAAGAGAGAAGAGACGGACCAAGATGGTGGCGGTGGTGGTGGCACCCAGTATTCAGGAGAGGCAGACAGATCCAACCCATCCCACCTTGAACTGTTGGAATCTCCCTGAAAACAGACTGCTCCTACCCCACAGGCTCAGGATCTCTGGACAACATACTATGTAAGAAAAATGCTCAGGAGGAGAGCCAAGACGGTGGTGGTGGCAGTAGCAGTGGTGGCCAGTATTCAGGAAAGCCATACAGATTCATTCCAATCCACTCTGAACATTTGAAGAAATCTCCCCGAAAGTAGACTGCTCCTGCCCCACACGCTCAGGAACTCTGGACAACATACTATGTAAGAAAAATGTCCGGGGCGAGTTAGAGGGAGCCCTGCCCATATGGCCGGGCTGGCTTGCTACACCGGGTGTCCAAGGATACCTCGGTGCTCATGGGTGCCACGCTCCTCTGTGCTGTGCTGGGGAGGGAGGTGTGTTTGGAGCAGTGGATACCGCTCTCCATGGTGAGCCTCTGGGCCTCCGCGTTAGGTGGGGAGATAAAATCCATTGCTGGTAGGGATTCAGGCTCCCAGCTTCTGCAAATGACATGTGCTGTTTTCTCCTACTCAAATATATATATACACACACATATACATATATATGGAAGGAAAAATGGGGACCTCTGTAGACATCCTGCCCACGGTGACTGGGACCGGAGCCTGCCGCACTACGGGGCTGGGCCTGGAGCCAGCGATCTGGACCCAGAGCCTGTTGTGCAGCAGTGCTGGGCCCAGGGCCTGCTCCACAGCAAAGGGCCAGCGGGTCCCTACAACCATGTGGCCAGGAAGCACTAGCAGCTGCCGCTGCCTCACCTCATCTCTCAGCAGATTCCCAGATCCAAGTGATCTCTATTTTAAAAAAAATTGGTTGTAACTGGATCATCTTGTCAAAGTTACTCACTTTCTGGCTTTCAGGATTTCAGTAAGTGGGAATAAGTGTGAAAATTAAAAGAAGGACTTTCAAGGAGGAAAGAGACTGTAATTGATTAGATGTGTAGAAATAGAAGCTCTAATACATTGTTGGTGGGATTGCAAGTTGGTGCAACTACTTTGGAAAACAGTATGGAAGATCCCTAGAAGAAGGAAAATGAACTTACCATATGATCCAGCAATACCACCTCTGGGTAGCTACCAGAAAGAATGAAAACCAAAATACCAAGCTAATGCATGAACAACATGTTCATAGCTGCACAGTTCACCCTTGCCAAACTGGAACCAGCCAAGATGTCCTTCAACAGGTGAGTGGATTACAAAACTATAGGATGTGTACACAGTGGAATTTTGCCCAGCCATAAGGCATAACAAAATTAAGGCATTTACAGTGAAATGTCACAAAAAAGAAATCAGATGTTTTTACTAATGTGCAAAAACTAGGGAGAAATGGGTAAAAGGAAGAACTCTAGTTGAAGAAGGGATTCTATAGAGGAGCAATTAAGGTGACCTATCTGAGGGGATAGGAGGGGAGAGGGAAACTCTTTAATGCACATGATGTACTTAAACATATCAAAGTCAATCAGAAAACCAAGCATGGGAAGGAGGGAGAGGGAGGGAAGGATTAGGGATTGGGTAAGTGGTGATTGGGTGATGTATGCAAGTATATCTCCACATGTTTTTTTTTTATCCTATTAAGATGTATAACTACAATGCACCAATAAAATTTATTTAAAAATAAATAAAAAGGGTTGGAATTGTAGCTCAGAGATAGAATGCCCCGGGGGTCAATTCCCCCCAACACACACACACACACACACACACACACACACACACATACACACACACACACACACACACACAGAAACACACAAAGTAGCCAAGAAAGCCCAGCCAGTGGCATATAGCTATAATCCCAGTACTTAGAGGCAGAAACAGGAAGATCACAAGTTCAAGGTCAGTTTCAGCAATTTAACAACTTAATAAGACTCTGTTTCAAAATAAAAATAAAAAGGGTTGAGCCGGGCGTGGTGGCGCACGCTTGTAATCCCCGCGCTTGGGAGGCGGAGACAGGAGGATCGCGCGGGTTCGAAGCCAGCCGCGCTGGCGTAAGAGACCCTGTTTCAAAAATATAAAATAGATCTGGGAGTGTAGCCCGGAGGTAGAAGGGCTTCCAGGAACCCCAGTACCACCAAAAAATAAATAAATAAATAAAAAATAAAATAAAATAAAAAGGGTTGGGAATATAGCTCAGTGGTAGAGTGCCCCTGGGTTCTATCCCTAGTACCACGAAAATAAAAAATAAAACCAACTCAGAAAGACCCACTTTAGGCTGATCTGTGTAGTCATGGAGTTTATACTGCAGAATCACCCTGAAAAAATATTCCCAGCTCCAGGATTACAAATCTCCTTGTCCCTGCAGCACTGTAGCTAGACCTGCCCTCTTGTAGGTAAACTGTTGGTCCTGAGAGAAGATGGGATGATGACATTTCCCCCTGCCATTCTCATGAGCCCAGAAAATATCCATATACACATCAGAGAAAGCTTGCTCCAAGCTCATTGCATGAAGGAAAGAATTAAATTAATTAAACCCAAGAGAAAAAAATTTATCTAAAAATAAAAACAAAGCCGGAGGTGGTGGCTCATGTTTGTAATTTCAGTATTTGGGAGGCTGAAACAAGAGCAGCACGGTTCACGGACAGCCTCAGCTACTTAGTAGCCTCAGCTACTTTGTGTGTTTCTGTGTGTGTGTGTGTGTGTGTGTGTGTGTGTGTGTGTGTGTGTTGGGGGGAATTGACCCCCGGGGCATTCTATCTCTGAGCTACAATTCCAACCCTTTTTATTTATTTTTAAATAAATTTTATTGGTGCATTGTAGTTATACATCTTAATAGGATAAAAAAAAAAACATGTGGAGATATACACGCATACATCACCCAATCACCACTTACCCAATCCCTAATCCTTCCCTCCCCCTCCCTACTTAGTGAGGTCCTTAGCAACTAAGTGAGATCCTGTTTTAAAAATAAAGAATAAAAGGGCCAGCGAGGCCAGGATCGGGCCCTCCCATGAGGCAAGGCCGATGCTGGAGTGAGGTCGGGATCAGAGTCCTCCTGGTGGCTAGGCCACTACTAGGGCTGTCAAGAGTGGGATCGGAACTTGCAATGCGGCATGCACAGAGAAATATCACAGAAAATAAAAACCAGATGCTTCCCCTAATTAGCAAGAACTAGGAGGAAAGGGGTAACAGGAGGTCGAGTTGTAGAAAGGGCCCTATAGAGAAGCAATTAAGGTGACCAATCAGAGGGTATGGGATGGGGGAGGATGTAACCTCTTTAAAACTCAGGAATGTATCAAAGATAATCACCAATCAAGCATGGGATCGAGGGAGGGGAAGGGAATGGGATGGGGACTGGATGAGGGCTAATTGGAAGATGTGTGCTTGTATATCCTCTCAAGTCTTGTATTCCAATGTGATGTATGATTATAATGAACCAATAAAAATATAAAAAATAAATAAATAAATAAAATATAAGCCCTGTGGCAAAAAAGAATAAAAATAGGGCTGAGGGTGTATATCGGAGGTAGAATACCCCTGGTTCTACCACTACCACACACAAAAATTATATGTATGTGTATATATATATATATATATATATATATATACATATACATATACATATATATATATATATATATATATATATATATATATATATATATATGCAAAATCAGTGTTCCAGGGCCACCTACATTTACCATTTTGGCCAATAAATGTAAGCAAATGAGGGGGATTCTGAGAAAAAGATTATTTCCTGGATTAAAAAAAATGGCAGATTCAGCTCACACATTTACTTGGCCTTCCTCTTTTCTTTCTACTGAGTGGTAGACCAGCCATCCTGTGACCATGGATAGAGACTATTTGTCAAGTGTGGTTGGTGGCTCTGGCAGCCAGAAAGAGCAAATATATCTCCAGACATTATTTCATGAAAAACATAAATCCCTCGTTTGTTTGTCCCACTATTTTGTGAGGTTTTTTTTTCTCTCTCTTTATGCAGCTGAATGCAGTGAGGGCTAACACAAATACTGTATTTAAAAGTAAATAATTCTAAATTTGAGGAGAGTTGGAGAGTCACCTTCACAAGTTTCTGCACATCACTTTTTATGAGGGTTCTTTCCATGTTAAAGCCATTACTTGGATCCAGGACAATAGCTTTCACCTAAGAGTAGGAAAAGAGTCCATTAAATATTTTTATTTAATAATAAGTTCATTTAATAAGTTTCCACTTTTTTTTAGCCATACTGGAGACTGAACCCAGGGCCATTCTAACTCTACACCACACCCCTAGCCCTTTTACTGAGAAATAGTGCGTAAGTTCCTGAGGCTGGCCATGAACCTGAGATCCTCCTGTCTCAGCCTCCTAAGTACTAGAATTACAGGTGTGGGTCACTGTGCCTGGCTTGCTTCCAATTTTTAAACAACTACCTCTTGATTTCAGAGGTTGATATATATATATATATATATATATATATATATATATATATATATATATTTTTTTTTTTTTTTTTTTTTTTTTTGTGGGTCTGGGGATGGAACCCAGGGGCATTCGACCTCCGAGCTATACCCCCTGCCCTATTTTTTATTCTTTAGTTTGAAACCGGGTCTCACTGAGTTGAAGAGGGCCTCACTAAGTAGCTGAGGCTGTCTGCGAACCACGATCCTCTGGTCTCAGCCTCCTGAATGCTGTGATCACAAGTGTGAGCCACCACGCCTGGCTTGAGGTTGATTTTTAAGCTATTTTCCTTATTGCTCTTCATCAGCCCTTCCATTACAGTAGAGAAAAGGTATCAATAAACATCAAATGTGAATGTAGGACTAGAAAAGTTATATGGGGAAATAAGTTGAAAGCAATGGTTAGTTTTTTGATTGGGGAACTCTAGTATATTTTATCAGATTTTCATGTGTACCATTAACCAGCAAAATCCAGCTACTTGGAAGGCTGAGGCAGGAGGATCCCAAGTTCCAGGCCAACCTGGGCAACTTAATGAGACCTTGTTCCAAAACAAAAATTAGAAAAATGGCCAGGGATGTAGTTTAGTGGGATAGCACTTAGATAGTATACCTGAGGGCCTGGGTTTAATCCCCTATACCACACACACAGAGATAAACCACAGCAATGCGTAATTTGTATGATAGTGAATAAAATAGGTGCTTAAAAAAATTCCTACTCTGCAGGAGGATGCTTCTAAACCTAGTCAAGATCTTCTAAATCAGTGTCCTGAGGGACGGGAAGGGTGGTGGCACATATCTATAATCCCAGCTGCGTGGGAGGCTGAGGCAGTAGAATAGAAAATCTTAAACTAGCCTGAGCAACTTAGATCATGTTTCAAATTAAAAAATGAAAAGGGCAGAGAATGCAGCTTAGTGGAGCACATTTACCTGGCCTGCTCAATGCCCTTCGTTTCATCCCCAAAACCACCACCACCACCCCAAACTAATAATAATAATAATAATAATAATAATAATAATACACAAAGAGAGAGATAATCTAGAACTGGTATGCTTTACAGACTTTTAAAAGGTATTTTCACTACTTGTCAATATGTTTTCAACCAAAAACATTTTTTTAGAAAAGCATCAAAGAGCCGGGCGTGGTGGCACATGCTTGTAATCCCCGTGCTTGGGAGGTGGAGACAGGAGGATTGCGCAGGTTCGAAAACAGCTGCGCTGGCTTGAGACCCTGTTTCCAAATTAAAAAATATATATATAAATAGGTCTGGGAGTGTAGCCCGGAGGTAGAGGGTTTCCAGGAACCCCAGTACCACCAAAAAAAAAAAAGAAAGAAAGAAAAAGAAAGTATCAAATAATTTTAAGGCAGAAATGGGCACTACATTAAAAAAAAGTTAATAAAGCAGCAATTCGCAAAATTTTTCATTCTTACCATAAAAGCAACCAAAGTTTCCGAAACCATCTCTCCATGGGACGCACATTCTTGTCCTATTTCTCGTATGATATTCTTTATAACACTTTCTGCTTGAGTGGGAGGCATTCTGGCTAAATAAAACAATGAATTTTTAAATAATTGCATTTATATATTATTTTTCCCGTTTGTATGTCTCCACTATTATAAAGAGCCAAAATATTAACCGTTACCTTATGACTATTAATTATTAGTAATATAAGACCCTCCTGGCTTTTTCCATTGGTTTATTTTTTAATGAAGGGTTGTACTGATGACAAAGAGACCAAGACTTGAAATGATTGAATTATTTCCTCTTTAGTCAATTTATGGTGGTCAGCAAAGGTGTATTTGTATCCTGGTATTTTAAAACAAATTAAAACAAAGAGTAAGCAGTGGAGGGCGGGAGGAGAATGAGAACTCCAATCTCCTGTGTAGGCAGCAGAGTACAGCCTGAAAGAGAACATGCTTATTCCAGCAATTCCATAAATGACCTTTCATAACTGTAAGGGAAGTTTGGGGAAATTTTTTCTTGCTTGGAATTTCATCTCAATTCTCTTTTCTGCATATTTGAGTTGGAATATGGATTCTATTTAACAAAGCAAGAAAAAAGACTCATCAGTTATGCATCATGGAAGTGGTTCAGCTATTTACTCATTTAGTATAAACCAGGAAGAGTGTAGGTTTAACCAAGTTTCCTGATTTTCCTAAGGACCAGTCATTTGCACTGGGGAACTCGCCTGGCGGGTTTAACCAAGGCTCTGTAGGTAAAGGTAAGGCTCGGCGTTAGCCTCGGGGGTGGTAATTAGCCCCGGGCGGCCGGTCCAGAACCAGAAGCCTGACTGGGCTGCCCGGGCTTCGCCGCGGCCTGCAAAGCGTCGCCACGAGACCCTGGGCAGTTCCTCATCTGAAAGAGATGGATATCATCACTACTACTCTCCCCGAGCTGTGAGGACTAGATGACTCATGGTTAGGAAAGTGCAGTCGTCTGGAACACGAACTCAAAGGATGTTGGCCTCAACGAGAGCGTGGCCGACGGGGGCGTGGCCTTTGTGGGCGTGGCCTTGCTGGGCGTGGCCTGTAGGGCGGGGCCAAGGCGGGCGGGGCCTGGCGGGGGTCGCCCGTGGGGCTCGCTAATGACCCCCCTCGGTCCTCTGAGCGTGCGGTCTGGGCCCCCCAGAGCCCGGAGATCCCCGGCGCGGGTCGGCGCGGGTTTGAGTCTGACCTGCCTGGCCGAGTGGCCGCGGCGCCCTCCAGCGGTCCCGCCTCCGCCCGCGGCCCCTCGCTCGCCCCTCGCGGGCTACACCTGCAGGTCAAGGCGCCGAGCCCCGGCGGGGTGGCCTGGGCCGGAATCCCCGGTAGGAGCAGCGGCCCTCCGCGCTGCCCCGGAGCCGCGGTCGCGGCCTCGCGAAGCTGGGCGGGAACCTGGTGGCCGCGTAACCATGGAGACAGGACGCTGGGCCGCGAGAGGGCGGGGCCGGCGGGGCGCGCTCCGTGAGGGTTTCCCCAGAGACGGTGCAGGAAGAGTTAACAACAAAGAAAAAATTCTAGGGCCCGGCTCCCAAGCCGAGATAGGAACGTTCACTACACCTCAGTGGTTAAGATTGTGAAACACGAGAGAGGAGAGACACAGACAGACACTAAGGGTTGAACCCTCAGAGCTACAGCATTTGCCCTTTTATTTTGTCTTCAAATGGAGGTCCCTAGAATCTCCTACGTTGCCGAGGCTGTCCTCAAGCTGGCAATCCTTCTGTCTCAGCCTCCCAAGTACTGGGATCACAAGCGTCTACCACCATGCCAGCTACAAAATTTCTGTAAAAAGAATATTAAGTGGTAGCATGGGAACCTATGGGACGATCTAAAAAGAGGGGAGGGGAGATGGAGGAGACAAGACAAAGAAATGGTTAATGAAGTTATCTCGCTTTAAAACGTAAAATAGAATTGGATGTGTTTACTTTGAGAAAAATAAGTCATGATAACTCTTTTTAGTTTTGTTAGAAGAGAACCTGAACTTAGATTATTTCAGAACACTGATTCGAGATCTATAGACAGTAGTGGATTTAACTTAAAAATAGAGTTGACTAGTTGTGATGACTAGTTGTGATGAATGTCATGCTAAAAGAAACTCTTTTTTGTTGAATTTTTCGTTGTTGTTGTTGTTGTTGTTGAACGTTTTCATTCAGTGCTAAAGGATTACCTTCAGGGACGTTGAGGACAGCAGGGTACAGTGGTACATGGCTGTAATTCCAGTCCTTGGGAGGCAGGAGGGTCTCAGGTTTGAGGCCAGCCTCAGGAAATTGGTGAAAGCCTGTTTCAAAATACAAAGTAAAAAGGTCTGGAGGTGTAGTTCAGAGGTAGAATGCCCCTGGGTTCAATCTTCAGTACCAAAAAAAAAAAAAAAAAAAAAAGAATGTTGAAGACTTAATTCCTTATGACTGACTTTAAGATGCCAGGGACTATCAAACTTTTAAAGAAGGATATATATTTCTTAAGAAAAGTAAGTCAAGCCTAGCACATTTAATAATATTTTTACTGGATGCTAGGCATTGTGAGTGTTATCCTCCATGTATGTGTGAACTATGCTGTTTCACCTTAAGGATATTGATTTTTTTTTCTGCCAGTCAAGTTATTTGTGGGTTGGTTTGACTTATTTAAGAGATATACTTAAGTTTTACCAGGATGAGCCTACATTAATCTTCACCCGAGGGATAATTTTGCCTGACCACTAAGTAATAACTGCTCTGTGGTCTGTAGTGGACCCCTAGGTTTTCTCTAAGGACTCTCTTCTGGGACTGATGAGAGCTTCAATAGCTTACTGTCTTTTGTCAGCTCTGGGAATACTTTAGCTGACAATTTCCTGATCATTCTGTATTTGGCTGTGTGAATTTTCAACCTATACATGTACAGCCACACACTTAGCAAACATTCAGATTTATGGAATTCTTTTGTGGGCTCTGTTTGCATAGCTCCATCTTTTGAAAACTCTGCTTGAGCGTTCCAGCTCCCCAGCATCTGTGAACTGTCATCTCTTCTTTCCAATTCACTCAGAACCTCGGAGCTGGGTTTTTCTTCCTGGGCCCAGGATCTGGAAGTTTCCTTCAGAAAGCGGGGGCAGTCGTGGTGTCTAACTCAGCTGCTTCCTGTTGCTCAGGTATCCTAAGATTGTGCCATTTTTCAGTATCTAAATACAATTGTCATGTGTGTTTTGTCCAGTTTTCTAGTTGTCTGTGACAGGAATTTAAGTCCGTATTACTCCATCATGGCCAGACGTGGAGCTCTGGATACCTTTGGAGAGGAGATGATGGGGAAAAGTCACGAAGCAGGGTAGAGGCGGGCGGGGGCTTACTAGCACATTTCAGTAGTGTTCAGTAGTTGTTGAAAAGTGATGAGTTCTCATCTACAGGTTAAGACCATGAAGCTAAAGTAAACTCTATCTGCGCACTTAAGAGATTTTCTCCCCCAAGAAATTGCTCAGCAGCTCAGGAGCAGCATAGCAAGAATAGCCTAGAACTGGGGTCAAGATGGGCATCGAGAGCATTTAACCCTGCCTGGACCTACAAAAGCAATTCCGCAGTTCTTTAGATATTGGAGAGACCTCAGCTAAATTTTGCATTTGCTGACAGATACATAATTAATATTAGCAAGAGTACTTTAGAGTTTGGAAAATGACTTTACAGATAATAATTTATCTGTTTCTTAAAATAGCCTCAGAAGAGAGTGAACTGTTGTCATTTCATTCAGTGATACAGGAATCAGAATTCAGAGGGCAGAAGAGACTGGCCTGAAAGTGCGGGGCTGCTAGGTCACAGAAAGCTAGTGGTCCTACTGCCCTGTTTAAAACTTGAGAGGAGCCGGACGTGGTGGTGCACACTTGTAATTCCTGCGCTTGGGAGGCTGAGACATGAGGATAGCACAGATTCAAAGCCAGCCTCAGCTACTTAGGCTCTCAGCAACTTAGTGAGACCCTGTTTCCAAATAAAGTATAAAAATAGGTCTAGGAGTAGAGCCTGGAGGGAGAAAAGCCCCTGGGTTCCACCCCCAGTACCACAAAACTAAATAAAAATAAAAATAAAAATAAAAATAAAAATAAAAATAAAAATAAAATAGATCCGGGCGTGGTGGCGCACGCTTTTAATCCCAGCATTTGGGAGGCTGAGACCCAAGGATCAGGGTTTGCGGACAGCCTCAGCTACTTAGTAAGGCTCTCTGCAACTCAGTGAGACCCGGTTTCAAAATAAAGAATAAAAAATAGGGCTGGGGGTATAGCTCGGAGGTCGAATGCCCCTGGGTTCCATCCCCAGACCTGCAAAAACCCAAAAACAAACAAAAACAGAAACAAAAACTTGTGAGGAACCCTCTCAAAGAGTTCTGACTCTCCAGGAAAAAAAAAAAAAAAAAAAAAAAAAAAGCATAAATCCCCAGATTTAACATGCTTCCAGAGAATTCACAGATTTCACGCAGCTGCGTCAGAGGATTTTTGTTTTTAAAAATGCCTTACTTTTGTTCAGGGTATAGCTCAGTGGTAGAGTGCTTGCATAGCAGGCGTGAGGCCAAGGGTTGAACCCCGAGCACCACGAAACCAAACACAAATGCTCATTTTTAACCTGCCCCCTGGATAGTAGATCTGTGGTTGTTCACTTTATAATTATTTATTTCACAGTGCATCTGAAATATACTAACTTACATATATGTACAATGTTATATCTCACAATAAAAGTAAAATCACACTTAAGTAGAACTTCTCTACTTTTTATTTTTTTATTTTTTGGGCTGGTGACTGTTGAAATAGAACTGTATTTTAAACAAAATCTTCTAAAGCTAAAAAAGATAGTGTGGTTTTTGCCATTTTATTGTTGTGAAACAACAATTAGCTCTTTTTTTTTAATCCCATGTAACATATATAGCACGTCAATTTTGAAGCTGTGAAAGCCACAGAGTTCTGGAATTAGGTGATTATCTAATTTTCCAGTTTAACCTTTCCACAAAGAGGCCTAATAAAGGAGAGAGAAGCTGAATTTTCAGAGCAATGAAGAGGAAGGAATTGTAAAATAAGCAGTACAGTGGGAGTCGGCCTCACTCGGGTCCCGGAGGATGATAAGCACGAGCTTTTCATTTACTTGGTCCCATCACCAGTCAGGAGGAGCATGACACCATTTCTTAACTGTCGTTCCTATCGGGATTCCTTTTTGGAGGTTACTTATATGGGCACAGGGAGTATAGGCAGTAGAAAGCACATGGTTGAATTTCCTTTAACAAAAATAGTGTCATTTCTTAAGTTCACTTAACAGGCTCTTAAAAATCTACTTTTCTAGCCAGGTGTGGTGGCCACACTTGTAATCCCAGCATTCGGGAAGCTGAGACAGGAGCATCATGGTTCACGGACAGCCTCAGCTATTACTTAGGCTCTCTGCAACTCAGTGAGACCCGGTTTCAAAATAAACAATAAAAAATAGGGCTAAGGGGATAGCTCAGAGGTAGAATGCCCCCGGGTTCCATGCCCAGTACTGCAAAAACAAACAAACAAACTAACAAACTCCTTTTCTTTGTGATAGTCGACCATCTTTAAGGGTAAGATGATGTGTGAAAAGCATTACTTCTTTGTTTCCCATCTGTTTCTCCATCACTGGATTAATTATGGAAGAAAAAAAAAAGACAGGATCTGATTTTCATAGCCCACATCAGGGAAGGAAATTGAGATCTTATAAGCATGTAAGTTCTTGCTTTCTCACATATTAGGATAGAAACCAAAATCATAAGAAAACAAAGTGAAAAAGAAATTTCTGTTATAATCATACTAAAGTCTCCTTTTAAAGTGGGGCAATAGTGGCCCTTATTTCTTAGAATTATAAACCAGGCACAGTTTCATACACATGAAAAATAGAAACAAAATCCACTGCCTAAAAACCTTTGCTATTCCAGCATCTGTGGCAGCGATGCTCAGAGCTAGGGACTGAGGAGCAACATATTAGCAATACGGGCAGCCCTTGTGATAAATTCTGACATGCCCTGCTTATTTATATGTGTGGAAATTGTTACTATAAAGTTTCTTTACTTTTTTTTTTGGTACTGGGGATTGAAACCAGAGGCATTCTACCTCTGATCTACAACCCTGTTTATTTTGGAAACAGGGTTGCTCTAGGTTGCTGAGCGTCTCACTAAATTGCCGAGGCTGGTCTTGAGTCTCCACTATTCCTGTCTCAACCTCCCAAGTACTGGGATTACAGGCAGGCACCACCACACCTGCATCATATAGCTTCTCTTATAGGTGAGCTTCTCCTATCTTTTCCCCCTTGGTGATGGTGCTGGGGATTGAACCTGGGATATTCTACCTCTAAGTCACACCCCCAGCCCTATTTTATTTTTTATTGGAAACAGGGTCTCACAAAGTTCAGAGGGCCTCACTATAAGTTGCTAAGGCTGGCCTCAAACCAGTAATCCTCCTGTCTCAGACTCCCATATAATGGTATTACAGATATGCACTACCATGCCTGGCACCCCTCGTCGTTTTATTTTATTTTTATTTTATTTTGAAACAGAATCTTGCTCAGTGAGCACTTACTTTCCTTGAATCTGTGATTCTCCTGTCTCAGCCTCTCAAATACTATGATTACAGCCATGCACCACCACACCTGGCTTCTACATTCTTTCTTAAGATAAATGGTCATGATTCAATAGTAGACCCAGACCTGCTTCGGGGAATCCTGCTTCTCTGCTCCCCTCACCCTTCACACCCAAACCTGTCACTCAGTACCAGCCCATGCCACCTTCTTGGCATGTCTCCTGTCCACTCCCTTTCCTAACTGCATGCCCTAACTAGGCCTGTTACTACAGTCTCCTAATCATTGCTTCCCTACCAACTGCAAAACTGACAACATTATTCCCTATGTACAGGCCTTTGAATACAGAAAAAGTTTAGTCCTTCTCACCTGGGATGCAAGGTTCTCCTTGGTCCTTGATCTGGCCTCTATTTATCTCTAGACTCACATTATTTACTTACTACTACTACTACTACTACTACTATTACAGTACTGGACATTGAACTCAGTGTCTTGTATATATTAGGCAAGTACTCTACCACCGAGCTATACCCTCACCCCAATTTCTCCCTTATCTAAGATGGTAGCCACTAACCAAAGAGGTTATTTGAATTTAAATTAGTTACAATTAAGGGAAATTTAAAATTCAATTCTTTAGTTGCCATGTAAGGGTAGTGGTTCCCATATCACACAGTGAAGCTAGAGAACATTTTCATCATTGCAGAAACTCTGTTAGACGATTACCTCACCTCTACTGCAGCCGACCTCAAACTTCAAAGTAGCTCTCTCCTTTGAGTGTTCTGTGCTTAGCTGAAGTGGCCTCCTTTAATTGGATTACCTGTGCCCTTCAAAACACAGCTCGAACGTCATCCTCCCCAGAGAAGTCTTTCCCATCCAAACACCTCACCCTTGTACAGTTAGTCACTTCTTCTCAGTGATTGTCTTGCTGTACTTTGTGTTGCTATAACAAAATACTCAAGACTGGGTAACTTATACAGATGTTCATTTAGCTCAAGATTTTGAAGACAGGAGTGTCCTAACCTGGCACCAGCAACCAGACGAGGCCCCACTGGTGCCGCCGCATGGTGGAGAAGTAGAAAGGGAAATGGCCATGTGCAGAAGAGAAAAAGTCTCTACAGACTTATGTCTACCACAGTGGCCCTAACCCTCCCTGTCACCTGCCAGCAATCAGGTCTGTTTCCTTCGCCACAGTGTGAGCTTAGGGCGGGGTGGGTACCCAGTGTTACTCATCTTCATATTCTAAACTCCTGGGCTGATGCCTGGCATGCGGGATATGCTCGTAACTACTCTCAAATAATAGACAATACATATATTCAAAGGCAAGATTCAATCGGACTTTAGAAACTCAGAACACCTCACTTAAATTTCTCACTGACAGAAAAGCCTCCAAGAGAAAATGTTTCCAGATATTCTGGATTTCCATCAAAATTCTCTATATCCTCTTTTAAATTACAGTTCCATGCTAGATTTGTGTTCCATTTAAAATTAATCCACGAGAGTCTCGGCAGCTTGAGAGGATAACAGAGGTGGTTTGACAAGCCTAACAGGCAAGGCTGACTGTACACGGAAGCAGTTCTGGCTTCAGCAACTATTAGGCACTTACCCACAGTATCCAAAGTGTCAAAACCTGGCTAGTCATTGAAATATCTATTAAATATTTAGGCTTAGCAGGGCGTGGTGGCGCACGCTTGTAATCCCCGCGCTTGGGATGCGGAGACAGGAGGATGGTGCAGGTTTGAAGCCAGCTGTGCTGGCTTAAGAGACCCTGTTTCCAAAAATAAAAAAAAGTATAAAACAGGTCTGGGAGTGTAGCCCGGAGGTAGAAGGGCTTCCGGGAACCCCAGTACCATATATATATGCTTAAAATTTTTGATACATTTTACATTGTAAAATTAACACATGCTCTTTAAAACTTTTTTTTTAAGAAAAAGCTCTATCACCTATAATTTCACTTTAGAAGATTGATATTGTTAACATGTTTGGATACTTACTCAGTCAATGTGGGGACTTGTGTTTGTTTTACATTCCTGTCATACCCTACTGCTCTTCTTTCTCTCAACATTATAACACAGACATTTTCACATTTTTAACATGGACTCTCTTTAATAGCTGTATCATTTGCATTGGTGGATATATCATAATTTACAGAAGTAGTTCCCTGTTATTGATTAGTTACTGTGTTTTAAAGTTTTCATCATTATAAACAACAAGAGGATAGATATCTTTCAGTATAAGAAGTTGGTATTGCATGTAACGTCTTCAAGGCATATCTCCATAAATAAAATTATTGAATATTTTTTAGTCGGGTTCATTTTGCTGCTATATTCATAGTACCTGGACCATTGTCCAGCACATGGTAGGCATTAATACTGGTGAACAATTATGAAAAGTCAATGAAGTGATATATATGTAGATACTAAAAGTCCGTCATAGGCATGCCATGCGACAGGTCTCAGGGAAGACTTGGTCCCCGCTGTTTTTGTGGAGTTTTTTTTTTTTTTTCGTATTAATACATTTTATTATTTGGGGTTTTACAGAAGAATTGAGTAGAAAGTAGAGTTTCCAACCACTGGCTGTATGCCCCCACACAATCATCCCCACTATCAACATCCTGGCCACAGGGACACATTCGTTATTTATTTTGAAGATTTAAAATTTTAATTTCCTTTTTACATAAAAAATTGCCTATTTCCCTGTTTTTTTTATTTTAAATCAACAATTCTGAAGGTGAGTGGATACCTCTTACAACCTCCTTAGCAGGTTCTGGACTCCCTGCTTGATCTCCTGGTTCCTGCACCGTAGACAACGGGGTTTAGTGTTGAAGAATGAGATGGTGCAGGATGTTGAGTGAGATGGAGACATGGGGGAAATCTCTCTCTGGTCAGGTTAATGATGACCAGATCCAGCAGGACTGTGCTGAAGAAGAAGATGAGGATGGAGTGGGAGCCACATGTGCCCTGAGCTTTGGCCACAGCGCCCTCTGCCTTAATCCTTAACACAGCTTTCAAGATAAAGGGGTGAGAGAGCACAGTATGGATGAGGTCAGAGCCCAGCAGTATCCAACCTGCTGCAAACTGGTAGAGCCGATTGAAGTTGATGTTGTTACAAGATCATCAGGACACAGACAGGTTGGTACAGATGCAGCTCTTGACAGTATTCCCTGCAGAGTGTCTTAGTCTGGCAGAAAGTATGTAAAAATGAAAAGAGGCCAGTGTGTGTGTGTGTGTGTGTGTGTGTGTGTGTGTGTGTGTGTTATTGGAAATGGAACCCAGGAGCTACCTCCAACCTACACCCCCAGTCCTATTTTTTATTCTATATTTTGAAACAAGGTCTCACTCAGTTTGCAAGGGCCTCACTAAGTATCTGAGGCTGGCCATGAACCTGCAATCCTCCTGTCTCAGCCTCCCAAGTACTGGGATTACATGTGTGCCACTACACCTGGCTTGAAAAGAGGGCATTTTGAGCTGTAACAAAGATGGCAGCCCTGGCCAAAAACTGGCCAGTAGTGCCAGAAGGCCACATAATGGTTATAGACCATGACTTTGAAGGTGCAGGACGCCATTGTCGGGAAACTCTTCTTAAACATCTGGAGCAAGCAGCCATAAAAACTGATAGATTCTTTTGCCAAGACCTTGGAGGTAGAGCACCATGTCCATCAGAGACAGGAGGCTGAGCGGGTAGTATATATGCTCCTGAAGAGAGGCCTCCAGCCAGATGGTGATGAGGAGGGTGGCGCTGGCCCCCATGGACACTGGGAAGAGGAGGCTGAGGGGCAGGGACAGCCAGTACTGCCAGAGGTGAGGGAAGCAGGTGAGCAGGATTTCAGAGACTGGAGCAGTGGAGTAGTTTGCCAGATGGTAAGAGACTCTCAATCAAGCAGGAATCCCAGAGTACCTTATAATAAAGAACCGACAGGTATGGAGACAGAACATATGTGTTCTAGATGTAGTAGAGCTTGGGTTTTCACTGAGGCCTGAACTTGTCCCAATGAAGTGTTTTAAAAATACTTTTATGGATACCTCATAGTCTTACATCATAATGCAACTCATAGTGATGGCGACGTACATGCACATGGCACTTGGCGGGCTTTCTCCCCGCTCCCTCTCCATCCCTTCCTCCTTCCCCATACAGGGAGTTGAGACTGGCACTAGTATTCTCACATATGTGCAAAATGTCGATGGAAGTAATTCCTTCTTCCTCCACCCTCCTTTGCCCCTTCCCCTCCCCTAATCCACCTCCCCAGCTCCACTGAGGTTTCTCCTCCATTACCTGAAGTCCTTCTGGCATCCCCATTACTTCCTAGCTTCTGCATATTAGAGAAAACATATGACCCTTCACTTTCTCTGACTGGCTAATTTCACAAAATAATGTTCTCCAGGTTCATCCATTCTCTTGCAAATGACATTATTTTGTTCTTTATGGAATTTCATTGTGTATATATCACATACTTTTGTAATCTGTTCATCTGTTGATGGACTCCTAGGTCAGTCCCGTAATTTGGCTCTTGTGAATGGTGCTGCTATAAACATGGATATGCATGTGTCACTATAATATTCTTATTTCAGTCTCTTTTGAAAGATACCCAGGAGTGGTATGGCTGGACCTATTTCCAAGTTTCTGAGGAATCTCCACACTGATCTCCATAACAGCAACAGCTGAACTTTTTTTTTTTTTTTGTGTGTGTGTGTGTGTGGTATTGGGGGTGGAATCCAGGGGCTTTCTACCTCCAGGGTATACTCCCAGACCTATTTTATATTTTATTTGAAAGTAGAGTCTCACTAAGTTACTGAGAGCTTCACTAAATAGCTGAGGCTGGCTTTGAAACTGTGCGATCCTCCTGTCTCAGCCTCCCAAGCACGGGTATTACAAGCATGCGCCACCACACCTGGCAGATGAACTAATTTTCAACCCCACTAACAGTGTAGAGGAGTTCCAATTTCCCCACATCCTTGCCATAATTTGTTTGACTTTTGATGATTACCATTCTGATTGAGGTTAGATGGAATCTCAGTGTAGTTTGATTTGCATCTTCCTGATTATTAATGACATTGAACGTTTTTTCATGTATTTATTGGCCATTTATATCTCTTCTTTTGTGAAGTATCTATTTGGTTCAGTTGCCCGTTTCTTGATTGGATTATTTTAAAGCATAAAGTCTTAAGTTCTTTGTATATTCTAGATATTTGTCTTCTCTCAGAGGGATAGCTAGCAAAGATCTTCTCTCATTCTGTAGACTTTCTCTTTAAACTCTTGATGGTTTCCATTTAAGAAGGAGAAACCTTTTATTATAATGCCATCCATTTATTAATTCTTATTTTAATGTCCTGAGCTTTGAGGGCCTTTTGAGGAAGTTTCTATGTGTACCTATATGTTGGCATGTTGGACCTATGTCTTCCTCTAGTAGTTCAATGTCTCTGGTCTCATTTTGTCTTTGATCCATCTCGAGTTGACTCCTATGCAGGTTGAGAGATAAGGATTTAATTCCATCTTTCTGCAAATAGATAACCACTTTTCCCAAACACCATTTGTTGAATGGCCATTTTGATATCTATTTTTCCTATTCAAGAGCATGAGAGATCTACTATGATCTTCCATTTCTTTCTTTAGTGTTTTGTAGTTTTTGTTGTAGAGGTCTTTTACCTCCTGGGTTAGGTTTATTCCTAAGTATTTTATTGTTTTTGAGGTTATTGTGAATGAAATTGTTTTCTGGATTTCTTTCTCAGTGGATTCATGGTTGTCATCTCTATAGAAAAGCTACCAATTTTTTTAGATTGGTTTTGTATCCTGCTACTTTGCTGAATTTGTTAATCATCTCTAGGAGTCTTTTGGTTGAGTTATGGGTCTTCTAAATATAGAATCATGCCATCTGTAAATAGACATAATTTCAGTTCTTCTTTTCCTATTTTAGTTCCTTTGATATCCTTATCTTGTCTTATCACTCTGGCCAGAGTCTTGAGGTATATATTGAAAATGAGTGGTGATAATGGGCATCCTTGTCTTGTTCCTGGGCACATTCGTTATAACTGACGAACCTATGCTGGCAAAACACTACTATCCAAAGTCCCTAGTATGCATTAAGGTTCACTCATTTCTTTGGTTTGTTTATTTATTTATTTATTTATTTATTTATTTATTTATTTATTTATTTTTGGTGGATTGAACCCAGAGGCATTCTTCTTCCAAGCTATAGCCCTTTTTATTTTATTTTATTATTATTTTTGTTTTTTTTTATTGGTAAGTAGATTTATTTTTTTTTATTTTTTATTGGTGCACTGTATTCATACATCATAGTAGGATACAAAAAAACTTTTATAGACATACATGCACACATCGCCCAGTCAGCCCCCATCCTATCCCCACCCCATTCCCTCTCCATCCCTCCTTCCCATGCTTGGCTTAGTGGTTGACATCTAGTATTACAGCAATTTATCCAAAATTAAAAAGGATAATCTCACATAACAGTTTCATTTGTCTGATACCAAACTTTTGATAACTTAAAGATAACATTACAATATTTCTTTTTGCTTTCTTTCTTACCAGTGAATATTTTTTCTTTTTTTTTAGGTGAAACTATATATAAATATAAATTTCTATTTATAAAATAAATATAAATAAATATATATTTATATATTTATTTTTCAGAAAAAAATCTATCCTAATATGGAATATGGACTCTAGATACCCAAAACGATCTCGAAAAAGAACAAAGCTAGAAGATATATATTTTCTGATTTCAAACCATATAAAGCTACAATAATTGAAACAGTGTAGTACTGTTCTAAAGGCAGATATATAAACCATTGGAGTTAAATAAAAGCCTAGAGCTAAATTCTTCCCTATATTGTCAAGTTATTTTTGACAAGGTTTCCACAAACATTTGGTGGGGGAAATAATAATCTTTTAACTAAATATTGTTGAAAAATAATAATTACATGAAAAAGAATAAAATTGGACCCTTACCTAACACCATATACAAATATTAACTCAAAATAGATAAAAGACCTAAATATAAATCTTAAGACTATAAACTTCTAGAAGAAAATCTGGGTCATAAAACCTCACAACATTGAAATTGGCAGTGATTTCTTGGATATGATTTCAGTGAAACAGGCAACAGAAGGGTAAACAAACTCCCTAAAAAATAAAAAAATATTGTCCATCCAAAGACAATGTAAACAGAGTTAAAAGTTACTGATAGAATGGGATAAAATATTTCCAAATGCTATATCTGAAGGTATATTAATATTCCAAATAGAAATCCTAAAAATTAGCAACAGTAAAAGCAAACAATACAATTTAGAGATAGGTAAAAGACTAACATAAATAATGAATCTCCACAGATAACCAATCTTAGTTGTCTGTTGGATGGAAAATCTTGTTTCTCTGGTTCTGGTGTGTATTACCTATTTCTTCTTTGTAGTTAATCTCTTTGAGTATTTTTGCTAGCGCTGGTTTTGAAGACATAAATTCCTTCAGTTTCTATTTGTCATGGAAGCTTCTTATTTCTCCATCTAATTTGATAGAAAGTTTTGCTGGGTAGGAAATTTTTGGCTGGAAGTTGTTTTCTTTCAGAGTTTGGAATATGTTACTCCAAGCCCTTCTGGCTCTCATGACTTGGTTTGGGAAGTCTGGAGTGATTCTAATTGGTTTGCCTCTGAATGTCACTTGGCCCTTTGCTTTTGTTGCCTTTAAGATTCTCTGCTTGGCTTCCACATTGGTCATTTTCACAATTATGTGGCATGGGGATCTTCTTCTCCGATCCTGTCTAAAGATAGTTCTATAAGTTTCCTGGACCTGTGTATCGACCTCTTGATCTATGTTTGGAAAATTTTCTGCTATTACTTCCTTGAAGAGATTGTTGATCCCTTTGGTTTCACCTTCTTTTCCCTCCTCTATTCCAATTATTCTTAGGTTAGCTCTCTTAAAATGGGCCCATATTTCTTCAATGTCAGATTCCTGCTGTCGGATATTTTTTTCTAGATTAGAAACTATGCGTTCATTTTTGGATTGATCATCTGTTAAGAGCGAGATTCTGTTCTCCATGTGGTCTAATCAGTTGTTCATGCTTTGAATTGAGGCCTTTACTTCATTAATTGCATCCTTTATCTCTTTTTGGCTCTCTCTGAATTCTTTTCTAAACACCTCTATTATTTCTACAGTTATTTTCCTGATTTGATCTTCTAGAAATCTCTGGATTTCTGTTTTATCGGGTTCTGAAGTTGTGGAGTTGTGGGCATTCATTGCTCCATTGTTATTCCTCTTTCCCATGATTTCGGAAGTTTGTGCCTTCTCTGGGTTCTTCCCTTGGGTCACTATGACTTCACTTAAGGTGCTCTGGATCTCGAGTCTGTGGTATCTCAGTCCCCACTACTCCTTTACTGGGTTGTATCACAGAGTCTCAGACTCAGGGAGTCGATAGAGGCTGCTTTAGACTATGGGGGGTGCCAGGTTGGGCGTTCTCCTATGGTGTGATATCTCTGCCACCGCCACTCCCCCACTGAGTCAAGTCCCTGGGAGTGCAGTACTGGGATTTCTCCTCTGGGGCCCGCAATTTGACTTACCGTTGTTGAGTACGCAGATGGAGCTGTAGTGGACTCGGTGAATTCGCTGCTGCTGCCGCCAGTGGCATATGGCACCACTGCCACGCCCTCGGCCGTGAAGCTGATGTATTTCTTCTCTGGTTTGGAGCTCCGCTCTGAGTCCCTTGGCTCGCTGTTCGCCGCTCCTCTCTGGAGCCTGGTGGGTGTTGAGTGCGTTGGTCTGGTGCTGTCCAGTGAACTCGCCGCAGCCGCCGGCAGTATGGCGCTGCTGCCGTGTTCGGGTGTGAGGCCGGCGTATCTCCTCTATGGCTCTGAGCTCCATTCTGAGGCCCCCTCCTCTCTGGAGCCTGGTGATTTTTTTGTTTCTCTGGTGATGGTGTTTTCTGGCTATGAAAGGCGCTGATTTTGTGGTAATGGAGATTGGTTGTTAGCGGGGCTCTTAAGCCCCGCTTTTCTCGGTCGCCATCTTCCCGGAAGTCCGGTAAGTCCATTTTTTGTTTGCAAACAGGGTCTCTCTAGGTTGCTGAGAATATCCTTACATTGCTGTGGCTGGTCTTGAACCTGAGATCCTCCTATTTCAGCTTCCCAAGTACTGGGACTACAAGTGTGCATCACCACACGTAATTTAGGGTGCACTCTTGATGTACAATCTATGGGTTCAGACAAATGTAGAATTATTGCATGTATCCAATATTATAGAACAATTTTATTGCTCTAAAAAATCCTCTCTGTTCTTCCTACTCATCACTGTCCCCTTCCTAATTCCTAGCAGTGAGACCCTGTTTCAAAAAATAAATAAATAAAATAGGGCTGGGAGTGTACCTGATCTTTTTATGTCTCCATAGTTTTGCATTTCCCAGAATGCCATATAGTTGACTGTATGCATTAAGTAGCCTTTTCAGAATGATTCTTTTAGCTAGGGATGTGAATTTAAATTTTCTTGCCCAAATGACTTCAGTGTGTAGCCACAGTTCAGAAACAGCACTCTAAATGTCTCTTAAAGCTGACATTAATCTATTGTCAGCATTTTTGAGATGTTATCATTCACTCAATAAGAAAGTATTGTAATAGGGTAAATAACTGTCCCTCGTATATACCAAGTCCCAATCTCTGGAACTTGTTAATGTCACCCTATTTGGAAAAGGCATTTTTGAAGATGTAATCAGGTTAAGCATCTTGAGATGAGATTATCCTGGTGGGCCATAAATGCCATTACCAATATCCTGATAAGAGAGAGGCAGAGGGAGATAATGCAGATACACAACAAAGAGGGAAATATGAATATGGAGGAGAGGGAGGGAGGGAGGGAGGGAGGGAGAGAGAGAGAGAGAGAGAGAGAGAGAGAGAGAGAGAGAGAGGATCAAGGAATGCTAAGAGTTGCCAGAAGCTGTAAAAGGAACAGATTTTTTTCTCCTAGAGCTTCTGGAGGGAGTATGGCCCCAATGAGATCTTTATTTCAGATTTTTCTTTTCCTTCTATAGCTATGGGAGAGAGAGAGAGTGTGTGTGTGTGTGTGTGTGTGTCTGTGTGTGTGTGTGTGTGTGTGTTTCTGGGGATTGGAAGAAGGGACATTCTACCTCCAAGATACACTCCCAGCCCTATTATATTTATTTAATTATTTTTTGAAACAGGGTCTCACTAGGTTGATAAAGTGTTACTACTTGCTGAGGCTTTCCTCAAGCCTGAGATCCTCCTATCTGAGTCTCTTAAGTACTGGGATTACAAGCATGTACTATCAGGCCTGGCTGTATCTGTTATTTTAAACCCTATGACATTAATGTCATACTTTTTCAAATAACAAATGATAATTTAACCCTACAATTAAAGATTCTAGAAAAGACATATCTGAGTGTAGTAGCACATGGCTGTAATCTTGGTACTTGGAAGGCTGACAGGAGGATTACAGGTTCAAAAACAGACTCAGTAAATTAGTGAGGCTCTTAGCAACCTAGCACAACCCTGTTTCAAAATAAAAAATAAAATAAAAGTGGGAACAGCCTGGAGGTAGGATACCCCTAGGTTCAATCCCAGTTACCCCCAAATAAAAATTTAAAATGAAATGTATAGCTAGAGTGAAGTGATTAAGCACTTAGACATTGTAGGTAAACAGCCTTACTGACTGTAATCTTGGGGAAGTTTCTTTAATTCCATGGCGATTTGCTTTTCCTCATCTATACAACAGTACCTTCAAACCACATGGCTCTTGTGGTGCTCAAGTTATTTAATATATAGAAAGCTATTAGGAGAGAGCCTAAATGAGGTTATCACCCAGTTGTTATAATGTATACATGTAGGTTTGTATCACACTGAACCTCATTATGGTGTATAGTCACAATGCACCAAAGTATTTTTTTAAAAAAAGAAAAAACACACCAGGCGTGGTGGCGCACGCTTGTAATCCCCGCACGTGGGAGGCAGAGACAGGAGGATCGCGTAGGTTCGAAGCCAGCTGCGCTGGCTTAAAAGACTCTGTTTCCAAATAAAAATATAAAAAATAGGTGTCTGGGAGTGTAGTCTGGAGTTAGAAGGGTTTCCAGGAACCCCAGTACCACCGAGAGAGAGAGAGAGAGAGAGAGAGAACACTGCAGATATAACATTATTATTATACTGGTTGTTGTGTTTGTTTTTCTGTTTGTTGTTTGTTTGCTTAAGAAGAGCATTCTTTCTGGAAGATAGACCTTTAACCAGAGCTGCATGGAAGAACTTCAGAGTCTGTGTGCACCTGACTCTACTTCAGTTTTTGTTTATATAGGCACTTTTTTTTTTCTAAAGAGAGGCATCATGGTTTCAACAGATTCTCAAAGGGTCTTCCAATTCAAGAAAGGTTAAGAGGCCAAGAGCAGTAGCACATGCCTGTAATCCCAGTACTTGGGAGGCTGAGACAGGAGGATCACCACAGGTTTGAGGACAGCCTCAGCAACTTAGTAAGATCCTGTTTCAAAATAAAAAGGGCTAGAGGTGTAGCTCAGAGGTAGAATGTCCCTGGGTTCAATCCTCCGTACCAATAAAAAGAGAGGGGGAAATGAAGGAAAGAAAGAAAGAAAAGAAAGACATGAAGGAAAGAAGGAAGAAAGAGAGGGAAGTAGGGAGGGAGAAAGAGAGGGAATGAGAAAGGGAAGGAGGAAAAGAAGGAAGGAAGTAGGTTGGTTGAGAGGTTTAGAAGATGGAAAAGACTGTGAAGGTGGGAACAGCGTGTGCCACAGTGAGACTTCTCCTCGACATTCCTCAGACCTCGTATTATCCATCTTCTCCTTGAATCAGACTCCACACCCATCGTGTGGGTAGAAGGGCCAAGGGGTACAGCTTGGTGGTGACACTGGGAAGAGGCTTGGGGACAGGTGCTTTAGACTCAGCCCACTTCTCCAGTAAATATACAATCTAAGTAGAAAGAGGGGTGCACTATGTGATGCAGCTTCTTGACAAGTTCCCAGCCTCTTCCCATCCAACCCTGCCCCAACCTGCCCTGTGCAGAACACTCGAGAGTGGCCAAGGCCCAGGAAGCAATTCGTAGGATGGCTTTAGGGAAGACGGGGTAAGACTGACCTATAGAAGAAGGGGTGGAATTAAGGCCAGGGAACCTTGCTGGTTTCCTTGTTTTATAAAAACCATAAAAAGAGAACTTTGAGCCAGAAGAGCCAAGTAATCTCCTAGTCCTATAATCCTATTACTTTTAATCTACAATGGCCCAGGTGGTTCCATTGGTGGGCTTTCTGCAACAATATTCAGAACGGAGAGCAGAGGACTCTAGCACCGCTCAGACGGGCATGGAGAAATGGGAAGGGACAGTGAACAAAGCTGGCCAAGATGCATTTACCAGCCGTAGGATTTCAGGTGTTCACTCGATGGAAAGAGAGACCAATACTGGTATTTCTGACACTCAGGTAAAACAGAGGTTTGTCGAGTCTTAATATCAAGGACTAGTGAAATGAAAAGGTTTTTGGTGGAATACCAGTGCTCTTACTAAAGCTATACCCTAATTTTGAAATGGCTAGTTGTCCAAGTTCATGGTGTCTATAGCATACAAAAGGGAGGGACTGTTATTGCTGAATGGCCATCTTTAGAAAGGAATGTGTACTAACAGGAATGTGTACTGCCAAGGGTCTGACTTCTGTTCCTAGATGGAAAATAGATTATTATCCTCAAGAGGTAAGCATAGGGCTTTCCTCCTAGTGCGAATAATTGCTTCCAAATTTAGCCTCATTCTAGACCAAGAATTTTACAGAATTCAAGAAGCTAACAGAATTTTTATGAGGGAAGGAACATATAGTACCCTATCTCTATCTGTCATTCATTCTCTCTCTCTCTCTCTCTCTCTCTCTCTCTCTCTCTCTCTCTCTCTCTCTTTCTCCCCCCCTCTCCTCTCAGTGCAAAAGTGCAAATAATCCAGGGATCTTCTATCTCCAAGTTCCACTTTCAGCCCTGTTTTATTTTTTATTTGGAAAGTCTCTCACTAGGTTGCTCAGGGCCTCACTAAGTTGCTAAGGCTGGCTTTGAACCTGTAATTCTCCTGTGTCAGCCTCCCAAATTCTAGGATTACACTTGTGTGCCGTGCTTGACTTACCCTGTCTTTTTTTTTTTTTTTGCAAATGAAAAATATTCATTAAGCACTTTTCCAATTATAACACCTTGACATTCTCAAAGAGGGTCCTAGTATACTGGAATTATCAACATGGTCTGTGGTAACAAATGTTCCTGCCAATTTCCTTCTAAGTGGGTTTTCATAATGCTATTCTTTCCTGAACTTGTCTTTGCCTGTTCCAATCCAGAACAACTTGCAAGTCAGCTAAACCTCACCTCCTATCCAAAGACTGCTGCATCTCCAGCCCACAGTGTCCTCCACTGCTTGGACCTTTACCCCTTGCTCTATCCCCAAGCCAGCACTTGAGGAAGCTGGCCCTTCCTCAGACACATCCTGCTCCATGATGATGTTATGAGTAGCATTTACCAAATGCCAGAACTCTCATCATCACTTAGATTAACTCATTTAATTCTATGTTAGCACTATGACTAAGTTATTATTATAATCCCCATTTTGCAAAAGAGAAAACTGAGATCTATAAAAATGGAAAAAAAATGCAAAAGGCTCTCAAGGCTATGAAGCAGTGCCCATGGGATTTAAACCCTTGCCACCTGCCTTCCCAGGTATCTTTTCCCCATCAATCAAATGGATAAAAAAAGGGAGTCTGGCAAGTAGTAACAATAGGGCACATGTACTGAACATTGAGCATGGTACTGTGCTAAACATTTACATATTATTTAATCCTTATAAGAAGTCATTTCAGAGAGGTAATATTATGCATATTTTATGGATGAGAAAACTGAACCACAGAGAGATGAAGTCACTTACTTAAGGTCACCCAGACTCCAGCCCGTGCTTGACCCATGCTATCATATGCTATGTGCTGATAAGAATGCTTATTTGCAAGGGGATTTAGAAATCATGGAGGAAGGTGGCCACGAGGCAGGTGGCGGTCCCCCACAGAGCCACAGCTCCTAATCTTGAAGGACTGGCACAGGAGGGAGGCTCTCCCCAGGACTGCATGTTCTCAGCCAGATAAGCCTCTCTGCTCTCGCTGGTTAACTGCTGCCATCCCTGAGCTGGCCTCATGGGGGCACTGCTTCCCCTTGAACACTGCTTTTGTTTGCTTTTAAAGCTCAGCAATCCAAAAGCAAGGCTGGAACCCTGTGCGGAGAGGACAGGAAGGACAACCCACTGGTGAGCCTCGCGTTGATGCTGCCTCCAAATTTGTTTGTTCACTGTTGCCAGGAGCCCGACTATGCTGAGGAGACACGAAGCAGCTAATTGTAAGTGCTCTAAAAACTACATTTGTGCTAAATGCCTAGCTAATGTTTTTATATTTATTATTTTATTTATTTTTGTGGTACTGGGGATTGAACAGAGGGGCATTATACCTCCGAGTTACATCCCCAACCCTATTTTTTATTCTTCTTTTTGAAACAAGGTCTCACTAAGTTGCAGGAGGCCTCACTAAGTAGCTAAGTCTGGCTGCAAACCTGGATCCTCCTGTCTCAGCCTCCCAAGTACTGGGAATACAAGCATGCACCACTAAGCCTAATTCTTCTTCTTCTTCTTCTTATTTTTATTTATTTAATTTTTTTTTTGGTGGTACTGGAGGTGGAACCCAGAGGCTTTCTACCTCCGGGCTATACTCCCAGACCTGTTTTATATTTTATTTGGAAACAGGGTCTCACTAAGTTGCTGAAAGCCTCACTAAGTAGCTGAGGCTGGCTTCGAACCTGCGCGATCCTCCTGTCTCCGCCTCCCAAGCGCGGGGATTACAAGCCTGCGCCACCACGCCCGGCAACTTATTTTTATTTTTAAAAAATAGACTATTTCTTCATCTGGCAAGAATGTTTTACCTAGAACTTTCTCTTCTGTACTTTGGAACCATAGATTCTTCTGTGTTGTATCAATTCCTTCTACTTTAAAACATACTGAAAATAGAAGGCACTGTGGAGTCAGTGGTTATTAGTAAGGATAGGTAAAATGGTTTATTCTCCTTGAAAACATTTTCTTTCAGAAAAAGTTAGAAATAATATATAATCATGAATGTTTGATATGGGAACTGATTTACAGGAAAATTCACAAACAGATATCTGAGACATCATTACAAAGAGCAAGTCTGTGTAATCTATAGTCACCAGGCCAATCTGGCCTCTTGCTTGTTTCTGTATGGCTTGCAAGCTAAGAATGATTTTTATATTATTAGATAGTTTAAAATTCAAAACAGCAAGAATATCTTGTGATATGAAAATTAAAGGAAATTCAAATTTCAGTGACCAAAATAAGGTTTTATTAGAATACTGTCATGCTCACTTAGGTATTATCTAAAGCTTGTTATTCTCTACAAAGGCAAAATTGAAGGATTTCGACAAAGACCGCATGGCCTGCGAAGGCTGAATACTCTCTATCTGGTCTTTTACAGAAAATGTCTTCCACCCCCTAACACAGGGTGACAGACTATTATATAGGTTAGGGTTAGGGTTAGGGTTAGGGTACTATATCCTCATCCTTTTCCCCAAATCACCTTAGTGACTGTCATTTTCTATATTGTGATGCTATAACAAAACACCTGAAAATGGGTAGTTTATAGAGTAAAGATGCTCACTTAGCTCATGATTTGGGAGACTGAAGTATCGAAACAATGTGGTACCAGAAACCTGGTGGCGGCCTGGCTGTGCCACTTCATGGCAGAGAAGTGGAGAGGGAAATGGCCACATACCAAGGAGGGCAGGTGTATGGGTGGCCTCGCTCTGGAGCCACTCGAGCTCTCCTCAGCTAACCCACTCCTCAGAATGGATCTACCCTCTCGTGCAGGCTCCACCACCTCAGTACTGCCACAGTGAGGACCGAGCTTCCGGCACAAACCTCACCAAACCACGGCAGTGGTCGAGAAAAGTTATAAATGGCTCAGATTAAGAGAGAAGGACACAGAGCCTGATTTACAAACCTTGGCCAAATTACCTAAGGTCTCCAAGCCTTAGCTGCATCACTTGCCAAAAATAGTGTTGACAGTTGGGGTGGAGAGGAAAAGAAAGGAGACTGTAAGGGGTGGATGAGGTGCCTGGCACGTGCTGGGTGCCTCCTAAGCACAGCTGTCTTTATTAGCTAATAACATCATTATTACTATTAAAACTCAGATCTTCTGAGTATTTACCCTAGAATCTTTTCCTTTTACAACATTAAACTGCACACCCCCTGAAGAAAAAAAACAGGGACAGGTCCTATAATCCTTGGTTTCAAAATGTTATTAGTATTTTATGGAGCCTCAAGATAGTTGCCACCCACTCCCCAGACACTTGACCCACTCCGGTCCTCACATTTCTGTCAGGTTGGCATAATGGCCACATATGGTCCTTCCAGACACAGATCCAGTTAGGAGTCTCCCACAGCCATTGTGCCTCTGCTGATAAACAACACTGAAGAAAAGAATGCTTATCCTACTTACCTAGAAGCTCAAAGGAGATACCAGATAAGGGACTTTGGAAAGCAGTATGTCTCTGCAGTAAAATGATGCACCTAAACACCTTTTTGCAAAAGTAGGTGGTTCCTAGAATCATTATCTGTTTATAGGCCGCTAAGAGTTTGTCATCAGGTGAACTATGATCTAAGTGAACCTTTACGTTCTGTTTGATTTGTAAAGGTACAACCAGTATTCAGCTTAAAACTCTGGAGGACGTGCAAGTGAGAGAATACGGAGGAAGTTGCTGATAAGTCAGGTCACTCCCCTCCCCCACGCGATCTTGCAGCGGAAATAGGAGGCGGAACCGGAAGCCAGAAGTGGAGGTATCACGAGACTACAGGTGCCGCAAGACATACTTGAAATCGCGAGACTACAGATGTCACGAATCGACAGGCCTATAAAACGTCAGTGTCTCCGAACCACCACGTGACTCAGCTAGCTGATCAGGACTGTGCACAACTCTCCAGACCTGTGGTCCGTTGGTCCCTTCCCCCACGGTGGCTGACTCCCCGGAGGGTGCCGGGTAGGGTCCAAATAAAGCAGAGGTCTCTGATAATCTGGTTGGTGTTTTTACCTCCCTCCTAAACTCCCTAACTTTATTTTCAACCTTTCAGTTGCCAGAGAGGGAAGTGAGCACATGAGGGGCCTCAGCTGCTCCTGCAGGCCCTGCCCCAAGCATGGCCACCTTGTATCTCTTCCTACACACCCTCCCTACATCTCTCTCTCTGCCTTCCTCTCTTCTCCATTTCCTTTCTCTTTTTTCCATCCTCTGCCTTCCTGCTCTCTCCATCACAAAGGATGTTATTTTACTTTCTATGTGGATAAAACATTTCTGCTCTGTGTTCTTAATGTTAGACCACCCTTCCATTTGTTTAAGATTGTTCCATGTTACCTGAGAAATATGAAATAAAAGTGACTGTTGTTTGCCACACTCTCTCCTGTGTGTTACTTTGTTAATCCTAGAGCCTCCCAAACCCTCATTAGAGAACAGTGCTCCAAATTACAGTGGTGGATAATGATAGCCAAAAGCTTTCATCCTTTTTTGTTTTAATAGGCAACTGTCTCTGAACAAAAGAGGAGCTTCCTGTGTTGTGGATGTAGGTTGCATTTGGTTGATTTACTTCTCTATTTTCTGATTTCACCGTGGACATCCTTGGCCCATTTCGAAGGTGTTCATGATCATGTTATTGACTAGCAAATAAATTCCTAATTCTTTAGCGTAGTGTTGGAAAAGCCTCCATGATTAACCCTTGCTCTTTTCTTCCCGAATCATTTCTCACTACTCTCCTTTATGCACCACACTAGATTTCATTTTCCAAATTTTGAGCCAAATTTTGTCTCATAAGCTTCTCTCTGCTTAGAAGATTATCTTCCTTTTTTCCCCCCTCACCAAATTTGCCAATTAAAATAGAACTGGTATTTCAAGGCCCTGATTGAAAGTAGCCATGAGATTTCCCTGAACTCCCTCAGCCCTTTGCTAACACTTCTGTTGGGCACTCCCAGATGTGGCTTTGGGTTGCTGCTATTATGGTTTATGAACCCATCACCTTCCACTACTGTCTACACCTCTCCACAGGCCCCAGGAACCTAGCACAGGGACTACACATGGTGGTTGTCTATCAATCTTTAGTGAATGACCGAACTTACCATCTCCAATCCAATTTCTTTAAGATCTGAAAAAAGTGGATTTTTTAGATTAATTAATTAATTAATTTTGTGGTACTGGGGGTGGAACCCAGGGGCTTTTCTACCTCTGGGTTATACTCCCAGACCTATTTTTTTTTATATACTTTATTTAGAAACAGGGTCTTACTAAGTTGCTGAGAGCCTCACTAAGTAGCTGAGGATGGCTTCAAACTTGTGCGATCCTCCTGTCTCAGCCTCCAAAGTGCTGGGATTACAAGCATGTGCCACCATACCTGGCTAAAAAAAAGTGGATTTAAATTTAAAAAAAAAAAGCTTTCATTTATATTTCTATTCAATTTAGGAGTTAAACCTCTATTCTTATTTGGTACTTCTGAGTATCTCTCTACCTAAAACCATAGTTCTGGGAAGAATCAACACTGTCTGCCATAAGCACTTACTCAGGCACTGCAATCCTACAAGGATTCAGCAAGCATGACTGAATTTGATGTTGACCCTTAGGAGGCCTTAAGCTTTACCAACTAGGGCATGACCTTAAGTCTGACTTTACTCTGCAGTAATCCAGAAAATGCTCCAAATTATGTGTTTCTATGCAGTGGGTCATAAAATGTGATGTTAATATTATGAAAACAATATATATATATATATATATATATATATTCATTATATGAATTTATAATTGAAAGAGAATATGGCTAATAATATTGTTAGGAAGAACCTTTCTCCCAAAGAAAATAGGAATAAGTTAGTCAAGCATGGTGGCACATGCTTGTAATCCCAGCATTCGAGAGGCTGAGACTGGAGGATAGCGGTTCGTGGACAACCTCAGCTACTTAGGCCTTCTGCAACTCAGTGAGATCCGGTTTCAAAATAAACAATAAAAATAGGGCAGGGGCTGTAGCTCAGAAGTAGAATACCCCTGGGTTCTATCCCCAGACACACACACACGCGCACACACACACACACACACACACACACACACACACAAATAGGAATAAGTTATGCCATCACTTAATGATGATTATTGGTGGTTTATTAAGGTTCAAGACATCTGATCCACTAATGTCCTCAAGTTTCAACCAACGTTGAATCATAATGACTACAAACAGTCCCTCAGGAGATAGGCATCAATCAGGAAAAAAGAACAAAGTTTCAGCTCAGATTTCTCAGCAACATAAGAAATTAATTTTGCTAAAATTCAAAAGCTGACCTGGAAGGCCCCAGAGGTCCGGGCCCCATGGCCCCAACCCCAGGAGGGTGGGCAGGCGTGGGCGGGGCACCCTTAGGCGACCCCACCCCCACCCGGAAGGCCCCGGAGGTCCAGGCCCCATTGCCCCGACCCCGGGAGGGTGGGCAGGCGCGGGTGGGGCTCCCTTAGGCGACCCCCCCACCCGGAAGGCCCCAGAGGTCTGGGCTGCATGGCCTCGAACCCAGGAGGTTGGGTGGGCACAGGCGGGGCTCTCTTAGGAGACCTCCCCAACCTGGAAGGCCCCGGAGGTCTGGGATACAAGGCTTCGACCCCGGGAGGGTGGGTGAGCGCAAGCGGAGCACCCTTAGGCGCCCCCCCCAACCCGGAAGCCCCCAGAGGTCTGAACTGCATGGCCCCGAACCTGGGAGGTTGGGCGGGCACAGACAGAGCATCCTTAGGTGATTCCCCCCACCCGGAAGGCCCCGGAGGTCCGGGCTGCTTGGCCCCGACCCCGGGAGAGTTGCAGGCCGGGCATGGTGGCGCACGCTTGTAATCCCCGCGCTTGGGAGGCAGAGACAGGAGGATTGCGCAGGTTCGAAGCCAGCCACGCGCGCTGGCCTAGGAGACCCTGTTTCCAAATAAAAATGTAAAAATGGGTCTGGGAGTGGAGCCCAGAGGTAGAAGGGCTTCCAGGAACCCAGGAACCCCAGTACCACCAAAAAAAAAAAAAAAAAAAAAAAAAAAGGAGAGTTGCAGAATAGTGTGTACAAGAGAATAGCATGTTATAAATGTATGTCTTGTTTATGAATGAAAATATGTGGGAAGGCAAGAGCTGGAAAGTGGTGATCTCTGAGGAAGAAAGGGAATGGGACTGGAAAGAGAGTAAAGACGACTCAAATTGTATCTATAACATCGTATATGTGTTATTAAAATATGAAAAAATGACTAAACATTGACATTTGTTAATTCTGGGTGATATTTCTTATATTTCTTATATATTCTTATATTTCTTATATATTCTTATATTTCTTATATATTATATTATTCTTAATATTTTTCTATAGTAAAAATTTAAGCCCCTGGCTTCAATCCTTAGTATCAGAAAGAAAGAAAGAAAGAAAGAAAGAAAGAAAGAAAGAAGCCAGGCATGGTGGCACACGCTTGTAATCCCCGCATTTGGGAGGTGGAGACAGGAGGATCGTGCTGGTTCAAAGCCAGCCCCGTTGGTTTAAGAGACTCTGTTTCCAAAAATAAGAAGTATAAAATATGTCTGGGAGTATATATAGCCCAGAGATAGAAGGGCTTCCAGGAACCCTAGTACCATCACATAAATAAATAAATAAATAAATAAATAAATAAATAAATAAATAAATGGAAAATAAAAGAAAGAAAAAGAAATTCAGAAAGTACTGAGCAAGAATTAAAAGAAGTAGATCAAGTTTTATTTTTCTTCTCTACATATGAAGAACTCTTCTCTTTAGATATTTAGTTTTTAAATAATTCTGATTTTTGCTGAGAGTCAAAAGTGCCAGATGGTGCATATTTGTTGAGTTAAAAAAAAATCCCAGCAGCTGTGCTTTTAAAATCAGATGCTTGCTGATCCTAATAAGGTGTAACTTTTGCAACTAATTAGTACCAGAAGATAGACTTAAATTTATAATGAGATTCAACAGATTATCATGTTCTGAAAAGACCACGTCTTGTAAGTTAAAATAAAAATTAGCCGGGCGTGGTGGTGCACTCTTGTAATCCCAGCATTTGGAGGCTGAGACAAGAGGATTGTGGTTTGTGGACAGCCTCAGCTACTTAGTGAGGCCCTCCCCAACTTAGTGAGACTGTTTCAAAAGTAAAGAATAAAAAATAGGGCTGAGGGTGTAGTTCGGAAGTAGAAGCCCCCCGGGTTCAATCCCCAGTACTGCAAAAATAAATAAATAAATAAATAAATAAATAAATAAATAAATCAGTATCTTTTAAATGGTGGATACTGTATCTTATAAATGGTAGACACATTCATTCAATGTCTTTGGAATTAAACTCATTTATTCTGTACTCAGCATTAAGAAAAACTGAATACATTGAATCTTCATAAATTAGAGACTATATATAATATCTACATATGGAGATTATATATAATATATACTTATAAAATCTCTAAATATATACACAAAAACTGGTCACTTCTGTTGCCTATCAGGAGAGAATTCAGTGGCTGGAGATGAAGTGTTGAATGAAGCCTTATTTTTCATTATATATCAGCTTAAACCTTTACATTTTGACTCATATGAAAATATGACGTTGGGCTATGGTAGCACACACCTGTAATTCCAGTACTTGGGAGGCTAAAACAGGAGAATCACAAGTTCAACACCAGCCTCAACAATTTAGTGAGGCCCTGTTTCAAAAAAAATAAGGCTGCCAGGCGTGGTGGCACATGCTTGAAATGCGAGCATTTGGGAGGCTGAGACAGGAGGATCACAGTTCGTGGACAGCCTCAGCTACTTAGTGAGGCCCTTTACAACTTGGTGAGACCATGTTTCAAAATAAAAAATAATGGCTGAAGCCGGGAGTGGTGGCCCGCACTTGTAATCCCAGCATTCGGGAGGCTGAGACTGGAGGATCGCGGTTTGCGGACAGCCTCAGCTACTTAGCGAGGCACTCAGCAACTTAGTGAGACCCTGTTTCAAAATAAGGAATAAAAAATTGGGCAGGGGATGTAGCTCGGAGGTCAAATACTCTACTCAGTGGTATGATTCTTGCGTCTATTCCTGCTCAGGACTGTTTGAGTTTCTATTGGTCTATAGTGAACAAGCTAGGGACCCATCATTATGTTTATAAGAATTTCCCTATATATTCGTGTTGCTTTTTCTTCCAAAATTTTGGATCAATTTACCTGTTACCTTTCAGACCATGCCAAGATCAAGAGCAGCAGCAGCCAGGCAGCGGTGACCCCGCCCCCGCCCACCCTGCAGTGACTTTGCAGGCTCTAGTGCGTCCACCCTCCTCTGTTCCAGTCTCAGCGATTGCCTTTAGCGTTGTTGACCACTGACAGTCTTCCATTTGGCCTGAGTTAGCTCTTTCTGGACTTCTGGGTGCAGCTTCTGGCTTAGTTCTGCCTCTGTCACTGACTTGGGCTGTTGTTCTGGACTCTGCTCTATGCCTCGAGAAATCTGAAGCCCTTTTATTCATTTTTTTCCTTGACAGTTTATGCTACAGCATAATTTAAAGGAGTCGGTTCAAAATCGTGATAATAAAGGATTTATCAGAGTATACTTTTCAGCAACTTCTTTTAGATGAAAGTTTTATAATCTCAGAACAATCTTTCATTCATTCCAACTCAAACTATATTCTGCGATTCGGACCTTTAATTTACAAGTATACTTTCCACTTGAGTTCTGTAAGATTTATATGAACAACTGCTTTCTATACAACCACACACACGAAGTGCATATTCTACCTCGCAGCTTCCCATTCTTTAGCAATGTTCTTAACATCTGAAGTCGGGAACATACGCCACCGGGCAAAAGAGAAAAAGGGAACCGAGTAGAAGAATTCTTACATTAAATGTCAGCAGGTATTTTATTTATTATTTATTTATTTATTTATTTATTTATTTATTTATTTTTTGGTGGTACTGGGGTTCCTGGAAGCCCTTCTACTTCCGGGCTACACTCCCAGACCTATTTTGTATTTTTGAAACAGGGTCTCTTACGCCAGCGCGGCTGGCTTCGAACCTGCGCGATCCTCCTGTCTCCTCTTCCCAAGTGTGGGGATTACAAACGTGCGCCACCACGCCCGGCAATCAGCAGGTATTTTATAAGGTTAATTTTTAAATCTAAATTCAAAGTTCTACCTACAAAATACTTTAGGGCATACAAGCACACATGTATGAATACATGTATGAATACATAAAGATTATAGAAACCAAGTATGATCAAATTGACACATTTAAGTAATTAGAATAAATGCCTGTAGGTTCTATATGAAAAATACAAGACTGTATGTCTTATAGTCTTTTTTATGGGGATGAGAAATAATAACAGGTAGAGTATTCTTTGTGTCAGGTATAATTTCTACTGAATCCTTATCGTGACCCTATTGATTAGGCATAATTATTATTCTTTGTAGATGAAGAAACCTTAGACTTAGTAAACAATTTGTCAAAAACACTTATTAACCAGTAGACCATGATTCACGTGTGGGGAGCCTGATAACCACTCTACTACTATTATGCACTAATGAGGAGTTAGAATTGAAACATTTGAATAATTCCCTACATAGGGTCATTAAGAATAATTCAAAATCAGCTTTAATAATATACATAAAATAAAATATTAGGTGTACACTTAGGCACGTCTTGAGAAAATGCATAGTGTGGTGTGATTATTACCAAAATAGGACACGTCTATCATCCCAGAAAGTTCCCCTAATCCCCTTCACAGTTATCTCCTCACCCCATATCTTCTGGCTCTTGGCAACTATTGGTCTCCTTTCTGTCATGAGAATTGGTTCTTTCAAATTTTTGTGTAAATTGAATCATATAGTAGTAGTTTTTGAAGGTTAATTTTTAAAATTACATACTACTGTTGGGATTCTTTTTGTGTCACAATTTATCTATTCACCAATTGATGGGCACCTGGGTTATTTCCATTGGGGGCAATTATAAATAAAGGTGGTAGCTATGAGTACATGTCCTCGTGTAGATGTTTTAATACTAGTAATATTTCTTCTGATCACATGGCAAGCAATACAAAAAGGTTCTTGATGAAAACATTATGATGGTATGCATATGATTGCTTTTATTTTTTTATTTTTATTTTTTTTTTTTGGTGGTACTGGGGTTCCTGGAAGCCCTTCTACCTCCGGGCTACACTCCTAGACCTCTTTTTACATTTTATATTTGGAAACAGGGTCTCCTAAGCCAGCGCGCGCGGCTGGCTTCGAACCTGCGCGATCCTCCTGTCTCTGCCTCCCAAGCGCGGGGATTACAAGCGTGCGCCACCACGCCCGGCGATATGATTGCTTTTAGTTAACTGATCCAAGGAACCTAAAAATTATATTAGTGTGAAAGGATCTTTCATTTTAGTTACTTAATTCAGTAATGATTTCATTTCTCTTTCTTTCTTTCTTTCTTTCTTTCTTTCTTTCTTTCTTTTGCCTCTTATTTGTAAATGATTAAAGTATACTAAATTACTCTATTAATTTTCAGAAAGTAAGTGATAAAATGCAAAAAAAAAAAAGTGTGATTTCTAAGCTAAACTTAACCTACTTGGTCTCCCTGGAACTGGTGATTGCAATAGTTGGATTTTCTTTTATATCCCCTTAGGCTTTTTTCTAAGGAGGCTGGACTCATCTTGGTACTTCAGAGAACTCAGAAATGGTATTTTGGTGAGCAGGAATCTGTTGGTCTGAACCAATGTGGGAAACACACACTTTGGCTACCTGACAACGTCAAGAAGAATTAAACCATGTGAAAACCAGAAAAATTTTTCCTTGAGATTATAGAATTTACTTTGCATGCTCTAGTCAAATTTTCAGTCAAGTCATTTTTTTACTAATGTAGAGAGGACTTAGTACTAAGCAAGACTATCAGCCAGGTAAGCGGCTACTGATGACAATTGTCGACACTCACCAACATAGCTAGTATTCATTATGAAGTGGCAACCGCTAACACTGCCCTCGTTGTCTTTCCATCTATTAGCTGAGTTCTCTCAGCTAATATGTGCCCAGGACCCAAGTATCTAACACAGCACCTGACATATAGTAAGTTAATTCTTGATTCATGTTGAATAAAAAAATCAATAATTAATAGTACACATATATAATTAAAAGTTATAACATAAAATTAAAAGATGCAGTCTAATCTAATAAGAGCATTCAGCCGGGTGTGGTGGCTTGTGCTTATAATCTCAATACTTGGGAGGCTGAGGCAGGAGGACTGAAGGTTCGAGACCAGCCTCAGCTACCTAGTGAGGCCCTTCACAACTTAGTAAGACCTTGTTTCACAACTTAGTAAGACCTTGTTTCATTTTTATAGAATAAAAAATTGGGTTGGGGGTGTATCCTGGAGATAGAATGCCTCTGGGTTCAATTCCCAGTACTGGAAAAAAATTGCATTCATAGAATTATTTATGGGTAATTCTGTTATATAATTAAATAATATTCATTAAAGTGTGCAAATGATATAAATAGCTCTGCTTGAGGGACACTGAACTGGAGTGAGGGCATGAGAAACTTGTACAACATATGGTACTATGTCAACGATACAACCTGGCCTTGGGGTTCTCAACAGAGTATGTCCTGTTCAGTCTTAAAAGTCCAGTGGAGGGAAATAGATAACCACGATGGATAAAATGAAAAGTTCCAATTATAGAACATGTGATTAAGAAGAGGGAACAGATAGGCTAGAATCTTGACTTTGCCACTTACCAGCTTAGTGAATTTGGGAAAAACATTCAGCCTCTTTGTGTCTCAGTTCCCATGATTTTCAGGTAAAATGGGAGTTATAACTGCCCTCATATAATAGAGATTTGGGGAGAATTAAATGAGTTAATACTATACATGATAAGTACTTGGAGTGCCTTGTACATAGAAGGACATAATAAAAGCTAGCTTTTATGATGTCATAATACATAATAGAGATGAAAGTAGGACAAAATCTATCATTTTCTAGGTGTATGACCCTAGGCAAATTAATCTTGATAAATTTCAGTTTCCTTCTGTGCAAAGTGAGAATAATTAGTTCGTCTTTACCTCAGAATTGTCGACAGAATTTCAGACAATGTGGATAAAGCCAGTACCTGGCCTGAGCATTCATCAATTTGAAACTATGTTGTCTCTTTATGCCTAATTATGCAAAATTTAAAATATAAGATGTAGTTGCTATACAGGGGTAATCTTAACTTTGTTCAACTCAATGTTATAATGTTTCTCCTTAAAACTAACTCATTTTCAATCCTGCACCTGGAAATCAATCAGAAATATGTTGAAGGATTCTGCAGTTTTCAAGTGGAGTGTCAAAAAAATGGAGGCAGATGTGTAACCCTCAAGCACCTGCATTTCTTCATCAGGTGGTTGTGAGCAGCAGTTGAAGGCAACAAGGCCACGCTCACAAGCTGCCTGGCTTACGAGGAACAAACACTTGGTAGAACTCCTTCCCTTTCTGTCAAGCACAAAGACGTATTTACTACAGACAAGAGTGTGGACTTCTCTGATCTGTACATGAGCCTAAGTTTTACCAATGTTATGATGCCTATGTTGTTTCAGTGGAAATAAAGCCCCCAGTTCCCACAGGCAAACTTTAAATAGGCCAAGTGGATTCCAGTTAGAGAAAGAATCCTTTGGAGGAACTTGGTAACATAAATGTCCAGTGATTTCAAAGCAGCCCGCCCCTCTGTGCTTTCTGCCTGGGATGGGCTTTCTCCATCCATCTAAGAGATGCTATACACCTATTTCCCCACACAGCAACTCCTTCCCTTAAAAACAAAGTTCATTTCTTGGTAGAAAAACCTCCAGATAATTAAACTGCAGTCATTTCTTAGAGTCCTTGGGCCAAATTTCCAGATGGCCTCTACAAATTAACACAGCAACCTAATTATCAAAAGCCACAAGAACTACATGCATGCTGACCCACAGGTAGCATCGAAGATGACCAAGAAAAATGCACTTGGATAAGCTCTCTCTAAAGCAAACCTCTACAATGTTTACAGTTTTAGTAACTTATATAGGCTGTGTCTAAGGTCTATGATGGTCTCTGTCATTGTACTCAAAGTAAATGGCACCAGGAGAGTTATTAGTATTTTCTTGAGTCAGGTTAAGCTGTAAATTGGTTCACTTGTTTTAGTCAAGTTTCACTAGAAAACCTTGGTGTAAGGGTCTGAGATTTCAGAAACATACTGACTTTGAATTTTGAGGTTCTCACCTTTAAGCTACAGGCAGTTCATCTCTCTCCAGAACCTGGGGATCTGTCCTTCTTCCTGTTGGAATGGTGGAAGAAAGCTGCAGGGTTTGCCCTCCACACATTGATCCCTGGGGCTCAGCATCAGAATTCATCTGCTCATGCAGGGAACAGTGTCCAGTTTTGTCCCCTTCATTCTTGGTTGCCAGCCCATGCTCACTGGAAGTGCTGGGGTTCTACACAATAATTCAGAATTGCCCGGCTACAAATCTAATGTATTTTGAAAGCAGCACATCCTTGACACCTACTCAGTGTTTACATAGAAACCAAAGTAGACTGATATACTGTTGTGAAAAGCACCTGGGCTTACCAAACAAATCTGAGATCTTCAGCAAGTGATTTTGCTTTTCTAAGTCTCAGTTTCCTCCATTTTCAATATGGAGGAAATAGTAGTTACCTCCAGAATGGCTGTGAGATTTTAACAAGACAATAGTTACTAGGGCACCTTCTCTAAAATCCCACACATAGCAGATGCTCAAGATCTGATATATAGTTGTTGCTCTACTTTTTCATCATTCATTTTATCATCCATAACGATCATTATTATCAGTATCATATAAACAAGAGACTACTGAGAGTCCCTGAAGAATAATGGAATGACTGGGATACTAAAAATATGAATGAAATCTCATTTTTAATTTACCATCATCTTATTTATTTTAGTTAGTTTTAAAGGCAGATTATCTGTGTACTTTGAATGTTAATTCTCAAGGATGTATTATCTGGAAGCCACTGAAGCTAAAAATATAACAGGTGGGCTGAGGTGATCAAATCAAGGTGAAGGACTTGGGTAACGAATGACAAGGTAATGTTTTAATTGGCCTTGGGCGAGTGGAGTGAGGAGGAGGGCTAAGCGAGGCTTTCCCTTTATGAGCTGGGGCTGACTCCAGACAATGCTGCAAGTAGGTAGTGAGGGCTGGGATCCAGTCGGCTGACCCTGAGAGCGTCCCTGTGACACAGGGGCAATGGGCACTGCAGCTGTAGAGGAGAGGGCGGTGAGGGTTCAGGCTGGGACAAGATCCCTAACTCTTCCATTCTCAGAAACATCCAAATTACTTTAAGCCTGAAGGAAGATATTGATCGGAATTGGGGTGGGAGCAGGTACTAGCATATGAACAAGGACAATTCTAGAAACAAAGTACTATTTTTTTGTATGTGTGGCATTGGGGATTGAACCCAGAGGCATTCTACCTTCACGCTACACCCTCAGCCTGATTTTATTTCTTATTTGGAAACAGGATTTCACTAGGTTGTTGAGAGCCTCACTAAGCTGTAGAGGCTGACTTTGAACCTGCAATCCTTCTGTCTCGGCCTCCCCAGTACTGGGATTATAAGCGTGTACCACCATGCCCAGCTCAAAGTACTAATTTAATTTCTTCCAATCTGGTTCCTTTTTCAAGTCAAAAACACATTTTTTGGTCTTTTTACATTACACACACACCATGTTATGGTTGTAATGGTTCCTCTATTAAGATTTATTGAATAGAGAAACTAAAATTAATAGGCAGTTTTGTGCAGCTTTAACAAGTCTTTATTTAAAAAAAAACCAGTTGGAAATAGAAAAAAAAGAAAATGCAGTGTGCAAGCGTGCTGGAGAGCCCCCAAGTGGAACTCTGACCCCCTCTCAATCCCTGGCTTTTATATTCATATGTTCTTATGAGCATTACCAAGGCAATGGGCTAGTAACTTATTTCTTAGTCAGGTGGTGTCTCTGCCTGCCTCCATTCAGCGCACTTACTAAGTGCAGGGTCAAGAATCTACCTGGCTTCTGCCTCTATTATATTGGGCTGTATTGACTGCTCATCAACTATGGGTGCTTTACAGCAGCACATGGAGTTTACATTTCCTACACCCAGGCCAGGTCACAAAGGAGAGGAGGTAAACAGAGGCACTGAGTGCTTCTACATATATCCAGGGCTAAAAGTTTCGACAGTCTCTAAGGCTTTTAAGGCTAAAGGTCTTCATCTCCTTTACATCCTTACTATATATAGGTTAATCATTAGAACAAAGGGAAGAGAAAGAGGGGAGCTCTGCAGGGTAAAAGCTGCTGCTCCTTCTTGTCGCAATGTCTGCACAGCACTCAGGCTCTACTTTTTACATTTTTAAAATACCAGAGCAAGCTGGGCGTGGTGGCACCCACTTGTAATCCCAGCATTTTGGAGGCTGAGAAGGAAAGATCCTGGTTCACCTAGGCTACTTAGTGAGCCCCTCCGCAATATAGTGAGACCTTGTTTCAAAATAAAGAATAAAAAAATAGGGCTGGGAGTGTAGCTCAGAGGTCAAGTGTCCCTGGGATCCATCCTTAGACCCGCAAAAAATAAAAAATAAAAAAATGAAAGAAAGAAAGAAAGAAAGAAAGAAAGAAAGAAAGAAAGAAAGAAAGAAAGAAAACAGCAATTTTTCAGTACCGGCATACACCACATCACCGATGCCAAAGGAGACACTTAACTACAGCCACAAAGCAAACGCTTCAGGGGCTGGTTCCCCGTGGCTCCACAGTGAATCAGATACAACACCCAATAGGTGTAGTCCCTTTACCTCTAGATGAGACAAGCGTGTCTGGCAGAAGACAGACACCTCTGGCCGTGCTTACTGCAGGCCTCACACATGCACATCTGGAGGAAACACCCAGGCACCAAGGCCTGGCCAGGCTGAACCAAAGGATGGCTAAAATCACAGGCTCCCGAGGCACATCCTTTGGGTTTGGAATGGTTCTGCCCCTACCTAGCTGTATAACCTTGAGAAGGTGGCGTAATCTATCTGTACCTCAGTTTCCTCACTTTAAAATGTCTACATTACTTGTTCCCACCGTAAAAGGTTGCTATGAAAACAAATGAGTCCACTCATGAATGACTCCATGCTCAGCATGTCAACACTAGGAGACCTATGTCTCTGTCATATATCTGACTGCTGGAACCTTCTAATATTTTGAATTCTGGCTTTGTAACTTAATAGATGTATGCCCTGGGGAAAGTTATTTCATCTCTGTGAGTTTTGGTCTCTCTTTAAATTGGGAGCAATAAAAAATGATTATTTTCAAAAGTGATTATGAAGATTAAATATTAATATGTTTAAAGTGCCCAACACATATAAATATTTTAGTACCTGGTAGTATTTATCATCTATAGAAAGTGGGATAAAAACAAACTCTTGCAGACTGTTATGAGAACAATGTACATAGAAAAGCAGTATCAAGCATTATACTAATGTCATAACTTCCAGCCCTGCAGCAATCAATTAGGATGAATTGCAGTTGTCGTACCACATCAGGAAGTTAAACCCTGAGGACAGTAGAGTCCATTATGCAACCGTAAATAAGTTGCTGCTTTTACCATAAGGAAATCCCAGAGTAGTCAGTATAAGCAAATCCACCTAAAGCTTGCTGGGGAATACTAATTTTTGATTTACTGAAAGTTGTTTTCCAAGTTTCAAAATTCACACCAACAATCTGTATAGACTGGTGATTAATAAGGATGTTACCTTATAGTGGATAGAGTTTTTGAGAGGTTGTGATAACTTGCATGTTCTTCTATGTTATCTTAGTAAATGTTGACCTTATTGATCTGGAACACTGTGGTTCTTAAAGGTTCTCTGTATTTTGACCCACAAGAGATGAGTTCCAGGCATCCCTGGGTTTGAGTATAAATACAAGAGAACTCCCAATCCCTGGAAGCAGGACATCTGACCTCTATAGACAATTTTTTCTTTCACAACAACAACTGAGTCCTTTCTGAGGTATTTTATATGGAATCTCAGAATTTAAATTTCATCTTACTGAATTTGAGGGATTTCCCCACACACACAATGTTACTACAGTTCACTAAATAATAATCTCTCTGCTGGAAGTTAGCCTATCTCTCCACAAAAGGAAGAATCTAATAATAGGTCTAACTTACTTTCACTGTAACCAACTCTTAATGGTTAGGTTAGGTGTAGAAATAAAGGAAGCCCAATTCAGAAGTGTGTTTAGATTTCCTCCAGGGAACATTTCTCCTTCTCATCAGTTTGACTCCTCCCTATTTTCTCTCCTTGATTAGACTTGGTATTCATGGTAACCTGGCATGTGTTCTTGAATATTTTGATTTTCTATCAAAAAGCTTACAAGGCCAATAATACCCAGGACAACACCGTGGATCGACAAGTGGTTTTGACACATTTATTCTGGTTTTGGAATGCTTTCTTGGTAGTGGCATTTCAGCTGAAGATTCTACTCAAGAGTTGTTTCACTGTCTTTGACAACAAGATTGGAAGGCGTTTTCTTTCTTTCTGGCAGAATAAAATCAGCCTGCCCTGGTGAAAGCTTAGGGAAAGTATAATTGATATACTTCTGAAATGCAGCCCTGGTTTCCTGTAATTCTTCCTCCAAAAAGTCCTTCCAGTTTGTCATGATGCCCAGTTGCTTTGCTATCGACAGTAGCTCCCCCTGGGTGTTAACCAGTTTATCCATCACGTTGCCAAGAGTGGCCTGATGTGTTCTCTCTGCTTTCTGCAGTACTTCCTGCACCTCCTCCTGCTTCTGCCTCTGAGCCATGCCATAGTATATGTTCATTTCATGCTCCTTCGCCTTTATTAACTGACCCACGTTCACCTTCTGGTCTTTAATGACTGTCACACCAGTATTCATAAGTTCTTCCATGACTTTGCTACAAAAAAAAAAAACTGAATTATAATATTATGGATTTTGTATAGAAGTATTAGCCACTAAAAACAGAATGATTTTGTCTTTAACCACAGGCATATGAGAAATCATTACATTGTTGAGATGAGCCGCGAGCCAGAGACAGGTAGAGATGAACATTAACTTTGAATAGTCAACCAAAATATATTTTTCTGAGCAAGAAGGCTGTCCCTTGACTTCTCTGCTATGGGCTAGGGTAAGGCCGCTGGTCTAATGACAACTGTGGGAACCTGAGCCCAACTTGGTCAGAAAAGTATGAAGAAATAGGGTAAGAGTTCCAAACCCCTAGAGAAAGCATTTATTATCATTCCAGCTTCTCACCTTTAGCCAGAAGGAAGAAAACTCTACACATGTGGATTAAATTTGACTTTAGTCCTGATTTTATCTGAGTAGTGTTCTATGATAGCCATCTCTAACTTTTTGGTCGCAAGGTCTTTTTACAACTCAAAATTACTGAGGGGCCCAAAAATCTTTTGTTTATATAAGTTATACCTATTGACATTTGTAGTATTACAAACTAAAAGTAAGGTGTTTATTTATTTATTAACTAATGTAAAATAGGAGTAAATCCATTACATATTTTATGAAAAACATCTCCAAAACTATAAAATATTTGGTGAGAAGAGTGGCATAATTTTATATTTTTGGAAAGATTGTTTAAAGTCTAGATTAATTGAAAAAAGCTAGGTTTTCATATTATTTCTTTTTTTTTTTTTTTTTGGTGGTACTGGGGTTCCTGGAAGCCCTTCTACCTCCGGGCTACACTCCCAGACCTCTTTTTACATTTTTATATTTGGAAACAGGGTCTCCTAAGCCAGCGCGCGTGGCTGACTTCGAACCTGCACGATCCTCCTGTCTCTGCCTCCCAAGCGCGGGGATTACAAGCGTGCGCCACCACGCCCGGCTTCATATTATTTCAATATGTTATGACATCACATATCATAAAGCCTCTGGAAAATTCCATTATATGTCTATTGGAGACCAAGAATAAAAGGTAAAGGTCATCTTGGAATTATCAAGAAAATATCTTTGACTTCATGGATATTCCCCTTTAGATGCCTCAGGGACCCTGAGGGTCCTTGGAGAACACTTTGAGAAGCACTGTTGAATAATTCAGGCCTCTGGTTATAATGCACATAGTTATATATCATTTATAGTATACAACCCTAGCGACTTCTTACCATGTGCCAAGATCAATGAGCTTCTGTACACATCTTAACTCAGTGGGTCTCAAAATAAATTCTGTGGGTTGACTCTGTTATTATACCCAGTATATGATGAGGACACTAAGGCTCAGTGAAGTTCTGTGTCTCATCCAAGTTAACTTAATTAGCAAAATTAGCCAAATCAGTTCCACCACCCAGGCAGCGTGAGCTCAGAGTGAAAGCGCTCAGACCCCGTGATATACTTGCAGTGGATCTCTGGAGTGAACGTTGTTGGAACAGAGAACCCTTGAAGATCTGAGAATTAAGACATCTGCGAATGTTGGATTCAAATATTTATGATTGGCAATAAAAATTCTCCCCCTCTGCCTCTCAGCCTTTCCACAATTTACTAACACTCGATTGTCTAAATTCCACCCTCCACGATGCAGTCTCTTTTCTTCCTTCTCTCATTCTTCTAATTTGACAGACATCTGAAGTCTTGGAGTAAGTATCATTTGTCCTTAGCCTCTCTAGTTACCAAGGTGTTTTCATCCTTTTCCCACCAGTTAGTCTGTATCTATGTTCATTATTAATAGCAACTGCTAACGTTTCTTGAGCATTTACTGTGCACCAGGGACTGTGCTAAGCATTTTATATGCATTATGTCTCGTTTAATTTTCACAAGAACTCACTAAATCTGGTACTATTTTAATTTATTAACTATACTATTATTCCCATGTGACAGGTAGGAAAAGAGGTTTGGAGAAATTAAGCTATTATTCAGTGCCACACAACTGAACAGTGGAAGAGTTCCTGCCCTTACCCATTACCTGCTGCAATCTCATGAGATATCACTATAAATTTTTTTGTTGGGAAGATAACATACAACGAATATAAGATTTAAGAATTGTTATTCTGATAATAGTAACAGTGAATGAACTAAATCTTAGTGGGGTGAGACTGAGAGCCAATTAATATCATTTTTACTATTCTGAATGTAAAATGAGGAGGGCCTGAACTAATGATGAAAGAGAGAGGGAAAGAGGATAAACCCAGGAAAATCACATAACTATTTATGTGATGCTTCTAGCATTTGTGACTGCTAGGATGGAGGGAATGCAGATGAGAAGGGAAATCAATCCCAACTTCCTGGCTTTTGACCTGGGTTTTAAGAGAATGAAGGTTATATTAGTAGAAATGATGCTATGGATAGAGTTGAGAATGTATGTCCAAACACATCCTTAGGATTTAGTCTGATGTTTAGAAAACCCTCTGGTGATGACCAGAGCCCCTGGAGCTCAGGTCTTAAAGAGCTAGAAGGAGGCTTTCTTGGCCCAAACCCAAGTCCAAGTCCCCAGGAAGGAAGCTCTGCTTCCTGGTGTCCTCCACTAGACACAGCTGTCACTGCAGGAGGAGCTTCTGGTTGGTTTGGCCTGGGTCTCTTCTCTCTATACACAGGAGATGAGCAGCTATGGGCCACTGGAAGTCTCCAGAGAACTGACCTCTGCTAAGACTGATCCAATGACATCTATCTCAGATGACTCCGGAGTCTGCCCTCAATGACTGTGCTTTCTGATTTCAAAATCTCTTTCCTCAAAAGGTGTTAATATATATATTTTTTTATTTTTCCCAGTACTGGGGATGGAACCCAGAGGTATTCTACCTCCAAGCTATACCCCCAGCCCTATTTTTTATTCTGTATTTTGAAATAGAGTCTCACTAAGTTGCTGAGGGCCTCACTAAGTTGCTGAAGCTGTCCTCGAACTGCAATTCTTCTGTCTCAGCCTCCCAAATGGTGGGATTACAAGTGTGCGCCATCACACCAGGCTTGGTTTTGGTATTTTTAAATTCCCTTTCCAACTTGTTCCAGCTTGTCTTGAGGCCCCAGTTTTTTGTTTGTTTGTTTGGTTTTTGTTTTTTTTTTTTGTTTTCTGGTACTGGAGATTGAATCCAGGGGCATTTTAACTCTGAGCCCTACTCCAAGTCTTTATTTTTTACTTTGAAAGAGAGGACTTGCTAAGTTTCTAAGTTTCTGAGTCTGGCCTCAAACCCATGATCCTCCTGTCTCAACCTCCCAAGGACAGGGATTACAGTGGTGTACAGAATTCAAGTTTTAGATAAAAAGAGTAATTGATACGTGGTTCACGACCAGCCTCAGCTACTTAGTGAGGCCCTCTGCAATTTAGCAAGACCATTTCAAAATAAAGAATACAAAATAGGGCTGGGGGTATAGCTCAAGAGATAGAAAGCCGCTTGGTTTCATCCCCAGTACTGCAAATAAAATGAAATAAAGGATTATACAGATGTAGGGTCCTCTCATACATTTTTTGTAGCAAATAATACCAAAATTTAAAATACCTAAACTGGAGTATACAAAAGCTTAAAAGAATTCACACTTACAAAAAATTATTAGCTGGGTGTGGTGGCACATGCTTGTTAATCCCAGTACTTGGGAGGTCGAGAAAGGAGGATGGAAGGTTCAAGGCCAGCCTCCACAACCTAGTGAGACCCCGTTTCAAAACAAAAAATAAAACAGGGCTGAGGGTGCAGCTCAGAGGAAGAATGCTCCAGGGTTTAATCCCCATTACCACTACCACCACAATAACAAAAAATAATTCTTAACATAAGCAAAATATTATTATGAGTGCATTATAAATATACATAAATGTGGGATTCATTGTGATATCTTAATATACGTACAAATATAATTCTTTCAATTTCATTCCCAATACTTTCCTTTCTTACACACTTACCCACCTCTTTCTCTACTTTCCTAGTCTCCCTTCCATTTTCATAAGGCCCATTTATTACTCCTTTTTTCCCTGTAGCCTCTACATACGAGAGAAAACAAACCACCTTTGACTTTCTGACTTATATTTCACTCAGCCTGTTCTCCAGTTCCAACCATTTACCAGCAAACGACATAATTTCATTCTTCATGGCTGAGTAAAACTCCATTGTGCACCTATGTATTTTCTTTACCCATCTGCTGACAGATACCTAGGATGGCTCTCTAACTCAGCTATTGTGAACTACACTGCTAGTTTGCTTATGTTAATGGACATGTATTAACATAAGTAAAATATTTCCCATAGAAAAATATTTCAACTCTATGGCATACTTAGAATATTTTTGATTTATATGAATTAGTCTATCTGCATTTTCTCCCTGAAGGCAGGACTAGAAAACTCATTGCATGAGAAAGGACTGTAGGAATTGGGTACATTAGTGTTCTTTGGTTTTTCCTTCTCTAAATTAAGTCTTGGAATAATTTCTCCCCAAATACTTAAAGGATTGCTGTGCATTGCAGAGGGCAGAGGTAGAAGCCAGGGGTGGAAGGGACTGGAAGGCCCAGCACATTTCAGAGCCACACTAGGAAGAACAAGACAAGTGACAGTGGCCAGCATTTGAATCAATGGCCTCTCCTGCAGTAACATTCCTGTCACTGGAAAAAAAGCTCAACCATTGCTGGCTGCCTCTAGCAGAAGAGATAGCAGGTTTGGCTCCATAACTGTCCATTCTGAGCAAGTGAATGTCTATGTTCTCTTTATAAGCAGTGGTATCCATCTGTCATCTCTATCTTTATGAGGCTATAGACTTGGAATTTTGAAATACACACCACATTTAAGGGTGGTGGCTACAGAAATATAACTACTTTATAGTATATATATATATATATATATATATATACTTTATAGTCTATGTCCACATCTATAGAATCTGATCTGATATTTTGTCAGGTGAATTCTTAGAGAACTAAAAAGATTATTAAATAAAAATATAATCTAATAACTGAAACTGACTAGACTGTTGGGGGAATGAGGCATAGAAAATCCATGCTATCAACTGACTTGTCATTTGCTTCCTTTGAGATTTTCTTTATCCCTCCTCCTCATTATTTCTGAGAGACTGTGGACATGGCCCAAGATAGGCTCATAGGCTTAAAGAAAATTATCAGTGGGTATTATTTTCCTTTTATTTATTTAGTGAATTTTAATTTTTTCTTATTTATGCTTCTGCTATGATTTGGATCTGGGTCGTTCCCCAAAGGCTCAAGTGTTAAACTTGGTCCCCAACACAGCAGTGTTCAGAGGTGGGGCCCTTGGGAGGTGACTGGCTCATCTAGGCTCTGATATCACCAGTGGATTAATCCACTGAAGGATTCATAATTTGAACGTACTATTGGGAAGTGGTGGGAAATGTGGGACCTAAAAGAATGAGTGGGTTTTGGGGCATATCCTTGGGGACTTTATCTTATCCCTGGCTTCTTCCTTTTGCTTTTCCTCTCTCTGCTTCTTGGCCGCCATGAGCCAAGCAGCTTTCCTCTGCCTAGTCCTTCCTCTGTAATATTATCCTCTCCTCAGGCCCAATCATGGACTGAAAAGTCTGAAACAGTGAGCCAAAATAAACTTTTACTCCTTTAAGTTGTTTATATTATTAGTTTGGTCACCGTAACAAAAACCTAACACAGAAAGTTGCTAATAACACACTTTTCAACCTCTTTTCTATAACTACCAATAAAAATCCTGGATTTTAAGAGCTGGGTATGAGCTGGGCCTGGTGGCACACATTTGTAATCCCAGCATTAGGGAGGCTGAAACTGGAGGATTGTGGTTCACGGACAGCCTCAGCTACTCAGTGAGGCCTGCCACAACTTAGTGAAACCCTGTTTCAAAAGCAAGAATAAAAATAGAGCATGGGGTGTAGCTTGGAGGTCAAATGCCCCTGGGTTTCATCTCCAGACCTGCAAGAAAAAAAAAAAAAAAAAGTTGGGTATGGTGGCTCACACTTGTAATCCCAGTACTTGGGAGGCTGAGACAAGAGGATCACAGGTTCCCAGCCAGCCTCAGATACTTAGTAAGGCCCCCTGCAACTTAATGAGATCCTGTTTCAAAATAAGGAATAAAGATAAATAGGGCTAGGGGTATAGCTTGGAGGTAGATCGCCCTGGTTTCAATCCTCAGTACCACACACACAGTGTTTCGTTTCCCCTACAGGCAATTTCTAAATTATGATGGGATTTGCTCCCAAGGTCATTTGTACATAAAGTGAAGCAATTTCAAACATACCAGATCATTTTCCTGGTGTAACAGATAAATCTATTTTTTACTTAAGCTGGGGATTGAAACAGGATTTTAGCTCTGTTTCAACCAGGTGTAAGCATTGTGTTCATGAGGGTGATGCATTCTGATTTTCTACCTGGGACATTTGAACCCATGGCCCTCTAAGTGGATATGAGGGTTAGTGATACCCTGGAGCTGGAGCTGCAGGGTGGAGGGCGGCTCCAGAGACCAGCCTTCTGTTGCACATTTGTATCTTAGGGTTACTAATACTCTCAAATACTCCATTGGTTCTGCCTCATTATATCAAACCTCCTTCCATGTCTTTGTTCATTCTGTTCTCATTCTTTTGCATCTCACAAATGGGACTTCTACCTGCTCTCAAAAGCCCAAACCAAGACCCACTACCTCCAAAACACCTTCCTCTACACATACCCCACACATTTTGCTTGATCTTTTCAGGACTTCAAATTCTTACAGAAGTTATGTTTTATCTATACCAGTGTGTCCAACTTTGTTTGAATGGAGCAGCTATGTTTTAGTTTTCACCTAGTGTTGAGGAAGAACCCTTATTTCTTTGTGCCAGAGCTTCAGTGCCACACTCATAGAAGGCACTTGATTAGCTCTGGTGAAGTGGAAAAAACTCTCCAGATAAGACATATCACTTCCTGTAGAGCAGAGGAGCATAATGGAAGGTCATGAGATTTGGCATCACAGAGGTTGAGGTTAAAATCGGGCCCTGTCACTTCTTAAAACTCAGAGTATTAACCTGAAAATATGCAGAATAAGAGACTCCTCCCAGAAAGGAATATGAGAATTCAATGAGAAGCACACAAAGGGCCCTTGTGTACGGGGCATTGGATAAAGGGTAACTGTCATTAGGAATTATAATCATGACCACAAAAATTCCTGAGCAGTTCCTTTATTAATGCCTTGCCTTAGGCTAGAACATAATTAGAAACTTATCAAGCCAAAATGTTTACTTAAAAAAAATCTTTAAGAGAAAGAGTCCACTGTTTCCTGGGAAATCTGTTTAGAATTCAATCACCTTAATCCACAGAAAAAGATTTCTGTGCATTTAAAACATTTCTCATAATATGTTAAGTATTCTGAAGCCTTAAGTCTTAGATGAGAATTTATAGTCAAATAAAGGAAGTACAATACAATCCTAATCAGTGGTCTTTCTACATATACTAGTTTAGCAAATGTTCTAAACGACACTAGAATTTACCAGTATCTAGAAATAAGTATTATGGTATGCTAAAAGGCTCAGCAGATCAGAACAAACATGAACCATTTGTTTTTTACATATCCAAAGAATGCCTATTATTTACCAGGCTTTCTTCCAAGCACTTGGGAAACATTAGTGAACAAAACAGACATGGCAGTCTCCCCATCTTAGTGTATTGACTTAGTAGAAGATGGACATTGAAAACTTTATTCAAACCTCAGGGAGGAAAGAGCTGGAGGAGGCAAAAGCTACAGAGCAAGGGAGGAAGCAGAAAATAAAGATGTGGAGTGTGGACCAGCAGCTCCTAGGACAGCAGCAGAGCTCCTGCAGATGGAGGAGGAACAGGGAAAGGAGAATAGGGCCTGCTTTCCACTGCGCTGGACCACAACTCATTCTTCAATCCTCTCTTACCTTCCTCTTCTACCTCCACAATGATTCACAGTCTCTGCAGAAAGGAAGGTACCCCTGAAACTGCCACTTCTCCATTGGTAAGATATATGCTGTGATTATGTATATATGTGATAATCTGTGTGATTATCACATATATACACACAAAAGGCATGAAAGGATGGATACAGATTTTATTTTGTAATATTATTGTCTCTGGAAGCAGGGAGATGGGAGGGCAATAAGTTGGGACATGCAAATTTTGCTCTAGATATTTCCATGAAGTCAAAATATTTTGCAAGACCAAAAAGCAAAATACCCACAACAGTATATGAACTAGTGTCGGGGCCCGCTCAGCTAGACCGGGATGGGGCGGTGGCTCAAGATGGCGCCTAGGCATGTTGCCAAGTCACAAGGCTCACGAGGCTGGCAGTGCTCTGAGCCTGCACAGTGAGCCCTATCAGGCGCCCTACGGATGATCAGTGACGCAGCGCCTCGTGCTACCACCAGCCCACCTATGAGAGGGTTAGAAATGTGCATGCCCTAGCTGCAGGAAGCTTGGGGTTGGTGGAGTGATGAGGGAGGGGTTATGAGACTGATATATATTTGCCTGCTGTGCGCATTGAGAGGGAAGCATTAAAGAGGAAGCATCATCAGCAGACTCGGCATTTGTGTCTTCTTTCCTGGGGCTCTGCAGGACGGAGCCTTAGGGACGCGACAAACTAGGATGTAAAGATTAACTTTTTTGTTTATGTGTGTGTGGTACTGGGGATTGAAACCAGGAGCATTCTATGTTGGAACTACACTGCCTGCCCTATTTTATTTTTTATTTTTTTCAAATTTTTATTCTTTATTTTAAATTTTTTATTGGTCCATTATATTCATACATCTTAATGGGATACAAGATGATGGAGACATACATGCACACATCACCCAATTAGGCCTTACCCAGTTCCTACCCCATTCCCTCCCCCTCCCTCCTCATGTTTGGCTTAGTGACTGACTTTGATATGTTTGTTAAAATACATCATATGCATTAGAGAATTTCCCTCTTCCCTCCTCCCATCCCCTTAGTTAGGTTGCCTTATTTGCTCATCTATAGTATCTCTTTCTTTGTCTAGAGTTCCTCCTATGACCCATTTCTCCCTAGCTTTCATATCCTTTTTTTTTTTTTTTTGACATAGGGTCTCACTAAGTTGCTGAGGGCCTTGCTAAGTTGCCAAGGCTGGTCTCAACCTGTGATCCTCCTCTCTGGGCCCCCCAAGTATTGGGATGAGAGGTGTGGGCCACTATGCCCAGCTAAAGATGAACTCTTATGCATTTATAAAAACTTTCTTGAATCTTCTTCTTGGCCTCTTAAAACTGAAGATATGGACTAATAAACAATATTTTGAAGAGTAATTTTCTTTTTATTTATTTGGTGTGATGCTCCTGTCTGAGCCTCCCAAGTACTGGGATTATAAGCATGCACCACCACACTGGACTATAATTATCTCTTGAGAAGGAAAACAGAGGAGATAAGACTGAGAAGGAACAGAAGCACTATTAATTTTTGGTCCTTTATTAGTCAGCTTTTTCATCTCTGTGACCAAAATATCTGACAAGAACAACTTAGAGCCAGACATAGTGGCACACACTTGTAATCCCAGTACTTGGGAGTCTGAGTCAGAAAGATGCAGGTTCAAGGCCAGCCTCAGCTACTTAGTGAGGCCCACTGCAATTTAGTGAGAGACCCTGTTTCAAGATAAAAAATTAAAAAATGGGGCTGGGGTCTAACTTGGAGACAGAATGCCCCTGGGTTCTATCCCAGTAAAACAAAACAAAACAAAACAAAACACAAACAAAAAAAATTATAGGAGGAAAGGTTTGCTTGGGCTCAAGGTTTCAGGGGTCAGGCCATGGTCAGCACCTCTAAGGCAGAAACATCATGGCAGCAGAGTATGGCAGCAGAAAGCTGCTCAGCAGGCAGGGAGAAGAGAGAGAAAGGAAAAGACCAGGGCTATATTGAGTCCCCAAGGCCACGCAGCCAATGATTTACTACCTTCAGCCATGTCCCACCTGCCTGTAGTATCACCCAGTAAATCCATTCAAATTAGTCCATTCACGGGAAAGGTTAGAACTCTCATGAGTCAACTATTTCACCTCTGGACATTTTGTCTTGCCAATATATGAGCTTTTCTTGGGGGAATTCTTTGATTTTTTTTTTTTCAGGGATTGGACCAAGGGGCATTCTAACTCCAAGCTGCACTCCCAACCCTTTTTTGTTTGTTTTGAAATGAAACAGGGTCTCAGTAGGTTGCTGAGAGTTTCACTACATTGCTGATGCTACTCTTGAACCTGAGATCCTCCTGTCTCAACCTCCCAAGTACTGAGATTATAGGCATGTGCCACCATGCCCAGCAGCATTCATTATCCAAACCATAATAGTCCCTTACATTGGGAACTAGGTCCTTGAGTTATTATTTTACTTTATACCATTCACTTTGCCTGTGTGTCTTTTTCTGTCATATATATATATATATATATATATATATATATATATATATATATATATTGATATAGTTCATGTAAAAATGTGAAAACACACACATACAATGGGCAGTTCCACCTATAAACCTTATCCCGTTCTCCAGGTGATTTCTGATAGAGTCTGATACTAATTTGCAAGTGTGTTCTCTGAAATACCTTCTCTGAGCCTTGATTGCTTCCTGGGCGATCAATCTTTCTTCTTCCCTGGCCTTCTTCACTGCCTCTATCTTTTCCCTATGGCACTCCATCATAATCCTTTGGATTCTGTGGACCATGCGTTGTTCTGCAGCCAAGGTTTCTCTCTTCATTTCTTCGCCCATGTTTTTAAACATCTCTGTCTTGGTTTTAATCTCTATGTCCTTAAGCAATAGAAATACTTAATTTAAATACAACAGTTTTGATGTTTTAAAATGGACACTAAGAAGCCAGATATGGTGGCACATGCCTGTGATCCTAGTACTTGGAGAGAGGGACAGGAGAATCACAGGTTTAAGGAGAGCCTTAGCAACTTAATAAGATCATGTTTCAAAATGAAAAATAAAATAGTGCTGGAGGTGTAGCTCAAGGGCAGAAAGACATTGGGTTCAATCTCCAGTATAATAATAATAATAATAATAATAATAATAATAATGTATTATGTATTACATGGAAAACTTTTTACTTATATAATGTTAAGTAAAACAAAAAATATACAAACAATGTAGCCTAAATACTATATGGTACAGATCCTATTGAAAAAAAATATGCAAAATGAAAAATAATTGGGATAAAGGGTAGGTTAAAAATTTTTTGTGATTGTTATATTATTATACACAGAAATATATTATTCTACTTTATTAAGTAAGAGCTCGAAAATATCAGAAATCATTGCTATGCCTCCTGCTATGCAGAAAAAAGTACATTGCTGCAGTCACAGAAACCTGCCTTCTAGTCCCCATGATTGTTTGAACATTCCAGCTTATTCATGTTAAGAGGCCCTTTCTCACTGACAGAGGGGACAGGCACAAGTGCTCCACTGTTCTGGGGTAGGAGGACCTGTGGATGGCTTTCAACCAAATTTAAAAAGGAAGCACTGGTCAAACCAATTTTTGCAGAAAAGAAGCTTATATATAGTTCTAAAGGAAAACTGTCACCATTTTAGAAATGTTCCAGGTGCTACAAACATGAGGAAATTGGGACCTTGTTTTCAGGACCCACTGTCTAGTGGAGGAAACCAATAGCCTAATTGTACAATAAGTGCTGAAATAGAAATACATGCAAAGGAGTAATTAATTCTGTCTAGTAGTTCTAAACTTTCATTTAAAGGTAAATTTTTATCTCTATTTTAGAAAAGACATCAGGAGAATATAAAGAAATTAGGTTATTTTACATAGCAAGTCAGTGGAAGAACTAGGGGTGGGAACGAGAGGTCCCAACTGCTGGTTTCTCCCTTCAATGCTGGCAATGACACTGAGTCTTTCAAGAAATTTGCCTGTCTGTCTGCCTGTATGTCAATCTGTCTTATCTATGTATCTATCTATGTATCTATCTTGCAGCACTAGGGATTGAACCCAGGGACATTTCACCTCTGAGCTATACCCCCATTCCTATTTTATTTTTTATTTTGAAACAGGGTCTCACTAAATTACTACACTCTCTCCTCTAACCTGTGATCCTCTTATCTCTTCTTCCCAGGTACTGGGATTACAGGTATGTGTCACCATGCTCAGTTTCAAAACACTATACGCTATTCTTTTTTTTTTTTTTTTTTTTTTTTTTTGCGGGTCTGGGGATGGAACCCAGGGGCATTCGACCTCTGAGCTATACCCCCTGCCCTATTTTTCTTTATTTTGAAACCAGGTCTCACTAAATTGCACAGGGCCTAACTAGCTGAGGCTGTCCACGAACCACGATCCTCTGGTCTCAGCCTCCCAAATGCTGGGATTACAAGCGTGCGCCACCACGCCCGGTTTATACGCTATTCTAAAATCGTATAGTGGGCCTCTTTCCTCCTTCCTTCCCTTCCTTCTGTACTTCCTAAAAATTTCAACTACTAATTTGTGTGTGTGTGTGTGGCGGTACTGAAGATTTAGCCCAGGGGCATATTACCTCTGAGCTACATCCCCAGTCCGATTTTATTCTTTCTTTTTAAATAGGGTCTCACTAAGCTGCCGAGGGCCTCACTTTAGCTGAGGCCAGCTGCAAACCCAGAGCCTCCTGTCTCAGCCTCTCAAGTACTGGAATTACAAGCATGCACCACCACACTTGGCGACAATTAAAATATTTTTTTAGATAGACTTCAGCTTTTTCAAAAGAAGAAAAGTGTTCAGTTTTCACTTATCAGTTTGGCTATTCCCAGGGTGAAAAAGAGAGAGAGAGAGAGAGAGAGAGAGAGAGAGAGAGAGAGAGAGAGAGAGAGAAAATAGAAACCAACTTTAAGAATCTCTCCAGAGTGGCCTCAGTTGGTGTATTTAAAAAATATTTTTAGAGCCGGGAGTGGTGGCGCACGCTTGTAATCCCAGCATCATTCGGGAGACTGAGACCAGAGGATTGCGGTTCTGGGACAGCCTCAACTACTTAGTGAGACCCTCTGTAACTTAGTGAGACCCTGTTTCAAAATAAAGAATAAAAACCAGGGAGGGGGTGTAGTTCGGAGGTCGAATGCGCCTGGGTTTCATCCCTAGATCCGCAAAAGAAAAAAAAAAACTTTAGGAAAAAACTGGCCACTTAGAAATGATAACTGGGTGTTTGTTTGTATGTTTTGTGTGTGCGTTTTTTTGTTTGTTTTTTGTTTTGGTAGTACTGGGGTTCCTGGAAACCCTTCTACTTCCAAGCTACACTCCCAGACCTAATTTTTATGTTTTTATTTGGAAACAGGGTCTCTTAAGCCAGCGAGGCTGGCTTCAAACCTGCATGATCCTCCTGTCTCCGCCTCCCAAGCGCAGGGATTACAAGCGATAACTGGGTTTTTGACACTGCTAAAATTGTCTCTTAAACCACTAAAATTTTTGACAATAAAATTTTATTTATTTTTAATTAATTAATTAATTAATTAATTAATTTTTTGGAGCTGGGGATTGAACCCAGGGCATTCTACCTCTGAGCTACACCCCCATCTCTATTTTTTTTTTTTTTTTTTGGTGGTACTGGGGGTAGAACCCAGAGGCTTTCTACCTCTGGGCTATACTCCCAGCCCTATTTTATATATTTGGAAACAGGGTCTCACTAAGTTGCAGAGGGCCTCACTAAGTAGCTGAGGCTGGCTTGGAACCGTATGATCCTCCTGTCTCAGCCTCCCAAGCGCGGGGATTACAAGCGTGCGCCACCACGCCCGGCTCCCAGCTCTATTTTTTGAAACAGGGTCTCACTAAGTTGCAGAGGGCCTCACTAAGTAGCTGAGGCTGGCTGCTGACCTGTGATGCTCCTGTCTCAGCCTCCCAAGCGCTGGGATTACAAGCGTGCGCCACCACGCCCAGCTATCATAAAATATTTTAAATGGAGCCAGGCGTGGTGGCGCACGCTTGTAATCCCCGCGCCTGGGAGGCAGAGACAGAAGGATCGTACAGGTTTGAAGCCAGCTGCGCACACTGGCTTAGGAGACCCTGTTTCCAAATAAAAATGTAAAAATAAGTCTGGGAGTGTAGCCCGGAGGTAGAAGGGCTTCCAGGAACCCCAGTACCACCAATATATATAGTAATGGAAATATCTCAACATGTCTTTAACACTCAGCTTACTTCATAAATTGAGTATAATAAAACACTAACATTTTCTTGACAGTCTGGGCTCAGTAGACAAAGATAAATGATTGTAGTTAGCTAAAAACTTCAGATGGCACTTAATTGTTCAAGTTAGTAGAGTCATTTGTCTCTGCCATAACTGATCCCAGACTATTGTGTTTGATATATGCTCTTTGTAATTTTTCTTGTTCTTCCCAGGCCTTGGGCTAAGAACTGTCTATATTAACTGAACTCCTTTTTGTCATTTCTAATTTCTAGTGTTTAATCTATTTTGGATTTGAAAAATCAAGCAACCAACTGTGCTGGGTTCAGGTTGTCAAGTAAGTGTAATGGCATCTGAGTGGGGGATGGAGAGGTTCTGTGATGAGAAATAGGCCTGAGTTTCCCTCTTGCTGTCAGGGGCCTTTATATATTCCCTTAGAGAATATTTTATTTCTGGGTTTTCAAGTATATTCGCAGTCACTGAGAGTGCCAGGTGTTGAGCTTTAACTGGATGAAGTATTACCATAACACATTTCTATTTGGGTCATAGAATTTTAAAATTACATCCCAGCCCTTTATTTTGCCTGAGTTCTGATCTAGGATCTAGAGAACTAGACTCAGGCCTATCTTTTATGTGATGATGTAGTAAAACCAAAATCATTTTTACTGTCTCACTTAGCATAAAGAGTATGTATTTAAAACTCCAAAAATAAGCCGGGCATGGTGGCACACACTTGTAATCCCAGCATTTGGGAGCCTTAGACAGTAGGATACAGGTTCGCGGACAGACTCAGCTACTTAGTGAGGCCCTGTTTCAAAATAAAGAATAAAAAAATAGGGCTGGGGGTATAGTTTGGAGGTAGAATGCCCCTGAATTCCACCCCCAGTACCGCAAAAATAAATAAATAAAACTCCAAAAATAGAAGCAGGTGTGGTGGTGTACACTTGTAATCCCAGTACTTGGGAGGCTGGAGACAGGAGGATTGCACAGGTTTGAAGCCTGCCTCAACTATTTAGTGAGGCTCTACGCAACTTAATGAGACCCTGTTTCAAATAAAATATAAGACAGGTCTGGGAGTGTAGCCCAGAGGTAGAAGGTCCCTGGGTTCCACCTCCAGTACAAAAAATAAAAAATAAAAATAAATAAACTCCAAAAATAATTCAATAACCTCCTGTTTGGCAGTGTTCAGATATCTAATAAGCATTTTACACAATGTCTCCCTAGGTTTTTCAACTATAAATACCTGGCCTCTCTCGAGTACCTGATTTGTATTCACCTTATGGGCATGGTGGTTCATGGCATTTCCCTCTCTGTGCTGGAGATGGGCCACCCCCGAGGGACCATGCTGAGCCTGGCAGAGGGGGCCACTGGAGCCAAGCAGGGAGCTTGGCCACTACTGGGAATGCTTAGGTGGAACTCTCTTACCTGATATCGACAACAAGCACAGTACATCTATGTAATCTCACCTCGTACAGAGCTAATATAGTTTGTTCATTATCAATGAAAACATAGATCACAGACCTTAATCTGTTTATTAATTAGTAGCCACACCTGGTGCTAGACCTCTGCCACTTTCCCCTAGCCTCTGCCCTGCACCATCACACCTGCACCATGTCCTGTCTTGTCTCTCCCTTGGTCAAATGTGAACATAGTTCTGTGTCTTTGCCACATTTTGTAACTAGGGTACTGAACTAGACAATGAATACTAGGGCCTCTGCTTGGAAAGTTCACAAGTTCTCTAGAGTATTGTGCTTGAACAAGTTGTAGGTTAGAAATAATTCTCATCTAGTGACTGTTGGTCCTACAAGGAATACTTGAGTGACAGCTCAGATGTCCCTCCTGTAGTACAGCAAATGCAAATTTAGGGGAAAGGATGCAACCCAGAAGTTCTTGAAAAGGAAGAGAACAGCTTATTTTATTCATTAAAAAAATACTTGAATTCCTGCTACATCAAGGCACTTTCTGGGCACCAAGGCTAGCACAGTGACAACACAGCCATGTGGGGGAGTCAGATATTAAACAACTAGTCACAATCAGTTGCTTAATTTTGACCAAGATGACTGCTATGAAACAGAATGGTGTGTCTTGGACAGTGTGGCAAGGCGGAATTACTGGGCAAAGCTTCTGTTGGGAAGTAAGCTACGAGTTTTCTTTCACATATCCATTACTGCTCCTCAGAGCTCAGCATCTCACCTCCAGAGCCTCCTTGCCAAACTGTATGAAACATCAACCTGAACTTTACATTCGATTGTTTTTCCCTCATTCCCTTGCCAACTGAGGTAGTTTTTATTTTTTAATTAACTTAAGTACTATGTGTTTGTGTTACTAGGGGTGGGATATCCAGGGGCTTTCTACATTTGAGCTACACCCCTAGCCCTGTCTTTATTTCTGAAACAGTCTCACTAAGTAGCTGAGGCTGGCCAAGAAACTGTGATCCTCCTATCTCAGCTTCCCAAATACTGGGATTACAAGTGTGCACCACCATGCCCACTTTATTTTTTTAAGGTACTTTACTTTTTAAAAGACAACAAAAAGCCAATCTAAAAAACCTGTAAATTTTTTAGATGATTTTCTTCCATAACCCGAATTTCAAATTTGTGTCTGGTATCTGCATCTTCAAGTGCTCTCTCCACTGCTTGTTTTTGGAGTTCACCAGCCTTGAAAGAAAGAGTCCATGCATCTGTTAACATGTCAGGGTGCGAATAAGGCAACTGCCATTATTAAGGATGTTGGTAATTCAGGCTTTCATGTTTATTTAAAATTAGCAACCACAATGGTGTCCCTAGTTACTCACTCTATTCCCATCTCAAACTTCCCATAGCAACCTGGCTGCCTTGACCAGAGATGCCCTAACACATCCTAGCCATGGCTAACATGGCTGCTTCAGGAATTGCTAAAGACAAGAAAGCTTTATTGAATGTAGGCTCCTGCATTGTTATTTCTCTTGGCATTTTTTTTCTTGCTAGTTTGACTATCAAAACAAGGTAAGCTCAGCATAGAAAAATCTAAAAAAAAAAAAAAACAGAGAGGTGAACTGGTGTGCAAAGCTGGAAGGAACTGAGTAGGGAGGCTGGGTACCACCCAAGTCCCCTACAGCAGCAGTTCAGAATAAAGCTTTATTACTTTATTTGGAGAAACTACCCAGAACACTAGATAAACATATTTAAACTGCAGACTATTCACTAAAGCATCTTCTTATTTTAGGATGTATAAGTAACTGATGATTCATAATCAATTTGGATTTTATTACTGATTAAGAAAATAAATGACTGCTAAAAATTTGATATACATATTATCCCTTGCAGTGGAGTAGTCTTCATGTTCCAAATACATTCATATCAAGCTTTTCCTGCCACTAATATTGATTAATTACTATTACTTTAAGCTCTGTGGTGTGTCTTGCCCTCAGGAAGCTTTAATTCATTATGTTGTTCTCTCTATGGTTGGAAGAAGTGGGCTTGCAGGACTGAGGCTTTGCTCAACTCCCACTGTGAGCCCCAGCATTCAAACTGCCCCCTGTGGCATTCAGCAGTCACATGCACATAGAATCAAGGATTTGAGGAGCAAGTATTTGTTTGAGATGTTATGTTTGTTTCTTGCTGTTACCCAGACTGAACTTGAACTCATGAGATCAAGCAATCACTCCACCTCAGCCTCCCAGGTAGGTGAGATTATATGTGTATCTATTACCATTACTACCACTGTGCCTGGAAGTGTGGGGAATTTGGGATACAGGGTGAAAATAGGAGTAGGCCAAGATAAAGCATTTGGAAAGACTAGGCATTTAGTCCAGGGGTATTATACTCTGCATAAAAGGATGGTCTATATATTAAATGTAAGCCATTGTAAACAATCTCCAAGAATGCCCTTATTTCTTTATAAGTATTAATCAAATGAGACTAAAGAGGGCAGGTTTTATCCACACAGAGGGAAATTTAAAAAGAAAGCCCCTAATGGGAGGCTTCTTTTTACTAAGCACCTACTGTGTGGCAGGCACATTATTACATTGAGCCCTCTTAATAATACTATAGAATGGCTATTATTATTATGCCTCTTTTGCAGATGAAGAACCCAAGACTATAGAGCTTAAAGAACTCCCACAGCTATCCAGGATTCAAAACCAGTTGTGTCTGACTGTAGGCTGTACTCTTGCCTTCTGCACCATTTTTTTTTTTTGACAAATCCAAAAAGTAAAAGAACCGTAAAGATACATTTTTCTAACTTCTTTTACCTGTATCCATACTTTAGCTTCTGCTTTTGCAATTTTTTCTCTAAGTACGGCCTCTTGAAATTGTTCTTCTTTATTCAGAATATTTGCCCCAATATCTGTGTATTTGAAAAAAATGATCACAAATCTCCACAGACTGTTTCTTGGCTTTCCTTTCTAACATTATCTAGCTACTTAATCAAGCCATCTAGTAATCATATCTTTTTAGGAGACATCAATATCTTTTTTTAGATTCTTCCATATATGGTCGAGTTATTTTTGACAAAGTTTCCAAGAACATTTGGTGAAGGAAATAGTAATCTTTTCACTAAATAGTTAAAAGATAATAATTACATGAAAAATAATGAGATTGGACCCTTACCTAATACCATATACAAATATTAACTCAAACTAGATAAAAGGCCTAAATGTAAATCTTAAGACTATAAACTTTTAGAAGAAAACCTGGGTCATAACACTTCACAACATTGAAATTGGCAGTGATTTCTTGGATATGATTTCAAAGGCACAGACAACAAAAGAATAAACAAACTTCCTAAAAAATAAAAAAAAATATTGTACAATGTAAACAGAGTTAAAAGTTACTGATAGAATGGGATAAAATATTTCCAAATGCTATATCTGAAGGTATATTAATATTCCAAATAGAAATCCTAAAAATTAGCAACAATAAAAGCATACAATTTAGAAATATGTAAAAGACTGAAATAAATAATGAATCTCCAAAGATTTTAACCTATAAGCACATGAATATATTCTTCTTTTCTTAGTTGTCTGCTGGATGGAAAATATTGTTTTTCTGGTTCTGGTGTTTATTACCTATTTCTTCTTTGTAGTTAATCTCTTTGAGTATTTTCTCTAGCGCTGGTTTTGAATACATAAATTCCTTTAGATTCTGTTTGTCATGGAAGCTTCTTATTTCCCCATCTAATTTGATAGATAGTTTTGCTGGGTAGGAAATTTTTGGCTGGAAGTTGTTTTCTTTCAGAGTTTGGAATATGTTACTCCAAGCCCTTCTGGCTCTCATGACTTGGTTTGGGAAGTCTGGAGTGATTCTAATTGGTTTGCCTCTGAATGTCACTTGGCCTTTTGTTTTTGTTGCCTTTAAGATTCTCTGCTGGGCTTCCATATTAAACATTTTGACAATTATGTGGCATGGGGATCCTTTTCTCTGATCCTGTCTAAAGGGAGTTCTGTAAGTTTCCTGGACCTGTGTATCAACCTCTTGCTCTATGTTTGGAAAATTTTCTATTACTTCCTTGAAGAGATTGTTGATCCCTTTTGTTTCACTTTCTTTTCCCTCCTCTATTCCAATTATTCTTAGGTTAGCTCTCTTAAAATGGGCCCATATTTCTTCAATGTCAGATTCCTGCTGATTTTTTTTTCTAAGTTATAAATTATGCATTCATTTTTGGAGTGATCATCTTCTAGGAGTGAGATTCTATTCTCCATGTGGTCTAATAGATTGTTTATACTTTGAATTGAGGCCTTTAATTCAGTGATTGCATCCTTTATCTCCTTTCGACTCTCTCTGAATTCTTTTCGAAAGTCCTCTATTATTTCTACAGATATTTTCCTGATTTGATCTTCTAGAGATCTCTGAATTTCTGTGTTATCAGGTTCTGATGTTGTGGGATTGTGGGCATTCATTGCTCTATTGTTGTTTTTCTTTCCCATGATTTCAAAATTTTGTGCCTTCCCTGGGTCACTACAACTTCACTTAGGGTGCTCTGTATCTCGAGTCTGTTGTAATCTCAGCCGCCACTATTCCTTTACTGGGTTGTATCTCAAAGTCTCATACCCAGGAAGTTAATTGAGGCTGCGCGAGACTGTGGGAGTGCCGGGCTGGGTGTTTTCCCACAAGGAGCTGCGAGTAGGGTGTGGTATCTCTGCCACTGCTACTCCTTCACTGGGTTAGACTGCAAAATATCTGACCCAATGAGATTATCAAAGCTGCACAAGTCCCTGGGAGTGCAGTACAGGGATTTCTCCTTTAGGGGCCGCAATTACACTCACAGTTATTGTGCGCACAGATCTGGAGCTGTGGCGGGGCGTGGTGAACTCGCTGTAGCTGCTGGCAATATGATGCCGCTGCCACACCCTCGGCTGTGAGGCTGCTGGCAATATGGCGCCACTGCCACGCCCTCAGCTGTGAGGCTGGCGTGTTTCTCTCCTGGTTTTGAGCTCCGTTCTGAGTCCCTGGAAGGCGTGATGAGCTTGGCCATTGGGAGTTTTAGACGTTCATTTAGCTGAAAGAACTGTTGAATTCCACCCGAATGATCCGCAGCTGCTCACTTCAGCTCCTTGTTTACCTTTCCTCTCTGGAGCCTGGTGTTGTGAGGGAAGATGGCGCTGGCGTGGCTCCGCTGCTGCATTGCGAGCTTGATTTCTGATCTCTGGTTGTTCTTCTAGTCTTTTTTTCCCCTCTTTCCCTTGTGTTTACATTTTTTATTTCTCTGCTGATGGTGTTTTCTGGCTATGAAAAGTGCTGATTTTGTGGCAACAGAGATCGAGTTTTAGCAAGACTCTAAAACACTGCTTTTCTCAGTCGCCATCTTACCGGAAGTAGACATCAATATTTAAATTTTTTGATGCTGGTGGTTGAACTCAGCATAATACACATAAACCGTACCACCAAGCTATATGCCTAGCTAGTTATCTTTTCTTTAAAGATACTCATGAAAGGGCTAAGTTTTCCCCTAATCAATTAGGAGGAATATCAGCACAATAAGCCTGAATAGAATCAGTTGTTCCCCCTTATCACACTTAGTCCAGAGAGTAGGCAGCTGAGGAAGATGTGTGAAATACATGCCTCAAAGAAAGTTGTACACCCAAAGTAGAACTGTGAGTATCAGGCGATATCCATCATTCAGCTCCTCTCTCCTTGCTCCCTACCTGGGTGCTGGTGCTACCTCCTTCAGGAGAGTGGGAACCAAATGCCATCTTTAATATATTACATAGATGCCATTCTTTAGTATGTAGGTATGTGTTGGTTTAACTACTCCAGTTGTGGAGTGAGTTAAGGAGTAGTTTATTATTTCTCTGTTGATGATCTTTTATTTCCAAATAAAACTTCATAATAGGAAAAGAACTTCATATAATGTTAGTGTGATTATATTTTTTTTTCTTTTTTTTTTATTGGTGCACTGTATTCATACATCATACTGGGATACAAACTTTTGTAGACATACATGCACACATCGCCCAGTCAGCCCCCACCCCTTTCCCTCCCCATCCCTCCTTCCCATGCTTGGCTTAGTGGTTGACATCTAGTATTATAGCAATTTATCCAAAATTAAAAATGATAATTTCACATAACAGTTTCATTTGTCTGATACCAAGCTTTTGATAACTTAAAGATAACATTTCAATATTTCCTTTTGCTTTCTTTCTTACCAGAGAATATTTTTTTCTATTTTTTTTTAGGTGAAACTATCATATATTTATATATTTATTTTTCAAAAAAAAAAAACTATCCTAATATGGAATATGGACTCTAGATCCCCAAAATGATATTGAAAAAGAACAAAGCTAGAAGATATATATTTTCTGATTTCAAACATTATAAAGCTACAATAATTGAAACAGTGTAGTACTGTTCTAAAGGCAGATATATAAACCATTGGAGTTAAATAAAAGCCTAGAGATAAATTCTTCCATATTGTCAAGTTATTTTTGACAAGGTATCCATGAACATTTGGTGGAGGAAATAATAATCTTTTAACTAAATATTGTTGAAAAATAATACTTACATGGAAAAGAATAAAATTGGACCCTTACCTAATCCCATATACAAATATTAACTCAAAATAGATAAAAGACCTAAATATAAATCTTAAGACTATAAACTTTTAGAAGAAAATCTGGGTCATAAAACCTCATAACATTGAAATTGGCAGTGATTTCTTGGATATGATTTCAATGGAACAAGCAACAGAAGAGTATACAAACTCCCTAAAAAATAAAAATTATTGTATATCCAAAGACAATGTAAACAGAGTTAAAAGTTACTAATAGAATGGGATAAAATATTTCCAAATGCTATATCTGAAGGTATATTAATATTCCAACTAGACATCCTAAAAATTAACAACAATAAAGGCAAACAATACAATTTAGAGGTAGGTAAAAGACTAACATAAATAATGAATCTCCACAGATAACCAATCTTAGTTGTCTGTTGGATGGAAAATCTTGTTTCTCTGGTTCTGGTGTGTGTTACCTATTTCTTCTTTGTAGTTAATCTCTTTGAGTATTTTCTGTAGCGCTGGTTTTGAAGGCATAAATTCCTTCAGTTTCTATTTGTCATGGAAGCTTCTTATTTCCCCATCTAATTTGATAGAAAGTTTTGCTGGGTAGGAAACTTTTGGCTGGAAGTTGTTTTCTTTCAGAGTTTGGAATATGTTACTCCAAGCCCTTCTGGCTCTCATGACTTGGTTTGGGAAGTCTGGAGTGATTCTAATTGGTTTGCCTCTGAATGTCAGTTGGCCCTTTGTTTTTGTTGCTTTAAGATTCTCTGCTTGGCTTCCACATTGGTCATTTTCACAATTATGTGGCATGGGGATCCTCTTCTCCGATCCTGTCTAAAGGGAGTTCTATACGTTTCCTGGACCTGTGTATCAACCTCTTGCTCTATGTTTGGAAAATTTTCTGCTATTACTTCCTTGAAGAGATTATTGATCCCTTTGGTTTCACTTTCTTTTCCCTCCTCTATTCCAATTATTCTTAGGTTAGCTCTCTTAAAATGGGCCCATATTTCTTCAATGTCAGATTCCTGCTCTCGGATATTTTTTTCTAGATTAGAAACTATGTGTTCATTTTTGGAATGATCATCTTCTAAGAGCAAGATTCTCTTCTCCATGTGGTCTAATCAGTTGTTCATGCTTTGAATTGAGGCCTTTACTTCATTAATTGCATCCTTTATCTCTTTTTGGCTCTCTCTGAATTCTCTTCGAAGCACCTCTATTATTTCTACAGTTATTTTCCTGATTTGATCTTCTAGAAATCTCTGAATTTCTGTTTTATCAGGTTCTGATGTTGTGGGGTTGTGGGCATTCATTGCTCCTGTGTTATTCCTCTTTCCCATGATTTCAGAAGTTTGTGCCTTCTCTGGGTTCTTCCCTTGGGTCACTATGACTTCGCTTAAGGTGCTCTGGATCTCGAGTCTGTAGTATCTCTGACCCCACTACTCCTTTACTGGGTTGTATCACTGAGTCTCTGACCCAGGGCGTCGATAGAGGCTGCTTTAGACTATGGGGGGTGCCAGGTTGGGCGTTCTCCTATGGTGTGATATCTCTGCCACCGCCACTCCCCCACTGGGTCAAGTCCCAGGGAGTGCTGTACTGGGATTTCTCCTCTGTGCCCGCAATTTGACTCACTGTTCTTGAGTACGCAGATGTAGCTGTACTAGACTCGGTGAATTCACTGCTGCTGCCGCCGGTGGCAATATTGTGCTGCTGTCACGCCCTCGGCCGTGAGGCTGGCGTATTTTTTCTTCTCTGGTTTTGAGTTCCACTCTGAGTCCCTGCAGCTTGTGCTGAGCTCAGCCACTGGGAGCTTTAGATGCTCCCTGTGCTGAGAAGTCCCGCCTGGCTGTTCCGAAGCGGCTCACCTCGGCTTGCTGTAGCCGTCCAGTGAATTCGCCGCTGCTGCTGGCAGTATGGCGCTGCTGCCGCGTCCTCGGGCGTGAGGCCAGTGTATCTCCTCTGTGGCTCTGAGCTCTGTTCTCAGTCCGCTTTCTCTCTGGAGCCTGGTGATTTTTTTTGTTTCTCTGGTGATGGTGTTTTCTGGCTATGAAAGGCGCTGATTTTGTGGTAATGGAGATTGGTTGTTAGCGGGGCTCTTAAGCTCTGCTTTTCTCGGTTGCCATCTTCCCGGAAGTCTCGTGTGATTATAAATTAATACAACCATTATGGAGATCAGTATGGAAGTTCCTCAAAAGATTAAAAATGGAACCACCATACAACACAGGTATCTTTCCACTTCTCGGTATCTTTCTAAAAGAACTAAAGTCAGAACATTATAGTGATGCATGCATACCCATGATTATAGAAACACAATTCAAATAGTCTAGCTATGAAACAAAACTTGTTTGTTTTGTCAACAGATGAATGGAGAAAGAAATGTACTTTATACACACAACGGGGTTTTACTCCACCATAAATAATAAAATTGTCATTTATAAGAAAATGGATGGAACTGGAGAATATCATGCTGAAATCAATCAGATTCAGACCAGTAGAGTAGTGGAAGGAGTTTAGGAAGGAAGGAAGGAAGAAAGGAAAAAAGAAAGGAAAAAAGGAAGGGAGGGAGGGGAAGGAAACACACCAAATGTTATGTAATATATGAATGTATCACCATGACTTTCACTATGATGTACAAAATAATGCACTAATAAAACATTTTTTAAAAACCAAAATCATGCCCTTTCTACCCAGACAAGAGTAGAGGTTAGAGAACCACATATTATCAGATAGGTAAAGATGGAGCTGAACCTGGAGCCAAGATCTGTCCCTTGAGGGGGTCATGGGTTTTCCATCTTTTCCCATCTGAGTGATTGTCAGAAGTGGCTCATAAACTGTTATGGGAAATGGCAAGCCCTTTGGGTACTGAAATCACACAGTGAGTTTTCTTCATTCCATTCATTTCTCAAATATGTTGAATCATGAGCTTTTCACCTAACTAGGTCTCAATAATCAGTTTTCTAAAATTATAAAGCACATTTTATACTGCAATGTATTTTTCATGGTGCCTAGTTTGGCAACACACAAAGACATTTGGACATGTGTATTTTTGTTCAGCATCTCTTCTGTCACTCCAGTAATAGGACCCACTTCTCTCAAGAACTCCTGCCCATCCCCCCAAAAAACTTAATTCCCTCACCTAAGATTGTCCTGATAAAATGCCAATCTCAGAGTCCAACCTACTCAGCTTTTCTTAACCCCTACTCTAGGCCACAATTACTGTCTCAAGATTGGGCACATGCTCAGGCCTGGACAATGCTGTTCCCTAGTATATTATATAAGGATGTATTAAGAACATAGCTCTGTAAGAGAGTAGGCATGGTATTCCCCTTGAATTTCTCTTATCAAAAAGGTCAGGAATTCCATTTTATGTATAGTCTATTCTGAGTTGTATCTTCTGCTACTGAATGTCTGTGTCTAGTAGCATAGAATCTTTGCCACAAGATCATTAGTAAGACCTGGACTAGACTTATTAGCATTGTTCAACTGCCAATTACCTGGTTTTACAATGTAAAAGGATTACACAATATTATCAATGAAAGAAGTTGGATGAAGGATCCATGGGAATTCTCAATCTATTTGTACAACTTGTGAGTCAAACTATTTCAAAATAAAAAGTTATTTAACAGCGTAAGCAAAAACAGACATGCTGAGGCCTGATTCTCAGGTTCTAATGTAGTGGATCTGGGTTTGGACATCTGTATTAAAAACAAAATTTTCAAAGCTCTATCGGCCACTTCTAGGTTAAGATCTATTGTTTATGAAAAACTCATTAGCTCTTCAAAAGACATTTCATCAAGCTTTCCAACTTACTTATAAAGAAGGTTTTTTATTCTCTTTTGACTTAAAACAATGTAATGACAAATATAAAATATGAAAGATTAATTTTAACTAAATATATTTATCTACTTAATGTTTGGATTCAGATTTCCTATAAGACATAAGGTCTCATTCATTAAAGTATGGGGATAAAACTTTCTTGGATATAGAAAATAGAATGATTTCTACTAAGCATTTACTAATAGACTCAGTTTTGATATTGATATTATGGTTCCACTTTGATCTTCCCCTACATTGTAGTTCTATAGCTTCATATATTTTAGAAAATCAGGAGTAAAATCAAGTCACCACTAGTTTACCATATCAAAGGAAGAAAGGAGCAGAGAAATATTTTGAGAGTCCCGAGGAAAGTACATATAAGGCTACAAGTTAGACTAAAAATCCTATGGGAATGAGTGAGAGATGGAAATCTATAATTACAATTGATTTATGTATAATACATACATAAGTATGTATAGTTTTCTTGTGCTATTTACATGTATTTGCTTGTATGTCACCAGTTACTAATTAGAAGCTACAGTTTCTCTCATTATTTAGGGTATTATTTAGATATTTCCTCTTCTGTACATATAAAAGGTACCCATGCAGAAGCAAAGGAAAAAAGAACTCACAATTACTCTGATATGCCAAGTATTATAATAGGTATAAATATTTCATTAAAGCCTCATTAAAAACCTGAGAGATATATATTAATATTATTTGCATTTAAGATAACAGACTCTAAGTCTCATTACCCTATCCAATGCCCATAGCTGGTAAGTGGAGAAGTTGGATTCTAATGCACAGCCTTTCATATTAGACACCTTGTAGGGATAAGCAACTCTGAACAGGGGAAAGTTGGTGAAAGTCTATGTAACACAAACAATAGCATATACTGTTCATAACAAAGAAAAAACAATGAAGTCACTTACCCAATATATCTTTGTGAGTGTAAAAGCGTGTCTTAAATGGCTTGTATTCATGAATCCGTTTGAAGGTTTCTCCAAAAGGGGCTGGTGGAATTATTTTATTACAAACAGCACAACAAACAAAGTTTGTGTAATCTGTATTTCTGATCATAATTAAATTTCAGGTGTCTTCTATTTATATTTAAAATAATCTTTGGATCAGAAAAAGTAATTTTAAGAGAAGCTAGAAGTTAAGAAAGCTGAAAGAGGTTCAAGGTTTTAGGGCAATGTTAGAGGCTGGTAAGAACTGAATGATTCACCATGATTAGGTAGTAGTTTCGTGCCTAAAGTTAAAGAATGGTATTAAAAGCCTTTTCTGTATAAAATATGGACACCAGATTTGGATTTGGGAAGATTTAAGCAGTGTTCCCTCCCAGTCTCTAGCATTAAATTGCTAACTTAGCAACTGTTGCTATGTAAGACAAGCTTTGCTCATAAAAGCAACTTGAAATAATGGCAAAAGGGAGCATGATGCAGTCATTTATTTTCCTGGTATTTTCTGTATTAATGTCCTGTTGCTACTGTAACAAATTTGTGTTATATTCAAATCTTTATCATTTGAATATGACATAAATGTATTCTCCTGAATTTCTGGGAATCAGAGCTCAAAATGAGTATTTTTAGAGCTACAATCAAGACATCAAGAGGGCTGGTTCCTTCTGGAGGCTATGAAGAGAATCTGTTTCCTCACCTTTCCAGTTTCCAAAGGCAAACCCTGTTCCTTGAACTCATGGCCTCAGATCATATAGCCTCTTCTTTTCCTTCTTCCGTAGCGACATTGTCTCTTCCTCCAATCTTCTGTCTCCTTGTAAAGACCATCTAGGTAATCTAGAATAATCTCCCCAACTCAAAACCCTATGCTTGATCACATCTGCAAAGTACCTTGTGCCAATCAAGTAATATAGGACCCCAAAATTATGATCTGGACATCTTTGCAGAGGAAAGGATTAATCAGTAGACCATACTTTGTTTTAAATGGTATTTTGTTTTTGCCTTTTTTTTTTTTTTTTTTTTTTTTTTTTTGCTATTGGGGTTGAATTCAGGGGCATTCTACCTCTGAGCCACACTCCAACCACTTTTTAAATTTTTATTTTGAGATGGGTGTAGTGGTATACACTTGTAATCTGAGTACTAGGGAGGCTGAGACAGGAGGATCACAGGTTCAAGGCCAACCTCAGCTACTTAGATTCTCCACAACTTAGTGAGACCCTGTTTCAAAATAAAGAATAAAAAAATAGGACGGGGGTGCATCTTGAAGGTAGAACACCCCTGGGTTTAATCCCTAGTACCTCAAAAAGTAAATAAATAAATAAAAATTTTATTTTGAAATAGGGTCTCACTAGGTTGCTGAGAGTCTTACTATGTTGCTGTTCTTGAACCTGCAATCCTTCTGTCTCAGCCTCCCAAGTACTATGATAGGTGTGTGCCACCATGCCTGGCTTAAATGGGTTTTTAAAAAGATGAATTTCTTTAAGGACCCAAATGGAGGCAGTTTCTTAATTTTTTCCAGGTTGTTTACAAATGTGATGTATCAGTACCATGGCAATAAAACTGGAAAATATGGTATCTTAAAGAAAAAATTACTTTTATCAAGTCAGAATTGAAAAAAATTAATCCTAGTTTTTTTTTTTTTTTTTTTGGCAGTACTGGGGATGGAACCCAGGGTCATTCTGGGGATGGAACCCAGGGTCATTCTACCTCCAAGCTACACCCTCAGCCCGATTTTTCATTCTTTTTATTTTGAAACAGGGTCTTACTAAGTTGCAAAGGGCCTCACTAAGTAGTATCTGAGGCTGTCCTCAAACTGTGATCCTGTCTCAGCCTCCCAAATGCTGGAATTACAAGCACGCACCACCACCACGCCCAGCTAACCCAGGTTTTTAAAAATCACATTGTTAACTAATTTGTTCCTATAATCTTAGAAAAACAGCCCTAGAAATTCTGCCTATTACCAATATCTGTGCAACTTAATAACCAAGTGACTGATTTTTTTAAGTGCCTAGCAATGTCACACAGCAGCTACCCGGTAGGACTGATTTAAAAATTAATCAATGCCTTCAATGAAATTAATTTCAACAACACAACACTCAAAGGGCACAGAAAAGTTATTCTATAATTTCTTCATAAGTCATATTTGTATTGACTTGTATGGTCTGATAACTGGCTGACGACCTTAAAATAACTATCAAATGATCCCAGATTTGACTTTAAGAAAATGGTTTACTTGGTCTGGGACAGGGATAAAAAAAGAGATGAATTCCTACCAGAAATGGAAAATACTGCATCCATACAGTTACTTATCTGGATTGAGAACACAGGCCACCTGTATCAATATGACTCTCTTATCTACATTCTTGACCAGAAGGAAGAGTAACCAACTGGTTTTGATTTGTCATCAAACGCATGCTTGTAATCCCTATGTTCGAGAGGCTGAGACCTGAGGATCATGGTTTGCGGACAGCCTCAGCTACTACTTAGTGAGGCCCTCCGCAATTTAGTGAGACCCTGTTTCAAAATAAAGAATTAAAAAATAGGGCAGGGGATGTAGCTCGGAGGTGAATGCCCCTGGGTCCCATCCTCAGACCCGCAAAAAAAAAAGAAAAGAACTTTCTCATTGCTAGGCAAATTGGGTTGTTCATGAAATGGAAGTTAAAGTTGTAAAACCAAAAAAATAACTTACTTCACTGTTTGCTTTAAGAACTTCTTGAAAACCAATTTATCCGTTGAACAGTTCACTGATTTGGGCAAATAGCTTTATCATAACAACAAAAAAAATTACTCCCCTGGGCAAAAATGTGATTTACCCTTTATCAAACAATAGTTTACTTATCAAGACTTGCTTTAAGATCTATTATCAGATTTGCCCACTCTCAAGCAGATTGCAATATTGAGAGCACTTTCTTTACTATAAATATCTTCCCTTGACCATCTCCTTAAACATTACTGAGTTTATTGAAGTGGCATTTTTTTCTTAGTGCGATAGGTTTAATAAATTTAGTTTTTTATGTGGTTTTGCCCCCAAATACAGAAGTGTTTCTGTACTTAATACCCCAACATCTTATTTTTTAATGGCTTACATGGCTACTTACTTATTACATGAACATTTACATATAAGAGGAGGTATAGTTTAGTGAAAATATCCCTAGACTTGGGAGGAAGGAGATTTGGGTTCCTGTCCTGAGAATCACTTAGGTACTAGGTAAATCTTTTAACTATTCTCAGCCTGTTATCTTAACTGTAAACTAACAGGACCAGTTAATATACAAGGCTCAAAATCCTATGACTATTTCAAAGGGTATTTTATTTTTGGTGGTTATGCCCTCACTCAATAGAGAATGGATGAAAACACAGCCAGGTAGCCTTTGACACTCAGCACATACAAAAACTGTTATAACCTGTGGCCACCCTATAAATGTCTTTTACAATTAGGTACTTGTTTCTAAAACTCAATGTGATTCTTCCCTCACACTACTTTTCAAAGCTCTGTGTTTGACTGTATTTATTACTACCTTGGTTCCTTCACATGGATATTTCATGGCTTAGGGCTGCATGTTGTAGTTTCTTCGTATGTATGTATGTATGTATGTATGTATGTATGTATGTATTTACTCGCAGTACTGGGGATAGAAGCCAGGAGCATTCTACCTCTGAGCTACACCCCCAGCCCTATTTTTTATTCTTTAATTTGAAACAGGGTCTCACTGAGTTGCAAAGGGCCTAAGTAGCTGAGGCTGTCCTCGAACCACGATCCTGTGGTGTCCTCCCAAATGGTGGGATTACAAGCATGCGCTACCACGCCTGGTTCTTCTGCCCTTTTATATTGCAACAATCTCTTAATAGTTTGCCCTACTAATATCTCCCTTGACACTGAATATCAACTTATTTTGTTGAATAGTACAAGAATTCTGAAAGATGACAATGTGACATAAGTATATAAGCTGAAAACAGAAAAGCCCTCATTCCATGACAACCAAAATACACATGGAAACCCAAAACAAAAGATACTTAAAACTAAAAGGCATTTTGTACCACATAAGTGCATTTAAAACTATATAAAGAGTCAGGCATGGCGGCACATGCTTGCAATCCCAGTACTTAGGAGGCTAAGACAGGAGGATTGTGGTTTGTGGCCAGCCTCGGCTACTTAGCGAGGCTCTCTGCAACTTAGTGAGACCCTGTTTCAAAAAATAAAGAATAAGCCGGGCGTGGTGGCGCACGCTTGTAATCCCCACGCTTGGGAGGTGGAGACAGGAGGATCGTGCTGGCTGGAAGCCAGCCTTGCTGGCTTAAGAGACCCTGTTTCCAAATAAAAAATATAAAAGAAAAAAAAATAGGTCTGGGAGTACAACCCAGAGGTAGAAGGGTTTCCAGGAACCCCAGTACCACCAAAAAAAGAAAGAAAGAAAGAATAAAAATATTGGGCTAGGGGTATATCTTGGAGGTAGAATGCCCTTGGGTTCAGTCTCCAGCACCAACCCCCCCCCAACAAACAAACAAAACAACAACTATACAAAGGGTACTAGATGGAGAAGTATAGCAAGAAATGTTCAGCGTTTAGTGGTAAAGATTTAATTTAGATCTGTGTAGATAAACTCAGTTTTTTAAATATTTACAAATAAGACAATTTTACCTTTCTATAGTTTACAAACCACAATAAAGTACTAGAGATTAAAACTAACATTATGATGATAAACTTTCTTTGCTATTATTATTACTTAGTAATAACAAATTAAGCAAAATTTCAGAAATGAGATTTATTGCTGAGCCCCAATTACAGTGATTTGAAGAATGGAGCAAATATCTAGATGTGAAACAGGTCCAGAGTGCTGGTCAGAAGGATTTCAATGAAATAAACCAAACACAGTATGGTGATAAGGCTTTGCCCATTCCTCATCTATTAAATAGTTCTAATGTTTAAAAAACTATAAGAATATTTGTGGTGTGTGTGTGTGTGTGTGTGTGTGTGTGTGTGTGTATGTATGTGTGTTTACTAGGGATTGAACCTAGGAGCATTCTACCTCTAAGTATATTCCCAGCCCTATTCCTTTTTTTTTTTATATTTCAAACAGGATCTCAGTAAGGTGCAGAGGGCCTTGCTAAATTGCTGAAGCTGGCCATGAACTTGCACTCCTCCTGTCTCAGCTTCCTAAGTATTGAGATTATAGGTCTGCCTCCCCACACCCAGCTTCATTGTAACAATTTATAGAAACTAAAATAGGTAACATTTAGTTGTAGTCAAATAAAAACATCATACCTCAATATGACATTTCTTATTTTAAAAAATGTCAGATATTTTGTATTATTCTTTCATGCAATCATTAGTAACTGAGGGAGTATCTTCTCAATTAAAATAAAATTTGAAACCAAAAATAGCTGAAAAGGAAACCAAAATACATAAGCCATCTGTGACTATAACAACTATTTGTCAGAGACAACTCAGTTTTCATTTCTCATAAATTAGTGCTGACTTTAGGCTTGATTTTCCTTCTTTACAAATACAGGTTCTATGCCAAGTAGAAAATGAACATTTTCTTTGCAAACAGGAAAACAAAATGAAGCTCTCATAAAAGGTGCGAAGAAACAACTTATTTTAAAACATTAAAAATTCCATGAACACTTGACAGCAACTATTACATAGAATCTAATGATTTACAAAAATGATTTCCACCCTCAAGGCACTATTATAAAAGGATTTAATAAAAGAGAAATACTGAGTTCTCTCTGTGGAAAAAGATTGAGATAACAGCAGCAGCTGGAAAGGGACAAAACACTACGGCACTCTAGCTGCAAAAGCTACCTTCTCTCATTAATTTATTCTAGAACAAGAAACACAATTCTGTACACTCACAAAGCCTTTCATTTGAAGATTTCGGAGCCCTTAACAAAGCTCTTTCTGCAGTAACTGCCTCTTTATTCCCATTTAGATGTTTTCCTCCTCATATAACTGTGTCCCTCACTGTCAATAGCTTCATAGAGGTCCTTTTTATTCTCTTGTGTTGCATGTAGATATCCAATATAAGCCACACACAGTGAAAGGGTTATCAATCCAAAAGCCATTACGGGTTTGTTCTGTTAAAAAAAAAAAAAAAAGCCTCATTAAGACAAATGTGAGATTCAAATATTTGTTGCATTTTCCTGTTGACATGTCAAGTCTTTATTACCACACTAGTATTCCGTGGCGATATTCCTTATATTCATTTACTGTTGTTTATTCAATTAGCTCAACTCCTAACTATTTACAGATTACAGAAGACTCTCACTTCCCTCTCCAGTTTTTCTGCTCTGTGCAGCCTGAGCACCTTGAACCTCCTCCACCTTCAGGAAGGTGACAGCTGGGAAAGGGGGTGAGGTGTGGACAGTGGTCGGGTGCTGAGTCTTCAGTAGTATTTGTGATGTGGAGAAGTTGCTTAACTTCTCTGAGCCCAAGTCTTCCACTGGCAAATTTCAAATTAGTTTATTAGGAAATGAGGAATTAAGTACATATGCTATTTTTCTTGCCCAAGATGCAGTTGTCAAAAGTCTTTTATAGCCGGGCGTGGTGGCGCACGCTTGTAATCCCAGCATTCGGGAGGCTGAGACCTGGAGGATCGCAGTTCGCGGACAGCCTCAGCTACTTAGTGAGGCCCTTTGCAACTCAGTGAGATCCTGTTTCAAAATAAAGAATAAAAAATAGGGCAGGGGGTGTAGCTTGGAGGTAGAATGCCCCTGGGTTCCATCCCCAGACCCACACACATACAAAAAAAGTCTTTTATAACCTGTATGAAGCACAGCAATAATGACATCTATACAGTTCTCTAGGAGTCTATTCTAGTACCTCAAGAAAGTTAGTTACTAGAACAGATAACCCCTTTTAAATATAGGAAAGCTTCCAGAAGTGTTTCATCTATGACACTTTGTGATTCCTGACACTAACTCAGGCCTTCCTTTCTGTATGTTTGTCTTCAACAAACTGACCTTTCTTATTTCAGTAAATGCACAGTAGTGGTACAGTGTTTTTGCTTCTAACTCCATACCTGCTACACTACAGTAGTCTCCCCTTATATGTGGGGGATATTTTCCAAGATCTCGAGTGGATGCCTGAAACTACAGAGGGAACCAAAACCTATACAGCATATACTGTTTTTCTTCTGCATACAAGTCTACAGTAAAACTTAATTTATATGTAGGCAGTTAGAGATTAACAATAACTAATAATAAAGTATAGTAATTATAGCAACATACTAAAAGCAAACTAATATGAATATGGTCATTCTCTTAAGACAAATATTAATATTTTTATTACTTGGGTACAAGCAGGTAGGTGAAACTACAAAAAGCAAAACTGCAGGTAAGGGGGGCCTAGAGCACTATTTACTATTTAAAATCTTAATTACAAAAAAATAAGAGTCAAACTTTTTCACTTGGATGAACTTGTAGAAAAGCAACAAGTTCAGAACAGTTTAATTTGTGATTCTTGAAATTCTTTTAGCACGTAAAAGAACATATTAGTGCAGTTTTTAAGACACTGTACTATGATTTAATTAAATTGACCTAGTTAACTTAATAACATGCTGATAAAATTAATGTTATTAAAAATCTCAGACTCACTAGTTAAATATCATATTTTATAGTAATTTACTTTTTTTTTTTTTTTGGTGGTACTAGGGATGGAACCCAGGGGTGGTCTACCTCCGGGCTATACTCCCAGACCTATTTTATATTTTTTATTTGGAAACAGGGTCTCTTAAGCCAGCTGAGGTTGGCATCAAACCTGCACGATCCTCCTGTCTCAGTCTCCCAAGCGCGGGGATTACAAGCGTGCGCCACCATGCCCAGCAGTAATTTACTTTTAAAATAGAATTTGTATTTACTTATGATTCATCAAATTAAAAAGTGACTTGCAAGCCAGGCGTGGTGGTGCACGCTTGTAATCCCCACGCTTGGGAGGCTGAGACAGGAGGATGGCACAGGTTCAAAGCCAGCCTCAGCTACTTAGTGAGGCTCTCAGCAACTTAGTGAGATCCTGTTTCCAAATAAAGTATAAAATAGGTCTGGGAGTGTAGCCCAGAGGTAGAAAAGCCCCTGGGTTCCACCCCCAGTACCACCAAAAAAAAAAAAAAAGTGACTTGCAATGAGAATGTAAATGATTACTTATCTCCATAATTGTTTACAAAATCACTTAGATGGGATTACAGTCTATAAGAATGATCAGATTTTCATTTTGGTTTATTTCAATGGAAGGTGTTCTATATCTATTAGTACCTGACCAAACAGAATTGCTTTCAAATTAATATTAGTATGTTAGAGAGGCTGATGCATTAAAATGCAGACACTTCCCATTATAATTCTCAGATGCCCATAAAGTATTTTATTTTATATGTACACTTATATTTGAATAGCATTTAAAATTTTTCTTTCACTTGCTTTTATTCAGAAAGGTCTTACTAATCAAAATAAAATTTCCATGTTAAAATCAAAAATTTAAAATCAAATGTTAAAGGAAAATAAGAGCTTTCTATTTCTGAGAGTCTGACTAGATTAAATACAAAGTCTTATCCTGGATGTATTTCTTACAGGTTTAATGAAGAGCTCTGGATTCACAGCTCGAAATAAGGTGGTTGTGCGCACCCCCCTGAGCCCTGGGTTTCGAAAGTCTTTCTCTTTGGGTGTTTCCTTTTTAAATGCTGGAGGCTCAGGTGCTGAAGACATCTCGACTAATGATGATTTATTACCTAAAAACAAAATAAAACATTTTTTTCTTTATAATGGTTTCTTTGATAAACCTTTTTAAAAATCATTCTTGAACTCATTCTTCTTCTGAATTCCAGTTATATACCAAAAATGACTGTGAATTCATATTACTTTCTCTAATGTGTACTTTGTAAATAGTATTTTAAGTCTGGTTTGGTTAAATGGTTATTTTTCATCTCTTAAACCCCAGTGAAGTGGGCAGAGGTCTGGAGAATACTTCGCTGGTCTGAGTGACAGTGTAACCTGTTTTAAGAAGCCAGGGTTAAGGGTAGGAGAAGCTAGTGGGTAATCCACTCCTATACTTCCTGCTGCAGAAGGGCCTTCCAATAGGCTTTCTACAGCAACCTGAGAGAAGTACTATCACACGTTTGCTCAATATCTTCTCCTACTCTAAATCTGCCCTATTATTTCCAAGTGTGCCTTTTGTATTCTGATTCTTTGTGCCAACAATTTTGAAATATTTTTCTCTTCCAGGTATCATTTCTGTCACCTAATGCTGAGATGGGGGTGGGGGTTGAAAGGGAGGAGGTAGAACAGGAAACATTCCAAAAACTGAAATCAGTGACAATATAATAAAAATCTTTGGGAGAAATGCTGCAAATTTCCTATACAATAAATATTATAAGAATCAATCATTTAAACACAATGGTGCTTTGTACAGGTATTCTTTATTTATTGTATTCATTAAGTCTACTTTTAGCCTTTGAATAGGTATTTATACATATGTAAATATGTATTATATATATATATATGTACACACTCATGCATACACACACACATATATATATATAGAGAGAGAGAGAGACAAGTTACAGTCAACCTAATTTCACTAAAGATTGATTATCCTTTATCTGAAATTCTTGGGAACATGAGTGTTTGACAATTTTTTTGAATTCTAGAATATTTGTATGTACGTAATGAGATATCTAAGAGATAGGATCCACATCTAAATTAATTAATTAATTTATTTATTTATTTATTTATTTATTTATTTTTGGTGGTACTGGGGTTCCTGGAAGCCCTTCTACCTCTGGGCTACACTCCCAGACCTATTTTCTGTATTTTTGAAACAGGGTCTCTTAAACCAGCGCGGCTGGCCTCGATCCTCCTGCCTCTGCCTCCCAAGCGCAGGAATTACAAGCGTGCGCCACCACGCCCGGCCCTGAATTTAAATTCATTAATGTTCATATATTTATATGCATAGCCTAAACATAATTTTGTATGGTACTTTAATAATTTTGTGCACGAATGAGTTTGTGCACACTGATCCATAGAAAGCAAAGGTGTTACTCATGTAAACAATCTGTTCTTATTTGGTATCATCATCATTCGTAGCTAAATTTATATGCTATCAATAAGCAATCATTTTCTTATACTTACACATAAGTACCTAACAGTAAAACACATGATATGCCATTAACACAGTGAAAAAGTAATGTGTTCAGGGTAACTATGAAGCAAAATCCTTGTATCCACTATTAAACAGCAGCAGCTTTTAGTCTCCACCTGTGATGCTATGTTTGATTAAAAGTTTACTATACACTATTTTATTTTCTAAAGTGAGAAGAAACATCAGAAGCAGCTGAAAGGCCAGGAAGTGAGTCCTTTGGGGTTGAAGAAGCCTTCTGCTGGACAGCTTTTTTAAATGTTTTCTCCAGAGTCATCTGCTTTATTAACAACAGTTTTTGTCTTAGAAGTCTCTCTTTGATTTTATAAACTGTCATGATTTCTTGTTCTGTTATGAATGCACACTGCTGTAGTCCTTCAATAAGCCCATCACACAGTTTCACCATGTTGTCCACAGGTACTTTTTCTGTATTGTTAACATCACCTTCATCATCACTATTATCACGATCACCTTGATTCAGAACCATTTCAGCTATTTTGCCACTGGTCAGTGAATGAACAACTGGAGAGTGATTATTGAGGTGAAAAATATCTTTGAGGTCTACTTTTTCAATTACTTTCTCCCCTGCTTTGTGATCAACAGATGCTTTATTACAATTCTTTAAAAATTTAATGCCATGTCTTTTCTTAAATTTCTGCAGCCAGCCTGTAGAATATTCACAGTTCCCTTCAATTTTCAGTTCACTGTGATAGATCTTTGCTTGTTTCATGATGAGCATACCATTCAGCGGCATGTGTTCCCTGTGACGCTGGCGGATCCACTCTTTCAATACTCGATCAAGATCTTCATTTTTAGCTTTATGCAGTGTTTTTCTATTTTTCATTAACTTTGGCTCATCACTTTCCACATAAAACTTCAGCAGTTTATCTTTCTGTTTCTTCAGGTCATATATGGTGGTCATTCCAATACCATACTCTTCTGTAAGACGTCTCACACTTATACCGCTGTCTAGTTTCTCCAACAGCTTGATTTTCTGTGCTATAGATAAACATAAGTGCTTTCTCTTTTTCTTATCACTGTTATCCATAGGGACAACTGCAGGCCTTTTTGACATTTTCAACAATCTTTTTATACCACAAAATGAAGAAAAAGCAAAAACCCATAGTGAGCAATGCACACAGGCCTTGGCCCCATGTGGGGTATCACACAGAACCTGCTGTTGGCACATCTGGCCTGTACACATGGCATTATACAACCCTTTGAGGGCATGTTTGTGTGGGAAATCTGAACATGTAAAGCAAAGATACACTGCAGTTGAAGAAGACCAGGAGGGTCTTTTTTCCCTTGGTGATGTTGAATAAACTGTGTTGTGCACCTATCTTGACCGAAAGCTGTCATATGAGATCAAGTGTAGGATTTTTCCACTTGTGGAGTCATGTTGGTACTCAAAAAGTTTGGGACTTTGGAGATTTTCAGATCAGGCATGGTCAACCTGTATTTTAAAATTAAAAGGATGCAGTAATGTTTAATGTCATAAAGTTCAAACTATATAAGTCTATAAAAAGCCAGGCGTGGTGGCTCACACTTATAATCCCAGCATTTGTGAGGCTGAGACCAGAGGATTGCGGTTCGCAAACAGCCTCAGCTACTTAGTGAGACCCTGTTTCAAAATAAAGAATAAAAAAAAATTGGGCAGGGGTTGTAGCTTGGAGGTCAAATGCCTCTGGGTTCCAGGCCCAGATCCGCAAAAAAAAAAAAGTCTATAAAAAGTTACCTATGGGGTTCCAACATGAACTATCACAACTAAATTTTAGTTGTAAGATTCCTTGATTTCCTTAGCAAACCCTACTTTTCTTTCATAATGAATCAAGGATATAAGTAATTAAGGTGATAATTATATTGCAACCTCCAGACATTTACCTTAATAATGAACTATTTATAACTCTACTAGAAATGACAATTAAAGGATACCTATACTAAAAACCCATGTTTTGGGGTTGTTTTTTTTTTTGGGGGGGGGTTGGCTCCTGGTACTGGGGATTGAACTCTGAGATATTCTACCTCTGAGCTATACCCCCAGCCTTATTTATTTTGAAACTAGGTCTCATTAAGTTGCTGAAGGCCTAAGTTGCTGAGGCTGGCCTTGAACCTGAAATCCTCCTGTCTCTCTCCCAAGCACAGGTTTGCACCACCATGCCCAGCCCACATGTATATTTTAAAAGACGTAATATACCACAATTGCCATTATTTGTGGTATTTTCTGGAAAGTCTAAAGGTAACACTTTTCAATATTTATTATTTTTTATGAGGAATGTAATAAGGCTGGGCGTGGTGGCACATGCTTGTAATCGTAGCCCCAACCCTATTTATTTTTATTTATTTATTTATTTTTGGTGGTACTGGGGGTGGAACCCAGAGGCTTTCTACCTCCGGGCTATTCTCCCAGACCTTTTTTTATATTTTATTTGGAAACAGGGTCTCACTAAGTTGCTGAAAGCCTAAGTAGCTGAGGCTGGCTTCAAACCCATGCTATCCTCCTGTCTCAGCCTCCCAAGCGCGGGGATTACAAGCGTGCGCCACCACACCTGGCTATTTATTTTTATTTTTGAAACAAAGTCTTGCAAGGTTGATGAGAGTCTCACTATTTGCGGTTCTCCAGTCTTAGCCTCCCAAGTACTAGGATTACATATGTGTGCCATCATGCCTGACTCTAAAAAATTTTTAACAACCTTATATTCTTTCAATAAAAAATGCAAAATACTGAGGCCAAAAGGATTTTAGTAGCCAGGATTTTTTATATACAATTGTAAAAACTGTTACAATTATTAAGAAAAAACTTTTCACTTAAGAAAAGGTTCTTCAGTATTAACATGCACAGCTGACAGAACTGTACATGTATGGCTGGGATAGAAATCCAAGATGTGCTGGATGAATAAAGAAGTGTGCAGAATGCACAATCTCAGGCTTTTTCACAGATGTGCACACTGCCAGTATTTTTCAGAAAAATAAATCTCTATTTCAATAAATAAACTTTTAATCCTGAAGTAAAAGCACACTGGCTATTTTCAAGTGTACAACTAGTGTAAATTCCACTCAAAAAGGTACAGAACTAATCATAAGTGCAAAGCACAACAATAACTTATCCTGACATTATCACTCAAATGAATTGTACCTAAGACAAAAACAGTTAACACCAAACACACTTCCACCAGAACTTACCTAGTCTTCCCATCACTCTCTCCAACTTTTTCCTTTACTTTTTCTTTCCTTCCCCACTACAGGTAACTAGCCCTTATTTATTGCATATAACATTAACCAATCTCTAGTTATGTTCACATTGAAGTATATTTTTAAGCTGGATTTAAAAACTTCCTTCACTGTGTTAAAAGAGGAATCATAAAACACACATATGTGTAGGTTAACAGCAATGACGGGAACTTGGCACTGCACTACCCATTTGCAAAATAATAAATCGGGCAAAATAATAAATTGCTAGCTTGTGATATGTGCATTTATCCTTATTTCATCTTCATTTTTCATTTCCTACTTATTTATCCACTCATGAGCAAGAAAGTGTTGCTATGTATGTGAGGATATACATATATATGACATATATATATACAGATATATAATATCTATGTATATATACATATATTTTAGAGAGCAAAATTTCTCATAATTGCCTATAAAAAGATCCATACTAAACTGAATTTATTTCATATGTCTCTCTCTAGTAAAAAAAAAAAAATGGTTTTTATCTTCTTCTGCCCATTTTCCTGTGAAGGAAACCTTGCAAAAAATTAAAAGCAGCAGCAAAGATAATAGACTGCACCTTTACTTCCTGAGGCTGTTTCTATCTCAAAATCTGAGAATGGAGCCCCCTTTAGAATTAGAAACATACAATGAGAGGCTACGCAAGATTGTCCTAAACCAGGTATAGTGGTGGCACACACTTGTAATCCTGGTCCTTGTAAGGCTGAGAAAGGAAGATTACAAGTTCAAAGACAGCCCCAGCTACTTAGTGAGGCACCCTGCAACTTAGTGAGACCCTGTTTCAAAATGAAAAAAAAAAAAAAAAATAGGACTAGGGGGGTGTAGCTCAGAGGTAGAATACCCTTGAAGTCTGCCCCCCCCTTAAAAAAATGGTCTTAGTCAGGACTGGTGTCATTTTTTAATGATTTTTTTTTTCTCCACAGGGAATGATCGCAAATTATTTGCAGTTAACAAACAATTCAACAGCAAAAACTGACATAACTATTTATATTATATTGTACCTGAAAATCAGACCAAGAATTGAGAATTTAGTAATTACTTTGGGTAAAAACTCATTTTCAAATATATGTTTTAAAAAGATATTTCAATAAAAGACAAATCAAAATAACCAGAAATCATAGAATGTTAGGGAGCAAGAACCTTAGCAATAGTCAAAGCTTTTTTTTAAAAGACTCAGGAATTTCAAATGAATAAAATTTTTTTAATAAGTATAAATACATTTGTTATTTTAGTTCCACATACCATTACCACCTGAATACTTGGGAAAATAACTTGATGCCTAAAGCCCGGGGGCTTGATTGCAAAGGAAGAAAAAATATATACTACTTGACATCTGGGCAGACTATTTAAAAATAATTTGAATATAAAAAAGTTTGAGATATGCCAGGTGTGGTGGTGCACACTTGTAATCTCAGCATTCGGGAGCCTGAGACCAGGCTCCTGGAGGATCGCGCAGTTCACCCACAGCCTCAGCTACTGAATGAGGCCCTCTGAAACTTAGTGGACCCGGTTTCAAAATAAAAATACAAAATAGGGCAGGGTGGGGGGGTGGAGCTGGAGGTCAAATCCCCCTAGGGTTAGGGGGTGTAGCTCAAAGGTAGAATGCCCCTGGGATCATACCCCAGCAACCAAAAAAAAAAAAAAAAAAAAAGTTTGGGATAGAATTAAAGGGCTTTTATGAGCATAGCCTCAAATACTAACTTTGCTGCTTCTAACATGTGTGTTCTTTGGTTGTGTTTGTGTTCATGTGTGTGTGTGTGTGTGTGTGTGTGTGTGTGTGTGCGCGCGCGCGCGCGGATTTACCAGTAATTGAACCCAGGGCATTCTCTACCTCTGAGCTATTTTATAACTCCCAGCCCTATTTTACTTATTTATTTTTTATTTGGAAACAACCTCCCTAGATCCTAGCTCCTTAATGAGCTAGGATTTGAAGGATTTGAAGCCTTGCTGAGGCTTCAAATCTGAGATCCTCCTGTTTCAACCTCCTAAGCACTGGCATCAAAAGTGTGTGTCACCACATCCAGCTTTAACCAGTGTCTTTAAGTAGGTGATAACCTTTCTCCCAATTTCCACCTTTATAAAAGCAGAGATGCTATCTATTGCATAGAAAAGATGTGGATTCAATGTGTCTGCATTAAATGAGATAATGCTTCTTAAAGCACAGACATCCAGTAAATGGTGGCTACTGTCAGCCTCGATCTGTAGTCCAGTCCTAGGCTTTCTCTTGAACAAAGATCAAACCTAGACTCAAGGACACTGCCTCTTTACCAGGAGTGTAGGGTTATCCAGGTCACCCAGTTGCCAGTTCACTCCTATTTCACCACCTCACCCCATCTTATTTTTAAATTGGCCTAAGATATAAGAAACATTAACATTTGTGACCATTTAAGTTTGTGGGGTTTTGTTTGTTTGTTTGTTTGTTTGTTTGTTTTTGGTGGTACTGGGGTTCCTGGAAACCCTTCTATCTCCAGGCTACACTCCCGGACCTATTTTTATATACTTTTTAAATTTGGAAACAGGATCTCTTAAGCCTGTGCGGCTGGCTTCGAACCTGGGCGATCCTCCTGTCTCCGACTCCCAAGCGCAGGGATTACAAGCAAGCGCCACCACGCCGATTTACCATTTAAATTTTAAAAAATGGATTTTATTATGTTGTCTTTATAGTAAAATAAAACTTTATTTCTTGGTGCTGGGGTGTGAACCCAGGGGCATTCTACCTCTGAGCTACACCCCCGACCCTAGTAGTGGAGGGCCTCCGTGGCTGAGGTTGGCCGCGAACCTGCGATCCTCCCAAGTACTGGGATGACAAGCTGCGGGCGACCTGCAGGCTGGGACCGCTCACTCGGCTTCCCCGCCAAGTTATGTTACCTGCTCTACCTTGATTTTTCATTTTCTGAAAGCGAGGTGCATTTGAAGCCCCCAGGAGAAACTGCGGGCAACTTAAGTTCCAGACAGAGTGCGACGGGCTGAGGAGCGATGGCTGACGGCACGATTACTAGAGGGGCAGCTGGGGAACTTGAACGCCACGGCCCCAGGTCCGCGCGCCGGTGGCCCGCACTGGCCGAGCTCGGCGGCTCGCGTCCCGGCTGGGCAGGGAGGGAGGCTCCGCGGGGCCCCGCCGGCGGCCCGGCCTCCCAGGCTTGGGGTGCGGGCCACGGGCGGATCCCGGCGGCCGGAGCGAGCCCCGCCAGCCCTGCGCCGCCCGGCCGCCCCGCTTACCTTCCGCCCGGCCGCCTCCTCTCCGCGCAGCTCGGCTTCCCCCTCGCAGCCGCCGGCGGGAGAGAGCGGCCGAGCGCAGCCTGGACAACAGCGCCCCCTGGCGGCCGGAGGCTGCAGTGCAGGGCGCGGCCCACCCACCCCTGGAGCTCTGGAACCCCAAGGGCCATGAGGTTTGCGGCTGGAGTTGTCAAGGGACATTTTTGCTTTCTTCTCCTTTTGACCTTTGGGTTTGGCTCAGCTTCAAAACCTTTTAGTTTCTCGTGTATGTTCTGTATAAATAGGAGACATGTCGTAGAAATGTCTATTTAAGCCTGGCATGGTGGAGCACGTTTATAATCCCAGTGCTTGAGGGGCTGAGACAGGAGGATCGCAAGTTCGAAGCCATCCTTAGCTACTTAGTGAGGCTCTCAGCAACTTAGTGAGACCCTGTTTCCAAATAAAGTATAAAAATAGTATAACCCGGAGGTAGAAAAGCACCTGGCTTCCACCCCCAGTAACACACACACACACACACACACACACACACACACACACACACAGTGTAAAGATTCTGATAGAGGCAAAAGATTACAAAGGAGGCCATCAGCCAGCGATCTGCTTTATTCAGCACCCTTTGGGATGGGTCAGGAGTCCTGGGGGAAGAGGCGACCAGTCCCAATCAGTGGTGGGAGTCACCTACCCAACAGAGCAGAAGTACTTCTGCTTTTAGGCCCATATTTTTTGGGGTAGGACTAAGCGTGGGAATGCAGAATTCTCCTCCAGGACATCTGTAGTTTCCCGAGCTGACTCTCTGCCTCCAGGGTTCTGCCTCCTGCCTTCACTGCGAGATCACGTGGGGGAGGGGAAGGACCCGAATTATCAGAAAGAAAGAAAGAAAGAAAGAAAGAAAGAAAGAAAGAAAGAAAGAAAGAAAGAAAGGTCTATTTAATGGACACGGAAAGTATTCTGATATAGGAAAGAGGGCTTAGATGTGGGCTCTTGCCACCCCTCTCTCCTTTAGGGGGCAGAGTAATTTAAGTGAACAGTTAATCCTTTGCCGTTTATGTTAGGGCCTTCAGATCCTAAGACACAGATGCACATAGCTGTGATTGAGGCAACAGGTGTGTGTGCACGTTGGTTTGCGCATACTTTGTTGAAGTTTAAGTTTGTAAGTGTACAAGTTTTATTAAGACATAGAATGGGAGGTACTCAGATTTTGACATCGGTTTTTGTAAAGCTCTGGCCCCCCCCACCCCCCCACCCCCGCGCGCCTTTTTTTTTTGTACTGGAAATTGAAACCAGGGCATTCTAACTTCGAGCTACACCTCCACCCCTATTTTTTTACTTTTTATTTTGAAACAGGGTCTCACTAAATTGCAGGGGGCCTCACTAAGTAGCTGAGGCTTGTGGAGAACCTGCAATCCTCCTGTCTCAGCTTCCCAAGTACTGGGATTACAAGCAATTGCCACCTCTCAGCAAACTCTGGCATTTGGATTTTGAACTTTATTTTTTTCAAGTAAAAGTACATTTGACATGATGTTTAATTTTTAGTTTCTTTTTTTCTTTCTTTCTTTCTTTCTTTCTTTCTTTCTTTCTTTTTAATTGGTGGTACTGGAGTTCCTGGAAGCCCTTCTACCTCCAGGCTACACTCCCAGACCTATTTTTACATTTTTATTTGGAAACAGGGTCTCCTAAGCCAGCATGCGCGGCTGGCTTTGAACCTGAGCGATCCTCCTGGCTTCGCGCCATCCTCCTGTCTCTGCCTCCCAAGCCCGGGGATTACAAGCGTGCGCCACCACGCCCGGCTATGATGTTTAATTTTTAATGCTCATTGACATCTGGTATCGCTAGGCAATCTTCTAACAAAATTGTTATATTTTCATCAAAAAGCTGCCCTAGCTTTTTTTTTTAGCCAGGCGTGGTGCCCCACGCTTGTAATCCTAGTTCTTGGGAGGCTGAGAAAGGAGGATCCCAGGTAGCTGCCAGCCTCAGCTACCTAGTGAGGCCTTCAGCAACTTAGTGAGACCCTGTTTCAAAATAAAGTATAAAAATAGGGCTGGGGGTATAGCTCGGAGGTAGAATGCCCCTGGGGTCCATCCCCACTATGGAGAAGAAAAAAAAAGAAAAGAAAAGAAAAGAAAAAAAAGCTGCCCCAAACCTAAGAACAACTACTGGGCTGCAAAATATTATTGTGTTGTATCAACAGACTCAAACTTTCTCCTTATCCTTTGAGGGTCTTTTCACTAATCTAAATATCATTATGGAAACAAAAGCACTTTTGATGTCCTGATCAAAGCGATCAGATAAAAAATAAGACATAAGACGTATGAAAAGAGCATAAATGCATGTAAAGACAACAAAGGAAGGCCTAAAGGCCTTGTCACTTTTTACTGATATAAATACAATGCAGATGATCTGAGTAAATGATAAGTCAATCTATTTTATGATGCTTTCAAGAAGTTAAAGAGTGATGCCAGTCTAGATGCTTTTATAATCTTCATTTTGAACAACATCATCAATATTTAATAACATATAATAGGAGATTTTATATTTAATGAGATTGTATAAAGCAGAAGTTCATCTGTGTGAAAGCACATTCAAATTGATCAAAGACAGCTGTTCTAAACAGGGGACCCCAAACTGAGCCCTAGAGTAAGGTAGAATAGAAGAAATAAAGTTTTAGATAGAAAAGAGACCTATTGGGAAGAGAAGAAAGATAAGGTTTTAAAATCTGAAATCTTCAGTTAACAGAGCTTGGTTATTATTAAGAAGTCAGGCCCACACTTTTAAATTAAAACAGGGTGGTGATAAGTTGGGTCTCTCCCCCAAGTGATCTCTCAGCTGGAACAGGAGGCGGAACCCCGGAAGCCAGAAACGGAGATAATTGCGAGACTCCAGGTTCCTCGAGACTCCAAAGATCGCGAGATTACAGATTTCACAAGAGAATTGGCATGCCTATAAAACATCGGTGCCTTCAATGTACCATGTGACTTAGGTCAATCAGGACTATGCACAACTCCCCAGACGCGTGGCCCATTGGTCCCTTCCCCCATGGCTGGCTGACTCTCCGGAGGGGCCGGGTCCAAATAAAACAGCGGTCTCTGATAACCCAGTTGGTGTTTTTACCTCCCTCCTAAACCCCCTAACTCTATTTTCAACAGACGGCTCGGGAAATTCCTGAGGCAATTAAACCTGAGAGCTTCACCCTTTGTCAAAGTTCCATTTCCCTCCAGGAAGATCCCCAAGTCTCCCAAAGTCACACTTCTTGTTAACAGAGTCCCACACTGCCACAGCCCTATTCCTGATCCTTAGCTCCCTACTTCTTGTCTCCTACTCTGAGGACTCCTCAGATGAGGACTCTGATGAAACTGATGCTTTTTTTAAAGGCAGAATTAATAGTTGACTTATAATTTTTTTTGTGTGTGGTGCTGGGGGTGGAACCCAGAGGTGTTTTACCTTCGGGCTACACTCCCAGACCTATTTTCTATTTTATTTGGAAACAGGGTCTGACTAAGTTGCTGAGAGCCTCACTAAGTAGCTGAGGCTGGCTTCGAACCTATGCGATCCTCTTGTCTCAGCCTCCCAAGAACTGGGATTACAAGCGTGAGCCACCACGCCCGGCTTGACTTATAATATCTAATAAAAGTTATACATTATCAGTGTTTTAGTCAAAGGCAGGTTTTTGTTTATTCATTGTTTCTTGTTTGTTTTGCTAAGTTGCAAAGGCTAGACTTGAATGTGCTATCCTCCTGTCTCAGCCTCCCAAGTTCTAGGATTACAAGTATGCACCACTGTGCCCAGAAAAAGACAGGTTTTTAATAAACAGTATAATTGCTGGCTTTTTGTTTTAATATGGCAGAAATCTTGCCAAAGTATATGGTATAATTAGTGTGAGCAAGGAAATCTAACTCCCTTGAATCAATGATTAGTTGACAAATGTAAAAATTAAGCATGCGGTGGTAGTTTGCAAAAAATAGTCTGACTTGTTATTATTAGATATAAAGTGACCCCTAACGAACTCATTTATTAATATTCAGGGTTGATATAGTAGAGTCCTGAGGGTTGTAATCCCAGCAGTGGATAAGTCCTTTGTAATGGGTTTACCTGAGTGGTGCCCATAGTCTGGTAGGCTGTGGCTGGAGGAAGGGATCAGGGGTAGCAGCCTTGGAGATCTTATGTGTGTGGTTGGTTCTGTGCTGTGAACTTGCTCAATCAGGAATAATAAATCGGGCACTGAGTCCCTTTGGGACCAAGATCCTCAGAAAGATGGGCAAGGGCTTCGGCTGTAGTTCTGCAGCCACTTATCTGCAGCGATTTTTTCCCTTTCTATGAAACAAACTCCTTTAAGTTCCTGTTCACGGTGCTAAAAGTGGAGATTCCTCTCTGGGAAAAAATCTGAAATAATTGACATGGACAACTGCCTTCTGTATAATTGACAATGTTTTAATTTCCATCACCAGTATTTATACCCTATACCCCGTGTAAGCACCAAAGGACAATAGTGAGGCATTAAGTGTAAACAAGATAAACAGGATAAAAGAAGATCCATGGCGTCACAGTTTAAGATTCGTCTGGGACTAGGTGATTAAAGTCAGCCCCCTTGGCCTTTGTCATTGGAATCAGGTTTCTGGCCTCACAGGTGAGCCCTAGGGGGCAAGGTCTGGAGTCCAGAAAGGCATCCGGGACAGGCAGGCCATCCATAAAGGCGGGGGTCACACCCAAAGTCCGTTTTGGGGAAATTCAGTCTTCTAGGATCTCCTTTGATCCTTCCAGAGTCTTTTTGTCTCTAGGGCTTAGTCCAGGCCCTCCTTTATCAAGATCCATAGGCTGCATTGCAGATTTGTCCGGTCCTGTCTGCTCCGCCATCCCCTATAAGGCAATACTTATATTACAGTTAGTAGACAGAACAAAAACATTATAACACAGGTGATTGGATTTCTATAATTGTTCTTTAAGGCATGATCTTGAAGCAGACTTTTGAGTTTTTTACTGTCCTGCTGCTGAGTCACAAATGGTAGGCTTCTGTTAAGGTAAGAGCTTATCAGCATCTCTTAAGGGGAAAACAAATGGCCCAGATTCCAGAGACAGTTTTACATCTCTTTGGGAAATGGGGCAAGAGGTAGGTTTGCAGCTTCCCCTGCTGGCAGAGAGGTGCTGGGAGCTAATCTTTAGATCAAAGGACCTGCCTGCAGAAAAAACTGAAAGGAATTTTGCAGCCCCTGAATTATGGCTGCCCTTCATTACAGCTGGAACAATATAGAGAAATTTTGAGGGTTCAGACAGTTTACTAGAAAATTTATCTTTCATGGACTCAACTTCTTCCACAGTCCTAATTCTTGGGATCCTGTTTTACATCATTGGAGCTTCTTATTAGTGTAGAAATCTAAGAGCAGGGAGTATTTTTGCCAGAGATGACGTCTTCTTCCTCGGGGCGTGGCCTCTGTGGGCCTTGCCGAATGCAAGCGTTTGTCACGCTTGCATTTTGCCGAGGGGGGACGGTGGCAGTTCTGTAATGGTGAGACTTCTCTCTTCCTTCTGGCCACCATGATGTGAGCACAGCCCATGTGCTGTCCTTCTCTGTGCCTCCCCCTGCCATGCCCTGAGATTTACGGCTCCTGGCCTCACCTGGCCTGAACCTGAAACAGTAGAAAATAGATCTTTTCTCTATGTTGGTCAAACTTTAAGTAAGGTTGCTAACTGGAACACACTTCGGCATCCAGTCTATGTCCACATTCCACACTTTTCCCCACGTGCTCCCACTCGAGCTCTGGGGTAGGCCTTGTAGTGTCATAAACAGCATGATAACTTCTGTGGGTTCTTGGCTTCTGTGGAAAAAAGAATTTCAACACTTGCCAGTGAGAGATAAAAACAGATTTTAATTTAAGGAAAGTAAGGATACATGTTCAGGTGAAATGTGGGCCATTTCAAGAGAGCATGAGAGCCGCCCTGGGATCTTTTGCAATCCCTCTTTATAGGGTATCTAAAAAGGGGCTGGCTAATGGGTGCAGGGCAAAATAGACAGCCTCTTCTCTTTGAAACTTTCTGCTTCAAAAAACTGATAATTCTTTTGGGCCAGGACTCCTCAGAGTAGGAGACAAGAAGTAGGGAGCTAGGGAGCAGAAATAGGGCTGTGGCAGTGTGGGGCTCTGTAAACAACAAGTGTAACTTTGGGGGATCTTCCTGGAGAGGAATGGAACTTTGCCAAAGGGTGAAGCTCTCAGGTTTTAATTGCCTCAGGAATTTCCTGAGCCATCCTATTTTAATCTAAAAGTATGAGCCTGATTTGTTAATAATAACCAAGCTCTGTTAACTGAAGATTTCAGATTTTAAAACCTTACCCTTCTTCCCTTCCCAAGGAGTTTTCTTTCTACCTAAAATGTTTTTTCTTCCATTCTACCTTACCAGTGGGGCTGATTTGATATCAGCAATTGGGATGCAAAAGTGGCTATAAGAGCACTTAAGTGGTAAACATGCTCCAGCAAACTTACTGGAGATGAAAATACCCAGAGTTGAGCCGAGATCCCATTCCTGGAGCAAAGCCTCTGATTCTGTATGTCTGGGGTGAGGCCCGAGAATTCCTGTTTTTATCAAGGTCCTGGATGCTGTTGCTGATGGTCTTCTTTGAGCTGCACCATGAAAACTACTGACCAACTTGACAGGGAAGTTTCTTTTCACCACTTGCCAAATAAAATATTATTGCTTTCTGTTAAATAGTTTCTACTTTGAGGAGAGGAGTATATAATGTTGTAACTTATTATAAGAAAATCTTCAAAAATTAAAAAAAAATTTTTTTTTGGTGGTACTAGGGGTGGAACCCAGAGGCTTTCTACCTCTGGGCTATACTCCCAGACCTATTTTTAATATTTTATTTGGAAACAGGGTCTTACTAAGTTGCTGAGAGCCTTGTTATACTCAAAGTCCAGGACCCCAGGGTGACAGAGACCACCACCACACACAACAATTGAAACAACAGGAAGGGGTTTATTGGGGAAGTAGCTTGAGCTGGGGTCCAAGTCTCATCCAACACATTGAAATCTTGACAAGGACCCCGAGTCTTTGTTCCAAGGCAGTTTTATACATTTCAGTCACTCAGGCTGTGATTTACAAAGGAGTTTTTAAACCAAAAGGAATTTTTACTGCTGTTATCACAAGCAATGAACAGGATACTTGGTGCCTCCCATTTGGTTCGTGCCTCCTGAGGTTGGTTGGGAGTTTTTCATCCTGACCCAGGTGCCAAAACAGGCACTTAACTGTTAGTTGTATTCCTGGGAAACTGAAACTTAGACCTAGCATGTTTGCTGTATGGATAAAGCCTGTCATGGACCCACTTTGGTCCTACAGCCTCACTAAGTACCTGAGGCTGGCTTTGAACCTGTGTGACCCTCCTGTCTCAGCCTCCCAAGCACGGGGATTACAAGCGTGCGCCACCACAACTGGCTTGAAATTTTAAATTTTTGACCCAAGAATGCCTCCAGAAAACTGAACAAGCATTTCTGATGGTTAGGATTTAAATACAAGTGATGTTAATCATAAATATTTATGGATTATGACCAGCACAAAGACAATGGAGTGGGACAACTTTTTATAGTATGCTTGTATTGGTGCATTATAGTCTCACATCATAATGTAAATCATATTAACAATAACATACATGCACACAGCACTTGGTGGCCCTCCTGCTTCCCCATTTCCCCCCTTCCCAATACAGAGTACTGTGACTGATGTTGGTGTATTCACATATATACACATAGTTGATGGTAGTATTTCTACTGATGAACCTCAGCCTTCCCTTACCATTTCCTTAGACCTCCTCCCTGGCTCCACTGAGGTTTCTCCTCCATTATCTGGAGTCCCTTTGATATCCCAGTTATTCCCTAGCTTTGGAATATTAGAGAAAACATATGACGCTTCACTTTCTGTGACTGGCTCATCTCTTAACATAATGTTCTCCAAGACCTTTGATTATCTTGCAAATGATGTAATTACATTGTGTGAATAGTTTTGTAACCTCTTCATCTGTTGGTGGACACCTAGGTTGGTTTCATAATTTGGCTATTGTGAATTGTGCTGCTATGATCATGAGTATGCATATATTACTATAGTTCTCTGATTTCAGCCCCTTTGGAAATGTACCCAGGATTGTTATACCGGGATCATATGGTGGATCTATTCCCGGCTTTCTGAAGAATCGCCCCACTGATCTCCACAGTGCCTGAACTAGTTTGCACTTCCACTAAAAAAGTGTAGAAGAGTCCCCGGTTCCTCACATCTTTACTAACATTTATTGTTATTTGATTTTTTTTAATGTGAATTAAAAATGTGTGTATTTTATTTTTTAATTTTTTATTGGTGCATTGTAGTAATAGATCTTAATGAGATACACGATGGTGGAGACATACATGCACACATCACCCAATTAGCCCTTACCCAATTTCCGCCCCATTCCCTCCCCCTCTATCCTTCTCGTGCTTGGCTTAGTAACTGACTTTGATATGCTTGTTAAAGTACATCATGTGCATTAGAGAATTTCACTCTCCCCTCCATCTCCTCAGTTAGGTCACTTTATTTGCTCATCTGTAGAATCTCCTTCATTTAGAGTTCTTCCTTTTACCCATTTCTCCCTAGCTTTCACATATTAAGGAAAGCATCCAATTTCTTATTTTTTGTGACTGACTAATCTCACTTAGCATAATGTCCTCCAGTTCCATCCATTTCCCTGTAAATGATGTAATTGTGTTTTTCTTTATGGCTGAGTAAAATGCCATTGTGTACATATCCCACGGTTTTGTAATCCATTCATCTGTTGACGAACATCATGGTTGGTTCCATAGTTTGACAACGGTGAATTGTGCAGCTATGAACATAGATACACATGCATTAGACTGGTAGTTTTATTTCTTTTCTTTTTGGGTATATTGCTGGACCAAATGGTAAGTTCATTCCCATTCTTCTGAGGATCCTCCATACTGTTTTCCAAAGTAGTTGCACTAATTTGCAATTCTACCAACAATGTTTAGAGTTCCCACCCCTCCACCCTAGCATTTGTTGTTGTTTATGTTCTGAATGATTACCTTTCTCGTTGGAGTTAGGTGGAATCTCAGGGTAGTTTTGATTTGCATCTCTCTGATTGCTAATGATGTTGAACATTTTTTATGCCTTTATTGGCCATTTGAATTTCCTCCTTTGTGAAGTGTCTATTTAATTTACTTGCCCATTTTTTGATTGGGTTATTTGTTTTCTTAGTGCTGAGTTTCTTGAGATCTCTGTATATTCTAGATATTAGTCCTCTATCGGAAAAGTAGTTGGCAAAAATCTTCTTCCATTTTGTTGGCTCTCAGTTGAGGTTCTTGATACTTTCCTTTGCTGTACAGCTCTTCAGTTTCATGCAATCCCACATATTGATTAGTCTTTTAGTTTCTTGTGCCTTTGGGGTCTTGTTGAGAAAGTTTTTTACCTGTGCCTATGTGTTGCAGTGTTGAACCTATGCCCTCTTCAAGGAGCCTCAAGGTCTCTGGTCTAATTTCCAAGTCTTTGATCCATCTTGAATTAACTCTTGTGGAAGGTGAGAAAGTGGGATTAATTTTCATTTCTCTGCATATGGTTTTGCCAACATCACTTATTGAACATGCTGTCATTTTTTGGCCCCTTTGTCAAAAATCAATTGGCTGTGTGTGTGTTTGTTTCTGAGTCTTCTATTCTGCTGTTTTTATTACTATGGCTTTGTAGTCTAGTTTTAAATTGGGTATTATGATTCCTCCTGCATGGTTTTTGTTGCTGAGAATTACTTTGGTTATTCTGGGTTTTTCAATGTTCCAAATAAATTTAAGGATTGATTTTTCTATGTCTGTGAGAAATAATCTTGGTAATTTAATGGGTATCATGTTGAATCTGTAGATCACTTTTGGAAGTATGTTCATTTTGATGATATTTATTCTGCCTATCCATGAACATGGAAGATCTTTTCATCTTCTAAGGTCTTGTTCAATTTTTTTTCAGCATTTTATAATTTTCTTTGTAGAAGTCCTTTACCTCCTTGGTTAAGTTTATTCCTAAGTATTTATTTTTTTGTGGGAAATCCTGAGTGGAAGTGTTTTCTGGATTTATTTTTTCAGTGGATGTATGGTTGGTGTACAGAAAAGCTTCTGATTTTTTAAAGATTGATTTTGTATCCAGACACTTTGCTGAGTTTGTTGATCAGTTCTATAAGCCTTTTGGTTGAGTTTATTGGATCTTCTTAGTATCATGTCATCTGCAAATAGTGAAAGTTTGAGTTCTTCTTTTCCTATTTGTACTCCTTTGATTTTCTTTTCTTGCCTTATTGCTCTGGCTAGAGTCTCAAGAACTATACTGAAAAGAAGTGTTGATAATGAACATCTTTGTCTTGTTCCTGTTTTTAGGGTGAATTCTCAAAGTTTTCCCCCCACTTAATATGATGTCAGCTGTGGGCCTATTGTAGATTGCCTTTATGATGTTGTGGTATGTTCCTTCTGTTCTGATTCTCAGCACTGCTTTTATCATAAATGTGTGTTGGATTTTATCAAATGCTTTTTCAGCATCTATTAGAATGATCTTGTGATTTTTTTTGTCTTTGGTTCTGTTTATATGATGAATTACATGGATTGACTTTCGTATGCTAAACCAGCTTTGCATCCCTGGGATGAACCATATCCTGGTTATGGTGTATAATTTCTTTTAATGTGGATTTTTTTTTTTTTACTACTAGGAAGGAACCCAGGGGCTTTTCTACCTCCAGGATATAGACCTATTTTATACTTTGTTTGGAAACAGAGTCTCACTAAGTTACTGAGAGCCTCATTAGGTAGCTGAGGCTGGCTTCAAACCTCTGCAATCCTCCTGTCTCTGCCTCCCAAGAACCAGGATTACAAGCATGCTCACTACCACACCCAGCTCTTAATGTGGTTTTGAATGCATGTTGCTGGTATTTTGCTTAGCAGTTTTGCATCCAAGTTCATCAGAGATATAAGCCTGAAGTTTTCCTTCCTTGAACTTTCTTTATTTGGTTTTGGTATTAATGTTATATTGGCTTCATAGAATATATTTGGGAGAGTCTCGGTTTTTTTCTATTTCATGAAATAGATTAAGGAGTATCAGCATCAGCATTAGCTCTTCTTTTTTTTTTTTTTTTTTTTTTTTTTTTGGTGGTACTGGGGTTCCTGGAAGCCCTTCTACCTCCGGGCTACGCTCCCAGACCTATTTTATATTTTTGAAACAGGGTCTCTTACGCCAGCGCGGCTGGCTTCGAACCTGCGCGATCCTCCTGTCTCCGCCTCCCAAGCGCGGGGATTACAAGCGTGCGCCACCACGCCCGGCTTTTTTTTTTTTTTTTTTTTTTTTGCAGGTCTGGGGATTTGACCTCTGAGCTACACCTTCTGCCCTATTTTTTATTCTTTATTTTGAAACAGGGTCTCACTAAGTTTCAGAGAGCCTCACTGAGTAGCTGAGGCTGTCTGCAAACCATGATCCTCCGGTCTTAGCCTCCCGAATGCTGGGATTACAAGCGTGTACCACCACACCCGGTTTGGGATTAGCACTTCTGTAAAGGTTTTATAAAACTCACTTGGGAAACCATCTGGTCCTGGGCTTTTCTTTGATAACAAGCTCTTTATTGCTGTTTCAATTTATTTGATTACTATTGGTTAGTTTAAATTTTGTATATCTTCTTGACTCAGTTTAGGCAGGTTGTATTTATCTAGAAAGTTGCCAGTTTCCTCCAGATTTTGCATTTTGTTGAAGTATAGTTTGTTTGTTTGTTTTGTTTTTGTGGGTCTGGGAATGGAATCCAGGGGCATTCGACCTCCAAGGTACACCTCCTGCCCTATTTTTTTTTTATTATTTATTTTCAGACAGGGTCTCACAAGTTGCGGAGGGCCTCACTAAATAGCTGAGGTTGTCCATGAATCACAATCCTCCAGTCTCAGCCTCCTGAATGCTGGGATTACAAGCGTGTGCCACCACACCTGGCTTTGAAGTATAGCTTTTAAAAGTAGCTTCTGATAATCCTCTGGCTTTCTATACTGTCAGTAGTGATATCTCCTTTTGCATCACTTATCTTCATAATTTGGGCTGATTCTCATTCTATTCTCTCTCTCTCTCTCTCTCTCTCTCTCTCTCTCTCTCTCTCTCTCGTTAGGTTGACTAGTGGTTTATCTATCTTGTTAATTTTTTCAAGAAACCACCTTTTTTTTCTGGATTTTTTAATTCTCTATTTTGTTTATTTCTGTTTTGATTGTAATAATTTTCTGTCGTCTATAGGCTTTGGGATTAGATTATTCCTGTTTTTCAAAGGCTTTGAGGCATGTCATTAGGTTATTTATTTGATGATTTTCTGTTTTTCTTATGTGAGCACTCCCAGAGGTTTTGATATGTTGCATCTCTATTTTTGTTTGCTTCTAGAAATGTCTTGATTTCCCACCTTACTTCTTCTATGACCCACTTTTCATTCAGCAGTGTGGTGTTCAGTCTCCACATGTTTCTCTGGGTCTTCTTATAGTTGATTTCTACTTTCATTCCATTATGGTCTGAAAAGATACAGAGAAGTGTGTCACATTTTTTAAATTTGCTAGTGCTCACTTTGTGGCCCAGCATGTGATATGTTTTGGAGAAGGTTCCATGAGCAGTTGAGAAAAATGTGAACTCTGTATAGTTGGGTGAAATATTACATATGTGTCTAACAGGTCTATTTGATTAATGGTGTTCTTTAGGTCTGAGGCATCTTTACTGATCTTTTGTCTAGAAGATCAGTCTAATGGTGTGAGAGGGGTGTTGAAGTTTCCCAATATTACTGTATTCATATTTATGTGTGACTTAATGTTTTATGAAAGTAGCTGCACATATGTTTGGAACATAAATGTTGACTATCATTATTTCTTCTTGCTGGATTGTTCCTTTTACCAGTAAAAATGACCTGCTTTATCTCTTCTTATAAGCGTGGGCTTGAAGTCTAATTTGTCTGATATCATAGTTACTACTCCTGCTTGTCTTTGAGTCCATTTGGCATGGATTACCTTGCTCCAGTCCTTTACCTTAAGTTTGTTACTATCTTTACTTGTAAGGTGTGTTTGTTGCAGGCAGCAGATAGATGGATTCTGGTTTTTAATCCATTTTGCCACTTTATGTCTTTTTATTGGGGACTTGAGGCCATTTACATTCAGTGTGATTATTGAGAGATGATTTTTAATTCCTAATATGTTGAGATTTAACTTCTGTTTGAAATAGTTTGTTCTTCTTTGCTTAGTTGTCTGCTGGATGAAAATTCTTATTTCAATGGTTCTGGTGTGTATTACTTATTTCTTCTTTGCACTCAATCTCTGAGTATTTTCTCTAGTGCTGGTTTTGGAAACATAAATTCCTTCAGCTTCTGTCTATCATGAAAGATTTTTATTTCCCCATCTAATTTGAGACATGGTTTTGCTGAAATTTTGGGCTTAAAATTGTTTTCTTTCAGAGTTTGGAATATGTTACTCCAGGCCCTCTGGCTTTCATGACTTGGTTTGGGAAGTCTGGAGTAATTATAATTGGTTTCTCTCTGAATGTCACTTGGTCTTTTGTTTTTGTTGCCTTTAAGATTCTCTTCTTGGCTTCTACATTGATCATTTTGACTATTATGTGGCGTGGGGAACCTTTTCTCTGATCTTGTCTAAAGGGGGTTCTACAAATTCCCTGTACCTGTGTGTTGATTTCTTGTTCTATGTTTGGAAAATTTTCTTCTATTACTTATTTGAAAAGATTGTTGAGTGCTTTGGTTTCACCTTCTTTTCCCTCCTCTATTTTGATTATTCTTAGGTTAGCTCTTTTAAGATGAGCCAATATTTCTTCAGTGTGTAACTCCTGTTGTCAATTGTTTTTCCTAAGTTATTAACTATGTGTTCATTTTTGGAGTGATCATCTTCTAGAAGCAAGATTCTATTCTTCATGTGATTTATTCAGTTGTTTATAGTTTGAATAGATGCCTTTACTTCAATGATTGCATCCTTTATTTCTTTCACACTCTCTTTAAATTATTTTTGGAATTCCTATATTATTTTTAAAGTTACAATACTGATTTGACCTTCTGGAGAGCTCTGCAATTCTGTGTTATCAGGTTCTGTTATTGTGGGGTTGTGGGAGTTAATTGCTCCCTTGTTGTTCCTCCTTCTCATGGTTTCAGAAGTTTGTATCTGTTGCTTTTGATAGATTTCTCTCAGTCTCTAGGTGTCAGCTGGTATATCCAAGGGCAAGTTGTATTGTATTCAACAGTGAAGGTTTTACTGAGGAGGGAAGTAAAGTCATAAGTGGAAGATTAGGGTAAAGCCTCAGATAGGGTCAAATAGAACAAAAGTATGAGTTTGGTAAGGTAGCATATATACTAGAAATTTGAGATAGTGAAAATGTAGTATTATTCTAGTAACCAATATAGAAGTGGATTTAATATAAGTCAAGGGAGAGAGAAAAAGAAGGAAAAAGATAGAAAAGGGATAGAGAGAAAAGAGTAGCTATGTACAAGGGAAGAAGCTTGGGAAATATTTTTGGGAAAAGGGTAACAAGAAAACAGGCATACACACTCACACACACACACACACACACACACACACAAAAAAAAAAAAAAAAAAAAAAAAAAAAAGAACAAAAAAGCCGGGCATGGTGGCGCATGCTTGTAATCCCAGCATTTGGGAGGCTGAGACTGAATCATGGTTCGCGGACAGCCTCAGCTACTTAGTGAGGTTCTCCGCAACTCAGTGAGACCCTGTTTCAAAATAAAGAATAAAAAATAGAGCAGGGGATGTAGCTCGGAGGTCAAATGCCCCTGGGTTCCATCCCCAGACCCGCAAAAAAAAAAAAAAAGAACAAAAAACAAAAATAACCACAACAACAAATTAATGCAACTCTACAAATAAATGACTATTTAGCAGGCAGGGCCTCTGCAATCTCTCTGTGCAGATACTGAGTGCTACCAGCACCTTTCTTGCTGTGAGTCTGGTTCTCTGAGTCTTTCTTAGTCTATGTAGATGATTGCTATCAGTGGGGCTGGATCTAATGTTAAGTGCAGCTCACACTCCATGCTCTCCACAGATTTGGAGTATTGGTCTCTTCCTGCCTTCATTAATGGTGTATGCCTCTGAGACCAAATTAAATGTAAGAATCTCTATTCTCTACAGCTAGGGCTGGTCTTGTCTGACTTATCCCCATTCACCACGATTGGGTGGTCTGTGGTGATCTTGGAGATCCTACTAGTTGGGTCTAGTGTTAAGCGTAGGTCTCTCCTCAAACTTTCCACTGATCAGAGCCTGAGTCTTTTTGAGCCTCTGCTATGTTCAACTGCAGACCCCACTCCCATCTCTCTGGGTTGAACTGTAAAGTCTCAGACCCAGGGAGTTTATTGAAGCTATGCGAGTCTCTGGGGGTGCTGGGCTGAGTGTTTTCCCACGGAACCACAACTTCACTTATGGTGTTATTGAACGCCACCCTGGATCTCTGGAGGGTGTGGTAATCTCAGCTGCCACTATTTGCTGGGTTGAACCACAAAGTCTCAGACCCAGGGAGTTTATCAGGGCTACACGAGTTCTTGGGGGCACCTTGCTGGGCATTCTCCTTTGGGGACCTCAGCTTCACTTATGATTTTGGTGCAAGCTGGTCTGGTTTTCTGGAGGGTGTGGTGAGCTTGGCCACCATTGCTGCAAGTTGTAGCTGTGTTTGTGCAGAAGGAACTGATAACTTCCAATTCCGATTATCTGCAGCTGCTTACTCCAGGTCCTTGGATGTTTTCCTGATTGTCCCTGGAGTCAGGTACAGAGAGGTAAGATGGTGCTGCCATGGCACCCTCAGCTACAAGGCGGGCAGGTTTCTTTTCTGGTGTTGAGCTCTACTCTGGATCCCTGGAGGGTGTGGTGAGCTTGGCTGCCTGGCTCAGTTGTCCATTTTTTTTATTTGATTATTTATATTTTCAGTGCAATGTCTTTTAAATTCTTTGTATATTCTAAATATCAGTCCTCTATCAGAGGGATAGCTGTCAAAGCTCTTCTCCCTTTCCATAGGCTTTCTCTTTAGATTCTTGGTGGTTTCCCTTTGACTTGCAGAAAGTTTTTAGTTTGATATCATCAAACAATTTTATTCAGACACAGTGGTGTTTATCCTGAGAAAGCTGCTTATAAAGACTCATTAAAATATAGATTTTTAGCCGAGCGTGGTGGCACATGCTTGTAATCCCAGCATTTGGGAGGCTGAGACCAGAGGATCGCAGTTCACAGACAGCCTTAGCTACTTAGTGAGGCCCTCTGCAACTCAGTGAGACCTGGTTTCAAAATAAAGAATAAAAAATAGGGCAGTGGGTGTAGCTCAGAGGTCGAATGCCCCTGGGTTCCATCCCCAGACCCGCAAAAAAAAAAAAAAAAAAAAAAAAAAAAATAGAAATTTTAGGAAAATTAGAAGAGCTAGGCTAATTATTTTTAACTTCATCCTTTGAGGGCATAAAATGAATAACTGAATTACTGAGACGCCAAAAGTATAGTAAAATCTTTAATAATTCTAAAAGAATAGCCCATAATACTTTGAATGAAAATATAGTCTTAAAACAAGTACTATGGATTTTCTTGTTTTTTCAAGTTTAACTTCCCCACCCCCTTCTACTTCTATTTCTCTTTCATTTGAAACCATGGAGCTTTCCTCAAGCCACTTGGAAGTTATTATACAGCAAATGACAGGCAAGTCAAAGTATTTGTAGATTGCGGTATTTTTACTCACACAAAACTGTGAATGTGCCAAGTTAAAGGTAATCTGATGATAAGCTAAGTGCTTTTTTTTAAATTAAAGTAAGTTGATGAAAGCTTTCTTGATGAAAGTTGATGAAAGTGCTTTTCTTGATTAAATAAGAAAAACTAGCCAGGCGTGGTGATGAATGCTTGTAATCCCAGTCCTTGGGAGGCTGAGAAAGGAGGATCCGGTTCAGAGAACCTCAGCTACTTAGTGAGGCCCTCTGCAACTCAGTGAGACCCTGTTTCAAAATAAAGAATAAAAAATAGGGCTGGGGGATAGCTCAGAGGTAGAATGCCCCTGGGTTTCAACCCCAGTACTGCCAAAATAAATAAATAAATAAATAAATAAATAAATAAATAAATAAATAAGAAAGACTTTACATACTTGAGGTGAATAACCAATAGCTAAATCTAAGGAAACAAAGAAGGATATGAGAAGAAGAAATGGAAGAACTGATGTAAGAAACAGTCCAAGTTATGCTGTGCCTATGTATGAAAGTAGGATTATGAGTCTCACTATTTTGTACAGGAAAGAGTAGGTAGTAAGGTGGGACCTGAAAGGAAGCACACTCAGACCTGTGTGCAGATTTACCTGTATCACTTTGAACCTCACAATGATGTATAATTACAATGTACCAATAACAATAAAACTATAAAAAATGTACAATGAAAAGACTGAAATCTCCAGAGAAAGACAGTGTCACAGGCTAACAGGACCAGGAAGGCATTTTAACCTGAGCAAAATACCCACTCTGTTTCTGTGTCATACTGCCAGACCTCTACCACTCTCTAAGCTGCTGGGAATGCCCTATCCTTCTTCCTTCATGAACAGGTTTTACATATTTTCTTCCAGGAAGAGGTAGAGCTCTGATAGGAAAGCAGGCAAAAAATGCTCTGCCATTTGCCTGGGAACTGATGAAATAAGGCAAGGAAAAACAGGTATATTATAGTGGGAAGTGAGTGAATCAGGACAGAAAGAATAACAAAACTATGTAATTATTGGGGATTATTTTATCTTGTTCAAATTCTCTTTAATATTGTGTGTGTGTGTGTGTGTGTGTGTGTGTGTGTGTGTGTCTGTCCACGTGCATGCATGTGTTACTGGAGATTGAACATGGGGACATTCTACCTCCAAGCTATACCCCCAGCTTTTTATTTTTATTTATTTTTTTACTTTTTTGCAGGTCTGGAAAGGAACCCAGGGGCATTCGACCTCCAAGCTACACCCCCAGCTGTATTTTTATTCTTTATTTTCAAACAGGGTCTCACTGAGCTGCAGAGGGCCTCACTAAGTAGCTTAGGCTGTCCTCAAACTGCTGGTCTCAGCCTCCCAAATGCTGGGATTACAAGCGTGCGCCACCACAACTGGCTCTCTTTTAAAATTTTTAATCAGGGTCTTGATAAGATTGCTGAGAGTTTTTTTAAGTTGCTAAAGCTGGTCTCAAACCTGTGATCCTCCTGTCTGAGCATCATAGTTACTGGGATTACAGGCCCACACCACCACAACTAGCTCAAATTCTCCTTATGATCCTTTCTTTCTTTTTTCTTTCCTTCATTTTTTTCCTTCCTTCCTTCCTTCCTTCCTTCCTTCCTTCCTTCCTTCCTTCCTTCCTTCCTTCCTTCCTTTTTTGTGTGGCTCTGGGGTTTGAACCCAGAGGCATCTGCCTCTAAGCTATACCTCTAAACCCTATTTTATTTTTTATTTAGAAACAGAATCTTGCTTTGTTGACAAGAGTTTCACTACTTGCTGAGACTGTCCTCAAACCTATAATCCTCCTGTCTCGGCCTCCCAAGTACTGGGATTACAAGAGTGTGCCACCATGCCTGGCTTTTTATTATTATTGATGCACTTATTTTCAATAACTATTTAAGATATGAACTGGTGGGCCCTCCCCTAGTGTGTTAGTCAGCTTTTGTTACCATAACAAAATCCCTAACTTAAATGACTTTTAAGGAGGAAAGATTTATTTTGACTCAACAGCTTTAGGATTTTTAGTCCATGGTCAGTTGGTTTTGTTGCTTTGAGGTATATGATAATGCAGAGCATCTTGTCAGAGAGCATGTGCCAGATTAAAGCTGCTCACCTCATGATAACTAAGAAGCAAAGAGAAAGACAAAAGGATTTGGGGGAGGGGTATTTTAATAGCCCCTTCCAGAACATGCCCTACCACCTTTTAAAGATTCCACATTGCCGGGAGTGGTGGTGCACGCTTGTAATCTTCTCGCTTGGGAGGCGGAGACAGGAGGATCACAAGGACAGGAGGTTGGAAGCCAGCCTCGGTGGCTTTAGAGACCCTGTTTCCAAATAAGAACATAAAAATAGGTCTGGGAGTGTAGCCCGGAGGTAGAAGGGCTTCCAGAAACCCCAGCACCACCAAAATAAATTTTAAAAATTAAAATTAAATATTTCACATTTCCCAACAATGCTCAGGACCAAGCTTTCAACACATGGGCCTTTGGGGGAACATTCCATATCTAAACTATGGCACCTGCTAATCAATTTTTAAATTTCTACAGCCACATAGTAGTTGAATTTTGCAATTCATTTGCATCTTATTAAATTTCACAGAGCTTAGAAGATTTCTAGCTGATAATCAAATATTCATCAAATATATTTTCATTTTTTCTATGCTTTTGGGACTCTAATTACTCACATATTAAATTTGTCTTTAATTATTAATAATTTGGAATTTTTTATTGCTTTCTGGTAATCAAAATTTTTCTCATTTTCTGTTAGTACCATATACATTGGAGATCATTATCAGTTTGAGGAAAATCTCCATTCAGTTTTTCCACATTTGGAAGGGTTTTCCATACCCTAATATCTACCTCCATACATTTCCAAACTCTTTTCTTCTTAACCAGTTCATACTCAAATCTGCTTGGTTCTGGTTGCCACTGGTCATATTTGAATGACAATGAGACCTGGATCTTGGCACCTTGGTGACCACATCAGTCAGTAGAGGGCCAGGAGAACAGTTCCCGGAACCACCCTTAACCCATAACATGTAACAGGAACTTAATATAAACACGGATAAATGTGAGCCACACAAATGTATCTCAAAACAAAACCCCATTGAACTCACCCAAACCCTTAGTTGGCCTGTGTAGCCCCTGCCAACTCCATATGATAAGAGAGGAAGGGCAACAGAGAAGAAACTGGAGTCAAAAGAGGTCACTGTCTCACCTGATTATAGCTTAAATATTTTAGCAAATTTTACAGAAACATGTTGCTATAAGGACACACTGCTAGGGCCTCTGCTGGAGTCTTGGAGGCCCATGAAACTCAATGTTCCTTATCTGCTTATACAAAGTAAATCTGATTTGTATTTAAGTATTATTAAAGATCTCCTTCTCCTGAAGAGTTAACTAATATGTAATGTGGGCTCTGAAATAATCATACACCAAGAAAGGAGAGCTCAGGCTTTGCTCTGCATATAAATTCACATACGTGATCTTGGAGCAATTTAGATTCAGTACTGCATCAACCCTGTTCCCCCAACAGTCTCATTTCAGTAGGACTTCTTGAAGGAAGGGGCAATAGAGAAATAGTTATACCCCAAAGTCCTATCTGTCTCTGCAAGTCTAAGTCCAGAATACTTTCATTGGTTTGCTAGAGCCGCCATAACAAAATATCACAGATTGGGTGGCTTAAACAACAGAAATTTATTTTCTTATGGTTCTGTGCGATGGATGTCCAAGACCAAAGTCCCAGCAGGAATGGTTTCTTCTGAGGCCTCTCTCCTGGCTTGCAGGTGGTCATACTTCTATGCATGCTCACCCCTGGTATCTTGCTCTGTGATCAGATTTCCTTTCTTAAAAGGATACCAGTCAGATTGGATTTGTACCCACCCCAATGCCTTTTAAATTAATCACCTCTTTAAAGGCCTTATCTCCAAATATGGTCACATTCTGAGGCACTGAGTGTTAGCTCTTCAATATACAACATACATAAAAGGGACACAATTCAGTCAGGAGTGGTAGCGCACGCTTGTTATCCCAGTGCTTGGGAGGCCGAGACAGGAGGATCACACAGGTTCAAAGCCAGCCTCAGCTACTTAGTGAGGTTCTCAGCAACTTAGCGAGACCCTGTTTCCAAATAAAGTATAAAATAGGTCTGGGAGTATAGCCCAGAGGTAGAAAAAGCCCCTGGTTTCTACCCCCAGTATCACCCCCTAAAAAAAAGTTTAAAAAAATAAAAAAAATAAAAGAGACACGATTCACCCTATAACAACAGGGCTTCTGAGTTCTTCCTTTCTCTTTCAGAGTTCTCAGAAGCCAAAGATGGTGAGGGTGTTTGTTATAAAGTGCATTTTTCTTATAGAAGGCTGAAGGCTGAAATATATAAAGGCTTACCTCCCTCCACTCTGCATCCCCTCCAACCCACCAGAAGAGTCTCTTTTCTCTCAAATACTTGGCAGAAAGCAACTACACATTCTGTTTCCTTCTACTCATCTTTTCCAATAGGCCAAGGAAGCCACATGGTCTTTCTGATTCAGGATGTGGCTAAGAAGCACTGACTCTGGATGCCATGGTTTTAAATCTACATACAGACTAATACAGGCTGTGTGCACAATTGACAGTGTTTACTATACTAGGAGAAGAAAAATGCAACATATTTGAGCATCAAAGCTTAAAAGAATGGATAGCCATTTCTTGTCCATGTTCACCCTACAGATACTATCTGCTGAGCTGTTGGGTCATCAGAATAGCTGATCCACAGACCTCAAACCCCCAAAAGGGTGTGAAGTATATGCTTCCCATCAAAACCGCACAAAAAATGATGGCTAATTTACTTCTTTGTCTTGTATTTTTTTTAAGTTTAGTACCAAAGGAATTACTTGACCTCATTGTTTTATTTCTATAAATTTTGATTAATGTTTTCAGTAGTCTGTCCCATTGGATTAAAATTGACCTGAAGAAATAATGCTCTTAATTTTAACATTTTGAGATTCTCTTCCATACAGGAATATTAAATTGCTGAAACTGTTATTTTCTATCCCAGATAACAATGAAATTAAACTAATATCTGTTAAATACCTATTACATGTCAAATGCTATACTCAGTACTTTCACATGTCCAATAATCAGGGCTAGCAATAATTGAGGATATAATGAAGTTACCTTTGCAATGAGTCTACTTCAGTCACACAGGAGTTCCTTACTTATATATTTATTTGTATTTTACATTATTAATCTCCATGTTACACTTAAAGTATAAGGCATTATATGAATTTTCTATAAGAAATAGAATTTTATTGTCTGTGTCTATGTCTCCATCTAAAATTTAACTGTGGATAGTGCAGGGACCGGTGAGGATGAGCTTGAGGGGAAGCGGTGGAGACTCCTGTGCAGAGTTCCCCTCGGTGTCGAGCTGTGGCAGAACGACTCCAAGATGGAAAGAGCGCTGAACTCCTACTTGGAGGACAGCACCCTGGAGGGCACAGCCCCAGGACTCCGAGGAGGTGGAAGAGGGCTGTGTCCACAGAACCAATGAAGAAGCAACTGATTCCACTAGTTCAAAATTTAATTCAGCTGGGCGTGATGGCTCACGCTTGTAATCCCAGCATTTGGTACAAGAGAATCATGATTCGAGGACAGCCTTGGCTACTTAGTGAGGCCCTTTGAAAATCAGTGAGACCCTGTTTCAAATTAGTTAAAAATAAGGGCTGGATGGGTAGCTTGGAGGTAGAATGCCCCCGGGTTCCATCCCCAGTACCGCAAAATAGAAAACAAAAACAAAAAGCCCCCAAAAGCAAAATAGAAAATAAAAATAGGGCTAGGGGTATAGCTTGGATGTAGAATGCCTTTGGATGTAGAAAAGCAACAACAACAATAACAACAACAACCACAAAACTTAGTCCATCTGTAAATCCTCAGCATGAAGATGGTAGTATGTTCACTTTCATTACCTGGAATATTGATGGGCTGGATTGAAATAATTTGCAAGAGAGGGCTCAAGGAGTGTGTTCCTACTTAACTTGGCATAGCCCAGATGTGATATTTCTGCAGAACGTAATTTCCCCATACTATAGTTACCTAAAGAAGAGAGAAAATGTTATGAAATCATAATAGGTCACAAAGAAGGATATTTCACAACTGTAATGTTGAAGAAACCAAGAGTGAAATTAAAAAGCCAAGAGATTGTTTCTTTTCTAAGTACTGAAATGATGAGAAACCTTTTGTGTGTCCATGTGAATTGGTCTGGAAATGAACTTTACTTATAACTTCCCATTTGGAGAGCACCAGAGGGCATGCTAAGGAACAAATGAACCAATTAAAAATTGTTTTAGCAGGGCATGGTGATGACAGTGCACACTTGTAATCCCATCATTTGAGTGGCTGAGACAGAAGGATCTCAGTTTGCGGATAGCCTCAGCTACTTAGCGAGGCCCTTTGCAACTCAGTGAGACCCTGTTTCAAAACTAAAGAATAAAAAACAGGGCTGCGGGGGGGGGGCGGGGGGATCACTCAGAGATAGAATGCCCCTGGGTTCTATTGATAGTACCGCAAAAAACAAAAAAACAAAATTGTTTTAAAGAAAATGCAAGAGGCTCCAGAGTCAGCTACTATTATCTTTATAGGAGACATAAACTTAAGCAATCGAGAAGTTATTAAATATGACGGTTTACCTGACAACAGTTTGGGTGTCTGGGAATTTTTTGGCAAACTTAAGCATTGCCAGTATACATGGGGTACACAGATGATCTCTAATCTTCATTTTGATTAAATATTCCTCAGAGAAGCTGCGGAAAAGGGCCACATTATTCGCCAAAGTTTGGACCTCTTTGGGTTGGAAAAACTGGACTGTGGTCATTAGTGAAGATGACCACTGGGGTCTTCTGTGCAACTTAAATGTAATATTGTGAGAAGCTTTTCAAATAAGGCCTTTAAATGTTTTGAGTAGTCTTGTTTTAAATTTTTGTGTCTATTTTCTGAGTATCTGGAAAAGTAGGATTTGTTCCTAATTTGGTTTAATGTTATGCTAATGTTTATTTAAACCAAAGCATGCCTGTGTTCATTCATTCTTTGAGGACGTTTAATGGAAGGGCACAAAGCCTGTAGACCTTTTAGCAGTGCTCTGAGCTGCCAGCTGGAATCCCACCAGGGGCCACATTGACTCAGGGATAACCTTGATAGTACTTGGGGTTTTTTTGTTTTTCAGTTAGGCACCAAAATAGTTAATATTTTTCTTTTTCTTTTTCTTTTTTTCTTTTTTTTTTTTTTTTTTTGGTGGTGGTACTGGGGTTCCTGGAAGCCCTTCTACCTCCGGGCTACACTCCCAGATCTATTTTTTTTTTTTTTTACATTTTTATTTTTGGAAACAGGGTCTCCTAAGCCAGCGCGCGGCTGGCTTCGAACCTGCGCAATCCTCCTGTCTCTGCCTCCCAAGCACGGGGATTACAAGCGTGCGCCACCACACCCGGCAAAATAGTTAATATTTTTCAGTAAGTCATTAAAAGAGAAAAGATACTGAGTTACTAGCCTGGGGCTCTTGTCCTACTTCAGAAATTTATATAATGTTAAATGAAAAAGCCGATTATCTGTAGTTAAGGAAATGATGGCTGTCTATATCAGACTAAGTAATTGGTAAATTATGTTTAAAAACTTATGATTTGAGCCGGGCGTGGTGGCGCACGCTTGTAATCCCCGCGCTTGGGAGGTTGAGACAGGAGGATTGCGCAGGTTCAAAGCGAGCCTCAGCTGGCCTAAGAGACCCTGTTTCCAAATAAAACATAAAATAGGTCTGGGAGTGTAGCCTGGAGGTAGAAGGCCCCTGGGTTCCATCCCCAGTACCACCAAAAAGAAAAAAAAAACAAAAACTTATGATTTAAACTCTTAACTCTCTTGATTAATGGCATAGTTATGTTCCTAACAGAGGCAAAGTTAATCTTGATGATTAAAATCAATGTTATAGCACTGTGGAACTTTTTTTCTTTTGTGGTAATGGGGAATTAAACCCAGAGGAATTCTACACCCCTAGATCGTTTTGTTTTGTTTTGTTTTTGTGGTACCAGGGATGGAACCTAGGGTCATTGTACCTCCAAGCTACACCCCCAGCCCTATTTTTTATTCTTTTAATTTTGAAACAGGGCCTCATTGAGTTGCGATGGGCCTTGTGATTAGCTCAGGCTGTCCATGAATCAGGATCCTCCAGTCTCTGCCTCCCGAATGCTGGGATTACAAGCATGAGCCACCATGCCTGGCCTGACTGTTTTTTTGTTCGGTAGTTTACTTCTTATTTGAAAGCAGGGTCTTTCTGGGTTGCTGAGAGCCTCACTACATTGCTGAGCCTCCCAACTACTGGACTTACAGGCATGCACCACTACAACCTGCTTGAACTTTTTTTTCAAGAGAACAATAAATAAATAAAAAAAAATAGCCTTTTACCTTTGCTATTTTTAAGATGAAAATATTTAACAGGAAGTAAATAAAGAATACCTTCTTTCTCTTTCTTTCTTTCTTTCTTTCTTTCTTTCTTTCTTTCTTTCTTTCTTTCTTTCTTTCTTTCTTTTGGTGGTACTAGGTTGAACCCAGGGGCTTTTCCCGAGATATACTCCCAGATCTATTTTATACTTTATTTGGAAACAGGGGCACACTAAGTTGCTGAGAGCCTCATTAAGTAGCTGAGGCTGGCTTTGAATCTGTGCGATCCTCTTGTCTCAGCCTCCCAAGCACTGGGATTACACGCATGCACTAACACACCAAGCTTTTTCCTTATTTTTAAAAAAGAGTATTTTGAAGTGTGCTTTAAGGAAAATAAAATCCCAAGAGACATGTATTGTAAATAAATAATTTTACTTGTTTATATATTGAAAAAATAAAATTTAACTGAAAAATAGTATTCTGGGGTGGGGGCGAGAAAGTGATTAAATTAAGAAGTTTAGTTGGAGAAGAGATCAATTAATTTTTTCTCAACACCTGCATTATCACCTATGTGCACACAAAAGCATTCATATTGCATAACAGAAAATTCTAATATTCTAATATTCTAGCAAGGTAAAATTAGCTTATCTGCCATGCAAGTATAATAACTGTTGCACTGTATATATAGTGAACATTTTATTGGGTTCTAAATTTTTCCTGATACTGCACACTTGTTTTCTTAAATAAAGACCCACAAAATTTTTCTTAAATAAAGACCACAAAAAGTTCTACCAGTAAAATACAGCCTTTCATTTGTTGACCCAACGATAACACTAGTTAGGACTAGAGGCACATACATTCATCAACATAGAGTCTTGTCAAACTCTGAGCAATCTGACACCACAGTAACAGCTAAATTAATATTAGGTGATTTGTGAGTTCTTTCTTAGGAAAAAATAAGATATCAAAACATTTCTTGGACATGGAAATTGTTTATGTAAGGACTGGTTGTTGTGGATGTTGTTTGCTGAAGTCCCTCACATCAATGGCTCTGGGTCCAAAATAAGTATTTTTAATACTTGGGGTGGCTGGAGAGGAAGCGGGCAATTCCCCTATCTTTGTATAGCCAGCACTTCTCTTTTATTGAAGGTTCAAATGAAACATCATAAAAATGATCAAACACAGGAGCCAGTAAATTGTTGCAAGTCAAGATAAGGAAAGACAGCAGGGCAGTCATGTGACAAGCTTAGAGGAAATAAGGGTTAAACATTACTGGTAGATGGAGAAGACATCGAGTCCACACTCTTATTGATCCCATCGGGTCCCTTGGAACCTGCAACAGACAAATTCCACTCAGCTGGTATTTTTCTCAATAGCAGAGCCAGTCTGAAATGGTGATCTCAGCCATGTGGGCCAAGATGGCTCACAACAACTCCCTAGAAAATATCTGTTGCTCTGTGAAAATGTGAGTTTTCTGTGAAAACTGGGAGGAGACATGGAGTCCGTCAGGGCCTGGAGCTTCTGCTGTGCTCTGCTATAGCCAGTTCTAGTGTGGGGACAAGCCTGTTTATGCCACTACATTGACAGGAAAGGCTCAATAGTAATCAAAATCCAAAGACCAGGCCTCATTTTAAAAGGTTTGAAATTCATTTTAGATAGAGAAATTGTACCCAAAATGTGACCATTTCTATGTTCCTCAGATATTTTGTACCCATGGAGTATTTTTCCTCAATCTTCTACATCAGTCAGAAGATGGAAGAACCATCTTCATACCAGAGGAGTCAGTAACTGAAGGCACAGAGCCCCTCAGCCCATTCTTTCTGGAACAGGAAATCTGAGAAGCGCTTGTCATATGACAGACAGGGTAACAGAAGCGTTAATCATTACTAAGGAATACTTACTGCATTCTTGGAATCACTCTAGCTATTACAAACCTCCCAGTAGCTTCTGGTGCAACTGAGAACTGCTGGATTAGAGTTAGAGACAGCTATTTCCTTCTTCATGTGGGTATCTTAAGTTTCCATATTCTACCAAGAATCAATTGTTCTGAGATATGGAGGCAAGTCCTCATTATATGTGTTCTGCTGCCCGAACAACAGGTAGTTTTGTGTGTTCAATTCTATGCATACTTTTCTCATTTGTGTCATTTATTTTTTTGGCTAGGATATCTCACAGCTCAAGGTTAGTGTTGCTTGTAAAGATAATGATAGCTATCACTTACTGAGCAGTGACTGTTTCATTTAACTATTATGGGGAGACTGTGATGGAGGCAATGCCTTTCCCATTTTGCAGACATGGATATGGAGGTTCAGAGAAGACAATCATGCAGAGTAAGGTCACAAATTAGAAACAGGTCTAGGATTCTGGCTCTGGTCTGACCTCGAAGCCTTTTTGATCTTCATGCCACCTTTGTTTGGGTTGGGGCTGACGTTACTGGACGGTTGGGATCCTATGAATCATCAGTGCCCAGGGATTCAGTAAGGTCACACTCAAGGTTGTCCTAACAAACCACCTCAGCCCAGCTGTTCCCAACAGGTGTCTCAGCACAAACAGGTAGCTTTAAGGTCATGGGGGAAACTTGATGAGTGCCAATTATAAACAAAAGAGTAGAAACTGAAAGGGACAAACAGTTCCTGAGATGAGGTTTTGAGTTCTATGTTAGTAACCCTTTGGGAACTGGACCAACATTCTGGGAACCAGGGATCTCTGTAAAAACAAAACAAGACTTCCTTTATTTTCATTTTTACATATCTTTAATTTTAGACAAACTCATGCCTAAAAATGTTTTCATAAAAAGATAAAGTACTTTTGCCAGGCATGGTGCCACATGCCTGAAATGTCAGTTACTTGAGAGCCTAAGGCAGAATCTCAAGTTTGAGGCCAGTCTCAGCAATTTTTTTTTTTTTTTTCGGGTCTGGGGATGGAACCCAGGAGCATTTGACCTCCGAGCTACATCCCCTGCCCTATTTTTTATTCTTTAGTTTGAAACAGGGTCTCACTAAGTTGCAGAGAGCTTCACTAAGTAGCTGAGGCTGTCCATGAACCACGATCCTCCAGTCTCAGCCTCCCGAATGCTGGGATTACAAGCATGTGCCACCACGCCCGGCTCAGTCTCAGCAATTTAGAATGTCTCAAAATAAAATAAAAAAGACCAGGGATGTACCTCAGTGGTAAAGAGCCCCTGGGTTCCATCCTTAGTACCAAAAAGAAAAAATAATAATGATAAAGTACTTTAAATCTCAATCTCTATTATACCTTTTTGTTATATACATAGAGAATATGTTAGCATGATTCCTTGGCTTGAGGAAATGATTTTACCTTTTTCTTCTTTTTAATATGTGTTATGTGGTACCGGGGATTGAAACCAGGGGAATTTTACCTCTGAACCATACCCCCAGCACTTTATTTTCAAATAAGGTATCACTAAGTTGCTGAGGCTGTCTTGAACCCGCTATTCTTCTGTCTTAGCCTCCTACATACTCGGGTTACAGGTGTGTGTTACCATGCTCAGTATCTTTACTTTTTTTTTCTACTCTTGTTAGTTTCTCCCCCCTAACATAGTATGATTTACACTTATAAAAAATGTCAACACAAAAACTATGTCTTTCTACTTTCTGGATTTCTAAGGCTAGGACATATGAATTTAAATGAAGCTCATTAATGTTTAAATTATTCTTTGGCTATTGAGTTTTGTGGACAGCTTCTGATGAGACCTGGGAAAATCATTTGGAGATGAAACGTGCTTTCATTGTCCCAGCTTCTTTGTGTGAATGATGACAAGGTTTTATAGAAAGGAATATTCAATGAACTGCACATATGTAGGTGGCTTTGAATTCTCATTTCCAGTTTCAGTTCTCTTTTTGCATATATTGTAAACAACAGAGACCCAAGAATCCTCATCAATGTTATGAGCCAAAACAAATGATCAGGTTACACCTGTTTGGCTTACACTGCCTTGGAAACCACTGGACTCCATTTTCCAGGGCTTAAAGCATTAGTTCGCTCTCAGAGAAAAAACATAATTGACTCCTGCTTTTTTAAATCAAATGAGTAACTGACTAGATCGCTTCTAAATCTCTACATCTATATCAGGAGGTAAGTTAAGCTTATTTTTCTTATAATAGGATTTGCCTATTTAATGGGAAAATTGCATCCTTATAATTGGGTAATCATTACATCTTCCTCAACAGTTTTAGTGAAAGAAGTGATCATTTCCTAAATGTTACAAATCGAAATGTACTGCCGTTCAGCTTTGTGCCACAAAAAGTGCCCTTTCTGTATATGTGTATGGTACTGGGGATTGAACTCAGGGCATGCTGACTCTGAGCTGTACTCCCACCCCTTTTTATTTTTATTTTGAAACAAGGTCTTGCTAGGCTGCTGAGAATCTCACTAAGTTGCTGAGGCTGGTCTTGCACCTGCAATCCTTCTGTGGCAGGATTACTGGGATTACAGATGTGCACCACCATGCCTGGCTAAAAGCACCCTTTTTGAATAAGCTGCCATGAAATGCAGTTGCCCATTTGTAATGTGTGATTTACTTGAGGGCTTTCATAGGTGTGGCCAAGAGAGAAATTCTGACCCCAGTATGTGGGCTGATGTGTAGAGCAGGACAAGAAGAGCACCAAGGAACAGCCCAGGGTCTTTTTCAGTGACCTGTACTGTGTGGATGGGGAACCTTAGCATGAGTTCCAAAAGGGGGTCTTCTAAAAATGGCAATGCCTATATTTATACAGAAAGTTAAAATACCTTGCAGGTGGTATGTATGCAGATGTGTGGGTCCTGTTCTTTCTTCTCAGTGTTTTTTATGGACTCTGCTGACAGTTTGTTTTCTTAGCATACTATTATTTACATGCATTGAACAGAACACTAGATGTACAATCCTTAGAATTATGACTCTTACGCATCTATATTTACAAAAAATCAAACATCACAAAGCCAATAAAATTTAAAGTTAATCAAATGATACTTTTTTGTTGAAATTAAGTTACTATTTATTAAAGGAATCTGCTACTGACCGAGAAAGCTGGGATTTTTTTTTTTTTTTTTTTTTTTTGGGTGGTGGTACTGGGAATGGAACCCTTCTACCTCCGGGCTACACTCCCAGACCTATTTTTATATTTTTTTTGGAAACAGGGTGATCCTCCTGTCTCCACCTCCCAAGCATGGGGATTACAAGCGTGCGCCACCACACCCAGCAAGCTGGCATATTTTGAAGCTGGGCCTGCCTGTTCCATGGCCTGCCTACAACTTGTCTACATTCTGTTATATTAATGGCACTGAGGACTCTTCCTCAATTCAACTAAAATTTGTTGAAACTAACAGCTTTGTGCAGCTTCAACAAGTCTTTATTATAAAATCAGTAAGAAATAAGAAGGGAAAGAAGAAAAGCAGCATACCTGGTAGCCCCGCTGGAAAGCCTGAAAATAGAATTCTGTCCTTCTCTCCATCCCTGGTCTTCAAATACAGATTTTGTATTGCCAAGTTCTTATCAGCATTGCGAAGGCAATGGGCTAGTAACTTATTTCTTAGGCAGGTGGTGCCTCTTTTTCTCAGGACAGTGCACTTACTAAGTGCAGGGGTCAATAACTTACCTTGCTTTTACCTGTTGTATTGGGCTGTACTGGTTGCCCATCAGCTGTGAGTGCTTTGAAGCAGCACATGAAGTTTACCTTTCCATGTCCCTGAGAACAGGAGGGGAAAGGAGGCACGGATCACAGCCAGTGTCGCTGTGTGTAATCTCTAAGAGCAAGGCATAACTGTTGCTATCTTTACTGTTCTGAAATGTACCAGGCATAGTCACTGTGACCACAGGGTTTTTAATCATCTCTACATATTTTTAAGGCTAAAGGCTTTACTATGGGTAAACATTAGGACAAAGGGCAGAAAGAGAGAGGGGAGCTCTGCAGAGTTACTGAGCTCCTCCCTCCCTGCCTGAGTGCGTGTGCAGTGCCCAGATTCTGACTGCTTCTCACGGTTTGGAAATTAATACTGGGGCAATTTTCCAATATCATCACACATTCAAACTACTATCAGGCTTCTTTCACCCTGCATGCCCATCCGTCCTGGCTGCATTTGACTTTCTCTTGAATACATCTCGTCTTGTGTTGTTTCTCCTAGGCCAGAAAATGAAACTTCTGGTATTCGGTTCCAGTGTATATTTTAAAATTTTTATCTTTTTTATATTTTTATTGGTAGGTACCTTGTAATTTTATATCATAGTGAGATGCAAAGCGATACATTCATATATGCACACATCACTTGGTGTATTTCCTTCCATATCTCATCCTATTTCCCCCTTTTTCTTTTCTTTTTTTTATAAATTTTTATTGATGCACTGTAGTCATACATCTCAATGGGATAAAAAAAAAAAACTTGTGGAGATATGCATGCACACACACCCAATCAGCCCCTACCCAATCTCTAACCCTTTCCCCCCTCCCTCCTACCCACACTTGGCTTCCTGACTGATATGTTTAAGTACATCATGTGCTTTAAAGAGTTTCTCTTATCCTCCCTCTAATCCCCTCAGATATTAGTTGCTCCACTATAGGATCCCTTCTTTATCTAGAGTTCCTTCTGTTACCCATTTCTCCTTAATACTTTGCACATTAAGAAAAGCATCTCATTTCTTATTTTTGTGTGTGACATTTCACTGTAAATGCCATAATTTTGTTCTTCCTTATGGCTGGGCAAAATTCCATTGTTTACATATCCCATAGTTTTGAAATCCACGCATCTGTTGAAGGACATCTTGGCTGGTTCTGCAGTTTGGCAATGGTGAACTGTGCAGCTATGAACATGGTTGTTCATGCATTAGTTTAGTATTTTGGTTTTCATTCTTTTTGGTAGATACCCAGAGGTGGTATTGCTGGATCCTATGGTAAGTTCATTTTCCTTCTGAGGATCTTCTGTACTGTTCTCCAAAATGGTTGCACCAACTTGCAATCCCACCAACAATGTATTAGAGCTTCTATTTCTCCACACTTATTCCCACTATTGAAAACCTGAAAGCCAGAAGGTGAGTAACTTTGACAAGATGATCTGCTCACAACCAATTTTTTCTAATAGAGGTCACTTGGTTCTGGAAATCTGCTGAAAGATTAGCTGAGGCAGTGTCAGCGTCTAGTGCTTCCTGGCCACACAATTGAAGAAACCCACTGGCCCTTTGCTGTGCAGCAAGCCCCAGTTCCAGGCCTGCTGTGCAACAGGCTCCAGGCCCGGCCTCACTGGCTCCAGTCCTGGCCTTGCTTCCCCCCCTCCCCCCACCCCACTTTTCCTTCCCCATACATGAGCTTGGTAGTGAAACTGCATATGTAGACATAAAATTTTAAATGTTCATTTCATTCCAGGCATGGTGGCACATGCTGTAATCTCCACGCTTGGAAGGCTGAGACAGGAGGATCACACAGGTTCAAAGCCAGCCTCAGCTACTTAGTGAGGCTCTCAGCAACTTAGTGAGACACTGTTTCCAAATAAAATATAAAATAGGTGGGAGTATAGCCTGGAGGTATAAAGCCCCTGGGTTCCACTCCTAGTACCACCAAAAAAAAAAAAAAGTTAAAATGTTCATTTCATCAAGCCTTCTTTTTCCCCTCTGCCCAATCCCCTTCCACTTTGCCACTGGTCTTTTTGTTTCCTATTTTCTTTCTAGCTTCCACATATGAGAGAAACATTTGGCTCCTGACTTTCCGAGACTGACTGATCTTATCAATATGCTGTAGTTCCACTCATTTTCCTGCACATAATATTTTACTTTTTATGGCTGAGTAAATTCCACTGTGTGTAAATACCACATTTTCATTATCTGTTCATCTGCTGACAGACACCTAAGTTGGTTCCATAATTTGGCTATTGTAAATTATGCTCCTATCAACATGAGTCCAATATGATTTTAAGCACAATGTAATCATTTTGTGTAAAGGACTAATGAGTAAATGTTTTAGGCTGTGAGGGCTAAACCATCTGTGTCACAACTGCCTAGCAACTTTGCAGTTGTAGCCTGAAAGCATCAATAGACAATAATAAAGAAATTGGCATGGTGTGGCTCAAAATATTTTATTTATAAAACAGAGGGTGGTCTGGTTGTGGCTTTGTAGTTTGCTGAATCCTCATACCATGAATGTAGAATGCTGAAATCCTGTGGTAGGCCTTTATCTGGCATTTGTGTTTTTTTGTTTTTTAAAATCGTAGAAACAATAACACACACACACACACACACACACACACACACACACACACACACACCTCCCTAGATCTCTGAGACTATAACAATAGACCCGCAGGGAGCCACAAATCCTGAAACACTGTCAAGTGTGTTTCAGAGATGGCCAACAGGACAGTGTCACTGTTACCTAGGTGGAAGGAGCTGAGTATGAAGGCTAGTGGCTTTTTCAGGGATTGTCACAGGTGATCTGCAATGCAGTTGGAAATCTGATGCTCCTTAAACACAAGTTTCAAAAAAGTACTTTTAAGCCGGGCCTGGTAGCACATGCTTGTAATCCCCAGTGCTTGGGAGACTGAGACAGGAGGATCGCACAGGTTCAAAAGCTCTCAGCAACTTAGTGAGACCCTGTTTCCAAATAAAGCATAAAATAGGTCTGGGAGTATAGCCCGGAGGTAGAAAAGCCCCTGGGTTCTAACCCCAGTACCACAAAAATGAATGAATGAATGAATAAATAAATAAATAAATAAATAAATAAATAAATAAATACAGTAATTTTGGACTATTACAATGCATCTTCCTGGCTGCTTGGCAGTGCATGGGCTTTTTGGATAGTGTCTGGGCTCATTCAGAGTGCAGAGAGGGAACCTGCTGGGGCGGCCTTGCCTGCCCTCCCTCCTGAAGCCAGCCTGCTTGCCCCTGCCTGAGCCACACGGGAAGTGATACCTCCTGTGTGGGCAGAGAAGCTGCTGGTGTGGCGGAGGCTCATCCTGCAGTGAGATCGGAGGGGCTATGGCAGGACACCAGCAGTGTCCCCATTTAGGGCTGCTGCTTAATTCCAAAGGTTCAGAAACTAAGGGGTGTAGTTTACCTGGAGTTGAGTCTTCTCTAAGGAACTCATCCACACTAATAAGCCCAGGAGAGCCAGGTTTATAAAATAGATCTCCAGTACCTGAAACTCTGGTATCTAATCTCAGGAAAGCTTCCTTGTACAGAATAAAGAATTCTGGCAAGAAAATGATTACTTGGAAGGGTTCTTGGGAAACTAGAGTAATGAGAATCAAGTCATTGTTACAGATGTTTAATCCAGGATGTAGAAAAGCCGAATGAAGGCACCATCCCTGCCTGTACAGTACAGTTGCTGTGATTTATGTTCTGCACTTACAGATCTGCACAGGCTCTCACCAGCTCTGACAGTCGCTTGGCCTGTTTGCTGTAGGGGTTGTCCCAGGCACTCCAGGATCCTTGGTTGCAGGAGAGTGCTGGAATATGTTGTATTTGTACACTATAATCATTCCCCTGTGCACAGAACTATGCAGACACCGAGAAGATGTGCATACTTTCCATTCCCCTATCCTACATGTCGATCTCTCTTCTGACCTTTGTACCATGTCATTTCAAGACCACATGGCTCGCTTGTTTCTACAGTTATTATACAGTTTATTTAGTTGCCCTCTAGTTGTTATGATTGGATCCAGCGCTTGCCGGGTTTTCCCAGGAATACATGACAGATATGCTCTCTTTGGGATAAGTTTCTTCTACAAATAGCTAATAATTTCTATTACAGTCCTTGTTTGATGGCGGTATTCATCTCCAAACTTTGAGTTAATTCAGCCTGATTGTGCTTTCACTCCAGGATGTCATATTATGTAAAAGACCATGGCTGTATTTTTAATTTCTTTTGGTCAGTTAGTAGAACTTTGGAATAGCTGGTGGAGGCTTTCTGGCTGAGTTCTGGGAATTCCTTCACATTTTGCTGGTTTGATAATGGTGATGAAAATGACAGCATTTAAACTGTTGGAATTCATTATGCTCCAGATGTTATCATACTGTGACACATGAACTTAACTCATTTACATATATTTTCTGATACTGTGCAAATATAAGTTCCTTCTAGGAGAGTAGAATTTGGCATGCAGTTATTTCCTCTAGATTTTCATTGAGTTGTGACTCCTGAATATTCTATACACAGGGGATAGCTGAACTTTGTGTTTACACAAAGCCTTGACTCCAAAGTCCTGTCCTGAGGATCAGATAGCTAGCTGCTGTGAAGAGGAGCATTAAATCAGTTCTTCAGTCATTATTACTAGAGAGCTCTTTCCACCCCCTCAATGCATTTTTGCTCTTAAATCCCCACATACCCTGTCTCCATTTCTCACACATTCCACTGGCATTTTTCATTTTTTATTTTTGGTACTAGGTGGTTGAACCTAGAGGAATTCTACCTCTGAAATAAGCCCCCAGCCTATTTTATTTTTTATTCTGAAACAGAGTCTTGCTATATTGCGGAGGATGGCCTCAAATCTGCGATCCTCTGCCTCAGTCACACTTGTAGCATTACAAGTGTGTTCCACAACACTCAGATCATTTAAAATTTTTTTACTAAAACTTATATATTTATCTATTTGGTACTGGAGTTTAAACCCAGAGGCATTTTGCCTCTGAGCTATACTCCCAGCCCTTTTTTTATTCTGACAGTCTTGCTAAGTTGCCAAGGCTGGCCTCAAACCTGGGATCCTCCTGTCTCAGATTCCCAAATACTGGGATTACAAGAATGTACCACTGCTGTAACTTCACCACTTATATTACTTGAGTAATTAGCTAAGTCAATTTTAGCTAACCATCAATATTCATATCAGTGATGACAGCAAAGGAATATGAGAATTATGCTCCCATCTTTTAGCTAAATTCTATTAGTGTGGTTAATAGGAAAACCTAAGGCTCTCTTAGAGTTCTCTTCTTTGAGGGAAGACTGTGTGAGGGGTCTATTCTTTTTTTTCATTCTGGAGATTGAATTTAGGGACATTCTACCTCCAAGCTACAACCTCAGCTCTATTTTTTATTTTTTTTAGCAGTCACTATAATTTTTCTAGTTGAGTAGACCCATTCTGAATCTTCTGGGGACAGTTACCACTCCTCCCAGCCCTCTCCTCCTGGTACCCAGCCAGCCAGCCAGCCTTGGCATCCCACCTGCACATGGAAGATGGTGAAGGCATAGGAGTCACAGTGGCCTGGATGCTCACAGCCTTCGTGATCCCCAGAGCTGCCTTCTCCCTTCTGGGGTAGATGCTCTGTCTACCTTCCCTGTCTCTCCCCCTACTACCATCACTGCTCACAGCTCCCCACTCCCACTTCTGTTGGCCTAGATGAGGAGGAAGAAGCAGAAGCGGCCACTGTCCAAGCTGCTATTTAATTTTTTAAAAAAGAGTTTCTAGCTGGGCGTGGTGGCACATGCTTGTAATCCCAGCACTTGGGAGGCTGAGACCATAGGATCACAGTTTGCAGACAGCCTCAGCTACCTAGTGAGGCCCTCTGCAACTTAGTGAGACCCTGTTTCAAAATAAAGAATAAAAAACAGGACAGGGGTGTAGCTCGGAGGTCAAATGCCCCTGGGTTCCATCCCCGGGGGGGGGGGGGGGGGAAATCCCCGCAAAAAAAAAAAAAAAAAAAAAAAAGAGAGATTCTAAGTTGCTAAGGCTGGCCTTGCAACTGCAATCCTCCTGTCTCATCCTCCTAAGTATTGGGGTTACAGGTATGCATTACTGTGCCTGGCTATGAGTGATTTACTCTACGGCAAAAAAGCAAAGAAATTGAATATTTCTCCTGAGGATCAACTTTGCTGGTTCCTTAGCTAAATTTAGTTACTAAACATTTGTTAAATAGCCACTTTATACTAAGTACTTTGGAGGATACAAAACATGGTCTCTGACTCCAAGTAACATAAATTGCTATGGGAAGAACACACACACACACACACACACACACACACACACACACACACCGAGTTAAGATGATGCATCATGAAGGGTTAAAATATGTGCTAAGGTAAGGTTTGGAGACCATAGAATCTGCAGAGAAAAACCACAATTTGGAAGTCTATGAGGAGGAAGCAGGGCTGGAAGCCAGCTGGGGAGGAGAAACAGGAGCAAGTGCGTGAGAATGAGCTTGCTGTGTGGGACGAAGGTGGGGGACTGTGGGGGAAGGGGAAAGTGGGGAGGATGACCAATCTCACCAAAATGGGTATTGCTGAATGTTGGTAGTCTTAAGGCTGCAAGATCACACAGAACCTTGAGTCAAAATGAGAACTTGACATTCATCTTAAAAGTATTATAGAAGTTATCATCTATTCCTCAGCAGAGGAACAGCAGAATGAAAACATTTTAATCCAGCACAGTAAAAAAGGCCTTTTGATGGCAGTCAAGGACATCTCCCACTTGATTTTCTTGCAGACATGAGGTCTAAACAGCTACATCTTAGATCTGTGTAGAAACTGGAAGAAGGGGGTCACTCAGAACAGGAGCATTGAGTTTAATGGGGAACAGAGGTACACTGACTTCAGATAGAGAGCAGGAAGGTGTGTATGAAGAATGACTGAGCTGGGGAGGTAGTTAAGAGTCAGGGTACTTGCTTGGACTGCCAGATAAAACAGATTTCCCAGTTACATTTCAATTTCAGATGAATTATGTTTTAATCTCAAATACTGAATGTCACACTTATACTGAAAAATGTTGTTTATCTAAAATTTGGATTATACTGAGACTCATACAGCAACCCTAGTGTCTGTCTGTCTTTTTTTTTTTTTTTTTTTTGGTGGTACTGGGGGTGGAACCCAGAGGCTTTCTACCTTCAGGCTATACTCCCAGACCTTTTTTATATTTTATTTAGAAACAGGGTCTCACTAAGTTGCTTAAAGCCTCACTAAGTAGCTGAGGCTGGCTTTGAACCCGTGTGATCCTCCTGTCTCAGTCTCCCAAGCTCGGGGATTACAAGCGTGCGCCACCACACCCGGCTTGTCTGTCTCTTTTATTCCTCCTTTCCCTCTTCCTCCTCCTCCACCTTTTCCTCTTTTGTTCTTATACCTGAGACTGAACACAGGGATATCCAACCTCTGAGCCACACCCTCAGTCCTACTTTATTTTGTATTTTGAAACAGGGTTTCACTAAGTTGCTGAGGGTCGTGCCACAAGTTGTCAAGACTGTCCTTGAATCTCCAGTCCTCCTGTCTCAGCCTCTTAGGTACTGGGATCACAGTTGTGCACCATGCCTGGCTCCTAGTCCCTCCTCTTAAAGAGCATGCAGTGTGTACAGGTGTTAATCACACAAACAAGTATCTAATTACAAGTTACAAATTGTATGAAGAAAAAAAGCCAATATTATGAATGCCAAGAAATATCTAATTTCAATTTTCATGGGATCCTGTGAAGTCTTTCCAATTCAGATGAAGGGACAAGAGTATTGTAGACAGGAAGAGACTAGATGTTGGGTCTAAAAGAGAAACTGAAAGAAGAGTGTGCCTGGAGTCCAATGTACCTTGAAGATGGGCAAGATGTGGCTGAAGAGACAGAAAAAGTATTTATCACACCACAGGTCTTTGTTAGGCCTTTTTTCTACCATAAATGTAATGGAAAGCTATGATGGGGTTTTAAGCAGAGAAATTAGCCACACGTGGTGGCACACATTGGTAATATTAGTACTTAGGAGGCTGAGACAGGAGGATTGCGGGTTAAGAGGACAGCCACAACAACTTAGCAAGGCTGTGTTCCAAATAAAAAATAAAATACATTTGAGGATGTAGCTTGGAATATATATATATATATATATATATATATATATATATATATATATATATATTTCTAATCCTAAAAATCTTGTTCTCTTTAAAATGTTTAGGTTATATTGTATGTATGTATGTATGTATGTGTGTGTATATATATATATACACACATACATATACATATATACATATATATATATATATACACACACACACATACATATATATAGTACTGGGGATGGAACCCTTCTACCTCCAGGCTACACTCCCAGACCTATTTTATACTTTTATTTGGAAACAGGGTCTCTTAAGCCAGCAAGGTTGGCTTCGAACCAGCGTGACCCTCCTGTCTCTGCCTCCCAAGCACGGGGATTATAAGTGTGCACCACCATGCCTGGCTGTCTATATTTTAAGTAGACTTACTCCCACTCACTTTATTGAAGCTTTTTAAATTGTGCTAAAATATATATAATACAAATTTTGCCTTCTTTTTTTTTTTCTTTTCTTTTTTTGGTGGTACTGAGGTTCCTGGAAATCCTTCTATCTCTGGCCTATATTCCCAGACATATTTTATATTTTTATTTGGAAACAGGGTCTCTTAAGCCAGCAAGGCTGGCTTCGAACCTGCGCGATCCTCCTGTCTCCGCCTCCTAATTTTTTTTTTTTTTTTCAGTACTGGGGATTGGACCCAGAGCCTTATGTATGCTAGGCAAATAATCTACCACTGAACTACATCCCCAGACCCAAATTTGCCATTTTAACTTTTTTTGCCTACAAAAATATTTTTCCCGGCCCTAAATTTGCCATTTTAATATTTTTTCCTGGACCCAAATTTGCCATTTTATTATTTTTTCCTGGACCCAAATTTGCCGTTTTAATATTTTTCCCTACAATCTTGCCTCTCTTATTTTTTTTTTGTTTTCCTCTATTTGTGTGCAAGGCTATATATTTATTAGTTTGTTCTTATTTTTGTTTTGTAGTGCTGCAGATTAAACCCACATGCTAGGCAATCTACCACTAAGTTACATCTGTAGCCCCACGGTATAAAGTTATATCTCAGCTTATTTTTTTTCAGGGGGTCTTTTTTTTGGGGGTCTTTTTGGAACTGGGGGTCAAACCCAGGGTGTCACACCTGCAAAGCAGGTGCTTTGCCACTGAGCTATATCCCGGCTTCAAGCTATATCTCATTTTTATTTTGCTTTGTATGTTTCTGATGACTAGTGACACTGAACATTTTTAATACACTTCTTGGCTATTTGTATATCTCTTTGAAAAAATTTTCAAGTCTTTTGTATATTTTTAGTGAGGCTGTTTGTTTTATTAATGTTGTTTTACAAAGAACAACAATCCATTCAAGCTAGGTTTAAGTAATTTTTGTTGTGGTGGTGGTGGTACTGGTGATAAAAGCTGCATCTTTTGTTTTATTTTTGTCTTTGTTTTTCTTTGTAAGGATACACAGTAGACTTACTCAGAGAACAAGGATGGTTGGGCCTCTGGGAGTCAGATCTGTGAAGCATCAGGAACAGAGTGAGGCTGTTCTTTCCTTCAGAGGCCACATGCCCTTTCACTCAGGGCTTGTGATGTATCTGCCCTATTTTCTCTTCTCTTCTTCCCTCTATGGATTCAGTTCACAAAGGACTCTCAGTGACCAATAAGACCCCAACTCAGTTCTAGTTCACACCTCCAAATGACAGTGCACTTTTGTATTTCTTGGGACACCTTTCTTTTTTCTTTTTGGTGGTACTGGGGATGGAAAGCAGAGACTTTCTACCTCCAGGCTACACTCCCAGACCTATTTTTATTATATTTTATTTGGAAACAGGGTTTCACTAAGTTGCTGAGAGCTCACTCAGTAGCTGAGGCTGGTTTCGAACCTGCACGATCCTCCTGTCTCAGCCTCCCAACCGCGGGGATTACAAGCATGCGCTACCACGCCCGGCTTCGGACACATTTCTTAGAAAGAATCTGACTGCTCCAGGTCATCCATTGGAGAGGCTATACTAGCACTGCATCCTTGCTGTCCAGGTGTTCACCCAGGGTCCAATAAGAGGAGAGAGAGATCTGTGCTTACACAGTGCAGAGCATGACCACTGAGCTTAGGAAAAGGCACCACTGCAGTTAAATGCTCTGGATCATGAGCCATACTTCTTGGGATTGAATCCTGGCTTGTCCCTTAGCAGCTGTGTGACCTAGGACAGGCTAGGTCTTCAGTTTAATATCTGTGCTTGGGTTTCCTTATCTGTACAATAGTTTTAATTACAGTATTCATTTCATGGGATTCTTATGAAGATGAGACAAATTAATTCCTGTAGAGAACTGAAAAAACATTATTATCAGCTGGGTTTGGTGGCACACACTTGTAATCCCCGTACTTATGAGACTGAGACAGGAGAATTGAAGATTTGAGACCAGCCTCCACAACTCAGTGAGGCCCTCAGCAACTTAGGTTCAAAATAAAACAAAATGGAGTTAGAGGTGCAGCTCAGAGGTAGAACAGCCATGTGTTCAACTCCCAGTACCACATATGTACACAAAACAAAACCCCATTATCATAATTTCCTTTGACAAGGGAAGAAATTGAGCCATAAAGTAATTTAGTAACTTTCTATACCTAGTAAAGAGCAGAGCCTGGATTTAAACCCAGGCAGAAAAAATCTGTTCTTTAACCACTGTGCTGAAGTGATTCTTCTTCCCAGTTGCAAGAAGTCTTCACTAACTCCACCCAAGTTGATTATATATTGAATCAACTGTGGGTACAGTCTGGGAGGAAGATGGGAAGTGGGGTTGGAGGGAAAAGTGTAGGGCCTTATATACCCCCCAAAGAACATTTACTATCTTGATATAATAGTCAAAAGTATGTGAAGCCAGTGGTAAAACCATAACCAATAATTCTACTGTTATTACTAGCAGGATTTCTCGGAAGTGTTACAAACCAAGTAGATCCACCTGTTTTATATGTGTGTTGCTAAGTGTTGGCACCTTTTAGAGTGTGTCTCTGAGTAGAAGTGTGTGCTAGGAAGTGGAGGGTGGGAGGCTTCTAAGTCCAAATTTCACTTGCATCATATTACTATGAAGTTATTTGACATTCTCCTATGTGAAGTTATTTCCCTCCCTCAGAACTTCTTAGGGGTATATATAGAAGTCATTTTTATAACAAATAAATGCTTAAAATGAATAAGAGTGTGTTAATAATAATAATAATAATCTTACCTCTAAGTCTTAGCTTTAAGTCCAGTACTTGGATTTCTTACAGTAGTGATTCTCCATTGCTTATTGAATGGAGAAATTACATAAGAAGATTGATTGACTCAGTGGTACACTCTGGCCTTTCATGAAGATGAGCTCATATGTAATGATGGTAGCCTGGGCATTCTGAATGACAGTGGTCTGGCTTAGCCCAGATGTTTTGTTGAGTGCCAGAGAAGACTGTGGGTTATTATACCCATGAGAACTAGAAGATACATTCATTCTGTGAGATGGGGCACTGAGACTAACTTTATTTTATAGAGAACAAGTCATATCAATTCCTAGACATACACAACCTGACTCCTACCTCCTGTTCTTTGCAGACTTCTATCCTCAGATTCACCAGTGGAGCTCCAGCCACGTGACTTGCTGCCTTGGCTCTGCCCAGGTCACTTGATACCAACTTTAGGTCACTTCTCGCTTTCACCTCATCCATCCTCGCAGCAGCAGTTGAAGTCTTTCATTCTTGAAACACTTTCATCTCTTGGCTTCTGTGGCTTCACATTTTCCTACTTTCTACCTACCTCTTGGGCTGTTTCTCCATCCTCTTTAATGGCTTTGTGTCCATCTGTCCTTTTAAAGATAAAGGGTCCCAGGGGATTTCAACTAGGATGTGGCTCAATGTTCTCCAGGCTCTCTTACTATTTACCCACCAGGAATATTCTCACCTTGGGGAGGCTGTATTGGACCTGCCTGAAACATACTTCCCCCAGGTATCCACATACTCCCTCACCTCTGAAATCTGCCAAGGTTCACCTTCTTGCGGCTCTTCTGAATTCTCCATGCACAATCATAAGCCAACTCCACTCCTCACAATCCTATCCTAATTATCTTTCTCAATAGTTGTCCTCATTTAAGATATTATACAAGGCACTATTCTAGCATCAGTATCTAATACATTAACCAATACATAATAGGCACCCAATCTGTATTATTAAGGGAAATAATTCAATCTCCAGATCAAAATCTGAAACATTTACATCTCTAGCCCTTCTTTCTTCTCCTAAGCTTCAAATATATATGTATATGGTTGTTTCTGGGATAGGATCTAGCTATGTTGCCCAGTCTAGGCTTGAATTTGTGATCCTCCAACCTCAGCCTCAGCCTCCTAACTAGCTGCAATCGCAGGCACCTACCACCCATCTGGCTTGGACCAATATATTTAACTGTCCATTTGACATTTGCATTTTAGGTATTCTAAAGAAATCTCTAAATTAGCATGGCTAAAAATTGAGTCTTGTCATATATCACTCACCTAGATTCAGTCTTTATGATCTCAATAATGATGACAGCAGGTTTCAAATTGCTCAGGCTGAAGCCTGGGAGCTGTGGTTGACTTCCCCTTCCTCATGGTCTGTATTTCATGAATAAGCACATCACATTACTCCTTCTTCTACAACATATTCCCAAAGCTCTACTCCATATTCTCTCCTGCTCCCACTCATTCCAGCCACTCTCATCTCTTGTTTAGAATACTGTTATGAGTCCTTAACTGGCTTCACACTGGAGTCATTCCATGAGCAGTCCAGTCTCCTCCAGAGAGGAAAAAAGGGACATACAGATAGGAAGGCAAAGAGGAAGACAGGAAACCAGAAATTAAAACTGAAAGCCAGAGAGGGAAGGAGAAAACCACACAGCAAGACAGGGAGACAGAGGAAGACAGGAAGCAAGAGAATGAAACAGAAGGAGCAATCCTGGAAAAGAGACAGGGAGCCATATAGCAAGCAGGAATCCAGAGAGGGAAATAGTAAATGAGACAGGAAGACAGCGATCAAGACAGGAAAACAGAGAGGAATGCAGGATGCAAGAGAATGAGACAGGAAGCTAGAGATAAAGCTTGAGAGAAAAGAGAGAGACAGGAAGCCAGAAAGGGAGGAGGGAAACCATACATCAAAACAGGAAGTCAAGCTGGGCGTGGTGGCGCACGCTTGTAATCCCAGCATTCGGGAGGCTGAGACAGGAGGATCGCGGTTCACGGACAGCCTCAGCTACTTAGTGAGGCCCTCTGCAACTCAGTGAGACCCGGTTTCAAAATAAAGAATAAAAATCAGGGCAGGGGGTGTAGCTCGGAGGTCATATGCCCCTGGGTTCCATCCCCAGACCCGCAAAAAAAAAAAAAAAAAAAAGGAAGTCATAGAGTAAGACACAAAGCCACCATAAGAGGTAAATCGTGAAAGGGAAAGCAAGAGAACAAGATGAGAAGACAGGAAGTCATGCAATAAAGTGGGAAGCCAGGGAGTAAGAAAGGAACACAGGGAGCAAGAGAGTGAAACAGGAAGCCATTGAGTGCTCCTGGAAAACTGACAGGCGGAAGCCAGATAGCAAGCAGGGCACGAAGAAGGAAAACAGGAAGCCAAAAGGGAAGACAGGAAGCCAGAGATCAAGACAGGAAACCAGAGAGGGATGAGGGAAACTACACAATGAAATGGGAAGTCAGAGAGCAAAACAGGTAGACAGGAAGCAAGAAAAGTGAAACTGCAAGCCACTGAGTGGCACAGGAAGAGAGACAGGCAGACAGGAAGCCAGAGAGGGAGGTAGGAAGATAAACGAAAACAGAAAACCAGAAAGGAAGAAGACAGGAAGCAAGAGATGGAGATAGAATAACAGAGAGGGAGGCAAGAAGACAGGGGGAAACAGAGGAAGCAAGTGAGTGAGACCAGAAGCTAGAGATTGATCCAGAAAGGAAGACCGAAAGCTAGAGAGGGGAGAGGAAAACCACAGAGTAAAACAGGAAGCCACAGGGAAGAGAGGGAGCCATTTTAGTAATTTTGTGTGTGTGTGTGTCACTGGGGATTGAACCCTTCTACCTCCAGGCTACACTCTTAGACCTATTTTATATTTTTATTTGGAAACAGGGTCTCTTAAGCCAGTGAGGCTGGCTTCGAACCTGCGCAATTCTCCTGCGCGAACCTCTCCGCCTCCCAAGCGCGGGGATTACAAGCGTGCGCCACCACGCCCAGCCATGTTAGTAATTTTTAAGTGTATATTTCTGTGACGTTAAGTATACCCAGTGTTATACTACCATCAACATTATCTATTTCCAAAACTTTCATCACCCCCAACAGAAACTTTGTAACTAATTAAGCAGTAACTCCTTCTTCTCCCTTCCTTCCAGTCTTTGGTAAACACTAATCTACCTACTTACCTTCCTTCCTTCCCTCCCTCCCCCTCCTTTTTCCCTCCCTTCCTCTGTCCTTTCCTTTTTTTTTTTTTTACTGTGGATTGAACTGAATCCAGAGGCAGTCTACCTCTGAGCTCCACCCCTTGACCAATTTTTTATTGTGGAGGGCCTCATTAAGTTGCTGAGGCTTGATGCAAACTTGCGATCTTCTTGTCTCCGCCTCCCAAGTACTGGGATTAGAGGCATGAGCCACCATACCTGGCTCTAATCTACTTCCTAACTTAACAAAATTTCCAGTTATAGATATATAAGTGGAATCATACAATATTTGTTCTTTTAGGTCTGCTTTTTGTTTTTTTCCCTTTGGTGTGTGTGGCACTGGAGATCGAACCCAGGGGCATTCTACCTCCAAGCTACATACTCAGCCCTATTTTATTTTTCTAATTTTGAAACATGTTCTTGCTAGGCTAATTAAAGTCTCATTATTTGCTGAGGCTATCCTCAGCGAACCTGCAATCCTGTCTCAGCCTCCTAAATACTGAGATTATAAGCGTACATCACCATGTCTGGTTTAGGTCTGGCTTCTTTCACTAAGCATACCTTCTTAAAGGTTTATTGTTTTATAGCATATATCAGAATCATATTGCTTTTATGGATGAATAATATTTCATTGTAGCCAGGCATGGTGGCACATGCTTGTAATACCAGTACCTGGGAGGCAGAGGCAGGAGGCTCATAGACTTGCAGCTAGCCTCAGCAACTTACTGAGGGCTTCCACAATTCAGTGAGACCCTGTTTCAAAATTTAAAAAAAGTAAAAATAGTGCTGGGAATATATCTCAGAGTTAGAATGCCACCGAGTACAATCCCCAGTACCACAAGAAAGTTCAATTAATTAAATTATTCAAACTAAATTCCTATGAAGTAAACCACTACTCTTTAATAGAAAGGCAGAAGTCCTAGAAGAATTGTTAGATTAAGATTAGTAAGGGGAAGGGGAGCAACTCAGTGGTAGAGCACTTGCCTAGTGTGCAAGAGGCACTGGATTTAATCCCTAGCACTTTAAAGCTGAAAAAGCTAGGCATGATCACTGGCAATTTAAGAAAAAGGATAAAGACCCTTATTTAAAGTACAGAGAGGAGCCGGGCATGGTGGCGCACACTTGTAATCCCCGCACTTGGGAGGCTGAGACAGGAGGATCGCACGGGTTCAAAGCCAGCCTCAGCTACTTAGTGAGGCTCTCAGCAACCTAGTGAGACCCTGTTTCCAAATAAAATATAAAAAAAGGTCTGGGAGTATAGCCCGGAGGTAGAAAGCCTCTGGGTTCCACCCCCAGTACCACCAAAAAAAAAAAAAAAAAAAAAAGTACAGAGAGAATCTGGAATTATTATTGAGATAAAAAAAAAACTGATGCTAATGACTGCACTGCTTTGAGAGGCTTAACAGTGTCTCATATGGAGATTTCTGATTAACTATTATTCACTTCCACTGGAACAGAACTAGAGAAAAATGTATATTTCAATTGCAATAAGTACATCTGAACTGTGTGTGTGTGTGTGTTGCTGAGAATTAAACCCATGGCCCTCACATGCTGGGCAAGTGCTCTACCATTAAGCTACACCCCAGCCTCTTACATTTAACATTCATGCCGGAGCCAGCCGGCAAAAGTACGGGTTCTAAAGAGAGGCGTGAAGATGAAGAATTTATCTCTAAGAATTTGATTCTCAGAATATTTAATTTATTTTAATGTGGGAGAGCTACCAACCTACTATCTCTACTGGCCGACCCCTGTTCTTGGGTCAATATTTCCTACTGGTCGACGACTATGCCTAGGTCAGTATTCTCTATTGCACCGATGCTGGGTTTGTTTTTCCAGAGGTATTTATACAGTCACAGGTCAATCAATATCCTCGTGCTACCACCACCAGAATACAATAAAGACCAATCAAAGCACATATATTACAGATAGGTTAATCAGTACCCTCGTGCCATACCATCTGATCTTCTCCCCAAACCTTGTTGACTCTGGGCAAAGGACAGTCAGCTGAGCCAGAAACACCAATCTAGGGGAAAACCTCAATGGCTCCCCACACATGCATTAAATAGTGTGTAATTAAATGAATGTGTATAAAATTTGCAAAACAGCAGACTTTCACTTTGACACCAGAAAAAAAGTTTTCAGTGGCAAGATAAGACGCTAGTAAATGCTGAGCATCTACCATGTGTTTTACCTGCTTTGAGGACTTTATTCATTTCAACTCATGAAAGTCTCACAAACCCCTGAGACAGATTACATCACCATCACCAGTGAGCTTTGACTGAAACCCACGGAGTCCTACAGGATGCCCAGACTCTTACTATGCAAAATCACCTCAGTTAAAAGTGAACTAACTTTATTAGTCCACCTCCTCACCATGAGAAAAGCCATGGTCTTTCCATCAGCACAGAATCTGAAAACAGGTTGGGCCTTTATCAGGCAAATGAAACTCATAATTCTGACACCTGATAGCACCTGTTCTCTGATTCTAGTCAAAGATCAATTGCTTTCTTCATTATTTTTCTCCTACCAACACAGTCTAATTCTACTGTTACCTTCTTTCCTTCTCTAAAATGTTCAACAGGGTACTTTCAAATGTTTTGTAATGTTACATAAATATTCTTTTGAGTAATATAGACAAATGCCCAATGACATGTCATAGGGACATATAATACCTTTTCTCCCACTTTTGAATTTTTGGGGCTTTGTTTTAATAATTTATAAAGACATTAACCTTTCAGGTAAATTTCTTATTCAGTACAATTTTGATTGTGTTCTGAAAACCAAGGACATTGAAGTGTTCATTCTCTGCATTGTGTACATATACCTTTGTTCTCTCTGAAAGTATCTCTTAACCTTCATTCATCTTTTCTGGGCTCCAGTGTGCAAGCTTATTCTCTATTGTTCCATCTGTAGGAGATAATGTGATGGTCTCTGACAGGTGTGCTGTAACAATATCCCAGTCTTCTAATTCCCTGGCTCTCCTCCTAACATCCTTTCCATGATACACTTTTGCATGAATCTATGGAAAAAACAAAAAGGAATTAATTTTTATAATAGGCAATAGGACTTGAAAAGGCAAGGTTTTCACCCGAGAAATCACAAAGTGAATCAGTGGCAGGCCTGGAGCTCGAGCTCACATCTTTTGGTTATGATAGAAAGTTACAAGCTGTGGTTCTTAACTAGGGATAATTCTCCCTCTTTCCCCAGGATACATTTGGAAATGTATGAAGATGTTTTTGGTTCTCAGAAATGGTAGGGAGGGGACAGGTTGCTATAGGCATCTGGAGGCCAGGGATGCTGCTAACCATCCTCAGAGTCCAGTACAGCTGCTAAAACAAAGACTGATTGAGCCCACAGTGTGAACGGTGCCAGTGTTGAGAACCTCTGCTGAAGAGTAATCGAAACGGGACTGGAATCCTGCTCTAAATCTTACTTTGTGACCTTTGGATGTGGCTTTATTTCGCAGGCACAGCTTCTTCATTTGAAGTAATAAAACTACCACCAACATAAAACAAACAAAAACAAAACCTACCTTTCAAGGTGGTTGTGAAGGAATAAAGAGACCTCTTCTTCCAAACCAGGTAAAGAATGAGTGGGGTGTGGATGTAAGTATCTGTAGGAAGGCAGTAAGAGTTTCTAAGGAAGTTTGTACTGGCGTGCTTCACTTATCAAACGGTAGCAAGCTCAGTGTGTGGGATATATCAAGTAAGACAATGCAGGGGCAGAGAATAGCCCTTAAGGATGGGAAGAGAGGTCAACAAATTAGAGAGAAAGTGAGTAAAGACAGCTTCAACAACCTGGCAGATGAAGGACCAGGCACCAAGCTCACCTTCAGATTCATATCAAAGCTGGGCATAGTGGCACATGCCAGTAATCCCAGTTCTTGGGAGGCTGAGGCAGGAGGATCAAAGGTTCGAGGCCCGCAGTAACTTAGTGAACCCTGTTTCAAATTAAAAAGTAAAATAGGTGGGGGTGTAGCTGAGAGGTAGAAGGTTCCTGGGTTGATGACCAGAAACACACACACACACACACACACACACACACACACACACTCATATCTACTTCTTTCCTGATTAGTTAACATATTCTATCCGTCTTTAGAGAGAAGCAATAATCTAGATTTTTTTTCCAAACACAGAATTGTTTAAAAATGGGGTAGTAGCAGCAGCAGCAGCAGCGTGTGTGTGTGTGTGTGTGTGTGTGTGTGTGTAAAACATGTCTTGTGTGTATAATCAACCAAATTCCAAGTTAAAGTAGGCATGGGAAGTTGAGTGTGGTGGTGCATAATCCCAGTACTTGGGAGGCTGAGACAGGAGGATCATACAAGTTCGAAGCAAGCCTCAGCTACTCAGGTTCTCAGCAACTTCGTGAGACCCTGTTTCCAAATAAAATATAAAATAGGTCTGGGAGTCTAGCGCAGCAGTAGAAAACCCCTGGGTTTCATCCCAAATACCACACACACACACACACACACACACACACACAGTGGGTATGGGATGAATTGTGTCCATGGATCAGTTGTGTTGTCTCCTTTGAGAGTTTATCTTCTATAATTCTTCTATAATTCCTCAAATAAAAATCATCAGTGAAATAGAAATGCATGAAATATGATGAAATATTTTCTTTGCAGAGTCTTGCCTTCTTGCCTAAGTCATGAGCTGGATGTTTCTCAGAGACCTCCTAAGTGGAGTGAATAAATATTCCACTGGGATCGGGCGCATTTGGCTGGCTGTTGTGTTCATCTTCCGTTTGCTGGTCTACATAGTGGCAGCAGAACACGTGTGGAAGGATGAACAGAAAGAGTTTGAGTGCAACATTAGACAGCCTGGCTGTGAAAATGTGTGTTTCGACTATTTCTTCCCCATTTCCCAGGTCAGGCTTTGGGCCTTACAGCTGATCCTGGTGTCCACACCTTCTCTCCTGGTTGTTCTACATGTAGCCTATCGTGAGGGTAGAGAGAAAAAACACAGAAAGAAACTCTATGTCAGCCCAGGCACCATGGATGGAGGCCTATGGTACACTTATTTGATCAGCCTCATTGTAAAAACTGGTTTTGAAATCACCTTTCTGGTTTTATTTTACAAGCTGTATGGTGGCTTTAGTGTCCCCTACCTTATGAAGTGTGACTTAAAGCCCTGCCCCAATGTTGTGGACTGCTTCATCTCCAAACCCACTGAGAAAACCATCTTCCTCTTCTTCTTGGTTATTACCTCATGCTTGTGTATCGTACTGAATTTCACTGAACTGAGTTTTTTAGTTCTCAAGTGCTTCATTAAGTGTTGTCTGAAAAAATATTTTAAAAAAATCAAGTCCTCAGTGTGTGAGTGCCACAACCCCAGGTACATTGAGTGTGGTGAGAGAGGGGGTCCTCCCTTACTCCTGAATCTTCATTCAGATTTGGCCATAGGCACATCCCAGCAACCTGAAGCAAAGCTACTTCGTGATGCAGGAGAGGATTAAACAAAGAAATCCTGTATCCTTCCTGAGCAAGACCTAAACTGGGATGGGAAACCAGGAATGTTAGTCTTAATATCATTCGAGAGGAATTTAAATTTTCAATACGCTCTCAGAGACTACACTTAGGATGCAGTATAGTGTTGTAGAGTTTTCTAATATGGATATACAAATTGTTTTTGATCAGTTAATTTCAAATTAGCCTAGAGATAAATAGCATTCTTTCAAGAGTTTAGATTTGCCCGAAAAAACTCTGTATCAGCTTTCTATTTTTTAATATCTCATTATAATACATGCATGACACTAGACAATATGTGACCTTTTGGACAAATGTGATGGCCTGCAAGCTTCATGGAGGGGACTGGCAATGTTTTTAAAGTGACAGTCAAGGCTCCACTCACATGGTCTTATTCAGTCTTCTTAGAAAGAATAGTGTAGCAGCTACCTGGGACCACACAGAGGAAAAGGCCCAGAACCAAAGACATTTTGCAGTTTAGGTATCCTTGAGCACAAATAGACTAGGAGGTAGAGAAGAAAGTCATCATTTAAGTTGTCTCCAAGTTAAGTACAAACACTACTGGAAGATATTCTACTTAAGCCTGAGCCAGCAGATGTCTGAAAGGGTAACTCGAGAGTCATGGGGAAGGCAGGCACCTCAGGAAGCAGCACACTGACAGGCAGCATGGGAAGCCCAGGAAAAGAATCTGCCTGCTTCACATTCCAGTAACATTTTCCTCCCTCCTTTTTTTTTTTTCTGTTCTGTTCTTTTCCCTTCTCTTTTTCTTCTTTTCATTTGTTTTCTTTCTGGTACTGGGAACTGAATCCAGGGGCATTCTATTTCCAAGCTACAACCCCAGCCCTATTTTATTTTTTATTTGGAAACAGTTTTGCTGAGTTGCTGACGGCCTCACTAAATTGCTAAGGGGGGCTTTGAGCTGCAATTTGCCTGTCTTAGCCTTGAAGTACTAACGTTTTCTTTAAACATAAGAACACTGCAATTCTTTGTAAATTTACACACTGTTAGACATTTTTATAATGAGGAATTCACAATGTATTCTAAATATAACATGATTTGCCTACAAATTTGATAGTACATCTCTCTGACAGATAATAAAAGGTATACTATGCTGCTACAGTGGAGTGAATAATGTAAAAAAGAAAGTTTGCTCTAACTTCTTGTTGAGGATTATAATTTTCTTTTGCTTTTCTATTTTTAAAAATATGTACTATATTGCCAAGCGTGGTGGCGCACGTTGTAATCCCTACGCTTGGGAGGCGGAGACAGTAGGATCACGCGGGTTCGTAGACAGCCTTGCTGGCTTAAGAGACCTTGTTTCCAAATAAAAATATAAAAACAGGCCTGGAAGTGTAGCCCGGAGGTAGAAGGGCATCCAGGAACCCCACTACCACACACACAAAAAAAAGGTACTATATTCTCCTTGGATTCTGCTCAATGTTCCAGAATAAAAGTGGTGTTTTGCAATGCTATTTGGCTGCTGTTGCCTTCTTTACTTGGCTGTACTGCGCATGATTATTCCATGGAAGAAAAACTTGTTTTGCAATTTTAGAAAAAGATTTGAAACACTTTCTTCTCCCTTTGGAATTTCTTAAAATAAAGTCAGTATAAAATGTAATTTTAACTATAACCAATTACTCCTATCTTTCATGCCTTGCCCTTATTATAAAATATCTCATCACAATTCATGCACAATGAAGTTTTTGGGCTTATATTGTAGTCTACAGATCATGTCACTATCTGTAGTCATAATCTCTGTCTTAAAGACTATGTAAAAGAAGAGAGAGAAAGGTGAATTTTGAGGCTTCCCCCTTCCTTCAGTTTATACTATAGTTTACTGCTGGAGTTGATAGGAATCTTTTCCAGATGCTTGTATAAAAGAATGCCCACAGGTGTAAGTACGGTTCCAGTTCTCCTCAGAAAGTGAAGCCAATGCAAAAAAAAAAAAAAAAAAAGGAAAAACCAACCAACAAAAAACAGACTATGAAGATGAGAGGAGGAGGAGGGAAAGGCAAAGACTTGATAGTAATTCCTTAATCCCTTGACTCCAAGCTGGGCTCCACCCCATCCTTTATATGAAAGATAAATTTTTCTTTTGCTTAAGTTAGATTTCTGCATCTTACAACTGAGAAAGTCCTAATAAAACCACCTTCTTCATAAATTTCTTTGTATAATAGAAAAAAGACATAGGATATTTCTCATGTATATATTCTTTCTAACCCCTCTGCTAAATTTTACATGTGTGTACTTGTTTGTGTCAATAGGGAGAAAGTTATGGAGGGATCTCAATACTGGTTACAATAAGAGAGGGATATATTAACTTTTTCTTTATGTTTTTATTGTTTCATATGTTACCCTTGTTCTTAAAATTTTAATAAATATAGCCAGGTATGGTGGTACATGCCTATAATTCCAGTACTAGGAAGGCTGAGACAGAAGTATTCAGGTTCGAGGCCACCCTCAGCAATTTAGTGAGACCTTCAGCAACTTAGTGAGACCTGTTTCAAAATAAAGAAAAAAAATAGGACTGGGGGTTTAGCTTAGGGGTAGAATGTCCCTGGGTTCAATCCCCAGTACCACACAAAAATAAGTAGTCCTTAGTGCCTTGATTCTCCTTAACTTAGCTCACATTCCATCATATACATGTAATACTTTGCTTAAATACTAATGCCAAGTTACTCCTAGTTTGTATTTTGGTCATATATTTTAATATTGCACAGAGCTAAAAAGAGAAGGGCACTTAACAGCTCTTTTAAAAACCATTAAGAAAAAAAAGCAGCAGCAGTGGTGTATGTAGAGGCAAAAACAGTCAGCATTCAATTAAATTTTTACAAGAAAAACCTGAGGGAGGTATTCTAGGAAAGTCCTACCAGAAACTCTAAAACAAAATTTGGCCTATTCTCACAAAACAAATCTTCCTTCATCTGCAAGAGATAGTGAGGGTCGTGGGGGGTTCTGAGAACTTCCTATATGGCCATCTTATTTCCATTGACAAAAAGTGTCAACTTTACTATTTTGTGATTATCTTTCAAAATGCTATAGTGTACCTATATATTGTTTGAAAGCAAAGTGAAATGAGCTCTGGATGTTACATCAACATTTCTATCTATTTTAAAGGTGAAGTATTAGATCCTTCCCCAGCTACAGAGATTTAGTTTCTATTAATTGCTTTATTAAAAGGAAAAGAACCTGGGCACAGGGGCTCATGCATGTAATTCTAGCTACTGGAAGGATGAGGCCAGAGGCCAACCTGGGTAACTTAGTGAGACCCTGTTTCAAAACAAAATAAGAAGAGGTTCGGATGTAGCTAAGTGGTAGGGTACTTGCCTAGTATGTGCAATGCCCTGGATTCAATTCCCAGTACCTAAAAAAAAAAAAAAAAAAAAAAAAAAAAAAAAAAAAAAAGGGTGTGGTGGCACATGCTTGTAATCTCAGTATTTGGGAGTCTGAGACAGAAGAATTTCAGGTTCACAACCAGCCTCAGCTACTTAGGTGAGGCCCTTTGTAACTTAGTGAGACCCTGTATCAAAATAAATAATAAAAAATAGGGCTAGGAGTGTAGCTCAAGAGATAGAATGCCCCTGGATTCAATCCCCAGTACTGCAAATAAATGAATAGATGAATGGATAAATATTTTTAAAAGGAAAATACTGCTTAGAGAAAACTAATACATATGGTTTTTATTAATACTATTTAAAAATATCTTCAGACATTAAGGCCTCCTGTCTGGACAGAATGGCTATAGGGTAGAACTGGAGAAGAATCTACTCATCTTTACAGACTGTATGCTTCCGCTTTCTACTTTTTAGGAAAAGGTCACTGTTATACCTCTTGCTGCCACAAGAGACAAATAAGAAGCAGTAATACCACATTCTTGCAATTAAAATGCTGTTAACTAAACTGATGATTATGAATCCCATTACTAAAAGAAGTATTAATCTCTAGGATAGCCAAGAGCTTACATTTGTAAATAGTATTTACTTCAAAGGGTGCAATCATTTGAGATTTGCTTTTATGTGGAAGATAAGCAATCCCAATAAATCAGTCTTCCCAGAGCAGATTGTTCCTAGTTATATTAACTTGATAACATTAGAAAATACTCTGACTTGGTCTTATTCATTTCTTTGTACCCTGGCATTCCACAGCTTAGGTCCCTGGCACTTAAGAGCTCAATGTCTCTCAGAAAAAAAAATTGTGTTCCTCTTGCCATCTCTCATATACCTAATATTGTACTTCTTCCCACCAAACACAAATATGCACCCTGATTTTGTTGGAGATGGGAATTTACCTAGCCAGGAAAGTATATTTCCAAGCTTTTTTTTTTTTTTTGGCAGGGAGGGGGGTCACTGGAGATTGAACCCAGGAGCATCCTGCCTCTGAGCTATACCCCCAGCCCTATTTTTTATTCTTTATTTGGAAACAGGGTCTCATTAAGTTCTGGAGGGCCTCACTAAGTAGATGAGGCTGTCCATGAACCCGCGATCCTCCTGTCTCAGTCTCCCAAGTACTGGGATTACAAGTGTGTGCCACCACGCCCAACTACATCTTCAAGTCTTTGCATGTGGAAGTAGCCATGTGACTATCTTCTTACCAAAGATGGTGCTTTGGGAAGTTACTTAAAATGCGCAATTGACTTGCATGTGTCTTTTCATTCACCACCTTCCCTGCCTGAGATATCACAGCGCACTTCAGTGAATATCTTCCTGTTATGAAGTGACTTTGAGGATGGGAGACCTTATGAAGCAGCAGATAGGGTCCTGGGACACCACTGATGCCATTACGGAATTGCCATGAGTCCTAAACTGCCCATCTTCTGTATTTTTATGTGAAAGACAACTCCTACGTACTGCAAGTTATTTCCTGTTAATCTCTTCCTTATAGTTAAAAACAGTTCCCGCTAGGCGTGGTGGCGCACGCTTGTCATCCCCGTGCTTGGGAGGTGGAGACAGGAGGATTGCGCAGGTTCGAAGCCAGCATTGCTGGTTTAAGAGACACTGTTTACTGCCGGGCGTGGTGGCGCACGCTTGTAATCCCCGCGCTTGGGAGGCAGAGACAGGAGGATTGCGCAGGTTCGAAGCCAGCCGCGCGCGCTGGCTTAGGAGACCCTGTTTCCAAATATAAAATGTAAAAAGAGGTCTGGGAGTGTAGCCCGGAGGTAGAAGGGCTTCCAGGAACCCCAGTACCACCAAAAAAAAAAAAAAAAAAAAAAAAGAGAGACACTGTTTACAAAAAAGTATAAAAATAAGCCTAGGAGTGTAGCCCGGAGGTAGAAGGGTTTTCAGGAACCCCAGTACCGCCAAAAACACAAAACAAAACAAAACAAGCAAACAAAAAGTTCCTGATTATGTCTGCCTTAGTGACTAGGGTGAAGATATAGGAGGTATGCCTCTATGACATAATACTTATCTAGCATGTTCAAACATGATAAAAGAAATCTCAGTAAGCTGGATATGGTGGTGCACACGTTTAAACTGAGTACTTGTGAGGCTGAGACTGGAGGATTGCAGGTTTGAAGCCAGCTTCAGTAACTTAATGAAATCCTGTTTAAAACAAAACAACAACAAAAACAAAGGTTTTAAGGTTGTAGCTCAGAGGTAGAATGTCCCTGGGTTCAAGGTTCAATCCCTAGTGTATGTATCTCTATCTCTATCTCTCCCTCTCTCTCTCTCTCTCTCTCTCTCTCTCTCTCTCTCTCTCTCTCTCTCTCTCACACACACACACACACACACACACACACACACACACACACACCCCTCAGTAGTACAGAATTTTGTTCAGAACAAGTCAGGTGAAATAGTATAAGTAATTATTCTGCATTAGACCTTTCAGTATCAGACTAGGATTGACATTTCATAAGATAATGTCATTGGAGTTTTAATTGCCCACTACCTTGAGATGAGCAAAATGTAGTGTGAAACTGTTAAGAAAAAGTTAATTTAGATTTGGATTAGAAGACATTTGTAACCAGATTACAAAAAAAAAAAAAAGACTTTTCCAGTGCTTAAAAAACAGACAGCTTATTTCGTGTTCCAAAGTTAAGATGGGTAAGAACCAGGACCAATGGATGGAAATCAAAGAGATAAAGTTTTCTTTTTACCTAATCAGAAACTATCAATTTAAAACGTCTCGATGAAATTACCACCTGAGAAAACAGTCCCTAACACTGAAACAGATGTTGAAGAGTATTTCAGGATTGTGTGGGAGACTTATGTAGATGATCTCTGAATTTACTTCAAGATCCTATCTGGTTCTAGAACCTGGAATGTATAAAAGGTGACAGAAAAATGACTTTTTATTGTCGATATCACTACAAAAACCTAAGTTCACACAAACATTGGTTATTAATACAGTCACCTTTAAAGAATAAATTTCATGTATAATAGCACCATTCACAATAGCCAAATTATGGAACCAATCTAGGTGTCTGTCAATAGATGAATGGATAAAGAAATACACACACACTGGAATTTAACTCAACCATAAAGAACAAAATTATGTCACTTGCAGGAAAGCAGATGGAACTAGAGAATATTATGCCAAGTGAGATCAGCTAGTCTCAGAAAGTCAAGGGTCAAATGTTTTCTTTCCTATGTGAAAACTAGAAAGAAAATAAGAAAGAAAAAGGAATTCATGATAAGAAATGAGACCAGTAGAAGAGTGGGAGGGGATTGGAGGGCAGCTGGAAGAGGGATAAGAGTCCTGATAAAGGAAAAAGTTCAAATAATGCTATGTCCACATATGAAGTTACCACTGACAATCTCACTGATTTATGGGGGGTAGGGGGAGGGATGTAGGGTCTAGAGGGAATCATACCAAGTGTGCAAGAAAGTCTGTAATCACACTGAACCTCAATATGATGTACAGCTACAATAGGTATACTGTTGAGGTTAAATGAAGTGGTTCATACAAAGCACTGGCACACAGAGGTTATACCACTATGTTGGCCTGGATTAATCTTAAAACAAACAGCTAATGTGTTATAACTATCTCCCAATTTTTAAAAACTGTCTTTTCATAAGTTTGATCTATCACAAACACTCAAAAATATGACTACCATATATTAGCTCATCTCCCTTAAAATGTATAAATTAGCCGGGCGTGGTGGCGCACTCTTGTAATCCCTGTGCTTGGGAGGCTGAGACAGGAGGATCGCACAGGTTCGAAGCCAGCCGCGCTGGCTTAGGAGACCCTGTTTCCAAATAAAATATAAAATAGGTCTGGGAGTATAGCACAGAGGTAGAAAGCCTCTGTGTTCCACTCCCAGTACCACCAAAAAAAAATTTATAAATTAAAAATAATGGAAAGATAATTTCTGGTTTAATTACCAGACTTTAACTCTACATACACATTTCCAGTATACACACACACTGGAATTTCCAGTGTTGGTGTGCCATCTTGTGGCCTCATATTCCTGTGTGCCTCAGTACTGAACCACCATATTTGGTAAGGCCTATGAAACTGATCTTACACACACACACACACACACACACACACACACACACATTGATATTATATGAAGCATGTAAGTTAACTGCACCTTTAATGAAGATAAACTTCATTCTGGCAAAAGCTGGCAAGCCTCAAGTCAGAAAGACAGACGCAGACAAGTGAAAGAAATCACCTAATTTAAAAAATATACTTCAAGATAGGTATTCAGAAAAGGAAAATCTGAGTATTTATTGAATAGCTTATCCATTCACATCTACTGAAAAGAAGTGGAAGTAATTTTTAAAATTAGGTCATTAAGAACTTGGTTGCTTATAAAGATAGGAAAACAAGGTAAAAGTAGGAACTGAGTTTATATTATGTCAAATGGTGACATGAGTTTCCTTCCCACTCTGACAGGATTAAAAAATGTTTGCTTTGTTGAAACACACAGCAAAATGTGTGTGTCTACACCTGCATACACTATTGGCCACTTTATAAATTTCCCTTTAAGCACTATACTAGGGCTTTTCTGACTCAGCAAGAACATATAGGTCTCAGAGGATGTTAGGGTTGAGACCAGCTTCAGCAACTTAGCAAGACTCTCAGCAACCTGAGACTGTGTCTCAAAAAGGACTGGGGTGTAGCTTGGAGGTAGAATGCCTCTGATTTCAATCCCCATCATCAAAATTTTTTTAAAAATATAGGTCTCTTTGAATAGTTGACTCAGATGGTGCTACATGAATAAAAACTGTAATTTACTTCCAAATGCCAGCTTCTTTCTTGTTTTATTTGAAACAAGGTCTAAGTTGCCCAGGCTGGCATTAAACTTAAAATCCCCCTGCCTCTGCTTCCCTAGTAGCTAGAATTACAGGAATGTGCCACTGTACTTGCCTTATCTATTTACTATCTGACAGTTATGATTAAATGAGATGTGTAAAGTGGCATTCAGAACAATATCTGACATGTGATTTACATTATGGTTTTTTACATACACCCCATTGAGAAATGGGCACCAATGAGAAATTTTCCAACATGGTGGACCAGTGCAGGCGCAGTGACACAAAACAGGAATAACCACCCCCACCACACAAACATAACACATGAGGCAGGAGGCTTCCAGATAGAATATAACAGCCTATCACATGGAAAGCCCCAAGCCATTTCTACTGCAAGGACAGACTGACCTACAATTCTGTGGAAGTGTACTATACTTTCATTCCTTGTCCTCTTATTTTGGGACTGCGTATTTACTTTGCTAAATATATTCTTTATGTTTATCCTATTTGCATCTCTTGGCTGAAATCTTTCAGAAAAACAAGAGGACTCTACTAGCCTGTAACAGTATAGCACATCTGAAAAAGGCTGCCTATACAGACATGATAGCTTGACCAGTAAAGAGGAAAAAATTATAAGGCCACAGGAATGCTTGGTTCCAGCCTACAGTATTGGTGGTGCTGGAGATTGAGCCTACGGCCTCATGCACGTTCGCCAAGCACCCTACTGCTGAGCTACCCCCTAGTCCCCATATAGTTTTAAAATCAAATTTCAAAATTTATCTTCATTGTCAGAAGTAGCAGCTTTGAGAGACTGGGATGAGAAGAGACCCAGTAACTCACTGCTAAAGCTCAAATATTATACATAGCCAAGCATCATTTTATGTTAGAAAGGACTTTATCCTTCACAGAGCCTTCTGGATGTTTCTGGTCTCTTGCTTGTAATGAAAGTTGCCTTCTAAGCCAGGTGCGGTGGCGCACGCTTGTAATCCCAGCATTCGGGAGGTTGAGACAGGAGGATCGTGGTTTGCGGACAGCCTCAGCTACTTAGTGAGGCCCTCTGCAACTCAGTGAGACCCGGTTTCAAAATAAAGAATAAAAAATAGGGCAGGGGGTATAGCTTGGAGGTCGAATGCTCCTGGGTTCCATCCCCAGACCCGCAAAAAAAAAAAAAAAAAGCAAGCTGCCTCATCTGATGGTATGGGTCAAAATTTTGTTGGGAAAAAAATTTCTATAGTTTCTTATTTTTATACTGGTAACATACAGATTATTTTTAAGGGGGAGGCATCCTTTTAAGACATCAGTGCATGCCATGGCATGCAACCTCACTTCTAACTTCACAGTTTACCAAAAGCAAGAATAATACTGCCTGGCTTCCAGTACTCTTAATGAAAACCTAGACATTCTCCCTGAATGATCCTGACACTCTTCACCTTCATTCTTCTGCTTTGAAATGGCAGCACTCTATGAAGCACAGCAGTAGAGAACGCAGCCTGAACCAAGGGTTAGAAGACCTGCTTCCCCTACGCTTGGGAGGCTGAGACAGGAGGATCATGCAGGTCAAATCTAGCCTCCACTGGCTTAAGAGACCCTGTTTCAAATTTTAAAAAATATATAAAATAGGTCTGGGAGTGTAGCCCGGAGGTAGAAGGCCCCCGAGTTCCATCCCCAGTACCATCAAAAAAAAAAAAAAAAAAAAATCTGCTTTGTAGGTTTACTGTTATAATTAAAGTTCCTCCATATCACTGTCTTCAAGTTAGAAGGCTAGTTTTCTTGTTCTCATGGGTCAAGTGTTTTTGCAAGGATCAATTTTAAGCTGCATAAATGAACACTCCACTGCCATATGGGCTTAGAAAATGTCTCTAGAGTACATATGCTTTTGAGAACATTTGTTATTCTGCAGCTGAGTTGGTTTTAAGTTGTCATAAGTAGATTTAGTATTTTTTTTTTTTTGGAAGTTGTGGGGATTGAGCCCACCACCTCATGCATACTAGGGAGGCATTCTACCACCAACCCTAGCCCTAAATACATTATGCAGACCGTTTGGAAATTTCAGTGAGTGAATGTAATAAACTTATCTACTTTTTAGGGTGGGCGGGAACAAAAAGGGATCACAAAGAATGACTTGGGCATTTGGAATTACAGGATTGCAAAAATGTATTGGTAGCAAATAATAGATTCTCTGTATACCCACCTCCCTAACAAATCCTAAGTGTCAAAGTATTAACATCTAGCTTCCATTTAAAAGGCTTGATAGAAAGCCAGGTGTGGTTGTGCACACTTGAATCCCAGTGCTTGGGGGGCTGAGACAGGAGATTGCACAGGTTTGAAACCAGCCTCAGCTACTTAGTGAGGCTCTCAGCAACTTAGTGAGACCCTGTTTCCAAATAAAGTATAAAATACGTCTGGGAGTAAAAGCCCCTGGGTTCCACCCCCAGTACCATAAAAATAAAATAAAATAAAATAAAAGGCTTGATAGGAAGGGGCACTCCCCTGATAAGGATGCTTCAGACTCCTCTTTCTACCTGGAATTTCCTGCCAAATTAGCTTTGAAGCCCATCACGTATCCTCAAACACCCTGTGACTTTCCGAATACCTAGTTCTCTTATCCAAGCTATTACTCTCAGGGGATCCAAGGGCAGTAGCATTAAAGGCTGTGTACATGTAACTTACAAAATGGACATTATTTTGCCATGCTCACAGATCTCTTGGGCAACAAAAGGAGCCTGGTAGGATAGGCTTAATGCACATACCTGTAAACCCAGTGCTTGGGAGGCTGAGACAGGAGGATTGCAGGTTGGAGACCATCTTCAGCAACTTAGAAAAGATTCTCAGCAACTCAGCGAGATTCTGTTTCAAAACAAAACAAAATTAAAAGGTGATAAGGGGAAGGGGATGGGTGTGTAGCTCAGTGGTAGAACGAACACACACACACACACACACACACACACACACACACACACTACAGTGGCAAGGAAAAAAACAACAACCCAGGCTACAACACAGTGACAGCCCTCCTAATACAAACAGACCACAGCTAGGTGTGGGTCAGAGTGCATTCAAATTGTGTGCAACTGCTTCTCATTTCCATTTCCTCTCCTAGCTTATCTGGCTGAAGAACCAACTGCAGTGCAGATCTCTAGTAAACAGATTCTTTGTGTTTCCACATTCCCTACCTTTATCAACACAGCCACCTCCTTTAGGGCTCCAGTTTGGGTTCCAGAAGTTCCTTCATTTTCCTCCAGAATCAATATTAGATAACAAACAAAAATACATATAAAATAAATGTGGCTCTTAAAAGTATACCAATTACAAATCAGCTCCTTTTATTGGCTCCTAATTACTGAGAGATAATTATTTTCAGGTATCAGGACAACTTTTTATATCTTCCAATTAAGAACAATGAGAAGCTTATTATCTCATTTGACTGCCTATTTTCTCCAAATCGAAGGCATGAGGAAGCTCTGAAGTCAGTTTTTCTGCTTTCAACTCTTAGCTATGCCACATATCCATGAAACACTTAGGTAATTTACCTAGCATTTCCTCACTTAAAATGGGGGTTAGAAAGCCGGGCATGGCGGCACACGCTTGTAATCCCCGCGCTTGGGAGGTGGAGACGGGAGGATCACGCAGGTTCAAAGCCAGCCGCGCGCGCTGGCTTAAGAGACCCTGTTTCCAAATAAAAATATAAAAAAACAGGTCTGGGAGTGTAGCCCAGAGGTAGAAGGGTTTCCAGGAACCCCAGTACCACCAAAAAATAAAAATAAAGAATTAACTATCATTAGCATATCTGATACATGGGCCCTCAGCTTGGAAAAGCCAGATATAGCAAATCCCAGCTAGATGGCAGCCTTGGACATGGATAACTATAATAAAGCTTCTCTTTCTTCTTGGGCACTAAAGAAGACACTCTAGTATTTTTTCTTTTTTCCGTACTGGTATTGGGGGTGAAACCCAGGGGCATTCTACCTCTGAGCTACACTCCTTGCCCTATTCTTTTAGTCGTGTGTGTGTGTGTGTGTGTGTGTGTGTGTGTGTGTGGTACTGGGGTTCCTGGATACCCTTCTACCTCCGGGCTATACTCCCAAACACCTATTTTTAAATTTTATTTGGAAACAGGGTCTCTTAAGCCAGCGAGGGTGGCTTCGAACCTGCGCAATTCTCCTGTCTCCGCCTCCCAAGCACAGGGATTACAAGCGTGTGCCACCACACCCGGCTTTTTTTATTCTTTTTAGTTTTTGAAACAGGGTCTCGCTGAGCGTGGTGGCGCACGCTTGTAATCCCAGCACTCAGGAGGCTGAGACAGGAGGATTGCACAGGTTTGAAGCCAGCTTCAGTTACTTAGTGAGGCTCTCAGCAACTTACTGAGACCCTGTTTTCAAATAAAATATAAAAATAGGTCTGGGAGTATAGCCTGGAAGTAGAAAGCCTCTGGGTTCCACCCCCAGTACCATTAAAAAAAAAAAAAAAAAGAAAGAAAGAAAGAAAGAGAGTCTCAGATGTGAAGGGCCTGAGTAGCTGAGGCTGTCCATGAACCACAATTCTCCAGTCTCGGCCACCATGCCCAGCTCACCCCTACTATTCTTAATTCCTCTGTGTTCATAGTGCTCCCTAGGTAGGGTTCCCTATAGAACTCTTGCTTTTTGCTTCACAAATTTATGTCACCTTAATTGAACATGGATCTCCTCAAATGATGGGAAGATACTGTGAAGAAGCTGCGTTCCTAAACTCCTTACATGTACCATAGAACCTAGAACTGAAATGTACTTAGATCAACATTTGATTCAATCTTCTCACACTGCTTTCTAAATACATCTTTTGTGTACAGTTCAACAAATTAAATGGAAAGTTCTTTAAATTTCTGAATTCCAATTACCTTCTCCATTCTAGTTCAAAAATCTATTTTTATAGCCGGGCATGGTGGCTCATGTTTGTAATCCCAGCACTTGGGAGGCTGAGACCGGAGGATTGAGGTTCCCGGACAGCCTCAGCTACTTAGTGAAGGGCATCTGCAACTCAGTGAGACCCAGTTTCAAAATAAAGAATAAAAAATGGGGCAGGGGGTGTAGTTCAGAGGTCAAATGCTCCTGGGTTCCATCCCCAGACACCCACCCTACCCCACACACACAAAATCTATTTTTATGGTCACTTCCAGACAGTTCAAGTTGCATTACCCTTCAAATCATAGACTTAGTATTCTAGGTTTTCACAATAAAGTTGGCCCTTTTACCCTTTCTTTGATATCATTAAGACCTCCAGCCGGGCATGGTGGCACAGGCTTTTAATCCCAGCATTCAGGAGGCTGAGACAGGAGGATCGAGGTTCATGGACAGCCTCAGCTACTGAGGCCCTTTGCAACTCAATGAAAGCCTGTTTCAAAAATAAGACCAAAGATTAGGGCTGGGAGGTGTGGCTCAGAGGTAGAATGCCCCTGGTTTTCATCCTCAGTACTGAAGGGGGTGGGGGGAAGACCTCCAATCCATGACCATTCCTTTTCCTTTTGTCCTTTAGGTTTAATTTCCTACCCTATCCAGATTCATTTCATTGATACATTATTTCTACAAGGAACATGCAACCATCTTCTTCTTGCTCCTCCATTCAAACTGAGGACTACTATCAGGAGTACCATATAATTATACATATGATGTCACTATAACATTGTGCTGTAAGACACTATTAGCTGATTAGCAACCTCATATATCCCCCTACTCAGCTCTTTTCTCAGCCTTAATCTCAAATTGTCACCGTTCCAACCTCCAATTTCTATTTATCCAAAGTTTGCTGCCAAGCAGACTTTTTGTTCCCTGTCCTCCTGAAAAGAAACTTCACATTTCTACTTGACAGACTTAGTATAAGAGATGTCTTTCCTATTTTCTAATACAATACTACCACACTTTTGTTCTTGGTTTCCCAGACTCTAATTTCTCTTTAATTGGTAGAAATTCACTATTCAGCATTTCCAACCAAACATTAAATAGCAAATAAACATTACTTAGCATGGACTAAACCTTCTCTAAAGTTAAATGACCACCATGAGTTAACTCTATAGACTATTAATACTAATTTATCTCCCAATAGCACTTGCAGTAACCATCTACGTATCCTTCTCAATATCCATCCTCAGTTCCTCTGACACTCTCTGTACTTTCACCCCTTTCCCGGTTCTTTTTACACATTTTCTCCCTGAATCTCCTTTGCAGGTCTCTTCTGCTAAGTGTTGGTGTTCCTCGGGAATAATTTCTTGATCATTTACCTTTCCCTACAGACTTTCTGGGCATGTCATTTTTCTCCTACTAGGAATTAAAATTTATCTGTAACTTAGGTTAAAAATGACTAACTTCCAAACTTACCTGTAATTCAGATCTAAAGATTGATACTGCTTCTTCCTCTACTTCCAACAAAATGTAGTAAGTGCTTACTATATCACAGATTGTGAGCTAAATGCTCAGGAGATAACATGGCAGGATGCTTGCCTTCAAAGTATTCACAGGGTAAATACAAAGCATTTACAGGCCCATTCCTATAATTCTAGTACTTGGGAGGCTGAGACAGGAGGATTGCAGGTTTGAGGATAGCCTCAGCAAGTAGTAAGACTCTCATCAACCTAGCAAGACTCTGTTTTCAAATAAATAAATAAAATTGGGCTGGGGGTATAGCTCAGAGGTAGAAATGCCCTGGGTTCAGTCCCCAGTCACACACACACGCGCGTGCACAAAATAAAGTATTAAAGTACAGAACATTTCAAGCCAGGCATGGTGGCACATGCTTGTAATCCCAGCATTGGGGAGGCTAAGACAGACGGCCTTAGCTACTTAGTGAGGGCCTTTGCAACTCAGCAAGACCCTGTTTCAAAATAAAGAATAAAAAAGTACAGAACATTTCCAATTTCTATTAAAAAAAATCACTATACTTCTCTGCTTTGATGACCAAAAGGAACCTCAAACTCAACATTTAATTTTCCTCCAACCCTAATCCTTCCTTATTACTATGGTAAACAGAATTACCACTCACAATTACCAAAGCCAGAAAATTATGATTTAAAAAAACTCTATTCCTTACATCTTAACCTCTCCCCTAAATCTTAATAGGTCTTCAATATGCTGTATTCTATCCTTTTAAAAAACTTCTATCTTCCCTTGCTGCACCAGGCCCCAGAGAGGAGAGGGACTTAGAACGGAGCTGAGAGCCACAGAGGAGATACACAAGCCTCACGGTCAAGGACTCGGCAGCAGCGCCTCCTGCAGGTGGCAGCGGCGAGTTCACCAGATGACTCCAGACCAACACACTCAACAGCCCACCAGGCTCCAGAGAGGAGCAGCGGACAGCGAGCCGAGGTGAGCCACTGCGGAAGAGTCGGGCAGAATTTGGCAGATTTTTCACCGCAGGGAGCATCTAAAGCTGCCAGGGACTGGGAAGAACCCTGTAGGGACCCAGAGTGGAGATCAAAACCAGAGAAGAAATACACCAGCCTCACGGCCGAGGGCATGTCAGTAGTGTCATACTGCCAGCGATGGCAGCAGCAGCGAATTCACGGAGGCCACTAAACTCCATCAGGGCACTCAACAACAGTGAGTCAAATTGCAGCCCCTAGAAGAGAAATCCCAGTTCTGCACTCCCAGGGACTTGACCCAGTTGGAGGGGGGGGCGGTGGCAGAGATATCAAACCATAGAAGAACACCCAACCAGGCACCCATCATGGTCTAAAGCAGCCTCATTTGACTCCCTGGGTCTGAGATTCTGCGATACAACCTAATAAAGGAGTAGTGCGGGCTGAGATCCAGAGCACCTTAAGTGAAGTCGTAGTGACCCAAGGGAAGAACCCAGAGAAGGCACAAGCTTCTGAAATCATGGGAAAGAGGAAAAACAATGGAGCAATGAATGCCCACAACCCCACAACATCAGAACCCGATAAAACAGAAATTCAGAGATCTCTAGAAGATCAAATCAGGAAAATAACTGTAGAAATAATAGAGGTGTTTAGAAAAGAATTCAGAGAGCCAAAAAGAGATAAAGGATGTAATTAATGAAGTAAAGGCCTCAATTCAAAGCACAAACAACCGATTAGACCACATGGAGAATAGAATCTCACTCTTAGAAGATGAGCACTCCAAAAATGAACGCATAGTTTCTAATTTAGAAAAAAAAATTTGACAGTAGGAATCTGACATTGAAGAAATATGAGCCCATTTGAAGACAGCTAACTTAAGAATAACTGGAATAGAGGAGGGAAAAGAAGGTGAAACCAAAGGGATCAACAATCTCTTCAAGGAAGTAATAGTAAAAAATTTTCCAAACATAGGGCAAGAGGTTGATACATAGATCCAGGAAACTTATAGAACTCCCTTTAGACAGGATCCGAGAAGAGGATCCCCACGCCACATAATTGTCAAAATGACCAATGTGGAAGCCAAGCAGAGAATCTTAAAGGCAACAAACACAAAGGGCCAACTGACATTCAGAGGCAAACCAATTAGAATCTCTCCAGACTTCCCAAACCAAGTCATGAGAGCCAGAGGGCTTGGAGTAATATATTCCAAACTCTGAAAGAAAACAACTTCCAGTCAAAAATTTCCTACCCAGCAAAACTTTCTATCAAATTAGATGGGGAAATAAGAAGCATCCATGACAAACAGAAACTGAAGGAATTTATGTCTTCAAAACCAGCACTTGAGAAAATACTCAAAGAGATTAACTACAAAGAAGAAATAGGTAATACACACCAGAACCAGAGAAACAAGATTTCCCATCCAGCAGACAACTAAGATTGGTTATCTGTGGAGATTCATTATTTATGTTAGTCTTTTACCTATCTCTAAACTGTATTGTTTGCTTTTATTGTTGCTAATTTGTAGGATTTCTATTTGGAATATTAATATACCTTCAGATATAGCATTTGGAAATATTTTATTTCATTCTATCAGTAACTTTTAACTCTGTTTACATTGTCTTTGGATATACAATATTTTTTTTTTTATTTTTTAGGGAGTTTGTTTACCCTTCTGTTGCCTGTGCCATTGAAATCATATCCAAGAATTCACTGCCAATTTCAATGTTGTGAGGTTTTATGACCCAGATTTTCTTCTACAAGTTTATAATCTTAAGATTTATATTTAGGTCTTTTATCTATTTTGAGTTAATATTTGTATATGGTGTTACATAAGGGTCCAATTTTATTTTTTCATGTAATTATTATTTTTCAACAATATTTAGCTAAAAGATTATTTCCTCCACCAAATGTTCGTGGAAACCTTGTCAAAAATAACTTGACAATATATGGAAGAATTTATCTCTAGGCTTTTAACTCCAATGGTTTATATATCTGCCTTTAGAACAGTACTACACTGTTTCAATTATTGTAGCTTTATATGGTTTGAAATCAGAAAATATACATCTTCTAGCTTTGTTCTTTTTCGAGATCGTTTTGGGTATCTAGAGTCCATATTCCATATTAGGATAGATTTTTTTCTGAAAAATAAATGTATGAGTTTTACCTAATAAAAAAGAAAAAAAATTTCTCTGGTAAGAAAGCAAAAAGAAATATTGAAATGTTATCTTTAAGTCATCAAAAACTTGGTATCAGACAAATGAAACTGTTATGTGAGATCATCATTGTTAATTTGGATAAATTTCTATAATACTAGATGTCAACCACTAAGCCAAGCATGGAAAGGAGGGATGGGGAGGGAACGGGGTGGGGATCGGGTAGGGGCTAACTGGGCGATGTGTGCATGTATGTCTATAAAAGTTTTGTTTTTATCCCATTATGATGTATGAATACAGTGCACCAATAAAAAAAAGAAAATTATACTGGAAGCCGTGATACCCTCTAGCTACCATTCTATTTTCTCCTTCCTTTCCTAAAATTTGTAAAAAGAGGCGTTTACATTTGCTCTTCATGCTTCTTGACCCACTTCCAACTGGTTTCTACTAAAACTAATTAAAAAGGTCACTATTAAGCTGGGTGTGGTGGCGCATACTTGTATACATCCCAGTTATGTGGGAGGCTGAGACAGGAGGATCACAGGTTCGTGGACAGCCTCAGGTATTTAGTGAGACCCTCCATGATTTAATGAGACCCTGCTTCAAAAAAAGAATAAAAAATAGGGCTGGGGGTGTAGCTAAGAGGTAGAATGTCCCTGGGTCCCACCCCTAGTTCCACACTAAAAAAAAAAAGTCACTATTTACCATAAAATCCAAAGGCTACTTCATGACCCCCTTACTAGCAGAATTATATATACCATCCTTAAATACTTTTATTTTTATGATTTTGCTTTTTTTTTTATTCTGTATTTGAGTTCCCCAGGGACCTATGCTGTTCTATACTATTTACCTAGATAATCATCCATTCACAAAACTCTCTTAGTCATACCTACCTGGATAAATGGCACTAGTTTAACTTTCATTGAAATTAAAATTCTCACATTTTCTCTATCTCTTCTCCATAGTACACAATTACCAAATTCTATGTTGAGTTCCTTCAAGTATCTCTACTCTGAGGCAGGTACTCTTTCCTGGATGACTTCAACAATCTAACAGGTCATCTTGAATTCTCCATTGCAATGCTCTCTCTCCAGAGTGAAACTTCAAAATGTAAGAATTTCTCTGCTTAAAATCCAAACGTGAAAGCACTGTTTAGAATGAAGTGCAATGCAAATAGCTAAGTCTTTCTAAGACACTGTGGTCTTTCCCTTGTTTACCTCTTTGACTTTAAGGTATATACATACCAACTATTACCACTTCCTCTAAAACTATTCCTATTAGATCGTTTTATACATGCTTTTCTCTAGCCTAGAGTTTCCTCTGCTTTCCTCCCCTCTAATGTCTTTCTTTAGGGAAGCCTTTATTAACTGTTTTTCTTACCACAAACTATGTACCCTGCATTACTTATTGCACAGTAATAATTGTGTAATTGAGTCCATGAGTCAGAATACCATGCTTACACATTTAAGCGTTGAATAAGTATTTACCACTATTATGTGTAAGGCACTGTACTAGGTAGGTGACCCACCTAGAAAAGAGACTGTCCTTGTGCAGCTTATAGCTTAGTGGAGTAAAAAAAAATGAAATAAAAAAGCAACCATGATTTATAATAAATGCCATGAAAGAAACCAAATCTTTTAGGGATAGATCTGATATGTGAAGACTGTTTTAAGTTGTAACAGGAAAATGGCATGTCAAGCAGAAGTAGACAGTATTAAAGGCCTTAATATATGAACTTAAGCCTGTCTTAATACATGAGCTTGGCTGATATGAGTATCCCAAAGGAAACCATTATGACTAGAACACAATGGGCAAAGCAGAGTACAAGATGCGGACATGGGCATACTGAAAGAGAAACATCCTACCTCCGTATACTTTGAAATCAAGTGTTTTCCCCCTCAAATTACTTCACAAGCCAGGAGTGGTAGTACTTGTCTGTAGCACTAGCTACCTGGGAAGCTGAGGCAAGAGTCACTTTGGCCCATGAGTTGGGAGATGAGCGAGGGCAACAAAACAACTTTAAAAAGGAGGGGTGTGTGTGTATCTACCTGCTTGATGGGGATATTCTGAAAGAAAGCCAATAGGAAGAATATCATAATGGTTGAGGAAAGAGATGGTAGTGATTTAGTGTTAGTGTTGTGATAACATGGAAAGAAACAGAAAGGTTCTTTTCCACATAGAAGGTAAAAATAAACATAACTATGACTGTAGGCAAAGGACACAAATTGATTATTAGGATGACATTATCAAACACCCTAGTTTGAGAAACACAGGCATATTCCACCTTACCAGATAAAAAATATTGGTAAAGAAATACAAGTAGGGATGGAGAAGAAAACGTACACAATACACTTAACTGAGGTAGGCAGCTGTATATACAACTATAATTATGCAGTTTGATCCTAGCAAAAAAAAAAAAATTTTTTTTGGTGGTACTGGGGTTCCTGAAAGCCCTTCTACCTCTGGGCTACACTCCCAGACCTATTTTTATATTTTTATTTGAAAACAGGGTCTCTTAAGCCAGCGCACGTGGCTGGCTTCGAACCTGCGTGATCCTCCTGTCTCCACCTCCCAAGCATAGGGATTACAAGCATGTGCCACTACGCCCGGCTTGATCCTAGTATAAATTTGAGTGTGATAGGAACATTGATTAATACTAAATTCTACAGAATAAACTAAACCATCCAAGGAGACTTGATAGTACACAATGACCCAGAGCACATACTGTGAGATGAATGAAGGGTAGAGTAACAAACAAGCAAAAACACTTCAAGAGAAAACAAAAAATAATAAAAAGTATTTCAAGGAGAGCTATTAATCTTACTGAATTCTCCTGAGGAAATGAAAGAGGGCATTAAAAGCTAGTAGACATGACAGCATAGAAGAGGCTGGTAATCCTAATAAGAGCAACTTTAGGAGTTTTGGTACATGTTTAGTAGTAAATGACAAGTAGGAAAATTGAATGTGCAACCACATTAGCTATGAATGGGATCAAACAACTGAGGTTAAATTTGGATGAGATGTCTCTCCCCATTGTTTGAGAGTAGGAGTTACTATGGCCTCTCTATAAAATTGTTGAAAAGGATTTAGTAAAATAAAGGTTGATTAAATTAGACAGCAGTTAATTGAGAGTTCTTGAGAGGTTGGGGTGGAATCTAAAAGTTATTTTTTTGTATGAGTACAGATACAAGCAGATTTCTAAATTTAATGGTGAGTATTGCCAACTTTTAAAAATTTCTCAGCAAACTGTGATTAAAAGATTAGGCAATAAGGGAAATATGTCAGTTAAGCATGTGGAAGAAAACTAGAAGGACATTTTGAGATTATCAATCCAGTCTTTGAAAAAATTTCCTTCATTCAACTGCTCAAGAATAGACCAAAGACTTTGGACTTTCTCCAAAAAATAATAACCAAGGCACATGGTTTGAGAACATGTGATAAAGACTGTGCAGAAAAATGAGATCTGGCTGGGCGTGGTGGCGCAAGCTTGTAATCACAGTACTTGGGAAGCTGACATAGGAGGATCCAAGTTCACAGTCAGCCTCAGGTACTTAGGCTCTCTGCAACTTAGTAAGACCCTGTCTCAAAAAAATAAAGTCGGGCGTGGTGGCGCACGTTTGTAATCTCAGTGCTTGGGAAGCGGAGACAGGAGGATCATGCAGGTTCAAAGCCAGCCTCGCTGGCTTAAGAGATTCTGTTTCCAAATAAAATATAAAATAGGTCTGGGAGTGTAAGGGTTCCATCCCCAGTACCACCAAAAAAAAAAAATTATTATTAATAATAATAATAATAATAATAATAATAAATAAACGGGCTGGGGGTTCAGCTCGGAGGTAGAATGCCCCTGGTTTTAAGCCCCAGCACCACATACCAGAGCAAGGGGAGGTAGGTAGATATCTGGGCTCTAAGCCAAATAAACTGAGGACAAGAGAGAGAGGAAGTGTTAGCAAGCCGTAGTTGTGATGGGGCACAAGTATCTCTTCTGTGGAGGAAGAGGAACACATCACTGAAGTGGGCAAGGTCACTGGAGAAAACCAGTAGTATTTTCTTCATTAAGTGGTAGTGATGAAGGGTACAGAAAGTAAACAAGCAACAAATACAAAACATAAAAGCAATAATGTAAAAAGTGGGCATGTAAAAATCTTAGCAACTGGGGTATTCTCTGAGGTGACATTTAAACTGAGAATCGATGAATAAGGAGTCTCCCATAAAATTCACCTTCTATATCCCTGCTATTCCCTAGAACACACATTGTGAAAAAGGCTGGTTAGACTGCACTGCTTTTTACCACCTCTCAAAAACAATAGTCTTTTCCCCAACTCCACTAACATTATTTTTCTTCTGGCTCTCATAAGTTTTGACAGGACTATTTCAAGTCTCCTTGATATAAATCTTGAATTTACTCTATCCTCTACACAGTTCCAATTACCCTTCTAAAATTCATACCTGATTAAACTGTTCAACCTAAATGCATTCAGTAGCCAATTTTTTTTCTCTTGAAAATGTACATTTGTCTAGCCCCTTAAAATACTTCAACTATAGTGAATTTAATATTGCTGAAAACTGTACATTTAACTTAAGACAGTGAAGTATTTTTTAATAACATGGTTCAGAACTGTAATACTAAAATTCTCCAGGACGAAAAGAAAAAAATGTTTTTTTATACGATAAAATCTTGAGCCAATTTAGATTGTAGAAAGAAAATATCCCAAAAGCAAAAGAATGAGGAAAAGTATACCATGAAAAATACAAACTTTTTGATTCTTTTTTTAATACTTAGACGGTACATTCAAAATCAAATTTACCAACATGCTATTCTATAAACTTATATTTATAAATACCATAGTTTGATTTTTTCTGTTCCATGCTATAAAGCTCACTCTACCATAATTACTTTCAGCACACAATACCTGGGATATTCTTAAATTTTTTTTTTCATTTAATGTTGGCAAATCTGTTCCTATAAGATGTAGGAGAATAATTACAGAACTGCCTACTGGTCAGTTTTCTTAAGCTAATAAACAAAAGAAAAGCCCCCCATACATTGGCATTTTCACTAAACAGTGGCTCATCCTTTTCATTATCATAACTAAACCTAATACCACTGCCTGTATCAGACTATTTTGTTAAATGTCCACCTTTACAAGCTAGGTCAACTTGTAAGAAAACTGTATGAAAACACTTAATTTTAACAAAAATTTAATATTAAATTACTTAAATTATTGTTTAGGAAAAAACATGGATTAACCACCAACAAAAACAACTTTTATTTTAATAAATAAGTGGGCTTACCAACGGGGAGGGATTTTAATGGGTCAACTTTTGTGCATATTGATAATAAACCTTAAGAAAGTGAAACCAACTATTCAATATAACCCACTAGGCCCTAAAAATAAAAATTTAATATTTTAATAATAAAACTTAAAAAAATATTTTTTCCAAAAGAAAATAGTTCACTTCTTGACCATGCTTATTTATTCAGAGTACCAGCAATTTCAATTAAGTGCTTCATTTTTTTTCCTGCAAATCTGATGCTACACAGGGAATATACATATTTTTTTCATTATCACAATATCATCAATATCTCAGGCTAATAATATTGTGAATGCAATTGCTTCATAACAAACACAACATAAAAAAAACAATGCTACTATGTATGGCAAACAAAACAAAACAAAAGCAAATATTGAAAGGATGTCTTCTTTTGTTTCCAGTACTGAATGTAGCTGAAAATTGAATGAAGTTTATCAACTTTCCTGAAATAACCTATCTTTCTGGCTGTGAATCCACAGTATAAATATGGTGAATTAAACTAAATGAGAAGAGCTTCCCTATATACTGAATAATCAAAATAATTATAACTAATACTGCTCTTGAAGACTGATCTAATGAAAAAAGTATCATTAGATATGGTGAGAAAATACAAATCTGTACAATCTAACATCGATAAACAGTAAAATCAAAACATCCAACTTCCTTATAGAAAGTGTTTTATCTATGTAACTATAAATGTTAAGGATTCTTGTATTTTATAAACACAAGATGGGCTCGCTTTGATGATACCAATTTTAAGATTTATAAAAATGTTTAAAAAATTCTTTCCACAAAAGTTTATACAATTTAAAGCTATACACCAAGCTATAAATCTCAGAAAATGGGGGAAAAAAACTTTTATAAGATCACATGTATAAAACAAGAAATGAAATGTGATTTTATTTAAGGCAATACTGGGCTACTTCACAAATCACCACCTCAAGTATTTACACTGCTCCACACTACTAGTTTCTATCACATTCACAAAGGATTTTTTAAAATACCAATATTTAAAATCTTCAATGTAGCAAATTTTTAATTCACATTTCCATTATATTTCATGAACTCATAGTAACGTTTTTCAATAAGAAGTAATGGGGAAAAATTCTGTAGCTATAGGAAACTACTAAAGAATCTGTTTTAATTTCACATGAAAACCACCCAAAAATCCTGGATGGCAAATTTACAAAGCAGAGCAAAGTGTTGATATAATGTGCCTACTTTGTGAAACATAGTTTTGAAATCATTTTGTAAATAAATGTTTCATGTAAAAATCAATGAACTATGGCAGAGTTTCTAGTTTTAGTTCAAAAAGTTCTTAATTTAAAATAAAAGTTTAAAAATTTGATCACTTAGTTAAAAATTAAATTCCAAATATAAATGTATCATTTAATAGTTTAAACTTACAGACTGCTGGTGGCAGCAAATGATTTACAATAATAAATATGTACAAAAAAAAGATATCTACAAATAAAAAGAGTACTGTTATACATGAGCAGTGACCTGGTGAAACATACCAATCACAAAGACAATTCAGTCTAGTTCATGGAAAGGACTACTGGGTGATAGAAATTTGAGGCTTAACTCAAATATTTACAATAACTGAATTCTGTTCCTCAAGTCCCATAGGGATAAAAAAAAGTTTTACATGACAAATGTCATGGTGGTTTTTTTTTTTTTTTTGGCCAGGTTAATTCATCTCAACAAAAAATAGTAAAAGTTTCACAATCACAGCATGCTTGATGGCTTCCTATTTAAAATAAAACTAAATAGATGTGTTTATAGTACATTAGTTATCAGTACTGCCCTCTGCCTGTGGCTTTACCTATACTGATTTCTTTCATAACAGACATATCTGGATCATTTGAATGTACTTCAAGTTTTTTCAGACTGACTGTAGGTTTCATTTCCTGAAGTTGCTTTAGGACAAGCTCAGTGCAATCTTTAAGAGTCTTGTCTAAAACAATTTTTACATTATCACTGCACTGAAGCTGCGAAGGGTTGGCAAACTGTATAAAAATTTCACTTTCTTTACAAGAACATACATGATTTCCACTAGTCATAACATTCTTATCAGCATTTTTTCTTGAATTTGAATGAGACCCTCTTTTAGTTCCACCATTTGGATGGTCTTTGTCAGTACTCTTTTTCTGCTTTACTGCAGACTCCTCGAGAAACTTAAGAAAAGATACTTCAAACCCCATTGGCTTAAATGAGCTCCAGTCAAAAGAGGCGGGATGCTCCTCAGTGGTTTGAATTGCAACAGCCGTTTCTTCTTCTTTATGCATGTTACTTAGCTTAACTGCTAAATCCGGTTCGGCTTTTTCAACTTTCCTTTTTTTATTTTGTGAGACATTTTTTTCTTTATTGACTCTCTTCAAATTACTTGCTTTTTGTCTTTCTGTCTGGCATAAATTATTTTCTTGAAAATCATTATTTACATTTGAAGAGGTATTAGTCTGGGTCTCCACAGTTGTGCTATCTTCATTTATTAATTTTGTAATAAACAATTCTGTTAGCTCATCCATTTCATCTTTTTCTTTCTTTTCAACCTCCTTCTGCAGAACAGTAGTTGTCGAGTTATCATTGTTCTCTGACAGACATGTGTCAGACTCTTTCACATCATTCTTATCAACTTCTTGCTCAGAAGTTTCCTTCATTTGCAAGTTGCCACACCGTTTGAAGACAATAAGAAGATTGCGGTGTTGTGATGTAAATGCCTTAGACAATTTATGGCACTTATAATGTCTAATTATATTGCTTTCACTTGTAACAACTGAAGTACATCCCTTTATCATACATGGATACTGGGTTACAAATCTGCTTGTACACTCAGACAAGGCATCATTTCTAGCCTTTATAGAATATACATGCTTCCCACGTTTCAAAGAATAGGGCTTATTTTCTTCAATTTGCACTATCTTTGCATTCTTGTTTTCTAAATTATTTTTTTTCTTTCGTTTGGTCTTAGCCATTTTGATTCCTTCCTTTCCAGATCTGCTGTGTTTTGTTCCCCTATGTTTAGACTTTGATTTTTCTTGGTTTGCCTTGCTTGATATATTTTCCTGGCCAGGCGTTAATTTTCTTGGCCGAATCAAATGAGCTTTATGTTTGTCATTATGCTTATTAAAAATATGTCGGAGGAGATTTGACCGAGTTGCATATATACGGTCACAGCCTTCACAATCACACTTGAATATGCCATCTTCTTCTGTTTTACTTGCCCTTGAACCAATTCCATGGTCTGCCTCAAGATGAACAACATAGTTCAAATATGTTGTAAATGAAGATTTGCACTCTAGCTGGTCACATGAAAATTTACCAACATCCACAGAAGCAGTCATGCTTTCAATCTCCTCAGGAGTCATTTCATGAAGCTTCATGTAGTGCTGTATTAGGCCAGTAATGGCTTGGAAAATGCGAGAACAGTCACTCACTTGACATCGAAATTCTTTCATAGTTTGTTTAGCTTCAGTTTCTTCAATCTCTTTGCCAGCTTCATTGTCTTCTTCAACCTCTGCAGAAAATGCAGGAAGATCTGACTTGTGAACAGCCTGATAATGAAGAATCAAATTTTGCTGTATTGTAAAGGCAGCAAAACATCCCTGGTGAACACAACGGTAAGGTCTATAGGGACTGTATGTTGTTGGATATTCAAGGGATTGGGAAACTGGCTTCTTTCGCTTTTTTTCCTCCTTTTCTTTTTTATGCCTCCTAATTTTCCGTCCTTTGGTTTGTATGTTTGTGAGGGAATTTGTATTATATTGTCCAGAAGTAACTGTAATCAGTTGTGAAGAATTACCTGTGGGTTCAGGACTTTTTTTTTCTGTAAGCTGTTTTTCTGAGATCACTGCTACATTGCTGAGGACATTTTCTGTGTCTGATCCCAACTGTAACACAGGCTGGAATTCTCTTTTATTTTCTTCTGTCAGAGCTGGCTGCTTTTTTACCTGTGTAATTCGTGGGGCTGACACATTTTCACTCTGAGATTTCCTTCCATAAGGCCTTTTTATTTTTAACTTTACCATTTCTTCTGTTGTAAAATGATGTACCAACTGACAATGAGCCCGCAGATTAGAATTCCTTGTAAATGTTTTTGTACACGTAGGTACTACACATTTAAATGGAGCAAATTTCAACTGATTCTTCTTAATTTCAAGAATCATTTCTGGAGTGTACTGATGGATTTTACCATAGTGCTTAAATAGTGCATCCTTTGTCATAGCACTGTAGTTACAGCCTTGATTTTGACACACGAAGGGTTTGTTAACTTTGTCACTAAGCTGAACGTGGATCACTTCAGAAACTGGCTGAACAACTGTGACACTTGGAATTGGTTTATCAGGAGCAGGAGTTGGTGTCACTGATGCATTTATTAGTATACATTGAGATGCTGGAGTAGACAGGTCATTTTCTAGTTTTAATTTTTGTAATCCTTCTAAAATTTCCTGTATTTGATCCTCTTTATGTAATACTTCAGACTGAGAAGTGTTACTTTTTATTGGCATGACACTTATAAAAGAGGAAAACTGAGAAGAATCAGGTAATTTATTATTTTGTACAGGGTTCACTGAAGGAAGCTGAACGTTATAACTTATTTGAGCATTCTGTGATGTTTCACCAGTAGGCTGAGATCCACTTTTTACCTCAAGTATTTGAGAATTCATAGCAGTTTTAATAATTTCAAAAGTCTTTTCAAAGTTCTGTATACCACTGTTCTCTGAAATCTGCAAATCAGAATTCACTGAAGTTTTGCACGAGTTCAAAGTCATCATTTGTGAATCACCATTTTCAGTTTTTAAAGGTAAAGGGGCTAACACTGTATGGGCCTCTAGATTGGTTTTGAAGTTTTCTTTTACATCAGTCATAAACAACTGATTGTCAACATTATTTAATTTCTGTGCTAGATTTTCCACCAAACTCTGAGGTTCACATTTGGAAATTACATTTGAATGAAGATTAGTAGAAGGGATCTCAATACTCTTTGCTATAAGTCCTACTGTTGCTAAGTCGCTTGTTACCAGGTTTTGAGAAGTGTTAGGTGCAATTAGTGGGGGAGCAGCTTTCTTTCTTCTCTTAGAAGCACTATTTCCCTTTTTATTTAAGTGACTGGATCGAGTGTTCTGAGGCCCAGTTATAACCGAAATACGTGAACTGTTACTGGAAAAATTTTGTGATGGTCCAGTGGAATCAGGGAATGAATTAGAACACAAACCATTTTCAACAGTCTTCAGTAGTAAGTCATTTGTTGGAAAAACAGGCAAACTGCTACATTCCTCAATGTTGGGAGTTTTGGAGTTTGGTGTCCTATTCTGGTCTGTCAGCAGGGTGTTTGGGTGGCATACAGTCTGCAACAAGGGTGATACAGTAGGATTTGGCATCACAGTTGCATTTACTTGTGCTGTATCTGAGACACAACCTGTTGGAACAACCTGAGAAAGCATTTCAGCACCATCAAATGTACTAGGAATGCCAGCAGTTTCCAAAGCCTGTTTAATAATTTCACTTCCTTCTTGACTAACAGTGGAATTAAAGTTATTCACACCAGATCGAGGAAACGTATTTGGTAAAAATGTTGAGCGATTTTCAGCAGCAAGAAGCTGTAGAAATGATGGATCTTTAAAACATGCTTCTGGGTTAAAGGTAGACTGTTGTGGCTGCTGCAAATTTATTGCATTTGTGGAGAGAATCATGCTGGCAAGAAGAGAAGGCTGTCCATTATTCTGTAGCAGTTCTTGAGCAATTTCTGCTCCATCCAGTGGTTTACAGTAAGATCGTTTAGATAAGTGTCCACCCAATGACCTGGGATTAGTAAAAGCCCTGTAACACCTGCTACAGATAAATTTCCCATCTCTGATAATTGCAGGCCACTTAGCCCTTTTGTTTTGCTTGGGTTTTCTTTCCTTCCCATTTGGGCCCCGCCCACGGTCTTTTTTTACCTTTTTCGGTGTAGACTGTTGGGCACTGGTGCTACTAAGGTCATCTGCAACATTCACTTTTGAAGAAAAAACTGCATTTTCACCATTGCCCCCATTTAAAAAGGAGGAATTAGTGTTTCCTTCAATCTGTGAGGAATAATGATTTGTATTATTTTCCAGCTGAGAAAAAACGGAATTAGTCCCACTATCTGCTGGTGAAGGGAAGAGAGACATTGAACTACTTTCTGTAGGTAAAGGAAGGAAAGGATCAGAGCCACTGTCAATATTCAAAGGCAAAACTGTTTTGGTTATGTCTTCCATTTGTGTTGGCAAAGTGGTATTAGATAAATTTTCCATTTGAGAACATAACATACCACCACTTTGTTCATTTTTATCCTGAGAAGGTATATCTGGATTTATGACATTTTCCATTGAGGGCAACAAGGGAGCTGACACACTTGCTAAATGAGATGGAAAAATGGAAGGTGAGACATGCTGCAACGAGGCTGAAGGATTCCCATTGGCTTTGGTCTGTGGTGTAAAAAATGCATTATTAGAGCTCACCTGTGATGGCAAAAAATAAACAAACTTTCCATTATTTGGTGTATTTAAGTTATTAGACTTCTGACTTTTTTTACTTTTTTGCTGCATTTTAAATGCAGCATATTGGTCAGGGTGTGCTGTCTTCATGTGTTTCCCAATACTCTGTGAAGAATTATAACTTCGAGTACATCCCTCAACCTGGCAGTTGAATTTCTGAACTGGAGCTTTTGGAGGCACTGAAGGAGTTCCCAATGAACTACTTAGGCTGGGCTGTGATGGAACAAATGCTATACTTTCCAGTGTCTTAAGAGGTAAATTATAAAGACTGGATGATGTTTTAACATTACTTTCACAGTCAAACTTGGAAGTTGGTAAATTGTTTTGAAATCCTGCCTGATTTTGCACAGAAAAGGTCATCAGGTTGTTTACTTGTCTTTCTAAGTTTTGTGGGTTAAGAGCCCCTATTTTGAGGGTTTCTGAATTTACTAAAGAATTCTGAGCAATCTGGGCTTCATTAAAGCAATCCTGCACTTTTCTCTCTTGAAAACCAGGATGACACAAATCATTACAAGTATCTTCAACTGTTGGACGTAAGTTTGTGACTAGTGACTCATCTGGGCCTTCTGCAGTTGAGTGTTCTTGCTTTTCAAAGTTATCCTCGACCCCCTGATTGAGGGATACCTTGATGGAAACAGCTACTTCACTGGCCTGAAGAATAGTAGGAGAGTTGTTTTCCAAACCATTTGTTAATGGTCCATTAGCTTGCCTAACCTCAGAGGCAGAAATCTGGTCTTGTTTGGCCACGACTGACTCTGCCTTGCTTTTATCCCAAGCATTACTTCTATCTGGTAGTAAGGTGTTTTCGATGTTATTTTCTGAAGGAACCATAGCTCTTTCTTTCTCTGTATTCCCTTCTGTATCCTGATTCACTTTGGAGGGCTGGACAGAATCTTCAGATGAATTAAGTTGGCCTTCAGGAGGCAGTGCTCTTTCAGGAGTGCTATGGTCATCTAGATGCTTTTCTAGCTCGCTCTGAGAGCGATAAACTTTACCACAACCTGTGAACTTACAAGTGTATGTATTATAATGTTGTGCTTCGTGGTCATACAGTAAATGAGCTTCTGAAAAAATTCTGCCACATTTAGGAAACATGCACTTTGCTCTAAAGGCTTGATGCTCCTTTCGGTGAGTTAAAAGCTCTGCATAACTATTAAAACCGGCCTTACATTTCATCTGTATACAGATGTATGGTTTACTGCCACAGTGCATTTGTAAGTGATCATTGAGATGAGTAACACTTACAAAATGTCGTCTACAGTACTGGCAAATAACTTTTTTGCTTTGCATTTCAAGAAAGCGCTTGGCATCTTCATTATCCTTATGCCCCTTTACGTGAGCAATTAAATTTTTAAAGTACTTAAAGCCCTTTTTACAAAAAGTTACAGGGCAATTAAATTCATTAACAGGTACTGGTTTCTGGACTGGGATAACTTCTGGCTCGTAAGATTTATCTTTGTCATCATTCTCATCATCTGATCCATCATTGTCATTAAATACTATGAAATCTGTTGAATAGAGACTATTCTTTTTTATAGGTCGCTGTTCCTGCTTAGCCACAGTATTTGTCTTTTGATTCTCCTGGGTGTTTGTAATCTTAGGAGGCCTTCCCAATCTTCTTAATGGTTTCATAGCTGCTAGTCTCTCTTTACTAGACTGCTTAACATGCAATGTGACATGAGGAACAAAAGTTTCTTTAGAATTAAAGTTCTTTGCACATATGGGGCAACTGTAAATGCCATCTTTGTAATGTTTCTGAGCATGTCGTACTATTCTGTGACCAAGGAATTCTTTATCACACAGCACGCAATATTGCATGTAAGCTTGCCAATTCCTAAACCTAGCAGATATAAATCCCCTCTCTCTTAATTGTTTTATCTCCTTCTTCTTTTGTTTTTCATCACCAATGTCTTTAAGAAGGACGGACTTAGCACCAACTCCACCAGAAAGTCCATTCAAAGAAGATTCTTTACTCTCTTCCTGGTAGTCTACTACTTTCTCATATACTTCACTGTCATTTAATTCATCAATTGAAGACACAATGGATGCTTCTTCTCCCATAAGTGCAAGACATTGCCGTTTTAAGGTTTTCCAGTCCCAGAATTCTGGATCAAAAGGCCATTGCATTTTCAAAACAAGTAAGAGCTCACAGCGTAGAGAATTTGGTATTGGAAGATTCTCTTCATCATATTTCTGGTCTGGCTGGTTATACAACATTTCCACAGCATAATATGCATCTACTGTAGGCTCAATTAGAAATTCACTCAGTTGACAAGCACGTTTAACTTCCAGATCATCAGGCAACAAACATGAAATGGTCTTGCAAATGGATATTTTCACTTCATGATTTTCTGAAGATTCCAAACGAAGAGCTTTTACACATAGTTCTATACAGGTAGCAAGTCCAGCACCTTCAGTCTGTGAAAAAGCAAACAGGAAATGTTAATCTATACCAATGAACACATTTACTTTTGAATTTAGTTTTAAAAATGCAGATGTGCTTTTCTCAAGCCCTGGAATAGCAGCAACCATAAATATGGCTCTTCCACAGCAATGCAGTTTAGGGGTGTGTGTGTGTGTGTGTGTGTGTGTGTGTGTGTGTGTGTGTGTGTGTACATGTACATATAAAATGAACTGCATTGAAAAAAATGAGCACTGGAAGCTAAGAAAAGACCTGGCTATGAAATAATCTAATATAGGCAAACTTGAAAGTTATTTGACTTCTGTGACTTCTCATATCCTATTTTAAACAGAAGTCAAAAGAACAATTAGATGTCATATAATTGTTGTTGTAAGCTTTAAAGAAGATTAAACATCTAATGTACCTAGCATAGTTTAGTATAATGTCTAGCACATAATAAATGATCAATAATGTTCTCTTTATCATAAATCCTACTTCCAAGCATATTCTCGAGAGCCTTCTGAAACAACCCAGTTAATCCAATTACAAAATAAAGAATATGCTCAAATCCCTTAGCAGGTAAGTAATAAAAAAAAATTGTTTCTTCTTTCTTTCTTTCTTTCTTCCTTTCTTTCTTTCTTTTTGTGGTACTGGGGTTCCTGGAAGCCCTTCTACCTCTGGGCTACACTCCCAGACCTATTTTGTATTTTTTTATTTGGAAACAGGGTCTCTTATTTGATAATTAATAGTGAGGATTTTAGTGTTGTCATACAGCTGAACGTCAAATCACCTACCGTAGTTATGGCTAAACTGAGAATGAAGAGTAAGAGACATGGCCCAATAAGCAGGCTTTTTTCTTTAGAATTAGCATCCTGAACTATTATTATTAGAATAGTAGTAATGAAGTTAAGAATTACTTGATACATGGAGTGAAGAGATAAAAATGCATTTTAGGGGATATAATGTATAATGCAAGAAACAGGATGTGGCCACATTTATTGGAATGAAATATATGTGACATAAGATAAAAAGGCAAGAAGGAAAAGGAACAAATAAAACTGATGGAGTCTGTATTTTCACCACCCAAGGAAATAAAATATACTAAAATAGAAGCCAAGATTTCTATTTGTGGGGCAAAAAAAGAGTTAGGGGGAAAGGTTAGGATAATAAACTACCCTTGATCTTAAGAAAAACAAGGGGATGAAGACAAAGAAGAAGTGGACAGGAAGGGCAGATATACCTATTTCATAAGTGACAGGGAATACAGGCTATCTTCAGCTTTCACATAAACTTGTGTACTTATTTTACAGTACTTTGAGATAGAACTGAGCTATACAATTTTTATAATAAAACATTTGCATCTCTGTTACATGACCTAGGAACTGCTGATAACAGTAGATAATTATTTTGTCATAAGACACAAGAAAGAAGATATGTAGTCAATGAAGCAACATACAAGAGAAGAGGATGCAAAGAAGTCCTGGAGCAGTCAAAACTGAAGCCAACCATAAGGGTGGTCTGAGGACACAAGTAATAATGTCAATAGGACTGGTTCAAATATAAAGGATGAGTTCTGGAAAAGGCTGTGACTATTTAGAAAGCTTAGAAATGACAGCAAAATAAACTAAGAAAATATTCATAGCTCAGCAGATTTTTGGATGAAGGATAGATATATTTGCTTGGGGAAAAGAATTTTGTCATATGAAAATCAAACCTTTACTCAACAAATGAAAAATGCTGATTCAAAAACTTATGAAAAACAGTTAAAGTTATTTCATAGTTAAAATTATTTTAAAAAATTAATTCGAGAACTTACAAAATTTTTTGTAATTGGATTAAAATTATTTCAGAGGGGAATCTCACTGACACTTCTGGTTCATTTCAACTGATAAATAGCAAATACTTTTAATAAATTTACTTCATATACATTGCAAGTGATAACATTTCAAACATGAAAAAATAATGCTAACAAAATAAACTTACTCAAGATTTTTATTCCTCTTAGTTTTCATGTATAGGTATAAACTAGAAAATTAAGTTGATAGGCAATATTCAAATCATAAGTAGGTCATAAAACAAGTATGTTTTAAGAGTATGTTTTATAACAAGTATGTTTTAAAAACTTTCAATAATACAATGTGATTATCCAGGTGAGGTGGCGCACACGTGAAATCCCAGCATTTGGAAGGCTGGTTCGCCAGCCTCAGCTACTTTGGCCCTTTGCAACTCAGTGAGACCCTGTTTCAAAATAAAGAATAAAAAATAGGGCTGAGGGTGTAGCTCGGAGGAAGAATGCCCCTGGGTTCCATCCCCAGTACTGAAAAACAACAACAACGTGATTAAAGAAGTGATTAACCTATAAAAATCTACTTAAGTCACAACATCAGTTAATAAAATAGTGACAGTACAAGCTTAAGTTTATAGTCACAGGAACAGAAAGCTAAGTGGTATGAATTCAGAAGAATAGATTGACCCCCTTTCTGGTACAAAAAGGATACCAGGCAAGCTTGTCTTTGGTACCCCTTCTATAGTCTTTCTATTCATTTCCTCTGGATATTTAGTTTTCTTGATCCAGAGTTTTCATGTTGATTTTACCTTCACATGTGATTTTCCTTTCAGCCCTCCCTTGTCTAATCATAGCATCATGCCTTACTCTGCTTTAAACTTCTTTAAATGAGCCAAGTATGATGGTGTATGCCTGTAATCCCAGTACTTGAGAGGCTGAGAGAGGAGGATCACAGGTTTGTGGCCAGCTCGACTTAGTGAGACCATGTTTCAAAATAAAGAATAAAATGTAGCACTAAAGCCGGGTGTGGTGGCGCACGCTTGTAATCCGCTTGTAATCCCTGCGCTTGGGAGGCTGAGACAGGAGGATCATACGGGTTCAAAGCCAGCCTCAGCTACTTATTGAGGTGAGACCCTGTTTCCAAATAAAATATAAAAAGGTCTGGGAGTATAACCCAGGGGTAGAAAGCCTCTGGGTTCCACCCCCAGTACCACCAAAAAAAAAAAAAAAAAAAAAGTAGCGCTAGGGATATAGCTTGGAGGTAGAATGCCTCTGGGATAAATCTTCAGTACTGCAAAAATAAATTAATTAATTAAATTCCTTTAGTGGCTACCTGTGTATTTCACAATCAAATAAAACTTAATATGAAATACAAAAGGCCCTTCACAATTGGGCCTCTACCTCATCTATTCTAGCATTTTCTCCCTCTTTCCCACTATCTAAATAGCCTATATTTCAGGCAAATTGAGCTATCTAGTTTCCCAATTATCCATCCCATCCTCTCATTTGCCTCAAAACCCACTTTACATGTTTTTTCTGTGACAGAAACTTTCTCCTCCCTCTTTGGCCATTACTATTTGAGTGTCAAAACAGATGGGTAAGTTAAATGACCCACTTCTTTTGTTCACTTAGCACCTACTTTCTACCAAGCACTATGCTAAACAACGTGTTCTTCAGGAGTCTTGACATTTCACTGGAGGAGAACGCCTATGTTACACTGCAATTGTTTTTGTGTCTCCAACAACAGACTATGAAATCCTGAGCAGGGCAAGCCTTTAACTTCAAGGAATCTAGAAAAGATGATATTCCCTGAATAAAAAGATGTGCCAAGCTATCTGCTCCAATTCCTTTGAAGATCTCAAGATTTAAGAAGAAAACAGTTATTTTTAAATTAGTATCTGAGTGGCTAGTCAACAGTCATTAATTCCTGGAGTTTTGAAAGAAGATGGTTGGTTACCAGTTAACAAATTACTTAACCTTGTAGTTAAGTTTGATCATTTAAGAAAGTGAAAAATTACAGTAGAAAGTGAAAACAGTTATGTTAATACCTATTAACTAAAGCTTAACTTCAAGGTCTCAGTGGTTCTAAAACTGTAACAATCTGTGATTTCTGTTTTAAGATAAAACCTCTGCTTGTTCAGAACTCAGAAAGGAAAAAATTTCATGCAAATATTAACAAATTTTGAGGAGCAAAGAACAAATACCATGTTGCATACTATCCCTTTCAGGAAATGTCCTGCCCTGGCCAACTTTTCCAAGCTATTCATATTTTTAACTGCTTTTTAAAACCTACTCTATTACTCTCTGGAGGAGGGCAACCCCAAAATGCTATTCATGGTGATGAGAATATTCTATATCTATGCTATCTAACAAAAAACCCCACTCAACCACATGAAACTACTAAGCACTAAAATGTGGCTATCATAATGGACATTAAATCTCCTGTCCAAGTTTTCCCCCTCCCCCAACATAACACTGAAGACAGAAAGCCATTTTAGCTAGTTTCCATGATGCATCTGATTAAAAAATGAAACTCAAAGTAGTTAAAGATCATTGAGTGGTCAATAGTGAGTCAAGACATACCCAGTTTGGTTTCTTAGTTCCAAGTTCCTCCTGCTTTGCCATGTAGCTTGTTAAGATAAGATTTATAAGCAGTAAAAGCCTGCATTTTTAAACCTGCATTTAAAAAATTGCATAGCCCAAGAATCAATCTTATCTTAGTTTTTGTTTTTTTTTTAACTATAGCACCACAAAATACCAAAAAAAAAAAAAAAAGATGAGTTACAGGTGGCACATACCTGTAATTTCAGTACTTGGGAGGTTGAGACAGGAGGATTGCAAGTTTGAAGCCAGCCTCAGGAACTTAGTGAGAATCTGTTTCAAAATTAAAGGATATAACTCAAAGGTAAACCGTCCCTCGATTCAACCCAAAGTACACAAAAAAGTAGGGTGGGGGGAAATGAGTTAACATTGATACAGGAAAAACTGTAAAGAAGAATTTGTTTTTATTCTTTACTCCTGAAATAGAAGTTATTTCAAGAGAGAAAAATAAAGCTACAGCAAGACTTATTGACAAAAGGCAGGTTTTAAAAGGCACTTTTAAAGGAGATAGGAGTATCTTTTGGTCTCTCCTTAAAAAAAAAAAAAAAAAAAGAAATTATATACCTAAAATTAATGTGTGTGTGTGTGTGTGTGTGTGTGTATGAACTTAAAAATACTTGTCCTACTGAATCCTAACTTTTAGAATCTATACAATGATGGCACTTTAGGAAGATGTCTTCTATATACATATAAACTGAAACAATAGCATTTCTACAAGAGTTACTCCTGTCCCTACTTGAATATTACAACTTGAACTACCTAGTTACTTCAAGGTCCAACATGTTCTACTTTCTACCAGGTTACACAAGACCAGAATCAATCAGTTCAGGCTTTTTGTTCTATTTTTTAGGTTTCTCTTCATTTTGAATCCTAGGATTTCCTTAATACTCTTGAGGTCTCAGCTGCTTTAAAAAAAAAATGTATAGCTGGGTATGGTGCTGCACACCTGTAATCCCAGTACTTGGGAGGCCAGACAAGAAAATCGCAGGTTCAAGGACAGCCTCAGCAAATTTTGAGACTCCAATCAACCTAGTGAGACCCTAATTCCAAACAAAAAATAAAATTCTGGGGCATAGCCTAGAAGTAGAATGCCTCTGGGTTCTGTCCCCAACAACATACATAACACACACACAGACACACACACAGACACACACACACATTTATCAAGTATTTGTGGTTGATTTGTAGTAGGGTTATTTTTAGACAATATAATCTTCTCTACTGATAGCAATGGAATCCACTTCTATATTCCTTTCACACATTATAAATTTCTACAGAGGCATATTTTCTTTTTCTTTTTTTTGGTGGTACTGGGGTTCCTAGAAGCCCTTCTACCTCCAGGTTACACTTTTTAATTTTTGGAAACAGGGTCTCTTAAACCAGAGCGGCTGGCTTTGAACCTGCACAATCCTCCTGTCTCCACCTCCCAAGCATGGGGATTACAAGCGTGAGCCACCACGCCCAGCTACAGAGGCATATTTTCAAAGAAGTAAAATACCGAGAAGCAAAACCGAAGAAGAAAAAAATAGGTGCATATTATGTATATTACTGTCCTACAGGCTAAAGGCAAACTCTTTGCTCTCCACTGCATTTTTAAGTTTCTCTGGATCAAATAAATTTCTTAAAGGAGCCAGGCGTGGTGGCGCATGCTTGTAATCCCTGCACTTGGGAGGCTGAGACAGGAGGATCAAACAGGTTTGAAGCCAGCCTCAGCTACTTAGTGAGACCCTGTTTCCAAATAAAATATAAAATAGGTCTGGAAGTATAGCCCAAAGGTAGAAAACCCCTGGGTTTTACGCCCAGTACCACCAAAAAAAAAAAAAAAAAAAAAATCTTAACGGAGTAATAAAAAAGTCCAAACAATAAATGAAAGAAAAAAATGACTAAAGAAATTTTCAAAACAAGTCTTTTATTAGAGATGACTTACACATTAAAATATCTTAATAACTCTTACCTCTGAATTAATAACTTTAATCAAGAAGAAAATATGATACACAGTCTTCGTTAACAAAGAAAGCTGACGACACCTCTCTAAGTATACTTGTATAGATGGTTCTACCCTTTGCTGTAATTTACTCCAAAAGAGGGTGAGTTCCCTAAAAAAAAAAAAAAAAAAAAAAAAGATTAAAAAGATCATGGCCCATGTCAGTTTTTGAAACTAAAATTGGTTTTAGATTTCAATTCTGAATGTGGAATGAAGTATAAATACAGGATAATGATTTTCTAAAGACCAAACAAAATCAGGATAAAATTTATCATTTTACTGATCAGTATTCTTTAATCCCAGACAGTTTTACTACAAAAGTACTTAACCTTTAAACAAGTTATAAGCATAGTAATTGAGTGACATCTGGACTTTAAATTATGTAATATAGAAGTACAAAATATGAGTGTATGTAATATATCAAAGTACAATGGATTTTTAAAAAGCATTCATCCAGGATTAGGGGTGTCTATCGATGGTAGAGTACTTGCCTAACATTTGCGAGACCCTGAGTTCAATTTCACCATCACAAAAAAGAGGCATTTATTTCTTAACAATTTTAAGCCACCAATAAAGCCACTATAGTATTTAATATTAGGTGAACAAAAGAACCAATGACAACACAGAACAGAGAAGAAACTAATTTGTGCCAGTTGTTAAACAATGAAAGAAATCTGGAAAAATAAAATTAACCTTGAAATTTATTTCAAATGCAGTAACAATATACTTTTCAGAGAAAAATAATCCGACTAGAGTGGTACTCTTTTACTTATCCTATTCTCTTCGGTCCTCCATAGTTAATTTCAACAAGAATCTTCTTGGCTTTAACTTTTTTCACCAGGTATTCTCAACACAGGTCTTTTCTATTAATTTCCACTCCTAGGAACCATGTCCTTTTCACTGCCCACTTGAGGGCTTCAAAATCTGTTCCTCTAGTCTTGACCATGCTCACCTTTGTCTTTTTTTTTTTTCTTCAGTACTGGGGGTGAAACCCAGAGGCATTCTACCTCCATACAAGCCTTTTTAACTTTGTATCTTCTGCAATCTAAAACCTAGTACAGTCATGTATCCTGATGTTTCAGTAAGTAATAAGCCACATACAGAATGGTTGTCTTATAAGATTTTAAAGCCTGGTGATGTACAATTGTATCCATAATTTATATAGATATACTCTATGATATCCACACAAGCCAAAATAGCCTCTAACCATACATTTTCAAAATGTTTACCTTAGGTAAATCAACGTGTGACAACATATGAAAAAGGTGATTGTCCTTCTTCCCAGTTTATCATCTTCCAAATTTAATGCATCAGTATCACTGAACTTATTGGCCTCTTGCTTTCACCATTCTTGATACTGTTATCTTTGTCTTATTTTTCACCTCATGCCACACATGGAAGCCTATACCGCTTCTTAGATGAACTGTTTATTGGCCTTCCAGCTGATTTCTGCCTCAACTCTGAAGGGCTATTTTCTTCCCCATACTTGCCCTCACTGTTTTCTCTAATCAATTCTCAACTGTTTATCTTCAAGATAAAATCCTATGATGGCCTTTTACTCATGAGTTTATATAATAGACTACTTTTGCTTATCATGTAAAATTCAGACTTAAATGTTTTTATACCAGATTTCTTAGTTACCACTGATTCTTACACTGTAGTGTATCTATAAATCTACTTGTCCTGTATATCTTATTTATTATCCCTTCAGAATCTATCTCCTATTTGTATCAAGCCTATAATTTTTTATTCATAACAATGCTAAACTACTCAGGGGGTAGAAAGCCCCTGGGTTCCATTCCAGTACCACAAACAAAACAAAACAAAAAACAAACTCCCTGATTATCAATTACATAGAATGTAGTACCTTAAAATAAGCTTTTTGTCTTGAAAGGACTTAGAAAGATTTCTAAAATATTACTAAGCTATTTGAATTCTCAGTATCTTTTGTATTTTATTTAACCAACTTTCCTTTAAAAATAAAAATCATCTTACCAAGCACAGTACATATCCCCTTGTTGGAGCTGACGTGATAAAAATGCAGTGCATAAAACAAGAGCACTTTTTTCATCACCTTCAGATTCTAAGTTACAGATCATTTCTAGTGCATCTTTGCAATCAACTTCCGAAATCTACAGAAAAGGAAACAAATATGCAGTAAAATGGCTTTATATTAGGATTTATATATACATATATAAACACACATATATAGTAGTAATATGTTTTACATTTTTCATCAGATATCTACAAATCATTTTCACCAGTAAAATGTCATTAATATATAAATTATCAAGTCATAACTGGTCATCATGACACAAAGTCTGTAGTTTAAGTATTTTTAAGAATTACTATGTTTAGTAAAAAAGTAATATTGATTATAAACACCCTTTTACTCATTAAAAGTCAAATCGATGATATTGGGGAAAAAACAACTTCTTTTACTTTTCCCCCCTTTTATTCAATTTAAATGGGCACTAAAATCAGCAGAGACAATTATACTGAAAAAAAAACTAACAAATTTGTTTATTCACCTCAAAATACAATAGAACATTTTATATAACTATACCACTACTAAAATAAGTTCACCATGATTTTTTGCTTCTAACAAATTTACTCAATTTCAAAGCTTGCCAAAAGCCAGCCATGTATGCATATGCATAACCTAGAGAACATCAATTTGTTTCATTTACTGATACATCTAATACTTAACTCTTTTTGTTTTGTTTTGTTACTGGGGATTGAACCAAGCTGCTCCCCTAGCCCAACTTTATTTCTTATTTGGAAATAGGGTCTCATTAGGTTGCTGAAAGACTAGCTATATTGTGGAGGATGGCTTTGAATCTGTGATTCTCCTATTTCTGCCTAATGTACTGGGATTACAAGTGTGAGCCACAAAACCTGGCTTTACTTAACTCTTTTTTAAAAAATATCTTATTTCAATGATACATAAACAGAACTAACCTACGATGATCTCTACAGGTATTTGCTATAAGACAAGGGGTGAGATAAGCAGCATATAATTACAAGGACAGAAAGATTACTTCCAACTTGGTACAAGTGACAGATGACAAAATAAAGAGCTGAAGACCAAACATAGATCATTAGCACCCACGTACCACAGAACTATGACCCTCCTAGATTATATTCTCTTCCTCTTCCTTAAATACTGGGTAAGCAAAGTTTGTGTATGTGTAAAATGTAATGTAGACCAAGCAAATATTTAAATGGGTGATGAAGACAATCTTTAAGGCCAATATTTACCTATTTATTTATTTATATATACTGGGAATTAACATTCCATCTCTGAACTGCACTCTCAGCCCTATTTTTTTTTTTTTAACAATAGGGTGTCACTAAGTTGCTAAGGCTCGCCTCGAACCTGGGACCCAACTACCTCAGGCTCTCAAGTACTGGGATTACAAGCATGCACCACCACACCCACCACACCCAGCTGAAGATCAATCTTTGACAATGAGGAGGAAGACTGTGGCAATAGAGTCAGGGGTTCCATTTTATATGTGAAATCAGGCTAGAAAACAGGAAAACAAGAAAGATCAAGCTCTGTCTATGTGACTAACATCACTGATTTCTTGAAGTGCGGAGTGGCAGAATTAAGGCCGAAACCTAAATCTTAGTGTAACCTGGTGCATGCTCTTTCTACTAATCCTGTCTGCCACTCTCTAACAAATCTTTATCTAGAAGCAACCCCATTTATAAATAAAAGAAGGGCTGAAGAATATACATTCATACAATAAATATTTTAAATATTTATAGAGTTAAGCATATTGTCAGTTTATGTTTATTATTATTTATATCATAACTTTTCTACAAGATAGGTACTATCATTAACATTTTATATATAATGAATGTGGGGTTCATTCAAAAAAGTTCTGTGATTTGCCCAACTCAAAACAATTAGTAGAGTTAAAAAAAAAATCAAAGCATATCAAACTGACATCAAAGATACACGCTCTTGCCATCTCATCATACTCACTGACTAAAATTGGTGCTAACTTTAAAAAAACAAATACCCTGACACACCCATGCAGACAAACATTAGTAAGTCAACCCCTCAGGTTTGTTTACCTTAGAAAGAGCAATACAAAGCTGGGCATAGTGGTGCACACTTGTAATCCCACTGCTTGGGAAGCTGAGACAGGAGGATTCGGGTTCATGGCTAGCTTCAGCAACTTAGTGAGACCCTGTTTCAAAATAAAGAATAAAAAATCAGACTGGGGATGTAGCTTGAAAGTAGAATGCCTCTGGGCTCAGTCCCAGCACAAGAAAGGAAGGAAGGAAGGAAGGAAGGAAGGAAGGAAGGAAGGAAGGAAGGAAGGAAGGAAGGGAGAGAGAGAGAGAAAGAAAGAAAGAGAGAAAAGAAAGAAGAAATAGCAATGCTAATTCACACAAGAGCCTGCAGAGTAGGTACTGCCACAGGTTGAATGTCCTTATCCCAAAGACTTAATGACTACAAGTGTTTCAAAATTTTGGATTAAAAAAAAATGTAAATATCTGCATGTACATAATGTGATACCTTGGAGTTGAGACCCAAATCTGAATACAGAATTTCTTTATGTCCCATTTAAATTTTACTAATCATATATCCAATTTTATACAATATTTTGGTAGTTGTGTACCTTGTCCTTGACTTGTCACAGGATAGGAGGTGTGAAATTTTCCACTTATGGTGTTATGTCAGTGTTCAAAAAGCTACAGATTTTTGGAGCATTTCAGGTTTCATACAAGGAATGCTCAAACTATGCTTCTTTTTCGAAGCAGGCCAAGAAATTAAGCTCCTTGCCCAAAGTCACACACTTAGTGCCTGTGTCAAGACTTCAACTCAGATTTACTTTCACAGTCTGTATTCTTTTAAGAATTTCATATGGGCATTGTGTTGCACACTTACAGCCCTTGTACTTGGGAGGTTGAGACAGGAGGATCGCGAGCTACTTAGCGAGGCTCTTTGCAACTCAGTGAAACCCTGTTTCAAAAATAAAGGGGAAGGCAGGGCGTGGTGGCGCATGCTTGTAATCTCCACGCTTGGGCGCTGGCTTAAGAGACCCTGTTTCCAAATAAAAATGTAAAAATAGGTCTGAGAGTGTAGCCTGGAGGTAGAAGGGCTTCCAGGAACCCCAGTACCACAAAAAAGGTGGGGGGAGAATTCCATATGCACAAGTACACTGGGCTCTTATATTGCTAAATATGTATTTTTTAACTTGTTTGGGTTATAAAAATCCTTATTTCTTGAAAGTGTGACTTATCTTGTATCTGAACATTTTATTGTTCTAAAAATAAGCCATTCCAATTGAATGCACACATGGCACCAAATATGTACATTATTTCTAAGAAATTTTATTTCACTGATAAGATTACCCTCATTAGTTTATTCTTAGTATTTAAAAATAATACTTGTATGATCACCTATGAGTATTCATATACATAAATACACCAACAGAGCCGGGTATGGTGGTGCACGCTTATAATCCCAGAATTTGGGAAGCTAAGACAGAAGAATCTCACAGGTTTGAAACCAGCTTCAGCTACTTAGTGAGGCCCTCAGCAACTTAGTGAGACCCTGTTTCTAAATAAAATATAAAATAGAGCTGGGGATATAGCCTGGGTTCCATTTCCAGTACCACAAAAATAAATATGTAAATAAACAAACCAACAGAAAATTTTGCTATACTCAAATATATTTCAAATATTTGAAAACGTATACAGAAAGCTTTGTATTTTTTGTTGGCATATTAATAAAATAATTTTGCAGTGCATTTAAGAGCCTTCATTTTTTTTACTTGGAGTGTGATGGCCCTCTTTAAAAAAATATGATAAAGACAAAATGTCAAGAATAATATAACCATTTATAAACTGATAAATGGCTGGGTTAAAATTATAAAAAGTAAAATACAGTGACCAACAAGTAATTATTTTAAAAATCCAAGGCAGCACAATTCAGAAATTACCAATATATTAACTGCCTGTGTAGGAACGAAGCATTCTCTATTTTTTTTTTTTAAAGTAGGCAAACTTTTTAAAACCAGAAAACTTAAAACTTTAAAACCATTTAAAATGATGTATTTCTACAAAATCTTTTAAAGCAGAAAAATCATTTCAGAGATTTTTTATGTTAAGGTATTCTTTACTTTTTTTTTTTTTGTGGTACTAGGGTTCCTGGAAGCCCTTCTACCTCCGGGCTACACTCCTAGACCTATATTTTTTACATTTTTATTTGGAAACAGGGTCTCCTAAGCCAGCACACGAGGCTGGCTTCAAACCTGCGCGATCCTCCTGTCTCTACCTCCCAAGCGCGGGGATTACAAGCGTGCGCCACCACGCCCGGCTCGTTACTTATTCTTGTACTTTTCTTGGTACATTATAGTCTCACATCATAATGTAAGTCATGTTGACTCATTTCAGGGATTTGTTTTGTTTTTGCAGGTCTGGGGATGGAACCCAGGGGCATTCGACCTCTGAGCTACACCCCCTGCCCTATTTTTTTATTCTTTATTTTGAAATTGGGTATCATTGAGTTGCAGAGAGCCCCATTAAGTAGCTGAGGCTGTCCGCGAACTGTGATCCTCCAGTCTCAGCCTCCCGAATGCTGGGATGACAAGCGTGTGCCACCGCGCCCGGCTCTCATTTCAGGGATTTAAATAGTAATTTATAAGTTTTAGCATGCCTCTTTATGCCAGGTATTAAAAAATATAATACACTGTCATTATTTTATATATTTACAAAATTTATTTTTCAAAATTGGTTTTAATCATACTTCACATTTCACACTGATTTGCTTATCAGAATCACTTTCCACACAACTAAGAATTTAAGATGATACACCTATCACAACTAAGAAAATGTGAAAATCAAACATGAGATATTATATCTTAACTCTTGGACTAACTAATATTTAAGAGACTAATAATCTCTAGTATTACAAACAAAAAGTTCATATACTACTTTTACAGAGCATAAATTTGCATTATCTTTTTTCAGTGACAGTTTAGCTCTCTCCATTTAAAATATGTAGATACTTTGATTCAGAAATTTTTCTTCTAGAAACTTACCCTACCAATATACTCCCCAAGGAATGCTAGAATGCATGGACAATTCAACAATGTAAATATCCACCTATCTTATTAAAGAAACCACAAATACAGCCAGGCATAGTGGTGCATGCCTACAATTGCAGTACCTGGGAGACTAAGACAGAATGACTAAAGGTTTAAGGACAGCTTCAGCAATGTAGCAAGACTCTTAATCCAGCAAGACGCTGTTTCAAAAACAAACAAGCAAAAAATAATAAAAAGGACCATAGCTCAGAGATAGAGTGTCCCTGGGTTCAATCCCTAATATTTATTTAAAAAAAGAGAAAAGAACAAAATCTCCCAAACTACAAATCCATACCATGGGATTATGCAGTCATGAAAACGAATGAGGTTGACCTACATGGAACAAAATGAAAAGATATCACGAGAGGGAATAAAGTGGCGGCCAGGGTATGTACATGTGGTTTGAGGCATATAAATTATATATATATATGAATTATGTGCATAGAAAAATGTAAGAAAGTTTATATGTCAAAATTCAAACTTAAAGATTACCTAGGGGTATGTTAAATAAGAAAATGATGATTAGACAAAGACTAGAGAGGATTTTCCTTTTTAAACTTCTGTTACTTTTATTTTAAAAATTGCATTTTAAAACTGCCAACTTTATTTTTACTACCTATACCAAGAACCCAAGCCAAGCTCAATCCTTCCAGAGAAGATAGATGAACACTTACCTCTTCCAGTTCGATTCCTCTGACATATACCAAGTCATATCTGCTATTTCTATAACACTGAAAGGATCCTGAAAAATCAACCGTGGCCTACTAAGGTTCCTTTAGACAAGTTTTTTCTCAGAAGGACCATCAATCCAAGCCATGACTAACTCCTAACAAAGTCTACTCCCATCATCCTCTAAGGAACAGGTTAAAAAACCTCACAACCAATTCTAACTCACTTACCTCATAAAGTACAAGCAAGAATAATTTTCTAAAGTGTGTGTAATATAAACATAATAAAAGAGAAATCAAACAACCTCTATGAAAAAAGGCCTTCTAATAAGGAATATGTAATGTAGACTTAACACATATCCTGATCTTTTCCCCCTGAGATAGAATACAAAGACCTTAGTGAACTCTGCTTAAGAACATAAAAAAAAAAAAAATCGTAATTATACCTACTTAACAAGAGAAAGGATTGAAAAAAATCATTTCATATGACATTTGAGGTTCCCAGGATTCTCACAGAGAATTTCCCTAAGCATCTCCCAGAGCAGATTGTGCTACAACCACTATACTCTGAATAATTATATCAAGAGGAAAATTAGGCTCAGTATTTCAAGATCTGATTATTTAGAGAACTAGAAATAAACATTTTTACTTGAAAACTACAAATTGATCTAACCTTCAAAGCAAATCCAACAATCATATGTTTAGATAATTAGTTACATGCTAGTTAAGCTTCTTAAGGGCAGGGCTTATGCCTTATTTACTTTTAACTTCCCCAGTACCTACAAAGCACACACTATGCACTTAATTAAAATGTTACACAAATTTCAAAGGCTTTTTCATGAAATTCTGTGCTTCTGTCAATTAACTTGTCCAATTCAGTTTTTGCTCTGATATATAACAATTTTTTTTCCATGGTGTGGGGGATCAAACTCAGGGCCTCACATGTGTTAGGCAAGTATTCTACCACTGAGATATTGGCCCTGATATGCAGCAACTTAAAAAGCAAATTACTAGCTGGGCAAGGTAGCATATACTGTAATCCAAGTACTTGGGAGGCTGGGACAGAACGATTGTAGGTTTGAGGCCAGCTCAGCAATTTAGTGAGAACCCATTTCAAAATAAAAAAATAAAAAGAGCTGGCTCTTGGGTTCAATCCTCAGTGGGGGAAAAAAAGAGAGAGAGCGAGAGAGAGGAAAAGATAGAAAATAAGAAGAAAAAAGTAAATTACCTATAATAATACAAAAATTATTCCTTAACTTTTATAAGGAAAAAAAATCTAAAGATTAGCCAATGTCCAAACTAAAGAAAAAATATCCTAGGCTAGAGACTTTGGTTCTACTCCATCTAGCCTAGACATTGCACAAAATCACTCTTCACAGTATTGTCAATATCCTTACTCTTACCCCAAATCCTTATTTCATATTTCAGTCCAAGATTATGACCTGCCTCTTTCTATTCAAGAGAAAAATCATAAAATCACCACACAGTTACAATCTCTAACCTAGTATGGCAATCAGCTTTCTGTATGATGCTTTTGGATTCTTGATTAAAAGCCATGTCTGCACATGAGATCATACATACTCATACTGCTTTCTCTGTCTTACATCTTGTCCTTTCCCTTACTATATCCTCAAGTTTATCACACAGTCCCTTTGTTCTCCTCCCTCTACTGCTCTGCAGTCAACAAATATGTACACTCAAGATAAAGATACTTGTATACAGTGTTCACAGAACACTGTTTATCTGAAGGCTTTACAAGTTGTTACACATCAACTCTTAATTCTCCTACACTGTCTCCAACTTCAGTTTCAAGTTGAGTCCTTCAAAATGCATAAATCACAGTTTTTATTCTATTCTCAGAATTCTGTCATCAAATACGTATGAATACTATTGCTTTCTGCCATAGTGTAAATAAAAACAGAGCCAAGTGTGGTGGTGCATGGTTGTAATCCCAGTACTTGGGAGGCTGAGAGAGGAGGATCCAGGCTCATGGCCAGCCTCAGTTACTTAATGAGGCCCTTCACAACTTAGTGAGACCCTGTTTCTAAATAAAAAATTAAAAAAAGGCCTGGAGGTGTAGCTCGGAGGTAGAATGCCCCCTGGGTCAATCCCCAGCACCACATACACAAAAAAAGTAAAAACAGGATCATTTCTCGGAAAATAAAGTTTTACATTAAATATGCAAATAAAAATATTACATAAAATTAGATATATACTATATATTCTCTCTATAGAGAGAGAATTTATATGACTTCTTTCTAAAAATACTTTGTTACTTAAATTAGCCAGGCAAAAAGATCTGCAAATATCCTAAAGTCAGATAAAACTCAATTACTGCCCAAATACTGCCAAATATAAATAGCCTACTAAACTGATATGCCACCACTATCTTTCTCTTAATTTAGCCAAAGCATTTAAAAGATCCACATCATTTAAAATAGAAGCTAGGTGCAATCAGTTTCCATATAATTCTGAAGGCTGCTTCAAGTCAAGTTGCCACTGCCCAGGAGCATATCAAAACTATAAAATTGACAATGGTCCCTTAACTATTTAAGGAGAAAGGAAGTCAAAGACATTCTAATCTAATTAAAAATTTCTTCACTTTATAAACTAACAAAAAAATATACTCACCTCTTCGATTAACTTTTCATTTGGTGATGATGTGCAAAGACAGACAAGGTAAGTTTGCTTAAAACTACCTTTTGTACCAATCTCTGGATGGTCAGAACACAGCTTTGCTAGAGCAGTTGCTTGACTTAACTGATTTGTTTTGATTAGATGTTTAATTCTCATGTCCAACAAGATGGGACCCTCAAAAGCTAAAAATTCATTCACTTTAAAAAACAAGACATAATAGATTATTAACATTTGGTGATAATTCATTTGCAATACAAATACTTATAAAAATTTTTAAATTTGAAAGTAAAATTTTTTTAATTTGGCAATTTTTCATTACTGCAAATAATGCTATCATAAATATTTAACCTTTTAAGAAGAGGTTATACTCCTAATTTTTAAAAATTTGCATTAAATATTTTTGCCCCTTAGAGTACCACTTGAAAAGAACTGAATAAACTGCTTGATAATAATTCTGCATTTAACTGTAACAGTCAGTAGCATTAAAATTATTACACTAAATTCTTTGTCCCAAAGCAGTTGTTCTTGAATGATAAGAGTTAGTATACCTCAAATTTGTAATGCATTACACAATTTGAGTGATCACAAAGGATATTGGATATTCTAAAAGAAATTCAATACATAATTATTGAGTACATAATTTAATATTGATATATTTTTCATTTTACAAGATAAAGTCTGTATTTTTTAGATATTTAGAATGAATTACATATATATATGGAAGGGGGAAAGTTTGCTAAAGGACAAATCCCTTTAGTAAATCCTTTATAGATTATTATTATTTTTTTAAAAATATCAAAAGATAAACCTCAATATATGCCTGAGATACACTTATGCATAAATAGTTTCTATTCTTTTCAAACATGTGAACCTCTCAGTGTTTTTGTGGTTATCTACAACTAAGAATTTTTAATTTTGTACTTATGAAAGAGAATTCAAGTTTTAATGAGTACAAATTTATATTTTTTTCCTAAGTTTTCTTTACCAGGATGAAAATCATGTTTAAACATTTGGTAATAACTAGCCTAATACCTTTGGAAAATCCTGTGTAATAAAACTTAAAATGCCCTATAAATAAAACACATTATTTTCTCTACTTGTAACAGACTAAAAGATACATCTAGTAAATAGTTTATGGGTTAGAAGATGGAAAATGAGATGTTGTCCTTTCCTTCTTAAAATACCCTATGCTCTTTTGAAGTACCTTTATTTTTATATCTAACTGTACTCCACTCTACTGTGAAAACATTCTTCTATAAAGTACTATGATCATGGCTCCTCAATAACAAAGCCATGAACCTAGAAGCAATATAACATAGGATTCCAAATATCATTGTTTCTTTTCTAGACCTCTCTCCATTCCTTATATTGGACTACATTAAAAAATTACAAAGATTGAACTAAACTATATGCATAAGTATATGGTAACTATCTGAGATAATTGGCATTACTTTTTTAAATATCATATAACTGTATCAGTATACTTATGTTACAAATATTTTCTCACAGTTCAGTTCACTATCAAAATGAAATCTAAAAAGATTTTAAATGAAAGATTTAAGAAAAAACAAAACTAAAAACAGCTATTTCTGGATGTGAGTAATTGACATTTTAAAATAATGGCTTTAATTTCTTCATACAAAATTCCCTCAAAAAGAAAATCTAGAGATACAAAGTCTGTGATTTATTTCAAATACACTCACAAAAACTCTTTACAGAAATATCATGGCAAAGAAATTTAAAAGGTGGCAAGTATCTAACAAAACTGATGGCACTCCTAAAAGACATCTTGAATAGTCTCTAAAAAAATCTCTAACATCAGCATAAAAGTTAGAATGACCAAATTGTACAAAATAACTTCTGTGCTAAACCAATGTTTTAAGAGGATATAGAAATATCAAATGTTTTGAAACCATAGGTGATTGTTTTTTAATGATGGGGAAACATTACCACACTTAGAACAAAGCAGATTTCAAAGAAATACCTAATATTAGAGCAGAAGGGACCTTAGAGATCATTTTGTCCAGCTCCATCATTTGGCAGATGAGTAAACTGAGGCTCACAGAAGGCAAGTAACTTCCTACAGTCATAAAGCTATCTACTGAAAGAACCAAGACTACAATAATGGGTCCTTTGACTTTTAGCTTTATATAGTGTGAGACCAAAAAAAAAAAAAAAAAAAAACCACATTTAATTACTATATCTACTTCTAATTAGAACAGTACTTTTTTTTTTATATAAAAGGGTTGTAAAATAGCATTAGCCTGTACAGGAAAACAACCACATAGCCAAAAGTTCATGATTCAAATGAATCAAAAGAAGATCTTACACTATACTCAAATCAGACCCACTGAAAGCTCACTTCACTCCCTCTTCTCTCTCCAAAATTTCCTTTACTGACTTTCTTTTACCCATTCCTCTGTGGCTTTTAATACTCTCTCTAATCTAGCACATTTTTCTTTATAGAAACAAAGACTACCTGTTTAGTGTGTGACAGATCTTTGAGTAGATGTATCAAAATTTCTCTCCCTATCCCGCACTTCCCACTCTCACCCCACAAAAATATAATTTTATTTATATGTAGCATTTCTATTCATATTCTTTGCATTTATATTCAAGAGAAAATCAGGTTTTACTAAAGTCAAACCTATCAAGCCTAAAAACATAAAATGGCATGTAAATATATATTCAGCCAGTTTATTGTAAACAAAAGCAAAATTACCCTTTCCCTTAAAAATTCTACTTTTATTATATTAAAAATATTACTAGTTCCTACATTAAAGATAATCACCTTAAATACATCACAATTATTTATTGTAATGAATTTTGGTGATACACTGCTCAAATACTGAGTGGGTAAGACAGCACAACTTAGCTATCTTAATTCCCCAAAGTAGGGCCAACTTATTTGCTGAGTGTATAGTTTCATGCCTAGACTGCACATAACTGCCTCAGTGTCATCTCTGACTAGCTGGTTCATGAGCATCTCAAACAGCATACAAATGTCCTTACATCATAATCCGTACTATCTCCATCCACTCAGCTGTGCTCATGCCACAAACTTAACTAAAATTTTGCCTTTCTTATAGCTATCACATTAGCTAGTTCTGCCACTCTATATACTTGATTCTATTGTTTCTCCATTTCTACCTCCCAACCTCCTGCCCAGCCCAAATTCCAGAGCAGACCACCTTAGCAGCAGTCTGCTAATGTTCTGCATGGAATCTTGCCCCTTCTTCATCATTTCTCCATTAGGATTTGGGTTGCTTAGTTTTGTTTTTAAAGCACATATGTAATGGACATCTTTTAAAAAACCTTCCAGTGAGCGAAGCATGGTAGTGAAGGCTTGTAATCCCAGTACTTGGGAGGCTGAGACAGGAGGATTGTAGGTTTGCTGCTAGCCTCAGCTACTTAATGAGGCTCTCAGCAATTTAGTGAGATCCTGTTTCAAAAAAAAGAATAAAAAATAGAGCTAGGGTTGTAGCTCAAAGGTAGAATTGCCCCTGGGTTCAATCCCCAGTGCTGCAATAAGTAAATAAATAAATAAAGCCAATTCAGTGGCTTTCCCTTCAAAGGATAAATTACAAAATTCTCACCGTGGCCTACATGAATATGCATAATTTGTTTCCTTTAAAAGCATACAATTAGGCTGGGCATGGTGGCGCAAGCTTGTAATCCCTGTGCTTGGGAGGCGGAAACAGGAGGACCACGCAGGTTCGAAGCCAGCCACGCTGGTTTAAGAGACCCTGTTTCCAAATAAAAATATAAAATAGGTCTGGGAGTATAGCCCGGAGATAGAAGGGTTTCCAGGAACCCCAGTACCACCAAAATAAATAAATAAATAAATAAATAAATAAATAAATAAATAAATTTTAAAAAGCATACAATTAGTATTTTCTCTTAGAAACAGCTCAGCAATTAGACAAGGAAAAGAAAGACATTCAAACCGGAGAGGAAGAAATACAATTGTTTTAGCAGATGAAATGATCTTACTTGAAGAAACTCCTAAAAAATTCCTCTTTAAAACTGTTAAAATTTACAAAGTTGCAAAACATAGAAATCAACACACAAAAATCAGTTGAATTCCTATATACTAACAATGAAAAATCTGAAAAGGAAATTAACAGAAGAATTCTATATACAGCAGCATCCAAACTAGGAATAAAGCTAACATGAAAGACTTATACAGTGAAGATTACAAACACTGCCGAAAGAAATTAAAGATGACACTGAAAACTGGGAAGGTGGTTTGTGGATTAGAAGAGCTAATAAAGATAAGATATCCATAATATCTAAACAAGTCTACATATTCAACATAATCCCTACTCAAAATCAATAGCAGTTTATGCAGATATAGAAAAATTCATCCTAAAATTCATATGGACTCACAAAGCATGCCAAAAAGTCAAAATAATTTGACAAACTAAGCATGGGGTGCACATCTGTAATCCCAGGACTTGGGAGGCTGAGACAGGAGAATTTCAGGTTTCAGTCTCAGCAACATGGAGAAGCCCTTGGGAACTTGCTGTGTACTTGTTTCAAAATGTAAAATCAAATTGGCTGGGAGTATAGTTCAGAGTAGAGTGACCCTGGATTTAATCCCCAGTGCAAAAAAAAAAAAAAAAAAAAAAATTAACAAAGAACAACAAGGTTGAAGGTATCACACTGCAATCTTATAAATTATCATGTATATCATCTTAAAAGAATGAAGTCAGACCTTATTGTGTACTGTATACAATTAAATTGAATTAAAGACTTAAACCAAAGACCCTAAACTATAAAACTTCTAAAAAAAATCAGAGGAAAAACTTTATGACACTGGACTTGGCAATAATTTCTTGGCTATAATTCTAAAAGTATAAGCAACAAAAGCAAAGTCAGACAGATGGGACTAAGTAACTGAAACTTTTGTGTACCAAAAGCAACCTGGTACACCAATAATCCCAGTACTTGGGAGGTTGAGATGGGAGGATAGTGGACTCAAGGCTAGCCTCAGCAACTTAGCAAGACCCTGGACAGCTTAGTAAGATCCTGTTTCAAAATAAAAAAATAAAAGGGACATAGCTCAGAGGTAAAATCCTTCTTGATTCAATCCCCAGCATAAAAACAAACAAAACAACACAACAAATTATGTTACATTTCTCACAAAAATCTAAAAGTAGATCATAGACCCAAAATGTAAAATCTGAAACTATGAAACATCAAGGAAAAGACCAGGAAAGAAAAATCTATACAATGTTCCTTTTGGTGATGAATTTTCAGATAAAACCATGATTCGTAAAAGTGAAAACTGGCAAGTTGGACTTTATTAATAAAGTGTGGAACTTCTCCTCTAAGTCACTGTTAGGAGAAAAGACAAGCCAGAGTAAAAAACAGATTTGCAAAACATAGCTGATATAAAGACTTGTATCCAAAATATACAAGCAAATGTTGAAACTCAATAAGAAAACAACCCATTATCACTCTCAAGTACAGTTTGACGTGAGACTACAACATACCAATGAAAGTATTTAAATAAAAGAAAGAAAGAAAACTCAACCAGGCATGATGGTACACATCTGTTATCCCAGTACTGGGCAGGCCAAGACAAGAAGACCACAGGTTTGAACATAGCTTCAGCAACATGGTAAGATTCTCAGTAACCTACCTAGTGAGACCTTGTTTTGAAACAAAATATTAAAAAAGGGGGCTCATCTTGCATATTGCATTCTACTCCAAGGTAGATGCCTCTGGGTTCAATGCCAGTACTAAAAAAACAAAACAAAACAAAACACCCACAATCCAATTAAAAAATGGGCAGAAGATTTGAACAGATGCTTCACCAAAGATATAGAGATGGCAGATATACATGAAAGAGTGTTCAGTATCACATTATTACAGAAATGCAAATCAAAACAACCTGACATCACTATACACCCATCAGAATGGCAAAAAGAAAACACAGATAATACTCAATGCTAGTGAAGATGTGGAACAACAGAAATTACCATTCATCACTGACAAGAATATAAAACAGTACAAAGCTAAACAGAGTAAATCTTACTCCTAAGTACTTATGGAATTGATGTGATTCTTACACCCATACAAAAGCCTGCGTTCAAATGTTTATAGCTGCTTTATCCAAATCACCAAGAATGACAGCAAACAGGATGTTCTTTAATAGGTGGATGAATATACATGGTACATACATATAAGGAATTACTATCTATTGATAAAAAGAGATGAGCTATTAAGCTACCTAATAGCATGGATAAATGTTAAGTGTATATTACTAAGTAAAAGAAGCCAGAATAAAAGGGCTATAGTTATATGACATTCAGAAAAGGCAAAATTACAGAGATGGCAAATAAATTACTAATTGCCAGGCATTTGTAAGAAGATCAAATAGGTGATACACCGGTGACATATTTCCTTTTGGGGGGATGGGGCACTGGGAGATTGAACCCAAGTAAATTCTACCTCTGAGGTACACCCCTGGCCCTAATTTTTTTTTTTTTTTAAAAAAAACAGGGTCTTATTGAGTTGCTGAGGTTGGCTTCAAACCTGCAATCCTCCTGTCCCAGCCTCCCAGGTACTGGGATTACAAGTGTGTACCACCACAACCAGCTAAAACTATTCTTTATGATATTTAACAGTGAGTAGATACCATATATTATGCATTTGTCAAAACCACAAACTTTATGGTACAAAGAGGGAAGCTTAACGTACACAAACTTTAAAAAATCAGAAGCCCAGGATGGAATAAAGAATGTGACAAATGTGTCTAACTGTATTACAAATGTGTAAAAAAAAAACCTTACTGAAAGTGATAGAGAAATAGAGTGTTAATCTTTATAAATGAGTTGTTTGTGTAAGAATAAAGGCAAAGAACTTTACATAAGGACTATACTCTAATTCACAGTTGTTTCCCACAGAGGTACAAGTTAACAATTCTGAAATCACTACAAATGTATACCAGAATCAAATGGATGGCTAACAGTAGGAAAAGCTAATCTGAAAACGGCATACATATACTCCATATATATGACTTTCTGTTGAAGTTGGAGATTACAGATAAGCAAGGGAAGGAAGATAGAATGGTCCTTATATAATGGATTAGTGTTGGGCATCAATATGAACTCATAATCTGGTCCAAGATAAATGTGTAGCTGGTTATTACATAAAATATTTATAGATATGCACATACAAACAGGGTTGTATACACACATCTAATTCTTTGCTCAGCCCACTGAGCAGATCTAGAGGTAAAGATACTGCAGGAGCAACAAGTCACTGAGTTCATGTCTTGGTTTATAAGACCATTCTCCAGTAAAAGGAAACATAGCTCCTTGGAAAAAAACATTAGTTTTTTTCCAGGCCCAAGAAATACACAAGATGAGTCTGAAGCATCTTATAATGCAGAAAGCTAGGAAGCAGTGCAAATAAATCAAAACAGATGATTACACAATTGTCAATAGGATGCAGGAATCAACTAAAGAAGCTCCCAGAGCCGGGCGTGGTGGCGCACGCTTGTAATCCCAGCATTCGGGAGGCTGAGACCTGGAGGATCGCTGTTCGCGGACAGCCTCAGCTACTTAGTGAGGCCCTCTGCAACTCAGTGAGACCCGGTTTCAAAATAAAGAATAAAAAATAGGGCAGGGGGTATAGCCCGGAGGTCAAATGCCCCTGGGTTCCATCCCCAGACCCGCAAAAAAAAAAAAAAAAAAAAAAAAAAAGAAGCTCCCACTGTCCAAAGATGAAATGATTTGAGGAACAAAATAAGGTAGTACTGGATTAGAACCAAACTACAAAAATAACTATACATGAACACATACTCATTTAAATACATTACTGAATAAGTATACCTCCGCAGAATTCTAAATTAGTGATGTACATCCTGCTCCCTCAAGGAGGTGGAACATAACTTCCCACCTCTTAAGTGTGGGCTGTACCTAGTAACCTTTGAAGAGCAGAATGGAAGGTAGTGAGATAAAGTAACTTTACAGTGCAGAACCTGACAGACCACCGCAACAGGTAGTCAAGGTTCACAATGTGGGTGGGTAAGTCATGTTGATAATATGCACCCTTGATATGATGTGATGGCAATGGCACTTTACTTGTGCTCTATCCTCCCCAAAACCCATAAACCCAATCTAATCATGAGAACATCAGACAAATCCCAATTGAGGGACTCTACGTAATACCTGACCAGTACTCCTCAAAACTGTCAAGGTCATTAAAAACAAAGAAAGTCTGAAAAACTGTCACAGCCAAGAGAAGCCAAAGGAGACATGATGACTAAATGTAATGTGGTATCCCAGATGGAATTCTGGAACAGAAAAGGGACATTAGGTAAAAACTAAGAAGTCTGAATAAAGTATGGATTTAATAACAAGTATCAATATTGTTTATTAATTGTGACAAATGTACCATAGTAATGTAAAATGTTAATAATAGTGGAACCTGGCCATGGGGTTACATAGGAATACAATAATTATTTACAATAATCATGTAAATCTATAACTACTCTAAAACAGAAGGGTTAATTTAAAAATAATAAATTAAGGGCAAACTGCCATACTGAACAGTCTTATTTGAGACATAACCAAATATTGGTTATGGTCTATCAATGAGTCCTTACAGGAAATAAACTGGAGTATTATGGGCCACATATAAGGAAATATAGGTATATTTGATAAAACAGCAGCAATCAAGGGTAAAAGAACTGGAGGCAAGTGAAAGATTTCTCTCAGTATCCAACGGTCTCTGTTTCTGGACCCAATCTCTCTATGGTTATAATCAAAGACCTGGATGCCAATAGAATGTATGCTAATAAGGTCTGCTAATGAGAAGAAATTGGGAAGAACAAAAACCTTGAATAACAATCATAGGAACCACATGTGATAGTTCATGCCTGTAATCCCAGTACTGGGAGGCTGAGACAGAAGGATCACAGATTCACGGCCAGCCTCAACAATTTGTGAGGCCCTCTACAACTTAGTGAGACCCTGTTTTAAATTAAAAAATAAAACAGGCTGAGGATATTAACTTGGAGGTAGAATGCCCTTGGGTTCTATCCATCCTCAGTATCACACACATACACAGAGATCCAAAAGCATCTTAAAAATTTTGGGACATAGAATGAATGAAATACAGTAAAATTAAACAGAAACAAAAAACTCTGTAAGCCAGGTGTGGTGGCGTGTGCTTGTAATCCCAGTGCTTGGGAGGCTGAGACAGGAGGAGCACACAGGTTCGAAGCCAGCCTCAGCTATTTAGTGAGGCTCTCAGCAACTTAGTGAGACCCTGTTTCCAAATAAAATATAAAATAGGTCTAGGAGTATAGCCCGGAGGTAGAAAGCCTCTGGGTTCCACCCCCAGTACCACACACACACACACAAAAAAAAAAAAAACACAAAAAAAAAACCCACACAAAAAAAAACCACTTGTGTACAAATGAAGAAAAGGTATAACAAGAATACAATTTGATAGTAGTATTTGTTTAAAAATTTTTTGTTTACTATCAGTAACGAGTTGTAAGAATTATGTACTACTAAAAAAAATGATACTATCTTAGGTCATACTAATTCAAATTTAAACTGTTAGGATAAAGGGAGTCAGGGTGTCACTAATCTAAAGCTCACTAACTCATATTTAGGATATAAATTAAATGCTAAAATGACTTATTAAAAAGAATAACGGACATAAAATGCACTTGAAGATAAAGAATCATGTAGGTTTACAATTATGCTGTATCAAAAAGGTCTTCAGTCTACATTAAAAAAATAGTTAACAACTGGGCATAGAAATGATGATAATTACATGCCTATAATCCTACTACTTGGGAGGCTAAGACCGCAGGATTGAAGGTTTTGAGGACAGCCTCAGCAAGCAGTCAGACTCTCATTAACCTAGCAAAACCCTGTTTGAAAATAAAAATTAAGCCAGGTGTGGTGGTGCACACTTGTAATCCCGGCGCTTGGGAGGCTGAAACAGGAGGATCACACATGTTTGAAGCCAGCCTCAGCTACTTAATAAGGCTCTCAGCAACTTAGTGAGAACCTGTTTCCAAATAAAATATAAAATAGGTCTGGGAGTATATAGCCCAGAGGTAGAAAAGCTCCTGGGTTCCACACCAGTACCCCCAAAAAATATTAAAAATAGGGCTGGGGGTATAGTTTGGCAGTAGAATGCTCCTGGGTTCAACCCCTACTACAATATACACAGACAGACAGACAGACAGACACGCGCACACACACACACACACACACACACACACACACACACACACGGTCTTTAAAAATAATAACTGCTCCTGAGTGAAAGAGGTATTCAATATTTGTTTGCAATAGATTTAGGGATACCACTAAATCCAAAAGAGGAAATTCCACAAATGTGGTTATCAAAATGAAGACTTCTAATAGAAGGCTAGGAATGGACAAAACTATTCATTTATCTAGAAGTTTTCAATATAATTTTATTTTTTCAATGATGTTTTAGAGGGGAGTTACAATTAGATAACAAATAATTGAGGATTAATATCTTTCTAATCTAGACTATGACTACAGAAAAGCATGTGTAATATGTTAAGTAAACAGTAACTTCCTTGATATTCAAAACTATCTACTTGACTTGTGCTGGTTTAGTTATTAAAGTTACCTCATTCTAGGTTGTTAAACCTTAAGAAACCAGCAACTTTAAGTACTGCCTATCCTTACACTTCCAAATCAAAGAGCATTTTATTGGTTTAGGTGGAATTTAGCATATCTAAATTTAATCAATTAAAAGGCCCAAGTCAGGATTAAGTAGATTACCCACTGTTAAAATACATCAGAACTCCAACATCTTCCTTATAAACAAACCAATGAGTACAGCCTTTATACTAAGTTTTCGCTCTTCTCTTCAAACTTGCTGTAGGCTAGATTTAAGTTAAATCATGGAGCTACATACAGAAGATAATAGCTACAAGTTTCCCATCTTTGCTCCACCAAACTTGAAAATATGAATTAATTAGTATATAGGTATAATAAGCTAATTTCTTCAACTTTTTCAAAGAAGGAAATAAACATACACATGTAGCTTATGTGATTATTCATCACAGAAGCATTCCAAATAATAGAAGACCTAATAAATATTTTTGGATGCAAACTCTCTCAAATCATATAACATCTCTCTGGGTGCTACATGAGCTCTGTTAGAATCCGACTACCTACAATCTATCTGCTTTGTGGACACTCCTTCTGGCTGCATAGTCCAAATTATTCCAGTGTCTGTATCAGGTGAAGACCAAGAATCAAAGCATCAAAGACATAGGCAAAGATATTTGCTAATATAAAAATGTTAGACACATTCAAACAAGTAAGGAAATTGAGCACATTGTCTTTTAAAATAAAGTTTAAAACTCTGATATTCTTTTTTTCCTGCTTTCATATAATGCGTGCGTTTGGTAAAACACTATTTTAAATAGATAACTGAAAAAAATTTTTATTTGGGTATGGTTAGGTTGAGTTCACTGGGCTAGGTACAACTGGAAATAATATTAGATGTAAGAGATTAATGAGAACCTTACTTTAACTCCTGGCTCTGCCTCTCTCATCATTACAATGTGACCTGGGGGCAGGGATGGGGGAAACTAAACCAGGGTGGCACACGCTTGTAATCTCAGTACTTGGAAGGCTGAAAAAGGATCATAGGTTTCCAGCTAGCCTCAGCAACTTAGCAAGGCCCTCCACAACTTAGTGAGACTCTATTTCAAAATAAAAAGCAAAATAGAGCTGGGGGTATAGCTCAGAGGTAGAACAACCCTGGATTTAAGCCCCAGTACATCCCCCTCCACACACACACACAAATAAAAATAAACAACTATACTTTTTTCACCTCTATTTTCTCAGCTGTAAAATACAGGCAAGAGATAATAAATATCCTATCTTTATCACAGGATCACTCTAAAGGTTAAATTAAACCATGCATATAAAAGAACTTTCCAAACTGTTAGGCACTATATGTCATCTGCTATTACTATTAATACATCATACCCAGTATTTCCAAAAGCTGGGATGATTAGAAAGTATAATTTGATGCTAGAAATAAAACATATCGGTGCTAATCTCATAGGAATGACTCTAATGTCACAGGCCAAAAATAAAAGGTTCTTGATTTTTAGTTAATATCATTATTATTATTTCAAATAATGAGAATCTAGTTTCATTTCTCCAAGGTATTAAGAATACTACAGCTAATCTGTGGATATTCCTGAAGGAAAGGGATGATAACAATAAACCTGCGAGAACCAAGAAAGAGGTAATGTTGCTAGAAAGCATGGAGAAAATGGCAAAGAGAAAAGACAGGAAGGAACAATTAGCCTGAAGAAAAGTTTGTCAGTTGACTTAACATTATCTTCATATGACCTACATAACTTGCTGTCACATCACAAATTTACACAGAATTTGCCATCAGTCAATAAGAAAAGCAGAAATAAATAATGGAAGAAGCAGATAGTGGTAAATATGTTTTTTAATAGGACATGTTAATTTTTTCTTATTTACTTCTCCAGTTAAATACCTTGGAAAAGTTAAGGGTGAAATCTGGGTATACTGTCCTAAATAATTAAAAAGAAAAAAGCATCCAGAAGAAGTGTGCTTTTTCTTCATAGTATATGTAAATTTTAAATTGTGAATATTGTTTCATATATGTATCAGTGACTTAATCAATGTACTTCTAGCAGAATACCTGCCAATTTTGGGTTTAACTGTAATTACCCAAATTCATATAGCAACAGAGCACAATAAAATAAGATTGAATAAAAAACTAAAAAAGAATACTAATCTTAGACACATAAGACTTGAGAATTCTAGCACTGGTTTGTTATTCTATTTTGAGTGAAATCATTTAACTACCCTATTTCTGCTTCTCCATCTGTCAAATAAGTTAATTAGCATGTGTGAACTAGATTGCCACCTGTCGGGATGTTGTTGAGGGAACTCTGTTGAAAAGACACTGAGGAAAAAAAAGATTCCAGTTTCTCTGTTATTCTAAGATTCTATAATGCTATAAATACACCTTCCCCCAAGTTTAAGGAAAAAAAAAAGGTAAAGGGCCTCAAGTACCTCAGGTAAAATTTAATTAAATGGACCTTTGGAATATTTTGAGATGAATTATATTCAAACAGTTTTATTTTTCTAAAGTTTTTTTTTTTTTTTTTTTTTTTGTCTCTCTCTCTCTCTCTCTCACTAGAAAATTTACCTTTATCCTTATCCAATGGTTCCTGGGAAAGAATAGTGGACAGTACCGGGTTTTTCCACACCCCAGTCTCTTGAGCTAGAGTAGCTAAAAAATGCAATTCACAGCTGCCATTCTCCATCAGCTTTTCATGAGCTACCTATAAATATTAAATAAACATCCAAAGAATTACAACAGATTTTTAAAGCAAGCTTATCAGGTTTTAAATATAATACTAAACTTTTGAAAAGAATTTTATCATAAAAATTTCAATAGCATTACAAAGTCCTGAATTCCTTTACTTCTGATATTTAAAGATGAATTCCAAGGATAAGAAATCAATCAATTGTAAATCTTAAATATAAAGTACTCATAGAAATAAGTCCATGTTATTTCTTTTTTCAAAGGAAACCAAAAGTAAAATTATTTCTCAAGGAAACTATCAGAATACCCATGGGTAGCTGGGCATGGTGACACATACTTATAATCCCAGTAATTGGGAGGCTGAGATAGGAGGATTACAGGTTCACAACCACCCTCAGCAACTTAGAGACCCTGTTTCAAAATAAAAAATAAAATGAGATTGGGGTATAGCTCAGAGGTAGAATGTCCCTGTGTCCAATCCCCAGTACCACCACCCAAAAAAAGGGGGGGGGGGGTAAAAGACCTTACACATATTATTTCTTCTAGGTTAATTAAATTTTTTTTCCTCAAAATTCTCCTACTTTTAACAAAAAGAGCTGTAGCATGACCTAAGTAACAGCTTACACACATTCCCATAAAAGAAAATAAATCCATGATTTTTCATTTATTCATTATGTAGCCTTGGCAATTCCACATTAAAGATGATATTGAACCTTGCTTGCTAGTTGATTCCAAGTGCTCAAGTAATTCGCATATTCTTCAATCCACAAAAGACCAATCGTTCTTAGTCAATTCATAAAAATATTTATTGAAACCTTACTATAAGGGAAATACTGGGATGAAAACAATTAGTTGTGTTTATGAGGCTTATGTTTTAGTTGGACAAAGAAGTAGTTAAACAGTTAAAGCACAGAGAAAAAAATTAATGCTACTAAGTAAGAATAAAATAACTTGAAGAAACTCTATAATACAAGAGCAAAGTGTCATGGAAACGCCTAAAGCTGCATGTTATGTTCAAACAAATAACAATGCTTCAAAATTATAAACATCTTCCCATTTTGACAAAGTTCAAGTACTATGAGAAATTTTCTTTCATTTGCAGCTGAATGTACAGATTAAAGTTATTTCCTAGGGCTGGAGATGTAGCTCAGTGATAGAACACTTGTCTGACATACAAAAGGCCCTGAATGTGATTCTCCAGCACTGCTTCCTGCAAAGTTATTTTCTTTTTATTGACCTATATGAGAAAATATCAACTAGTAATTCTGATTCAAAAGTATAATTTTAAAAGTTTGTTTTAATTTGGCAAACAAAACTCAGTTTACAGCGTACAGTATTGTATTTGTAAATAAAGATATGTAATTCTAAATGCCAAACAATAAAAATCTCTGAAATAATTATCTGAAAATAAACACGTGATTGGAGGGGGGGAGAAGACATAAATTACTGGTATGCTAAGGCAGAAACTGCATGATCAAAAGTTAGTTGAATTACGACAAACAGGACAAGACACTTTCATCTCGACAGTTATTAAGCATCTAGTATGTGTCAGGCACTATTTTCAAATACTGTGGTATTGTATACAATATAAATTTCACCTTCAAGGACCTTGCACTGGATATAGAGTTTAATATTAAAATAGAAAAGCTGATCTTCTCTGCCTAACTCTAGCTTATTTCACATGCTTCTAAAATTTAAAACTAATCCTCTTTAAAATATATCTTATAGCGAATAAGGCCATACAGTATTTTAAGAACTCTGGCTAGAGAAAGGAGATGGACAGAACCATATATTTGGAAACAAACTAGCAGGAACATACTTTTTAACTTACAAATTAATCAAAATTTACTCGAAGCAATAACTAGCACAACCTAGTGCTTGAAATAAAATCTAATATTCTTAAAAGTATTCAAAACTATGCTATGCTAAATCGTGTAGTATTCTATATGAGTAAGCACTAAAGAGACAAACGTATTTTCTGATATAGAAAGAAAAGCAAGGGCTTTGAATAAAGAACTCTAGTTCAAGTAACTACTCTATGATAGCTATGCAGGTCTGGAGCAGATAAATATTTAAGAGTATGAGCCTCAGTTTCCTCACCTTTAAAATGGGGAAAACATGCCTATCCCCACAAAGATTTTTATAAGAATTAAATGAGATGTTAAATTCCGTTACAGCATACTGGAGATTTTCGCAAATAGCTAGTATTTCCAAATCCAAATGAGAACGTTTTCTTCTATCTTCCCTTACTGCTTTGGCAAAGTCCTAATTGTCTGATTTTATTCATTTAGCAAACATTTATTGAGCAACTAACTCTATGTAAGACAATAGTGTTAATAAGAGCAGCAAAATATTTGTCATTACTAGCTAAATAAATTTTTAAGAATAAGAAAAACAGACATAAAATAAAACTCATTAAATCTAATAGGTAAATATTCTCACCTGTACCAGTGTCTGAAATTGTTCCCATTGTTTTTCTGATAATTCAACAGGCAAACACAGTAAAAGTTCAACACAGCTTCTAAAAAACAGAAAGTTGGTAACGACACAAATAATTATTATTATTAAAACTCAAAATAAAACCAGTAATTCTAACATCATCAGCAGACTCCCCATAATTAATCTACTTAAAAATTAAACCATAGCACTTGAGATATAAAGGTTTTTAGAAAGCTATAGCTTTGTATTTAACTCAAAGCACTACTCACAATGCCAAGCGTTCCAGAACCAAGGCAACATTTTCACACTCAGAGGTAAGATAAGGTCGAGCCTTAACATAACTTTGGATAGCCACTGTGTATACCTCCAATAAAGGTAAGGGATCTTCTGAAGTTTTCCATTTCTCTGCATATTCAAGGAGTGTCTGTTTTAGAAGGAATAAGAAAATGTATTCAAAATATAAATCAAAATATAGATTAAATCCTGTGTTTTTCCTTCCTCCCTGGAAATTATTTTAAAATAGCATTTTAAATTTATAAAAACAAGCCGGGAGTGGTGGCACACACTTGGAATCCCCATGCTTGGGAGGCGGACACAGGAGGATCGCACAGGTTCGAAGCCAGCCTAGCTGGTTAAGAGATCGTTACCAAATAAAAGTATAAAATATGTCTGGGAGTGTAGCCCAGAGGTAGAAGGGTTTCTAGGAACCCCAGTACCACCATACATACATACATACATACATACATACATACATACATACAAACAAAAATAGGTTGTACTAATTAAAATATTAAAAGAAATAGCGTCCTGTCCTATTTCTAGCAGCTCTCTGTGAGAGAAAACATTAATGTTAATTCATTCAGCAACAGCATCAATTTATCAAGTCTAATTTTATTTTAATTAATTAATTTTTATTTATTTTGGTGGTACTGGGGGTGGAACCCAGAGGGTTTTCTATCTCGGGCTATACTCTCAGACCTATTTTATACTTTATTTGGAAACAGGGTCTTACTAAGTAGCTGAGGCTGGCTTTGAACCTGTGCGATCCTCCTGTCTCATCCTCCCAAGTGCTAGGATTACAAGCATGCGCCAACATGCCCAGCTTCAAGGCTAATTTTAAATAGTACATATAAGTATTTTCCCCCTTTTCTCCCTAGTCAAAATGCCACTTTTCACCCAATAATTGCTAAAGTTTAAAAGTTATTTAAAAAGAAGACACTCAGGCAAGCAATAGCTAACCAACTATAAAGCACTTTAAAAATAATTATGTTTACTATTTTTTGTATAGGAAGCAGAAAGTTCAATATCTATATGGTCAACAAAAATTGTAATTTTTCAGTTCATTAAAAAAAAACTGGACAAGGTGGCATGCGCCTTTAATCCCAGTACTTGGGAGGCTGAGACAGGAGGATCACAGGTTCAAGGTAATCCTCAGCAAGTAATGAGACTTTCAGCAACCTAGTGAGATCCTGTTTGAAAATAAAATTTAAAAAGGGCTGGGGTGGCCAAGTGTGGTGGCGCACGCTTGTAATCCCCGTGCTTGGGAGGCTGAGACAGGAGGAGCGCACAGGTTTGAAGCCGGTCTCAGCTACTTAGTGAGGCTCTCAGCAACTTAGTGAGACCCTGTTTCCAAATAAAACATAAAAAAGGTCTGGGAGTATAGCCCGGAGGTAGAAAGCCTCTGGGTTCCATCCCCAGTACCACCAAAAATAAATAAATAATAATAATATAAATAAATAAATAAAATTTTATTATTTAAAAAGGTATCTAAGCAGGGCGTGGTGGCGTAAGCTTGTAATCCCCGTACTTGGGAGGCTGAGACAGGAGGATCGCGAGACAGGAGGATCGCGGAGGTTCGAAGCCAGCCTCAGTTGGTTTAAGAGACCCTGTTTCCAAATAAAATATAAAATAGGTCTGGGAGTGTAGCGCGGAGGTAGAAGGCCTCTGGGTTCCACCCCCAGTACCACCAACACCAAAAAAAAAAAAAAAAAAAAAAAAAAAGCCAGTGGCAGGAACGTGGTGAGACTCTCAGCAACTTTGTGGGACTTGTTTCCAAATAGTAGGGCTGGGGGTGTGGCTCAAAGATAGAATGCCCCTGGGTTCTATTCCTCTGCACCCCCAAATCAAACTGAGCGTGGTGATGCATACTTGGAATCCTAGTACTTGGGAGGCTGAGACAGGAGGATCACAAGTTTGAAGCCAGCCCCCAAAACTTTTAATGAATCTTTTAGAAACCTAGCAAAACTCTGTTTCAAAATAAAGAATAAAATAGGGCTGGGAGTGTAGCTCAGAGGTAGAATAGCTCTAGGTTTAGTTCCCAGAACCACTATGGAGATCAGTATGGAGGTTCTTCAAAAGATTAGAAATAAATCCATCATATTATCCAGCTCTCCATTCCCTACTATCTTTCTAAAATAACTACTCAGATACTATTATGATACACACATACCTATGTTTATTACAGCATAATTAACAATAGCCAAATTATGGAACCAACACAGGTGTCCATCAACAGATGAATGGGTTAATGTGGTATATACACTCAGTGGAGTTTTATTCAGCCATAAAACCCAAAATTATGTCATTTGCAAGAAAAGGAATGGAACTAGAGAATACTATGCTAAATATGATTAGCCAGTTTGAGAAAGTAAAGGGTCATAAGTTTTCTCTCCTATGTGGATACTAAAGGAAAAAAAAAAAGAGAGACTTCAGATAGCCGGGCGTGGTGGCGCACACTTGTAATCCCTGCACTTGGGAGGCTGAGACAGGAGGATCACACAGGTTCAAAGCCAGCCTCAGCTACTTAGTGAGGCTCTCAGCAATAGTGAGACCCTGTTTCCACATAAAATATAAAAGAGGGCTGGGAGTATAGCCCGGAGGTAGAAAGCCTCTGGCTTCCACCCCCAGTACCACCCCACCCCCCAAAAAAGGAGACTTCAGATAAATGAGCAAAGAAACCAATAGAACAGTGGAAAGAGTTTGGGAGAGGAAAATGGGAGAGGAAAAATTAGTCTCGAGAAAGGAAATGTTCAAATACTGTTATGTTCATATATGAAGGTATCACTACCAGTCTAACAGATATGAAGAGATAGGAGGTGGGAGAGGGGCATATGGAGAGAACTACACTACATGATATATACATGTATGAATCACTCCAAATCTATCATGTATAACTACAACAACAAAAACATAAAAATTAAAGACCTCAACAAATAAAACCAATATTAAGGATACTAAAAAATGATTATAAGGTCAAGTAATTGTTGTACTTAAATACTGGGTTGTTTTTAATTAAGAAATATTCAACATCCTTCAAATTACTCCTCATCAAACCTGGTTATAGTGGCATACTCCTGTAATCCCAGTACTTGGGAGGCTGAGACAAGAAGGTTGCGGTTCGAGGGCAGCCTCAGTAAGTAGAGAGGCATTCAATCTAGTGAAATCCCATTTCAAAATAAAAATAAAAAATAGGGCTGGGAGGGAAGCTCAGAGGTAGAATGCCCAATCCCCAGTACCATACACATACACACACCAAGGGAAAAAAACTTACCTCATCAGAATTAGTTTTTTAAAATGCTGTTGATCTATTCAACAAAAAAATGGAAAAAACTGGAAACAGCAAGTACACAGAAATACATGCTAATTAAGAGTCAAGAGTTATTAAAATCATGAATTATTAAAAACATTAAAAGGTTCTACAGTTATGCTAAATGAAGTGAGACTCTAATTAAATTATTTTACAACATAGAAGACTGTCATACTTGGTTCTCTTTACACGTCAAGGTTTTGTTTTGTTTTTTGCGGGTCTGGGGATAGAACCCAGGGGCATTTGACCTCCGAGCTACACCCCCTGCCCAATTTTTTATTCTTTATTTTGAGCAGGGTCTCACTGAGTTGCAGAGGGCCTCACTAAGTAGCTGAGGCTGTCCATGAACCACAATCCTCCAGTCTCAGCCTCCCAAATGCTGAGATTACAAGTGAGCGCCACCACGCCCAGCTCACTTTAAGCTTTAATGCACATTTAATCACATATGGAAATTCAAGTATCTTTTCCTTTAATAAAAAGGGGGTGCTTCTTGAAGGGAAAAATCTCAATGAGAGTTTGTATCTTTTGGCACAAAGAAGCATCTATTGAGGGTAGAAATTAGTGGAAGTAGGAAAGAAGGTAGGAATGACATCTTACTACCAATCAAAACAAATAATATCTCACCCTTTTGATAACTTCCAAGTAGCAGAGAAGATTAGGAAAGGCTTAGATCTGGCTGCAAATCATATTCTCAGAGGAGACTTTAACCTTATGTCAACTTTTCTTTCACAAAGAAAGTGAAATGAAGGCAAATGCTGATGGCTAGGATTATTAGCATAAAAGCCAATAAAGCTACTGTGGCACATGGGCATTCAACTAGGTCCAAAACCAATTCCAACAGCAAAAATTCCAGGTAAAGTTGAAGCAAAACAAACACAAAACAAAAATACTTCTCCCCCCCACCACCACCAAAAAAAATTAAAATCACTCTCAGATGATCCTGGAAACCAATCTGGTTTCAGAGCCATACTTCCACCTCACAATCCTACTACATTCAAAACCTTTCTGGTACAGAACAGACTTTCCATGAGGATAAAATAGAATCAGAGGTTGAGTTCTCTAGCTTCCTTCAAACTTAAATACCCAGAAACACAAAGATAAAATCCTCACTGAACTTTTCCCCCCCCCTTTTTGTAGTACTGGGGATTGAACCCAGGGGCATTCTATCTCCAAGCTACACCCCCAGCCCTAATTTTTATTTTTCACTTTGAAACAGGGTCTCACTAAATTGTGGAAGGCCTCACAAAGTAGCTGACGCCAGCCTTGAACTTGCGATCCTCCTGTCTCAGCCTCTCAAATGCTGGGATTATAAACGTAAACCACCAAGTTTGGCTTTTCTGAACTTGTAATGAAGGTAAGTATAGAGATGCGGGGGAATGGGGGAACTAGTGTTTCTGTGAAAAAGTACTCTTAGGGTTTTCTATTGTGAGCCATGCATGGTGGCTCGCGCTTGTAATCCCAGCATTTGGGAGGCTGAGACAGGAGGACTGTGGCTTGCAGCCACCTCAGCTACTTAATGAGGCCCTTTGTGACTTGGTGAGACCCTGTTTCAAAATAAAAAATAAAAACATAGGGCTGGGGGTGTAGTTCAGAGGTAGAATGTCCCTATGTTCAACCCCTAGTACAGTTAAAAAAAAAAAAAAAAAGGAAATATAATTGTGAAGTTGGGGGTGGTGGCACACGATTATAATCCCAGTACTTAGGAGGCTGAGACAGGAGGATTACAGGTTTGTGGCCAGCCTCACCTGCTCAGTGAGGGCCTCCATAACTTAAGGAGGTCCTATTTCAAAATAGGAAATAAAAAAAATCAGGCTGGGGGTATAGCTCGGAGGTAGAATGCCCCTGGGTTCAATCCCCAGCACCCCTCCCCATACACACAAATGTAACCACCATGAATGAATGACACTGCTGTAGCTGGACCACATGGAAAGTTATGTTGAGGATGCCTACCTTATTCCAAGGTGATTCAGACTTCACTGTGAGCAGAAATCGATGCCTCACATGTTCCTGGTCAAGTCAAAGTTTTACATATACAAACCATATCACATTCTCAAGAGAATTCTTACATTCCTCTAAATATCTGTATTCAAATAATATTTTTCATGGATCTGAAATCGTTATAGTCTTCAATATTTTGACCAGCCAGATCATTCAGAGATGGCAGTGACAGAGGGCAATGGACACTAGAAGATGAAAACATTCTCTTGCTTGGTGATTTTAATTATTGCAATTATGGCCGGGCGTGGTGGCGCACGCTTGTAATCCCTGCACTTGAGAGGCAGAGACAGGAGGACCCCACAGGTTCGAAGCCAGCAGCGCTGGCTTAAGAGACCCTGTTTCCAAATTTTTAAAAAGTATAAAAATAGGTCTGGGAGTGTAGCCTGGAGGTAGAAGGGTTTCCAGGAACCCCAGTACCACCAAAAATTATGAACTAGTATTAATTCCTGGTTGAAATAACATAACCCAGAAAAGACTACATAAGAAAATATGGAATTCAACAATGCAACCATTCCATTACAGAGGTCAAATGTCCCTGGGTTCCATCCCTACACCTGCAAAAATAAATAAATAATAAAAAATTTAAAAATGAAGAGAACAGGATAGTGTTAATAAGGGTCTTCCTACAAGGCATTAGATTGCCTCTATTAATGAGTAAGCTAAGCATGGTAAGACAAAACTGTTACATGAAGAATGAATGACCAATGGAACAAAAGATGCTTAATCCAGATAAAAAATAGTATTTGGTGAATATTTACCATGTGCTAGACACTGTTTTGAGAGCTTTACATGTATGATCTATTAACAATTAGGCAAATTATAATAACATGCTTACACTAAAAGTGAACAAAACAAGACCACAGAAAGGTTAAACAACAGGTTCAAGGACACAGAGGTAGTAAAAGAGGGACCTATTATATCCCTACAGGGTATCTGCACTCATAGCCTTTGTCCTATAGTGTGTATTATAAGGCAAACCTGAACAAAGGTCAAAGGGCTGTGTTTTATCTCTAATACATCTTTCACCTTCTTTTTCATATTTTCCTTGCATTAGGAGCTTTTTAGCTTTTTTCTCCTAATTAATTGTTCCTCATTCCCAGTGTACTGGGGATGGAACCCTGGGGCATTCTACCACCGAGCTACACCTCCAGCACTTTTTTTCTTCTTTATTGTGAAACAAGGTCTCACTGAGTTGCAAAGAGCCTCACTAAGTAGCTGAGGCTGTCCATGAACCGCCATGTCCATGATCCTCCTGTCTCAGCCTCCCAAATGCTGGGATTACAAGCATGAGTCACCATGCCCAGCCTGACTTCTATTATTTAAATCAGTAGAGACAAAAACATAGATTCCCTGGGAAGAAAGATAGTATAGATTAACTTTCAGTAATTTCCTTTAGTTCTCCTAGGATTATTAGGAGAGAACACCACAAAGGGATTTCACTTAATGAACATGGTGGTAAAAGCACATTATTGTTCTATGTAAAGTAAAACTAGTAGTGTGTCAGGTGTGTTTACAGTGTTATATTCACATTCCAACTTATATCTGGATCCCTAGAGAACACACTCTCAAATGTTTTGATTTAATAATTACTGAGGATCCCCAAAGATTTCATGTTGGTTATAACTATTAATATTCACCATACAAACTAAAAACCGACACCTTATATAAATGGATTTAAAAATTAAACCTAGCATGTCTTAATTTAATAAATACCATAAGGTATTTTATTAAAAATGTGTTTTCTTAAAAAATTAGACTGGCATTGCTTTACATTTTTCAAACTTCGTCAATGTCTAACTTAAAAGGAAAAAGTGGGGGCTTTCATATCAGTTTCTTCCCTTTTTGGGGGGGCGGGGCAGTACTAGGGATGGAACCCAGGGGCATTCTACCTTCAAGCTCCACGCCAGTCCTATTTTTTATTCTTTATTTTGAAACAGGGTCTCACTGAGTTGCAAAGGGCCTCACTAAGTAGCTGAGGCTGTCTGAGAACTGCGATCCTCCTGTCTCAGCCTCCCGAATGCTGGGATTACAAGCGTGCGCCACCACACCCAACTTCACATTAGTTTCTATGCTTAATCTTTTACAATATTATTACATATGTTCTAACTTTTTGGAAAACTCTACTATACACAAATCATAAAAGGCAAATAGTGTCATATTTTTGAGCTTTTGGGGCCTGAGCTTTTGGTGAATTTGGCAAAATGAATTTAGTAAAATCTATTTTAAAATTGTATATAAAAATGATACAGTATTTTGTACCATGCTCTCCCCAAATCTCACTAAAACTACAGCAATTTACTTTTAACTAGCATAAACCTACAAGAAAAATATAAAAAGAATGGAAAAGAAAAAAATAATGTAAAAAGCAGGAACTAGGGGTGTAGCTAGGGGTACAGTGTGTGCTTATTACCATGTGCAAGGCTCTAGGTTCAATCATGAGTATAAACACACACACACACACACACACACACACACACACACACCCCACAGAAACAAAAAAACCTGGAAAGCATATGTAAGACTGGCACTCCAAGAAAAATGACTCCTACTTTTAGGAGGTTAAAAACAAAACAAAACTAATTCACCAGAATCACCAAAGGGCTCAGGAATTAGGAGCAATAGATGTTTCTGGGAATGGGAGTGAAGGTGGTGCTAAAAAGAGAGGACCAGAGCTGGGCATGGTGTCTCATGCTTGTAATCCCAGCATTTGGGAGGCTGAGACAGGAGGCTTGCAGTTTGTGGACAACCTCAGCTATTTAGTGAGGCCCTCTGCAACTGAGTGAGACCCTGTTCCAAAATAAAGAATAAAAATAGGTTGGGGAGGGGGGGCTCAGAGGTAGAATGGCCCTGTACTCAATCTCCAGTATCACCAAAGTGGGGGGGGGGGGGGCGGCGCAGGTGAAAAGTCTACGGAGCAGTTAATCCTGACTGACTCACACCTCACTCTCCATAGCTAGGAGACCTAAGCAAGGTACAGTAACACTCCATTCTCCAGCAGATTGTTTCTAAAGAGGTGTCTGGACCATGTCTCTTACTTTCCAAGCATTAATCAGCTTTATATACCATTTCTCAAGTCCTTTTCTCCAACTCACTACCAGAACCTTTGGACCTTAGGTGAAAGCTCAGAGAGAAAGGACCTAGATGCTGACACTAGGCCTTGACCAAGGTGAAGGCCACAACGAAACCCACAAGTGGGTTGGAGTTCTCAATTGGCTCTTTAGTGGTATACCTTTAAGTGCTGATATACAAGAACTAGATAAACTAAGTAAAGTTTCTAACACCTGAAAGATCTAAAGAGAAAAAAAAAAGCAACTTGGAGTAAGCAGCAATTATGTGGAGAAGACAAAATTTCAAGAAACTCTAAATATCCTTAGAAATGCCATGTCAGGAGCTAATATTTATGAGGAAAAGTAGTGAACATTAAAAACATAATATCAAAAATAAAAATCTCATTTAAAAGAGTTGGAAGAAACTGAGAAATTTCCCCTTAGCTAGGAAGAAAAGGAGATTTGGAGAATAATACTAGAGGTCCTATAATCAATGACATATGTTCCAGGATATCTGAATATAGAAATGGAGAGTTAATTCACGATGGTCAAGTGAGAACACAGACAGGAATCTTAGGAATGAAAAACTCCCCCTCTTTGCTGTTCTCACAACTACTGAAAGTAGACCTATATCAAGGCACTTTCTCATAAAATTTTCAGAGCTCAGAGACAAAGAAAGCTATAAATACAAGTTTGGCAGGGAACAGGTAGCAGCTCTCCAACAAAATTGGGGCAAAGGAACGCGAAGTACGGCCTTAATAACAGAGGGAAAATTATTTCTATTGTAAGTACAATTATAAGTACTAAGATAGGTTATCATTTTCAAGGTCTCAAAAATTTTGCTTTCTAGGCATCTTCCCTCCACTCCCCCAGGATACTGCTGAAAGAGAAATTTCACCAAAATGAGGGAATATGCCAGGAAGGAAGTTGAGAATCATACACAGGAAAAAGAGAATTGAACTTAAGAAAGATGTAAGGAGGTAAGACTTAAGAAGGTAGCTGTGTAATGAGCCCTAATATTGCGGGCTGTGGGGAAGGGGGGAAGGCAAGCTTGAAAAAAACTTAAAAATTTTAAATGTACTTCTGAGTCATGGATGGAAAATCATAACAGAAATCAGAAATCATTTAGGTTCAAACTATAGTTAGGAGATGGGCAGGGTGGCACATGCTTGTAATTCCAGCATTTGGGAGCCTCAGCTACTTAGTGAGGCCCTTCACAACTTAGTGAGACCCTGTTTCAAATTAAATAATAAAAAATAGGGCAGGGGGTGTAGCCCAGAGGTTGAATGTCCCTGGATTTTGTCCTCAGACGGGGTGGGGGTGACACAAACAACTATAGCTAGGTGTGGTGGCGCACCCTTGTAATCCCAGTACTTTTGAGGCTGAGACAATGTTGTATGTAAAGTTTGCGAGAAATGAGAGACTTGAAAGCCTGAGGGAAATGTGCAAATTGAAGCCTTTATTGGCTGGCCAGCGGCAGAGCCCTCAGTCTAAAATCAGACCAGAGGGGTGCGCCAACTGGCCGGGGTAGGGGGCTTATAAGGGTGGGCAAGTGGGTTCCAGAAGCGGAATTCGCGGTTAGGAGGTGTTGGGAGAGGGGATACCACACAGGAATTTTAGGTAGAGATAAGCCCTGTTGGGGGAAGGGAGTAGTCTCCTCCCTGCTGGGAGTAGCTAGTCATTCCTAAAGGAGCTAGGTTAAGAGGTTAAACTTTAGATTTACCACTGGAAACAGGAAGAGGGAGAGGAATTCAGTTACAGGGTAGTGTCTGGTGAGATCAAACTGAGTCTCTGCTTCTACAACAGGGAGATCTCAGTTTGAGGATAGCCTCAGCTACTTAGACCCTTTGCAATTCAGTGAGATCCTGTTTCAAAATAAAGAATAAAAAAATAGGTCTGGGGGTGTTGCTTGGAGGTAGAATGTCCCTGGGTTCCATCCCCAGTACCACAAAAACAAAAACAAAACAAAAAAACTATAGTAACACACAAAAATTTGTAGGTTGTAGCTAAAGCAATCTTAAGAGGGAAATTTATGAGCTGGGCATGGTGGTACATGCCTGTAATTTCAGTACTCAGGAGACTGAGAAGGAAGGATGATAATTTCAAGGACAATCTCAGTGAATAGTAAAACTCTCATCAATCTAGCAGGACCCAGTTTCAAAATAAAAACTTAAAAATGGAGTTGGGAGGTGTAGCTCAGAAGTAGAATGCTCCTGGGTTCAATCCCCAGTACCATTAAAAAAAGAGAGAGAGAGAGAAATTTATACATCAGTTTAGCTTGTCATTTCTACTATAACCTCTTCTTTAAATACATAAATTTGAGCCAGGCGTGGTGGCGCACGCTTGTAATCCCAGCATTCAGGAGGCTGAGACCTGAGAATCGCCGTTGGTGGACAGCCTCAGCTACTTAGTGAGGCCCTCTGCAACTCAATGAGACCCGGTTTCAATATAAAGAATAAAAAATAGGGCAGGAGGTGCAGCTCAGAGGTCAAATGCCCCTGGGTTCCATCCCCAGACCCACACACCAAAAAAAAGATAAATACATAAATTCGTCTGAACATAATGAGTAAAACATGAATTTCCTGTTCGCAATTTTTTCCAAATGTCTGAACATGAGGCACACAGATAAACATGCAATAACTTAGTTATGTTAGATTTAAACTTTAAGCAAATTAGTGCCATTTAAGATGTAAATCTCTAGCTATCTGCATTTTCTGATTGCATTCCTTAAATTTATATAATCAATATAAAACTAATGAAAATACCAGTCAATATGTTAGACAGTGCTTAAAATAGTAATGATTCAAACCATTTTACTTTTTTTCAGGAAAAATTAGTCATAATTCAGAGGTACCTGTTATGAAGATCAAGTATTCTCAAGATAGAAATTATCAGAAAACTCCCTTAACACATGATTGAGGACAGAAAACATTTACTGCTGAAGGTTAGACATGAATGTGCATGGTTAAAACATAATTGATATTGAAACGGGGGTTTCTTGCGAGAAAACCCCGGCGAGTTCTTGTCTACGGAGAGCGAAGAATGACACCCGCAGACCTCAGGAAGGGGAGTAAAAGGTTTATTGGAAGCAGCAGGGAATGGGGCACCCCCAAAGGGTCTGGAACTCTGGGTCCAGCAGCTGCCTTCAGGACAATACTTGAGAGTAGCCCAAGCCGAATTGCCTTCAGGTGCAGGCTGCTTTCTTCCGGAGTCCGCACGATCTGCCAGAAGGGAATAGAGAAAAGTGGCCGAACGCCCCTAGGGGCTGTCGGGTCTCTGTTGTCCAGTAGCTGCCTTCAGGTCACTACTGGAGTGTCGCCCGAGCCAAGTGCCGTCAATTACAAACTACCTTCTCCCAGAGTCCACGCGATCTGCCAGAAAAGAGGTACAGGTCACCCCTAGGGGCCTGGTCAGCCATGATGTCCAGCAGAGGCCTTCAGGTCACTACTTGAGAGTCGCCCGAGCCACGTGCCCTCAGATGCACTCTGCCTTCTCTCAGGGCCAACACGACCTGCGAGAGAGAGAACTGCTCCCCAAAAGGGGAGGGGGTCCCGAGTGGGAAAGTGACCCGCTTTTGCCATCTGACTGGCCAATGCCTGACCGCTTGCAAGTCCGTTTGTGGTTGTGGTGACTCCAAGGAGAATTTGCATAGGACATTTGCAAGTTCTTTGAAGGGTCTCCTTTCAGGAATGCCAGACTTGCTGGGTGGGATTGTTGATTAGGAAACTCAGGATGGCTTTGTGAAGCTCTGGTCTTATCTCTGAGCCTTTGGAGTTTCAGGCATTTGTTGCCCCTCAGGGAACTCAGGAAATTAGCTTTTTTCTACCAAGGCCTTTTCCCTATCTGCCTATTTCCTTTCTATCTCCTCAATATGTTCAGATGATAATAAACTATATCTCCAATTAATGCTTTTTTATTTTTTTTTTTATTTATGGTATTGGGGATTGAACCCAGGGGTGCTCTGCCTCCAAGCTATATCCACAGCCCTTTTTATTTGAAATATGGTCTCACTAAATTGCTGAAGCTGGCCCTGATCCTCCTGCTTCAGCGTCCCCAAGAACTGGGATTACACATGCATGTACCATCAAGACTGGCCAGGTTTCAACTTCTTGACTGAGTTGCTATTAATTTCTCTGGCCCTCTGCTTGCACACAACTAGCACACAGAGGCTAAAGTAGCTTCAGCCTCTGTGATCATGTGAATCAATCTAATAAATCCCACTATTAATAAATATATATTCAACCGGGTGTGGTGACACACTTGTAATCCCAGTACTTGGGATGTTGAGACAGGAAGATCACAGGTTCATGGCCAGACTCAATTACTTAGGGAGGCCCTCTGCAACTTAGTGAAACCCGGTTTCAAAATAAAGATTTTTTTAAAAAGGACTGGGGATGTAGCTCTGAGGTAGAATGCCCCTGGGTTCAATCCCTAGTATCCCAAAATAAAATAAAAAATAAATATGCTTTTGGTTCTGTTTTTCTGGAGAATCCTAATAAGAGTTTTCTGACCTTTAAAGTAAGCCAAAAGACCCTGGATTTCAGAAGTCCCCTCCCTATTCCCAGAGGGATGTCTTTATTACTGAAGACAGGGGGAAACAGAATCTGAACAAACAGGTCTTGCTAAATTCCCACTTTGTCAAATCATATTTCCCTATGACCATATACAGTTCATCAACACTAAGTATAAAAATACACAGGTTTCCCTGTTTCTTTTGGGCCTTCATTTCTGAAGGCTTTCGTGTTATGTAAACATTAAATTCATGTGTATGCTTTTCATTTGTTACTCTGTGTTTTGTTACAGGTGTCTGGTCATGAAGCTAGTAATAGGTGAGGGATTACTTTTTCTCCCCTACAAGAGAAAAATCACAAAAACATTATGAAACTTTAGACTCTTAAAGATATTGACTATTACATACTATCAAAGAAAGACTAAGACACATAAGGAGAAATCACACAGAGGTCTAAACAAATTGAAATAAACTAAGATGGAGTCACAGACATTTTCAAATGCCAACCAACACAGGCCAGCAGGCATAGGGGCCAGCTTAAGCCCCTAGAGTCACGTATTAAATCCAATACTATCAGATCTTCTATTTTCCTACTGGGGACTGAGCAGAGGGGCATTCTACCTCTGAGCTACACCCCCGGGTCCCCCTTTTTTGAGGTACTAGAGATTGAACCCAGAGGCATTCTACCTCAGAGTTACACCCCTCAGCCCTATTTTTTATTCTTTCTTCTGAACCAGGGTCTCACCAAATTGTAGAGGGCCTCACTAAATTGCTGAAGCTGACCACAAATTACTGTCTCAGCATCCCAAGTACTGGGATTACAAGCATATGCCACCACACCCACCTTTTTTTTTTTTAACCTTGCTAAATTTCTGAGGCTTGCCTCAAATCTACCATTTTCCTGTCTCAAACTCCCACTACTGGGATTATAAACATGTACCACTAATCCCTGTTAAAAATTTTCATCTTAACAAAAAACACATGATTTAAAAAATGTTAGCAATTAAATATTCTTAAAGCAAAGGCACATGAAAGAAAGTTTGGCTGCTTGACTGCTACTTATACAGTTAATAAGTCTGCCAAGCAAGAAACCTTTAAAAGAACTATTTTTGCCAGGTGTGGTGGTGGTACATACCTATAATCCCAGTATTTAGGAGGCTGAGAGAGGAGATTCAGAGGTTTGAGGACAAGTCTTATGCACTCTCAACAACCTGGTGAGATCTTGTGTCAAAATGAAAACAATATAGAGCTGGGAGTATAGCTCAAAGGTAGAATGCAGTGGGGTGGTAGCAGAGATTAAACTCAGAGGCATTCTATCTCCTATTGATTTTTTTTTTTTTTTTTTTGAGGGTCTGGGGATGGAACCCAGGGGCATTTGACCTCCGAGCTACACGCCCTGTCCTATTTTTTATTCTTTATTTTGAAACCAGGTCTCACTGAGTTGCAGAGGGCCTCACTAAGTAGCTGAGGCTGTCCGTGAACTGCGATCCTCCAGGTCTCAGCCTCCCGAATGCTGGGATTACAAGCGTGCGCCACCACTCCTGGCTTGTTTTTAATTTATATCTTGAAATAGGGCCTTGCTAGGTTGATGAGAGTCTCACTACTTGCTGAGGCTGTCCTTGAACCTATGATCCTCCTGCTTCTGCCTCCCAAGTACTGGGATACAGGCATTTGCCACACATTTTTTTTTTTTAAAGTGTGGTGAGGGGTTGCAATAAAAGGCAAAGAAATAGAAACAATAATGGTAATTTCCTAAGACAACTGGTAATAAAGACTAGAGAACAAGATCTGGGCATGGTGGTGCACGATTGTAATCCCAGCATTTGAGAGATTGAGACAGGAGAATCACAGACAGCCTCAGCTACTTAGTGAGGCCCTTTGCAACTCAGTGAGACCCTGTTTCAAAATAAAGAATAAAAAATAGGACTAGGAGTGTAGCTTGGAAGGAGAATGCCACTGCTTTCCATCCCAGCAGTGAAGGAAAGAAAGAAAAAGAAGAAAAAGAAAGAAAACAAGAAAAGTTAAAGGAAACCTCAGGAAGGGGAAGGCAGATGACCAATGAAGCAAAAAGAAAGACATACCACAGCATGCCTGTGACAGGAGTGAGGGAAGGAAAGTGATGAAGATAAAGAACAGTGGTAGTTTTCCAGCAGATGGAGGTCACACACATAAATGAAAAGACAGACTTTGGAAAGGGAACAGCCATTTCTTCCTTGAAAACCCAAGAAAGGAAGTGGAAATGTATGGATTTGAGATGAAGAGAAATGAAGAAATGTCTTAAGATGGCCTAGGTCTCCTCAATTAACTTCTAGAAAGAATTAAAGTGAGTATATATGAGGAGCTATTTGTTTATAATTTCTACTACCATCTAATATCTATTGTTTCTTTAATGGTGTGCAACTTCTGAGGCCCAGCTTGTAATCCCCTTGGGAGGAGGAGACAGGAGGGTCCGGCAGGTTCAAGGCCAGCCGCGCTGGCTTAAGAGACCTGTTTCCAAATTAAAAAAAAAAAAAAAAAAAAAGTATAAAAATAGGTCTGAGAGCGTAGCCCGGAGGTAGAAGGGCTTCCAGGAACCCCAGTACCAGCAAAAAAAAAAAGATGTACAACTTCTGTATTCATACTATATACATACCAGTGCTTTGTTCCCAGAGAAATATAATGTACCAAATGTGAGCTTACTTAATTTGCTTTAGCATGTACAATAACAATAAGAAATACAATTAAATTTTTCTTGAAGCCAGGCGTGGTGGCACACACTTGTAACCCAGAACATGGGAGGCTGAGACAGGAAGGATGCTCGAGGACAGCCTCAGCTACTTAAGCCCTTTGCAACTCAGTGAAACTCTGTTTCAAAATAAAGAATAAAAAATAAGTCTGGGAGTGTAGCTTGGAGGTAGAATGCTCCTGGGTTCCACCCCCAGTACAAAAAAAAAAAATTTTTTTTTGACAATTAAAAGTGCAAAAACTTTTATGTTTCTAATAACATTCATTATCTTTGTAACTCTTGAGAAGCAAGCAATAGAATGAGGAAACATGAGACAAAAAACACACCTGTTTAACAAGAATGTGTCAGAAGAGAACTATGCTTGAACTCTACAACTTCTGCCAATTGTGTGGTAATAGTCTAGATCAGTAATTGCCAAGTAACTTTTGTTTCATACATCAAAATTACTAAGTAAGACTGGGTAGAGGGGGAGATTTTCTTTTTAAATATGGAAACTTATCTCGATGACAATCATTTAAACCATATTTTACTAAGATTAGTGCTGTTTATGAAGGAAAAACCTTACATCAACTCCTCTCAACTGCATCAAAAGCTAACACTTAGCCGGGCGTGGTGGCGCACGCTTGTAATCCCCGCGCTTGGGAGGCTGAGACAGGAGGATCGCGCAGGTTCGAAGCCAGCCGCGCGCGCTGGCTTAGGAGACCCTGTTTCCAAATAAAAATGTAAAAATAGGTCTGGGAGTGTAGCCCGGAGATAGAAGGGCTTCCAGGAACCCCAGTACCACCAATAAATAAATAAATAAATAAATAAATAAATAAATAAATAAATAAATAAATAAGTAAATAAATAAACAAAAGCTAACACTTAGCTGGGCACAATGACACATGCCTGTAATCCTAGCACTTGGGAAGCTGAGATAGGAGGAAGCACAGGTTTGAGGATAGTCTTAACAACTCAGGGAGACTCTCAGCAACCCAGGGCATTCCACCTCAGACCTCTACTCCCAGCCCTATTTGGTTACTTTGAAACAGGGTCTCACTGTTTCAAAGTGGCTGAGCCTGTTTCCAATAAAAAAATAAAAGGTCTGGGGGTATAGCTCGAAGGTAGAATGTCCCTGGATTTATCCATAGTACAATACACACACACACACACACACACACACACACACACGCACACACTAAAAAAAAGCCAACATTTACTGGGAACTGCCAGAGCAGTAGGCAAAGTGTTCAGCAAACACCTTAACAGCAAATGCCTTAAACACAATAGCTTCAAGGCAGGTATTATTATTACCTCCAGTCTATACAATAGAAGAGATCAAAAAAAGCCTGAGGTTTCACAGAAAGTAAAGAGTTGGAAAAAAAATCAATAATTTAAATTACTATGTAATTCTAGATTCTTTCTCATCCTCAGCCTCTCAACTTCTAGGTTTAAAATTTTACACAGGTTGGCATGTAGCTCAGCAACAGATCAAGTAGTTAGCATGCATGGGACACTGGGTTCAATGTTTAGCAGCGGCAACAGCATGATCAGTCACACACACACACACACACACACACAATTTATAAATGTTTATACACACTTTTTATACTTTATATTTAACACACACACACACACACACACACACACACACACACACACACACACACACACCTGTAAAGCCAACAGTCTTCTCCTGGCACTCTACATTCGTCAATGAAACCCTGCCCCACACTGGAAAATCAACTTTTACAAATTACTATAAAATAAATTCTACCTTCTCTAAAATTCAAAAGTTGATTAAGTTGATAAATTAGTGGTATTTTTCAATGTCATAATAACAAGCTATGTATGGTAGCACATACTTGTAATCCCAGTACTTTATAGAGGCTGAGCCAGAAGGATCAAAAGTTTGAAGCCACCCTCAGCAACTTAGTGAGATTCTGTTGCAAAATCAAAGGTAAAATATGGCTAGGGAGATGGTTCAGAGGTAAAATGCCTGTGGATTTAATCTCCAGTATTAAAAAAAAAAAGTGGTAACAATGACTTGAAAATATTGAAATTATCAATGTTTCAAAACTATGCTAGATAATTATCATATGTAAAATATTCAAGGTGTGTTCCAAAGTAGCCAAAGTGTAATGAGAATGTTGCTTTATACATGATTTTTTTTCTTTTTTTCTTTTTTTTTTTTTTTTGTGGCACTGGAGATTGAACCCAGAGGCATTCCCAGCTACACCCCCAGCCCTATTATTTACTTATTTATTTATTTTGAAACAGGGTCTCACTAAGTTGCAAGGGCCTCACTAAGTAGCTGAGGCTGGCTGTGAATCTACAATCCTCCCATCTCAGCCGCCCAAGTACTGGGATTACTAGCTTGCACCACTACATCCGGCTCATATATATATTTTTTTAATTGGTGCATTGTAGTAATGTATCTTAATGGAGTACAAGATGGTGGAGGCATACATACACACTTTTAAATAACTGCCTTTAATCAAATCTTAGAACAAAAACAAAAAAAAGGTCTCTGCTATGGTCTGAATCTGGAGCATCCTCCAATAGTTTATGTGTTGTAGGCCTTAAAGTTTGAATGCAGCAAATTCCAGAAGTGGGATATGGCTGGAGGACTGTGTCTGTCCTTGGCCTCTTCCTGTTTGTCTGTGTGCTCCATTCCTGTCCTCCCCCTTCCCTTCTTTCTCCAGCAGGGTTCTACATCTGTGGGCTGACCAACCAAAGATCAACAATATTTGCAAAGAAGCCCGGCATGGTGGTACACACCTATAAATTCAACTCTTAGGATGCTGAGACAGGAAGATCACAGGTTCGTGGACAGCACTGGGTAACTTATCAAGACCTTGTTTCAAAAAAGAAATAAAAAGGAAGCCGGGCATGGTGGCATGCCACCAATGAAAGGTAATGCTTGTAATCCCAGCATTTGGGAGGCTGAGACAGGAGGATTGCTGTTCGTGGACAGCCTCAGCTACTTAGTGAGGCCCTTTGCAACTTAGTGAGACCCTGTTTCAAAATAAAGAATAAAAAATTGGGCAAGGGGCATAGCTTGGGGTCAAATGCCTCTGGGTTCCATCCCTAGACCTGCAATAAATAAATAAATAAATAAATAAAATAAAAAATAAAAAGGGGTGGAGGTATATAGCTATACCTATATGTTCTATAGGTAGAACATCCCTGGGTTCAATCCCCAAAACCTCTAAAATACAGATAGAAAAATAAATATGGAAACCTTCAAAATGGTCTTTTAAGAGCTAGGTGTGGTGGCACATCGTTGTAATACCAGTACTTGGGAAGCTGAAATAGGAGGATCGCAGGTTTGTGGCCAACCTCAACAACTTAAGTCTGTATATGCAACTTAGCAAGACCCCATTTCAAAATTAAAAAAAAAAAAAAAAAATAGGGCTGGGCGTGGTGGCGCATGCTTGTAATCCCCGCACTTGGGAGGCAGAGACAGGAGGATCGTGCAGGTTCGAAGCCAGTGCGTGTGCTGGCTTAGGAGACCCTGTTTCCAAATAAAAATGTAAAAATAGGTCTGGGAGTGTAGCCCGGAGGTAGAAGGGCTTCCAGGAACCCCAGTACCACAAAAAAAAAAAAAAGGGGTGGGGGTATAGCTCAGTGATAGAATGCCATGGGTTCAATGGTACAATCCCCAGCGATACACACACACACACACACACACACACACACACACACACACACACACCCCTACTTATCTCTAGCACTCTCTCTCTCTCCCTCCCTCCTGGTATTCAAAATAATTTCTTCCTAGGAAGCATTTACAATATCAAGGCATCTTTTAAAAAAAAACTTTATAAATAGTTAATAATATACTGACTATAATAAGTCTGACTCATTTCTTGTCAATACAGTTACACTTCACATACAAGGACTGATTCTTAATTACTAAAGAAGTAATAGTTAGGACCCAAGCTTTTGTTATGCTATTGTGTGGCGCTAAAGATTTAACCCAGGGCCTTAATGTGTTCTCCCACTGAGCAAACCTGGCACAAGCATTTTGCTTGCTTGTATTTGGAAAATGTGTGATCATGGTGAGCTGTAAGGTTCCAAGAATAGAGGAGAATGACTTAAGAACTACTTGCTATAATGTCTTCCTAAGACAAGACACTGAGAGGTGCTTTCAACCTGTCCCAACAACCTGCTATGAGTGTTATTATCCCCTTACTCCAGCCTCATTTTTTTCAGATTCAGAGAGCTAAATATCTTTCCAGAGGCTAGAAAAGCTCCTATGTAAAATCAAAGCCATTTCGCTTTTTACATTACATTCCAAGTTATCTAAGCAAAATAAAAGGTAGTAAAATTAACAGATACACTTATGAGAAATATGTAGACCAATATTGATGAAGCAGAAATTCCTGTGAGGAGCAATGAAAGGTAAGGCTGGAAAAGATAAATAGAGGAAGTGACAACACTGATTCATGCTTAAATTTAGATTTTATCCTTTGTGCCAATATTTCTCAAATTAGATTTTTATGTACATATTGTTGGGTTTCCTGTACTCACTATAAGAAATTTAAAACTGTATTTTGATGTTTCACCTAAATAAAGTACAATATTCTGGATCGACTTGACTAAAGTCCAGCTTACATTCAAAGACAGCCTGACTTTGACTTACTGCTGAATTGGAGCCCAAAGATAACCTAAAACAGTATTTTTAAACTAGTCATTATGATGTATTAATGGACCATAAAATCAAGAGCAACATTTTTAAACAAATGAAAAAAGTGTATCATACACATAATAAGTATCATCCTGTGATAATTTTGTTTCAGTATAACAAGTAAGAAAAAGTTACATTTATCAACATAGTTAAAAACATAACTCTGAGTGACATCCACAGACATACTCTCTGGAGTTCATACAGACTCAAGTTTGACAAACACCATTACAAGTACTAGACTACCACTGGACTGAGGGTATGAAAACAAAAGCAAGGACTTCACAGAATTTGACCAGCTAAAAGAAAAGTTAAAAACAAGTTCATTAAGCTGGGTGCACACCTATATTTCTAGTACTTAGGAGACTAGGACAGGGGTATCACAAGTTCAACACCAGCTTCAGCAACTTAGATCTTATTTTATTTTTTTGGTGGTACTGAGGATGGAACCCAGGGGCCTTCTACCTCCAGGCTACACTCCCAGACCTATTTCATATTTTATTTGGAAACAGGGTCTCTTAAGTCAGATGAGGCTGGCTTCGAACCTGCATGATCCTCCTGTCTCAGCCTCCCAAGCACAGAGCCCAGCTTAGTGAGACCTTATTTTAAAATAAAAACCAGGCATGGTGGTGCACACTTGTAATCCCAATACTTGGGAGGCTAAAACAGGAGGCTCACAATTTTAAGACCAGTCTCAGCAACTTAGCAAGATCCTCTTTCAAAAACAAAAATTAAAAACAGCTAGGGGTATTGCTCAGAAGTAGAATGCCTTTGGGTTCCAGGGGAGGAAGGACACAAAAAATAAAATAAAAAAGGGATGGGGGTGTAGCTCTGAGGTAAAATGGCTCTTGAGTTCAATCCCTAGTAAAAAGCAAATAAGCCAGGAATGGTGGTGCATGTCTGTAATCCCAGTACTTGGGAGGCTGATAGGAGAATCACAGACTCAAGGACAACCTCAGCAACTAGACTGCTCAAGACTTTCAACAACTAGAAAAACTGTTTCAAAAACAAGAAAAATAAATAAATAAATAATAAAAAGGGAGCCAGGTGTGGTGGCGCATGCTGGTAATCCCTGCGCTTGGGAGGCAGAGACAGAAGGATCACACAGGTTCAAAGCCAGCCTTTCTGGCTTAAGAGACCCTGTTTCCAAATAAAAATATAAAAATAGGTCTGGGAGTATAGCCCACAGGTAGAAGGGCTTCCAGGAACCCCAGTACCACCACCAAAAAAAAGGGGAGGGGACAGAGGTATAGATTAGAGGTAGAATGCCCCAGTCCATTCTTTAGTACTGCAGAACAAAAATAGACAAAACCTCACTAATCAATAAAAAAGAAGACCTGAAGGGTATGGTGGCACAGGCTTGTAATCCCAGCTCTTGGGAGACTGAGCTCCCAGGATGATCACAGGTTCGCATTCAGATTCACCAACTTAGTGAAGTCCACAACTCAGTGGACTTCATTTCAAAATAAAGAATTAAAAAAAAGGGCTGGGAGTGTAGTTCAGAGGCAGAATACCCCCTGGGTTCAATCCCCAGTACCACCTCTCAAAAAAATCAGATCTGAAGCCGGGTGTGGTGGCACATGCTTGTAATCCCGCGCTTGGGAGGCTGAGACAGGAGGATCACACAGGTTTGAAGCCAGCCTCAGGTACTTAGTGAGGCTCTCAGCAACTTAGTGAGACCCTGTTTCCAAATAAAATACAAAATGGGTCTGGGAGTATAGCCCGGAGGTAGAAAGCCTCTGGGTTCCACCCCCAGTACCACACACACACACACACAAAAAAAAAAATCAGATCTGGTACCCATACCAAGACTAGGGTTGACTTTGTAATGGGACATTAGCAAACATAAGAGTGGCTTGCAAAGTAGAGCACCAGTGCCATAGGGCTTATTCTCTTCCTCCTAACAGGCTACTTCACTAGAGGATAAAGGCAGCCCAACCAAGGGCCCTCAACCTCCTAACGATTGTTGTAAGAGTAAGACCAACTGGGAACAGTCAGCTCTAGATGACATGCAAGCCGACCTCAGATCCATTCATAAAAACCCAAAGATTTGTGAACCAAACAATGAGTTGGTATTGTTTCTGAGGCACTTCAGTAGTTTTGTTGTTGTTTTTACATGGCAGTAAATGCTTCACTGAAAACCAAGAGTTGCAACATTCTGCATTAATTTTTACATCAATGTCTCACACCTGGTAAAGGTCTCAGGTTGGCAAAAAGTATTACCATTCCTGATTCCTAATTTAAGTCTCTAAATAGAAGAAAGATGTCCTACTCTGTCACTGTGGCTTGGGGTAATTTTTAGAATGGCCTGTTATTTACCATACTTAACAAGTTCTTTACCTCAAACAAGCCTCAATCTTTAGATAATATAAACATATAAAATCCATATTTATACAGTTAGACTGCTTTATCTAGAATCCTAAACCCTTAGTCTGGTTCTAATCAATCTTTTCTATCTCATTTTTCATGCATCCTCAGATTTTTCTCCAAATGCTAGTGTTATGGTTTGCATGTGTGATGTCACCCAGAAAAGCTCCAGTGCTCGTAACAGCATTCAGGAGTGACGCAGTTATTCACAAGGTCTCCAACCTCACCAGTAGATAAATTCATCAACGGGTTAATAATCTGAACTGATTTATTGGCAGGTGAGAGTGGCTGGAGAAGTAGGTCAGCGGGAGTCTGGCCTGGAGACTCTGTCCCGGTCCCCCGTCTGGGCTGCCGTGAGCTGGGCAGCTCTCTTCCGTCCCACCCTCAGCCAGGGTGTTTCTGCCTTGGAGCGTGCTGACCACAGACTGGATCTTCTGAAATTGTGGGCCAAATAAACCTCTCCTTTTCTGAGTTGTTATCAGGTTATTTGGTTCAGAGTAACAAAAATTTGACTAATACAGCAAATCTGAATAGTTGTTCCATTTCTCTTGAGTTTTTATTCTCATCTTTCCCACTTTTCTGGATATCTAAATCCCTTCAAAACCTTTCCTGTTCAATTTTTGGCTAAGGTAATTTCAAATGTTCTCTTAATCTAAATTTCACTTACTATATTTATCACTAGATACTTTACTATCCAAAGCTACTACTATTTACATATGCCCTTGATTGTGTAATTCTCTAAGGTCAGAGGTCTACTTCGTAATTTCCTTATAGTGCCCTTAACATTCCCATTTAAAAGGAATTTAAGTATCTGATCAAAGGGCTGAAGATGAGCTAGGTATGGTGGCAGATGCTTGTAATCCCAGTGCTTAGGAGGCTGAGACAGGAGGATCGCACAGGTTCAAAGCCAGCCTCAGCTACTAAGTGAGGCTCTCAGCAACTTAGTGAGACCCTGTTTCCAAATAAAATACAAAATAGGTCTGGGAGTGGAGCCTGGAGGTAGAAAAGCCCCTGGGGTTCCACCTCCAGTACCACAAAATAAATAAATAAATAGGGCTGAGGATGTAGCTCAGTGGTATAGCACTTGCCTATCAGGTGTGAGGTCCTGGGTTTGATGCCCAGCACCACAAAATAAATAAAAAAAAAAATATGGTTAAAAATAAATTAAGAAAGTTACACATGGTAGCATATACCTGTAATCCCAATACTTGGGAGGAGAAAACAGGAAGACTGCTGGTTGGAGAGATCAGCTTCAGCAATTTAGGAATCCTCTCAGCAACCTACCAAGACCCTGTTTCAAAACAAAAAATACAAGCTGGACTTGGTGGTGCATGCTTGTAATCCCAGCACTTGGAAGGCTGAAACAGAAGGATTGTACAGGTTCAAAGCCAGCCTCATTTACTTAATGAGGCTCTCAGCAACTTACACCCTGTTTTCAAATAAAATATAAATAGGTCTGGGAATATAGCCCGGAGGTAGAAATCCCCTGAGTTCCATCCCTAGTAACCCCCCCAAACACACACAAACAGGCTAAGGTGTAGCTTGGAGGTAAACTGCCCCAGTACCATGACAAATAAATTCATTAATTAAGAAAATACAAGCTGGATGTGGTAGCGCACGCTTGCAATCCCAGCATTCAGGAAACTGAGACCGGAAGATAGCAGTTCGCAGACAGCCTCAGCTACTTAGGCCCTCTGCAACTCAGTGAAACCTGGTTTCAAAATAAAGAATAAAAAACAGGGCAGGGGGTGTAGCTCGGAGGTCAAATGCCCCTAGGTCCCATCCCCAGACCCGAAAAAAAAAAAAAAAAAAAAAAAAATGTAGCCAGGCATGGTGACAAAAACCTGTAATCCCAGTACTTGGGAGGCTGAGACAGGTTTGAAGACAGCCTCAACAAGTGTTGAGAATCTCATCAACCTACTGAGATCCTGTTTCAAAAATAAAAATAGGGCAGAGAGTATAGCTCAGAGGTAGAAAACCCCCGGGGTTCAACCCCCAGTACCCCCCACACACACATGATGTAATTGACTGAATAATAAGTCTTCTTGTGTAAATATAAGTACTAGAACCCATCAATTAAGGGAGAGGTAACATTTTTAATCCAAGATGTACTGTGTAACTCTAAATGACAAAAAGGAAGCAATCAGGAGGCACTACTAGGGAAAAAAGTACATAGTTTAAAGATGCATGATACAAGCTATGCATAATGTGCACACCTGTAATTCTGATACTTGGGAGGAGACAGGAGGATCATAGGTTCAAGGCCAGCCTCAGTAACTTAGTGAGACTCCCAGAAACATAGTGAGACTGTTTCAAAGCAAAATATAAAATGGAATGGGTGAAATTGGAGGTAGAATGTCTTTTAGTTCAATCCTTAGGACCAAAAAAAAAAAAAAGCATGGCACATGTAACAAACATGTTAATGAAAGTAAACATTCCATTTTATAAATATATGAGGACACTCAGACATTGGCTGAGTTTTATAAACATGGTTTACCTGCAGGAGTTGGGAAAAATAAGGTAATCTCCAATATTGACAGAATTTCAAGGAAAGTAAAACAGTTTCAGGTTCATAGTTAAGAACCTATGTTTTTAAAAATTCTGTTCTAGCTAGGCATTGTGCATGCCTGTAATCCCAGTACCTGGGAGGCTGAAACAGGAGGATTGCAAGTTCCTGGCCAGTCTCAAAGTACTTAGTGAGGCCCTCTGCAACTTAGTAAGACCTTCTTTCAAAATAAAGAAAAATAGGAATAAGGGTAGAGCTTGGAGGTAGAATGCCCCTGGGTTCAATCCCCAGTACTGTAATAAATAAATACATACATAAGTAAATGTTATCAAGGTCAACTGCAGAATACATCTCTTCTCTCATTTTAATTTAGGACCAAAAAGTATAAAGAAGCAGGAAAGCAAAGGTTGGTAGTTTTCTCCTTTGCTACAACTGGTATAAGCATATTTTGGAAAGTAAAATTTAATAACTCTAGCATACAATCATACTAATTATGAACATTTAAAAAACAATTTCCCATGAGTATTACCTAAACATTTAAACATTTCCCATGAGTATTACCTAAACATTTAAAGTTCAAGTGACTTATTACTCCCTCAATACCAAAAGTAATTATCACTAATTAACCAAAACATCTTTTCATTTGATGTGTCCTACAAATTAAGGTAGCTTCCAAAAATCAAAAGACAAAAATCTAGTTTCTTAAGGATATAGAAATGAAGATCTGATCACAGTTTTTTGTTTGTTTTTGGTATTTTTTGTGGTTCTGGGGATGGAATCCAGGGGCATTCTACCTCCAAGCTACACCCCCTGCCCTGTATTTTATTCTTTATTTTGAAACAGGGTCTCACTAAGTTGCAGAGGGCCTCACTAAGTGCTGAGGCTGTCTGTGAACCGAGATCTTCGGGTCTCAGCCTCCCAAATGCTGGAATTACAAGCATGCACCACCACGCCCAGCTCTGCTGGAGTGTTTTTCTGTTTTGTTTTGTTTTTTTTGGGGGGGGGGAAGTCTGGGTTCAGCCCACGTGAGGGCAGGGTCTGAAGTTCAGAGGATGGTGGCAAAAAGCAGAGAGACACACACAGACAGAACATGGGCTCTGCTCTCACATCATGGGGGGCCAGAAGCAAGAGAGAGCAAGCAAGAGATTCAAAGACACAAACACAATTCCTAAAGCCACCCCTCCCCAGGTACCACCTCCTCCAGCCACAGCCCACCCACCTAGGTTACTATCCAGATAAGCCCATCACAATGGACTTATCGATGAGATCACAATCTTCATGGCCTGATTATATCATTAGTATAACATTAGTGCATGAGCTCTTCAGGGGACCTTCTATATCTAACCATGACAGCAGCCACTATAAATAAAGCTATGCAAAACATGCAGCTAGATAAAAGAATAGACATATCAAACTGGTGAAATTAAACAGTGTCCAAATACATAATTAAAATACTCAGTAACTCTCTTGACAGTTTTGATTTTTACTTCACACATCAATAAGACACAATATTTAATAAGGTCAGTAAGGTCTGCCTCAAATCTCATCTTCTCAGTAAACCCTTCCCTGATATACTAGCCTGAAGTGCTTACTATCTATCTTGAATTATTTTTTTTCATACTACTATACATAGAATTTGTGTATTTGCCTAAATATCCACCATCAATTAGACATACCACAGACCACAAGTATTATGCAATTGTAAAACAAAAGCCATAGAGTTATTTGAGCAGCTATGGAATGAGCCTTAGGACACATGAAATAAAACAGAGATAGGGCAGGGGGTATAACTCCTTGGTAAAGTGCTTGCCTAGTATGCATCAGGCTCTCTGGGATTGAACCATGGAACAGCAATAACAAAAAAATGGGCAAAATATTTCTAGAAAACTCCACCAACAAACTATAGGGGGACTGTCTTTGTGAAGGAAATTGGAAGTGTCTATAGTAGGAAGAAATCACCTTTTCATTGTATACCCTTTTTTGTGTCTGAATTTTTTTTACTTCAATGTACAATCCTACATCCCTTAAAAGAAATACATTCTGAGAAATGCATCACATTGTGGTATATACCATCATATATTCTATTCTTGCAGCATATGGCTGAACTGTATTTTCAGTAAAAAGCAGAGTATTAGTTGGTTCTGCTGGTGCACATCTGTAATCCCAGCTACGCAGAAGACTGAGAACAGATGGCTTGAGATCACTGAGTTTGAGACCAGTCTAGGCAATGAATGAATGAATGAAACCTCAACTATGAATGAATGAATGAAACCTCAACTAAAAAAAAAAAGTATAAAATTAAAAATTAAAAAAAAACAAAGCAGCTAGGTGTGGTAGCACACCCTTGTAACCCCAGTACTTGGGAGGCTGAGACAGAAGGATCACAGGTTGGAAACCAGCCTCATCTATTTAGTGAGGCTGTCTGCAACTGAGACCCTGTTTCAAAATAAAGAATTAAAAAAAAAAAAATAGGATTGAAGCCAGGCATGGTGGAGCATGCTTGTAATCCCAGCATTCGGGAGGCTGAGACCAGAGGATCACAGTTCAGACAGCCTCAGCTACTTAGGCCCTTCTGCAACTTAGTGAGACCCTGCTGCAAGATAAAGAATAAAATAATAATAATAATAATAAGGCAGGAAGTATAGCTCAGAGATCAAATGCCCCTGGGTTCCATCCCCAGACTCCCCCCCCCCAAAAAAAAAAATAAGACTGAGGGTATAGCTCAGAAGCAGAATGCCCCTGGGTTCAATCACCAGTACCACAATAAATAAATGAATGGATGAATTAAAATTTAAAAAGCAAAAATTTATGCCAGGCATGGTAAATCACTCTTGTACCTGGGAGGCTAAAAAGAGGATTGCAGGTTTGAAGCTGGCCTTAGCAATTTAGCAAGATCCTTAGCAACTTAGCAAAATGGTGTTTAAAAAAAAAAAAAATAAGGTTGATGAGTATGGCTCAGAGGTGGACATCTGTCCACCTGTCTGTCTCTTTCCTCTCTCCTCTCTACACACACACACACACACACACACACACACACACACACAGTAACAAATTTGCTAATGCTCCGCCACCTTTTGACATTTTAACTACTATATTTAAATCTTACCTTATTTACATCCTTGTGGAGTTTCCTGTATCTTTAATCCCCTCTAATATGCAAACCTAGATCACCACATACAAATGCCCTTTTTTTGTATGTGCGTGTGGTACTGGGGATTGAACCCAGGGCCATTCTACCTCCAACCTACATCCTCAGTCCCCCCTCTTTTTAATTTTGAAACAGGGTCTTGCCAGGTTGGCAAGAGTCTCACTACTTGTTAAAGCTGTCCTCAAACCTGCAATCTTCCTGTTTCAGCCTCCCAAGTATTGGGATTACAGGCATGTGCCACCACAAAATGCTTTCTTAAAACTACAAATCCTAAACCAGGCATGGTGGCGCACACTTGTAATCCCCGCACTTGGGAGGCTGAGACAGGAGGACTGCACAGGTTCGAAGCCAGCCTCAACTACTTAGTGAGGCTCACAGCAACTTAGTGAGACCATGTTTCAAAATAAAATATAAAGTAGGGCTGGGAGTATAGCCCGGAAGTAGAAAGCCTCTGGGTTCCACCCATAGTTCCACCAAAAAAAAAAAAAAAGTACAAATCCTAAACTGGGTGTGGTGGTACAACTTTGTAATCCCAGTACTCAGGAAGCTGAGACAGGAGGAGGATCACGGGTTCAAAGCCAGCCTCAGCTACTTTATGAGGCCCTCCACAACTCAGTGAGACCCTGTTTCAAATTAAAGAATTAAAAAATAGGGCTGGAGGTGGAACTCGGAAGTAGAATGCATCCCCCCACACACTATAAATCCTTTCTTTCTCTATGTGTGTGTATGTCAGGAGGGGGGAATAGGAATTAAACTCAGGGTATTCTACCTCTGAGCTACATCCTCACCCCTTTTTTTTATCTTTTGTTTTGAAATAGGGTCTCACTAGGTTGTCAAGAGTCTCCCTATAGTTGGCCGTGGTGGCACACACTTGTAATCCTAGTACTTGGGAGGCTGAGATAGGAGGATCATGGTTTGAAGACAGCCTCAGCTACCTAGTGAGCTACATCCCCAGCCCTAGGAAAATTAGACAAATGTGATTATATCCAACTAAAAAGCTTCTGCCCAGCAGCAAATGAAACAACAGACTAAAGAAGCAACCTACTGACTAGGAAAAAATATTTACAAGCTATATACCTAACAAGAGGTTAATATACAAAATAAAACTCAATCATGAAAGCCCATAATATTTGATTTGAAAATGGGAAAAAGAATCTGGCATGGTGGTACACACTTGTAACCCCATTATTTAAGAGGCCGAAATAGCCATACCCAGTTTCAAAATTTAAAAGAGGAGGAGAAAAGGGGCATAGCACAGAAGTAGAACGCCCCTGGGTTCAATCCCCAGTATCAAACTGGGTGTGGTGGTACAGGCCTGTAATAGCAGTACTTCGGAGGTGGGAGACAGGAGGATTGCAGGTTTGTCACCAGCCTCAGCAACTTAGTGAGGCCCTCTACAACTTAGTGAGACCCTGTTTCAAATTATATAAATAACAGGGCTGGGGTATCGCTCAGAGGTAGAATGCCCCTGCGTTTCATCCCCAGTACCACAAAAAAAAAAAAAAGTAAAGAATTAAGATCTGTTTAGTCAGGCATAGTAGTGCACACTTGTAATCCCAGTACTTGGGAGGCTGAGACAGGAGGATCTTGAGTTGGAAGCCAACTTCAGTAATTTAGGCTCTCAGCAAATTAGTGAGAGCCTGTTCCCAAATAAAACATTTTTTTAAAAAAAAAAAAGCTCTGAGGGTATATGTAGTTTGAAGGTAGAAGGCCCCTGAGTTCCATCCCAAGTACCACTGCCCCCCTAATCCCCAGTACTCAAAGGAGGGGGAGTCGTACGTGTAATTATAGTTTTCGAATGCTGAGACAGGAGGATCACAGGTTAGAGGCCAGCCTTAACAACTTAGGGAGGCCTTCAGCCTCAGGGCATAAGACCCTATTTCCAAATAAAAAGTAAAAAAAGCTAGGGGTGTAAGTTTGAAGGCAGAATACACCTGGGTTCGATCCTCGGTACCATAGGTGATATAGATTTAAGAAATGGACAAAAGACTAATAGAAGCTGCATGTGGTGACACATGTCTGTAATACCAGTACTTAGGAGGCTGAGACAAAGATTGCAGGTATGAGAACAGCCTCAGCAACTAAATGAGGTTCCTCAGCAACTTAGTGAGACTCTATTAAAAACAAAAAAAATTGGGGGCTGGGAGTATAGCTTAGAGATAGAAAACCTCTGGGTTCAACCTCCAGTACCAAACAAAATAAGACTTACAGAATTTTCTCAGAAGACAAATGACAAACAGGTATATAAATAAAATGCTTAACTTCATTAATCCTCAGAGAAATGCAAATCAAAACCACAGAGGGCCTGGTATAGAGCTTGTTCTTATGATGGGTGAGGACCTGGGTTCAATCCACAGCATAAAAAGAACTCAAAACCCTACATTATCACTTCATCCCAATTTAATGGCCGTTATCAAAAGACAAAATGAAAATGAAATCTACCCTATCTAGGATCCAGCAATCTCACTACTGAATATATATCCAAAGGAAATCAGTATTCTAAAAAGTTATCTGCAAGCCGGGCATGGTGGCACATGCTTGTAATCATAGCGTTTGGGACGCTGAGACAAGAGCATCCCATTTCACAGACACCTCAGCTACTTAGTGAGGCCTTCCACAACTTAGTGAGACCCTGTTTCAAAATAAAGAATAAAAAAAATAGGGCTCAGAGGTAGAATGGCCCTGGGTTCCATTCCCAGTACCACAAAAAAGAAAAAGTTATCTGTATTAGCTGGGCATGGTGGTCCATGCTTGTAATCCTATCAGTGAGACCCCACCCCATTATCAAAAATAGGATGGGCCCCAGGAGTGGTGGCACACACTCGTAAACTTGTAATACTGGAGAGCTTGGGAGGGTGAGACAGGAGGATGGAACAGGTTCAAAGTCAGCCTCAGCTACTGAATGAGGCTCTCAGCAACTTAGTGAGACTCTGTTTCCATATAAAATATAAAATAGGTATGGGAGTATAGCCCAGAGGTAGAAAAGCCCCTGGGTTCCACCCCCAGTACCACAAAAAGAAAAAAAAAAAAAGACTAAAATAATATAGGACTGGGGGTGTAGCTCGGAGGTACAATACCTTTGGGTTCTATCCCCAGTACCTCAAAAAAAAAAAAAGTTATCTGCATTTCTATTTTTAGTATAGCACTATTCACAATAGCCAAAATATCAAAATCAACCTAAATGTCCATCACATTATGAATGGCTACAGAAAATGCGGTATATATACCCAATGGAACACTATTCAGCCATAATAGGATGAGATTCCATCATTTGGGACAATTGTGAAGCATTATGTTCAATGAAATAAGCCAGTTGGGAGGCTGAGACATGAGGATTGTGGTTCATGGACAGCCTCAGCTACTTAGTGAGATCCTTTGCAACACAGTGAGACTCTGTTTCAAAAATAAAAAATAAAAAAATTGGGCTGGGGGTGGAATCCTCCTGGGTTCCATCCCCAGTACAAAAAAAAAAAAAAAAAAAAAGCCAGTTACAAAACAAATAAGTAAATAATCTCACTAATATACTAATATAGACAATTTTAAAGTTGTGGTTACCAGCAATTGGGGAGAAAAAAAGGGAATAAAAAAATGAAAGTCAGTGATATAAAATTACAATTAGGAGGAGTAAGATCTCTATTAGAGACAACAGTTTTAAAAAATTGATGTATTTGAAATGTCTCACTGCAAGAAATGATGAATAGTTTGAGATGATTGATGGCTATGCTAATTACCCTGATTTGGTCACTGCATAACACATACTTGTGTGCTAAAGTAGTATGCTGTACCCTATAAATATGTACAATTATTTTGTGTCAATCAAAAAAGTAAAAAAAAAAGAAAACTAATTTTCTTTTACAATAAATGCAACTGAAAGGATTACAGAAGCACTGAACATCAACACTGAGAGAATATTAGCTCTGAAGTCTACTAACTGAAAGTCTGTTCATTTTTTGTTGTTGTTTTGTTTTTGTGGTACTGGGGGTAGAACCCAGAGGCTTTCTACCTCCAGGCTATACTCCCAGACCTATTTTATATTTTAGTTGGAAACACGGTCTCACTAAGTTGCTGAGAGCCTCACTAAATAGCTGAGGCTGGCTTTGAACCTGCACGATCCTCCTGTCTCAGCCTCCTAAGCGCGGGGATTACAAGCGTGTGTCACCATGCCAGGCTTAAGTTTGTTCATTTTTCCTTCCTTGAACCATGTGAATATCTCAATTTTATAAGAAAAATATAGAAAGTTAAACGATAATCTCAAAGTTATAAACCAAGACATAATTTTTAGCTCCTAGTATTTGTAACAGTACATTTAGGTTACTCTAATAAATTTTATAATTGTTAACTACTGCTTTGCTCAATCTGATATCAAAATGCTACACAGTAATGAGTATTTATTGCAGTACTAGAGATTGAACCCAGAAAGCACCCCACCCCAGAGTTACAACTCAACCACTTTTTCATGCGAAAGGGTCTTGCTAAATTGGCCCAGAGTGGCCTAGAATTTGTCATCCTCTGGCCTCAGCCTTCCTGGTAGCTGGGATTATTTATATTGAAGATAACCATCAGCTAACATACATTTTCGTATGTATTTCGCCATGGAATGAACTCAGGGTCATTCTAAGTCTGAGCTATACTCCAAGCCCTATTTCATTATTTGGAAGCAGGGTCTCATTTATTGTTGAGAGCCTAAATTGCAATTGCTTAGTGCTGGCTTTGAACCTGTGATTCTCCTGCCTCAGCCTCCCAAGTACTGGGATTACAAAGTGTGCAGACTTAAAATATAGTTTTGTTCGTTTATTTACTTATCGATTGATTATGGGACTGGGGATTGAACCTAGGGGCAGTCTACCTCTGAGCTACACCACCAGCCCTATATTATTTTAACTTGGAAACAGAGTCTCCCTAGGTTGATAAGAGTCTCACTACTTGCTGAGACTGTCCTCAAACCTCTGATCCTCCAGTCTCAGCCTCCCGAGTACAAGAATTACAAACCTGTGCCATTCTGTCCTGATTAAAATGCAAATTTTAGCCGGGCGTGGTAGCGCACACTTGTAATTCCTGCGCTTGGGAGGCTGAAACAGGAGGATCACACATGTCCAAAGCCAGCCTCAGCTACTTAAGTGAGGCTCTCAGCAACTTAGTGAGACCCTGTTTCCAAATAAAATATAAAATAGGTCTGGGAGTATAGCCCAAAGGTAGAAAGCCTCTGGGTTCCACCCCCAGTACCACCAAAAAAAAAAAAAAAAAATACAAATTTTAAGGAAACAATGTTAGCTGGGCATGGTGACGCTCACTTTTAATCCCAGTACTCAGGAGACTGAGACAGGAGGATCTTTCAGGTTTGCAGCCAGCCTCAGCTACTTAGGGTGACCTTCTGCAACTTAATGAGACCTTGTTTAAAATAAATAAAAAAGCTAGGCGCACGCTTGCAATCCCCGCGCTTGGGAGGCTGAGACAGGAGGATCGCGCAGGTTCGAAGCCAGCCGTGTGCGCTGGCTTAGGAGACCCTGTTTCCAAATAAAAATGTAAAACTAGGTCTGGGAGTGTAGCCTGGAGGTAGCACGGCTTCCAGGAACCCCAGTACCACAAAAATAAATAAATAAATAAATAAATAAATAAATAAATAAATAAATGGCTGGGAGTGTAGCTTGGAGGTAGAATGTCCCTGGGTTCCATCCACAGAACCACAAAAAAAGAAAAAAAGAAAAAATGTTTCAAGTCATCTCCCCATAGACAGGATTACTACAATGAACAGATTACTTTTTTTTTTAATAGTACTGTGGATGAAACCCAGGGCCTTCTACCTCTGAGCTACATTCCCAGACCTATTTTATATTTTATTTGGAAACAGGATCTCACTAAGTTGCTGAAAGCCTAAGTAGCTGAGGCTGGCTTTGAACTTGCGCGATCCTCCTGTCTCAGCGTCCCACATACTGGGATTACAAGCGTGCGCCACCACACCCGGCTAACAGGTTACTTTTTAAAAAAAAGTGTGGTCCTCGCTTGTGATCTGAGGATGGTGGTGAACCTGTGATCCTCCTGTTTCAGTTTCTCAAGTACTGGGATTACAAGCGTGGGCCACTATACCAACTAGAATAGGTTACTTAAAAAAACAAAACAAAAAAAAAAAACAGGAAATGTTGTAGAAGGAATCAAGCATCAAATACAGCCTTTTAAAATAATCACTTTTACTTGTAATCCCAGCATTCGGGAGGCTGAGACCTGGAGGATCGCGGTTCGCGGACAGCCTCAGCTACTTAGTGAGGCCCTCTGCAACTCAGTGAGACCCGGTTTCAAAATAAAGAATAAAAAATAGGGCAGGGGGTATAGCTCGGGGGTCAAAAGCCCCTGGGTTCCATCCCCAGACCCACAAAAAAAAAATAAATAAATAAAATAAAATAATCACTTTTAAGTGCATTCAAACTATTGTGGGATTGCAAGTGCACAAAATATAATTCTTTTTTTTTTTTTTTTTTGCAGGTCTGGGGATGGAACCCAAGGGCATTCGCCTCAGAGATACAGCCCCTGCCCTATTTTTTATTCTTTACTTTAAAACAGTGTTTCACTAAGTTGGGGAGAGCTTCACTAAGTAGCTGAGGCTGTCCCCCATCTGTGATAATACCCCAGCATGTATTTCATTACTGTTTGATGTCTTTTTGTCACCATTAGTCAATAAAAACAATTTGTGTGGTAAAACTAATATCAGAAATTACTGTCACTTCTTTATTTTAAAATGCTGTTTGACTCATTTAAAACAACTTTAAGCTGGGCGTGGTGGCACCTACTTGTAATCCCAGCATTTGGGAGGCTAAGACTGGAGGATTGTGGTTCTCAAACAGCCTCAGCTACTTAGGCCCTCTGCAACTCAGTGAGACCCTATTTCAAAATAAAGAATAAAAAAATAAAAAATAGGGCTGGGGATATAGCTTGGAGGTAGAATTCCCCTGGATTCCATCCCCAGTACCAAAAGTAAATAAATAAATAAATAAATAAACAACTTTAAAGTGGCAATTTTATGTCAGACACCTTCAACATGAAGTCCAGCTTTAATGAGACTCCTTTTGCCCCAGAATTATTAATCCTGCTTATAAATATGCTAGCCAAGAGTACTTACAGGAACTGGCCTTAAAATCACCAATGGGCAATATTAGGGAGCGTGGGCCACTATACAAATATACTTGAAAAGTATTTTGAAAAGTATTATCCTGAAGGCAAAGCTAGACTTATATACTTCTCATAGTTAAAAAGCTTACTCGGCTTATGATAGACTTCCTGTCTAGCTATTTTACTGAAATAATTATTTTTATTTAGGTACTGACCTGACCTAGAGATATTCTCTGAGCTATACTCCCAAGCCTTTCTTTTTTTGGAAACAGGGTCTCACTAAGTTACTGAGTGGCTCATTAAGTTACTGAGGCTGCAAGCCTCCAACCTGTGACTCTCCAGTCTTAGCCTCTCAAGTACTCAGATTATAGGTATGCACCACTACGCCTGGTATTTTTCTCTATATTTTAAAGAACACTTTATATCCAAAGACTAAGTAGGTAATCTCCATGGTAGAGAAACTGGCAGTTTCAACAACTGTGGGGTGTGTGTGTGTGTGTGTGTGTGTGTGTGTGTGTGTGTGTTTTGCTGGGGATTGAACCAAGAGAGACATTCTACCTCCGAGCTACCACCCCCAACCTGATTTTTTTTATTCTTAATTTTGAAACAGAGTCTCACTAAATTGCAGAGGGCCTATGTGTAGCTGAGGATGGCCGTGAATCTGGATCGTCCTGTCTCAGCCGTCCAAGTACTGGGATTACAAACTTGCGCCACCACACCCGAGATTTCAACAATTTTTTAATGCTAAGATTCAAAGACATTACAGAATCTCTAATTTTGCCTCTAGACTTGTTACATTAAGTGGGAGCCTTCTGATTGCATATACTCCTAGATGAGCCACCACTTGATCTCATTATTTTTAAAATAATGAACTATAAATAATTAGTGAGAATAAAGTGCATACCCCCAATGGAGATTCTTTTGTATATGATCAGGTATCCCTGATCACAAATTATGAGGAAAAGGTTTCAGAATTTAGAAGCTAAAAGTGGAAGCCGGGCGTGGTGGTTTATGCTTCTAATCCCAGTACTTAGGAGGCTGAAACAGGAAGATCACAGGTTGGAGGGCAGCCTCAACAGATAACACTCTCAGCAACCTAGGAAGATACGGTTTAAATACAAATAAAAGCCAGGCGTGGTGGGGCATGCTTGTAATCCCAGCGCTTGGAAGGCTGAGATAGGAGGATTGCAGAGGTTCAGCTACTTGGACTGCCTGCCTCAGCTACTTTGTGAGGCTCTTCAGCAACTTAGTGAGACCCTGTTTCCAAAAGTATATAATAGGTCTGGGAGTATAACCCGTAGGTAGAAAACCCCCCTGGGTTCTACCCCAGTACCACCCCAAATTTTTTTTTAAATAAATACACATAAACAGGGCTGGGTTGTAGCTCAAAGGGAGAACGCCTCTGAGTTCAACCTCCAGCACAAAAAAAATAAGTGAAAATGTAATCTACTTCAACATGCTAGACTGCTCTACCCTATTCGATATTTCCAAAACGACTTCTCCAGAATGAAACACAACTCTACATGTGGCCTTTAAAAATTATCTTTTTCTTCCTCAATGAGACAATGTAACCAAAACCTACATCAGGGCAAGAAGCACCACCTAGGAATGTCAAACGTTATCTGGAGGCTTGTAATCAAATCCAAACGTCCGCCGTCTGTCAAGAGCAAAAGTATTGTTAACATTCCAAATCCTGATTAGAACGTAGTGACTACTGGTAAGCAAGTGTCCTTGGAAAAGAAAATGAAAAAAAGGTCCAAACCTGACCAAAGCACAGATTCACAGAAACCTCAGTCTCTTTCCTCTTGAACAGGAGGCCAGAAAGGTAAGGGGCGTGGGGGTGCGGAGGGAGGAAACCTTACTCCTCGAAGGGAGAAAGCAAAAGAGAAACGGGACTCTGAAAGGCTGCCCCGAAGGGACCATCGATCCTGCGACAGATGTCCACAGACAACTCCTCTCCACCGAGGAGACGGAGCAACCTTTACCACGGAGGCGGCGCACCCCGCCAAGGCCGGAGCGGACCAGGTCGGCCACCACCCCCTGGCCGGCGCCTCGCCCGGCGACTCCGGGTCGGCGGGAACTGCCCGACGGAGCATCAACAAAGACCCCTTCGGTGGCGAGGCGAAACTCCCACAACAAAGGCCTGGCGCCGGCGGGCCGGGGGCGGAGGCGGAGGCCCGCGGGGGCCGCGCTCGCCCGGGCGCACAATGAGCCTCGGGCGGCAGGGGCGGCCTGGGCCGGGCGCGCTCGCCCTCCGGGCCGGGCCGGGCCGGGCCGCACCGCGCCGTCCGGGCTCGGGCGGGGAGGGGAAGGGCGCTTTCGGCGCGAGGCGCGGACGCCGCCGCCTTCGCGGCCACACAAAGGCGCGCGCCCCGCGCTCCCGCTCCCGCCCGGCCGCGGCGCGCCGATGCCCGGCAGCGCGACCCGCTCCGCCGAGGGGAAAGGGGGAGGGGACGCCTCACCTGGCACAGCTGCTGACAGTACTCGGTGGCCGCCTCCACGGCCGGCGCCCGGCTCTCCCGCAGCTGCCGCTCCAGCTCCTGGAGCCGCTCGCCCAGGCGCTGCAGCTCGGCGACGCAGCCGCCTCCGCCGCGGCTCAGCCTCTCCTGCTCGGCCTCCTCGTCCGCCATCTTCACACCCCGCTCCGTCGCGTACGCACCTGGGTCACGTGATAACACAATGCCACGTTCGGGGGTCACGTGCCGGGCGTGCTCGCACGCCGCCGAGCACGTACAAAGGCCGGTGGGCGCCGGCGGCGGAGCGGGCGCGGGCTCGGAGCTGCCCGCCCGGCCTCCGCGGCCCCCGAGCCGAGCCGCCGGGGCTCCCGCCGGCGCCCACCCACCCCACCCCGGCCCGGCCCGCACCCCGCCCGCACCGGAAGAGCTCGGGCGGCCCGGGCGAGGGCTGCAGGGCGGCCGGCCAGTGCGCAGGCCGCAGGCCCGGGAAGAGGGAGAAGGCAAAACCCACCCATGGACCCCGAGCGAGCGTGAGAGCAGAGCCGGACTGGGACCTGTCAAAACTGCTTCCGACTTCTCGCGGAGGAGGAGGGACCACTGGACTCCCCGGCCCCCAAGAACGCCTCTCCCCTGGACACACGCATTCTCTAGAGCGGGTGGAGGCAACAAAGAAAAATAACAACGGTGTCAGAGCAGAATGAAGTTTAATCCTCAGTCTGGAGAACACAGCAAACTCATGAGAGGCATAGCTTTAAAAGAATGAAAACAGAAGGTAAAACTATGAACGTTGTAACCAAATGATTTTGAAACCAGTGAAACATTTCTAGACTAAGCGATAACCAACTAACCCGTTTCACGGTAACTTAAAGACTCCTCCACACTACAGAAATCACCAACACTGAGAGCAGGCTATGTTATGAAGCGCTTGAAAATAGGTCATGAAAAAAACAGCAACAAGGAATCCATTAAAATCATAATGAAGGAGAGAAAATTCATGCTAAAAGAACGAAATTGTCAGGAATTATTATAAATATCAACAGCATTTTTCTTCCTACAAATAGAGATGGCATTCTGAACTTTATTTTAATTACAAGCTCAAATAAATGAATACTTGGCATTAAGAAATAGAACAAATGCAGGGGAATTTGCAGCTCAGTGGGAGAGCGCTTGATAGCCTTGTGATGTCCCTGGTTCCATCCCCAGCACTGCAAAATATATGTGTGTATATATTTTGTATACACATATGTTTATATAATAAGGATTTTACCCTGAAGTTCATGATAAAACTAGTATTTTGTAATGTTGGCACCTTAAACAAGAAATCTTTTTTAAAACTGAATACAGAAATTTAGAAACAATGACATCCGTGAGGTACCTAGTCTTTTCACATAATTATAATTGACATAATTCTGTGTGTGTGTGTGTGTGTGTGTGTGTGTGTGTGTGTGTGTGTGTGCGTGCGTGCGCACGCGCGCGCGCACGCGCGCGCGCGGATCTGGGGATGGAACCCAGGGGCACTGGACCTCCGAGCTACACCCCCTGCCCTATTTTTTATTCTTTACTTTGAAACAGGGTCTCACTAAGTTGCTGAGGGCCTCGCTAAGTACCTGAGCCTGTTTGCCAACCGCAATCCTCGGCTTTCAGCATCCCGAATGCTGGGATTACAGGCGTGTGCCACCACACCCAGCCAACATAATTTTTTCTAGTACAAGCATCTGCGATAAGAATTTCTGGTGGCACCTGGCTGAAATCTCAGTACTTGAGAGTCTGAGACAGGAGGACCTCACATACACATACTGAGGCCAACACAGGCCACTTAGCCAGAATCAGTTTTAAAATAAAAATGGAGTGTAGCTCAGAAGAATGCTCCTCAGTTCAATCCCTAGTAACACATACAGAGTCCATACTACTACACAAAATTTTCATTGTGTGCAGTGTCCTCGTCAAAGATTTCTATTATCAATGGAAAGTGTTCTAGATAGTATGTTGCCAGTAATGAATGTTTTACAATGTGTCAGTTATGGTCTTTTTTTTTTTTTTTGTACTAAGGACTGAAGGAGGGGTGGCATTCTACCTACCCTAGCCCTTCGTATTTTATTTTTTATGAGCTCTTTTTTGTTTTGTTTTGAGACAGAATTTCACCAAGTTGCTGAGCTAATTTGCTACATTGCTGAGTCTGTCTTTGAACCTGTGATCCTCCTGTTTCACCCAAGTACTGGGATTACAAGCATCCACCTGTGTGGTCTTGTTTTAAAAATAGCACCATATAAAGCAAGTAGACACAACTAAACCCTTTTGTGAAAAACAGTATCAATATTATGTATTAACAATGTAGAATTTTCAGATGATACTCTTGGAAGAGACTGGGCTACATTCAAAGCCTAAGGAGAAAGGATAAATAGTATCACCAAGAACTGAAAAGGCAACAGTGAAGGCAACATTTTCTTGTTGTTTTGACTGTATGAAACTCAGGGCCAATTTGCTCCCTAAACTGAACGAAATCCCTAGCCTGCTGTCAGTGATTCTTAATATTTGCAGCTTACTTATTCAAACTAAGTATTTTAAAAATCCAAATAAAGTTTTGCCACTTTTCCTGTTAATTAAAATTCCAGTAGCAAGGCGAGGTGGTGCATGCTTGTAATCCCAGTACTTGGGAGGCTGAGACAGGAGAATCACAAGCCTTGGCAATTTAGTGAGACCCTGTTTCAAAATAAAAATAAAACAGGAGCCAGGCGGAGTGGGTGGTGCATGCTTATAACCATAGTTCTTGGGAGGCCGAGACAGGAGGGTCTGGGTTTGTGTCCAGCCTCAAGCTAGTGAGGCCCTCCACAACTTAGTAAGACTCTATTTCAAAATAAAGAATACAAGCTGGGCTTGATGGCAGTGCTTTTAATCCCAGCATTTGAGAGGCTGAGAAGGAGGATCACAGTGAGCAGACAGCCTCAGCTACTTAGTAAGGCCCTTTGCAATTCAGTGAGACCCTGGTTTGGTTTTTTTTTTTTTTTTCTCTCGGTATTGTGGGTGGAACCCAGGAGCATTCTATCTTTGAGCTACACCCCTGGTCCTATTTTTAGTCTTTTCTATTTTTGAAATAGGGTCTCATTGAGTTGCGAAGGGCCTCACTAAGCTGAGGCTGTCCACGAACCATGATCCTCTGGTCTCTGCATCCCTAATGCTGGGATTACAAACCTGCACCACCACCCCAGCCAAGACACTATTAAAAAAAAAAAAAAGAATAAAAAATATAGGACCAGCGGTATAGCTTGGAGGTAGAATGCCCCTGGGTTCAATCCCCAGTACTGCAAATAAATAAATAAAATAGGGCTAGGAGTGTATCTCAGAGGTCCCTGGGTTCAATCCCCAGAACCATGACCACACAGACAAAAAAAAAAAAAAAAAATTCTTTCCCGTAAAAAATATAAAAAGTGAGAAATATAAAATAAGCCAAACACCAGTAACTCCAAGGACATAAAAGGTATCAAGAGTTAGAAAAGCTCATTTTCACTTCAAGTGTAATGGTTTGTACCATACCAACAGAAAAGAAAAAAGAAAAATGGAGGAGAGAAACATATCCAAAGAAATATACCCAAATATTGATTTTTTTTTTTTCGGTACTGGGCATGGAATCCAGGGGCATCCTATATCTGAGGTTCACCCTCCACCCTATTTTTTATTCTTTATTTTGAAACAGGGTCTCACTGAGCTGCAGAGGGCCTAAGTAGCTGAGGCTGGCCACCAATTTTAATCCCCCTGTCTTAGCCTCCCAAATGCTGGGATTACAAGCATGCGCCATTATGCCTGGCTTTGATGTGTGTGTGTGTGTGTGTGTGTGTGTGTGTGATAGGTACTAGGGTACTGGAGATTGAACCTAGGGAAATTCTACCTCTGATCTATATCCCTAGCCATTTGGGGGGCTTTTAATTTGGGGTGAGCTTTTTTGCAGTGTTGGATATTGAACCCAGTGGCATCCTATCTCTGAGGTTCACCCCCACCCTATTCTGTGTGTGTGTGTGGGGGGGGGTCTGGGGATGGAACCCAGGGGCATTTGACCTCTGAGCTACGGCCCCTGCCCTATTTTTTATTCTTTATTTTGAAACCGGGTCTCACTGAGTTGCAGAGGGCCTTAATAAGTAGCTGAGGCTGTCCGCGAACTGCGATCCTCCAGATCTCAGTCTCCCGAATGCTGGGATTGCAAGTGTGCGCCACCACACCCGGCTTTATTTTTTATTTTGAAACAGTATCTAAGTTGCAGAGGGCCTCACTAAGTAGCTAAGGCTGAGAACCTGTGATCCTCCTGTCTCAGCCTCCTAAGTACTGGGATTACAAATATAACTACTGGGCTCCAAATATTGATTTTTAAAAGAATGACCTATCCAGCTATACCACTACTGAGTATATTTCTAAAGGGATTGAAATTAAAAACATATAGTAATATATGCATACCCATGTTCATAACAGAACAATTCATAATAGCCAAATTTTGAAACCAACCTAGGTTTCTATCAACAGATGAGTGGACTAAAACACTATAAGATATACACACAATTGAATTCTACTCAGCAATAAAAAATAAAATTGTCATTTGCAGGAAAATGGTTGGAGCTGGAGAACATTATGTTAAGTGAGATTAGCCTGTCACAGAAAGTGAAGGGCCATATGTTTTCTCTAACATGCAAGTTAGGAAATAATTGGGATACCAGATAATAGAGGAGAAACCTCAGTGGAACCAGGGAGGTGGTCTAGAGGAAGGGAAGGGGGAAGAGTAAGGGTCAATGACAGAAGGACTACCATTGGCTTTGCATACATATGTGAAAATACCAATGTTACTCTAATTACCCTGTGTGGGAAAGAGAGAATGAGGAGGGAGGGGGGACACCAAGTGCCCTGTGCATGTTTGTCACTGCCAACATGATTGACATTATGATGTGAGACTATAATGCACCAATAAAAGTATATTAAAAAATAAAAGTAAGCCAGGTGTGGTGGTATATCCTTTTAATCCCAGTATTTGGGAGGCTGAGATAGGAGGATTGCAGTTTGTGGTCAGCCTCAGCTACTTAGTGAGGCCCTTTGCAACTCAGTGAAACCTTTTTTTAAAGTAAAGAATAAAAAATAGGGCTGGGAGTATAGTTCAGATGTAGAATGCCTCTGGGTTCCATTCCTAGTACCACAAAAATAAAAAAGTAAAAATAAGTTAAAAATAAAAGTAAGCCACACATGGTGGCACACATCTGTAATTCCAGTACTTGGGAGACTGTGACAGGAGAATTGAGGGTTCATGGCCAGCCTCAGCTACTTAGGTTACACCCTCCGCAACTTAGTGAGACCTTGTTTTGAAATAAAGAATAAAAAATAGAGCTGGAGGTGTAGCTCATAGGTAGAATGCCCTGGGTTCAATCCTAGTACCACAAAAATAAATAAATAAATAAATAAATAAATAAATAAATAAATAAATAAATAAATAAATAAATAAATAAATGTATCTTAAGCCAGACATAGTCACTCACTTGTAATCCCAGTACTTGGGAGAATGAGACATGAAATCACAGGTTTGAGGACAGCCTCAGCAAGTTGTGAGACTCTTATCAACCTAGCAAGACCCTGTTTCCAAATAAAATCTGGCTGGGAATGTATCTGGAAGTAGAATACCTCTGGGTTCAATCCCCAGTACCACACACACAAACAGGCACACACTAAATAAATAAACAAATAAACAAACAAATAAATAAATGTATATCTTTTTAAAAGCACATGGACAAGACTGATTGAGAGACCCCAGGAAAGATGAGATGGATGAGACTGGAGTCTCAGGGAATCTCTCATGGCAGCATAGCAGGGGAGCTGTAGGCTTGTACCTAGAGGATGGACCTCCACAGCACACAAGAGATCATGGCAGCTGACATGGCCACCGAGAGAAAGACCAACAACACAGCAGCCATGGGCCATGGTCAGATGCCTGTGCAGGGAACTAGAGAAGGAGAAAGACCTGCAGTGGAAAGTCACAGCCACTCTGAAGGACAGCAAGAACCCCATATGGCACATTGAGATAAAGGGGCAGTTTGAGGACATTGGGAAGTCAAAACAGGAATAGGCAGAGGCCAGGCGTGGGCTCCTCCTGCTGCCAACAGCTCTGCAAGGAGAAGGAGGCCTTGAGGAAGGCAGATAGGAGCGAGTTGCTGAGAGTCTGGAAGTCCTTGCACATGCAGAGGCTCAGGCACCAAAAGCTGGTGGAAGATGCCCAGAAGAACCACAAGTTCCTGAAGGCCTCTTTGGGATGGTGGGTTCTCCCTCAAATCCTCCAGCAGATACCCTTGAGGAATCTGGAATGGTTATCCCTTATTTTGTTTTAGAAATTCCCCAATTTCATTATTAAATCATCACCCAATCATCAAAAACCAACCAGTCTGAGCCAGGCATGGTGCTGCAGGCTTTGTAATCCCAGCATTTGGAAGGCTGAGACCAGAGGGTCACAGGTCACTGTTCAAGGACAGCCTCAACTACTTAATGAGTCCCTTTGCAACACAATGAGACCCTGTTTCAAGATAAAGTACAGAGCTGAGCTGGGCGTGGTGGCGCAGGCTTGTAATCCCCGTGTCTAAGACTGGAGGATTGCATAGGTTTGAAGCCAGCCTCAGCCACTTAGTGAGGTTCTCAGTAACTTAGTGAGACCCTGTTTTCAAACAAAATATAAAAAATAGGTCTAGGAGTATCCACCCCCCAGTACCACACACACACACACACACACACACACACGAATGAAAAATAGGGCTGGGGGTGTAGCTCAGAGATAAAATGCCTTTGGGTTCCATCCCCAGTACCACAAAAACAACCAACAAGTCTGGCCAAGTACATGCTCAGCACTTGGGAGGCTGAGTCAGGAGGATTGCCCAGGTTCGAAGCCAGCCTTGATGGCTTTAGAGACCCTGTTTCCAAATAAAATATAAAAAATAAACCAGGTGGGGCATGGTGACACACGCTTGTAATCCCCACGCTTGGGAGGCGGAAACAGGAGGATCGCACAGGTTCGAAGTCAGCCGTGCTGGTTTAAGAGACCCTGTTTCCAAATTAAAAAATAAATAAGCCAGGCGTGGTGGCGCACGCTTGTAATCCCAACATTCGGGAGGCTGATGTACCAGTATTGGGAACGGCCTAGGAAGATTTGGGAAAGCTCTGATTATTAATATATTTCAAAAGAAAATAATTGATATATTTCAAAATAGTTGTGTCAAAATGGCGGCAGACTTGGGTAAAAAAGAATTTCTGCCTAAAACAGGCAGCTATTCCAATGTAAATTAACCTATCCCAAAGTAATTAACAAGTCAATCGAGGAGAGCTAGGCCTTTCTCTATCTAAAGACAGATCTTAAGAGAGGAGAACTAGGCCTTTATCTAAAGACAGATCTACATGAAGATCTAGGGAGGATGGAGCAGGTTTTGACCTTGCCCTTCATGAAAGAAGACACCTTGCCACACCTTGCTGGGCGAGGTACCTTACAGGGTTAAGGGGAGGTACCTTACAGGGACGTTCACTAGTCAGAATTACGTAAACAAGATGGAGGTCATGAGTATAAAGTCTGGTCCACGTGTAATCCCTTTGGTGTGTTCATTTCGAGTCACCCCTCCATGCCAGTCTGGTATGGAGCTGTATTTCTATTTTCTGTATTTCTATCTTTCTAATAAACTTCTTTAAATCTTCAGCAACTGTCCAAGCTATGCATTTACTCTTAGCTTAGGACAAGAACCCGCGGTAATTTTCTGTTTTTGGTCGTTTTTTGACTTTTGTTATGGGTTGGGGGAAAGTGTGTCCGGGACCCATGCAGGGGTTCCCCGGGGAACAGTTTCCTCAAACCATATTCTCCCAATCTGCAACAGCTGAGACCAAAGGATCGCAGTTCGTGGACAGCCTCAGCTACTTAGTGAGGCCCTCTGAAACTTAGTGAGAATAAAAAATAGGGTAGGAGGTGTAGCTCGGAGGTCAAATGCCCCTGAGTTTCATCCCCAAACCCGAAAAAAAAAAAGGTCTGGGAGTATAGGCCGGAGGTAGAAGGGTTCCATCCCCAGTACCACCACCAAAAAAAAAAAAAAAGACACCCTTGGCATGTAGTGAGACTCTCATCAACCTAGCAAGACCTTGTTTCAAAATTTAGCCTGGGTTGGTGGTGCACGCTTGTAATCCCAGCATTCAGGAGGCTGAGACAGGAGGATCGCAGTTCGCGGACAGTCTCAGCTATTCAGTGAGGCCCTCAACAACTTAGTGAGACCCTGTTTCAAAATAAAGAATAAAATATAGGGTAGGGGTGTAGTTTGGAGGTCGATGCCCCTGGGTTCCATCAAATCTACCAAATCAATCAATCAATCAATAATTTTAAAAATAAAAATAAAATTGGGCTGGGGTATAGCTCAGAGGTAGAATGCCCCTGTGTTTCAATCTCCAATACCACAAAAACTTTGTCTTGCAGTTCTGGGGATGGAACCCAGTGGCATTCTACCTCTGAGATACACCCTCAGCCCTATTTTTTTTTTTTTTTTTTGGTGGTACTGGGGATGGAACCCAGAGGCTTTCTACCTCTGGTCTATACTCCCAGTCCTTTTTTTAATATTTTATTTGGAAACAGGGTCTCACTAAGTTGCTGAAAGCCTAAGTAACTGAGGCTGGCTTCAAACCTGTGCGATCCTCCTGTCTCAGCCTCCCAAGCGTGGGGATTACAAAGGCGCACCACTACGCCCGGCTCCCAGCCCTATTTATTTTTTTTATTTTTTTTTCTGAAGATTTAAAGAAGTTTATTAGAAAGATAGAAATACAGAAAATAGAAATACAGCCTCATGCCAAAATGGCATGAGGGGGTGACTCGAAATGAATACACCCTCCCAGCCCTATTTTTTAATCCTTTATTTTGAAACAGGGTCTCACTGAGTTGCAAAGAGTCTCACTAAGTAGGAGCTGAGGCTGTCTTCAAACTGCCAGCCTCCTGCCTCAGCCTCCCAGATTACAAGCGGGCACCACCACACCTGCCAACAAAAACATTTTAAAAATTAGAAAAATTGGCGGGGCGTGGTGGTCACTCTTGTAATCCCAGCCCTTGGGAGGCTGAGACAGGAGGATCGCACAGGTTCAAAGCCAGCCTCAGCTACTTAGTGAGGCTCTCAGCAACTTAGTGAGACCCTGTTTCCAAATAAAATATAAAATAGGTCTGGGAGTATAGCCCCAAGGTAGAAGGCCTCTGGATTCCATCCCCAGTACCACCAAAAAAAAAAAAAAAAAAAAAAAAAAAATTAGAAAAATTACTTAAGGTTGGTATGTAGCTCCACTGTAGAGTGCATGCAATAGGTATTGAGCTCAATCTCTTGCATCAGCTGGGCATGGTGGTGCATGCTTGTAATCCCCGCGCTTGGGAGGCTGAGACAGGAGGATCGCGCAGGTTCAAAGCCAGCCTCAGCTACTTAGTGAGGCTCTCAGCAACTTAGTGAGACCCTGTTTCCAAATAAAATAGAAAATAGGTCTGGGAGTGTGACCTGGAGGCAGAAAGCCCCTGGTTTCTTCCCCCAGTAGTACCACCAAAAAAAAAAAAAAAAAAATCTCTTGCATCAGAAAAAAAAAAAAAGGAAGGGGGATCACCCAAGAATGTAGGTCATTCCTTCTACCCATGATAACTCTAAAACTATGAGGCTTGTTAGCAAATTGATTCTAAGCACAATGACTGATATGTGTCCATCAGCATGGGCAGCCATGTCTTTCACTTTTGGTTATCTGTGAACCCTAACCTCCCTGTTCCTCCATTCCTTCCCTTTTTTTTTTTTTTTTTTTTTTTTACATGTAATATTTTTAGAAAGCCGGGCGTGGTGGCGCAGGCTTGTAATCCCAGCTCTTCTTGGGAGGCAGGCTTGTAATCCCAGCTCTTGGGAGGCTGAGACAGGAGGATCACACAGGTTCGAAGCCAGCCTCAGCTACTTAGTGAAGCTCTCAGCAACTTAGTGAGACCCTGTTTCCAAATAAAGTATAAAATAGGTCTAAGAGTATAGCCCGGAGGTAGGAAAGCCCCTGGGCTCCCCCACCCCAGTACTAAAAAAAAAACACAAAACAATATTTGTTTTTTTTTTAGAGCCTCCAGGAAATATAAGCATTTGGGCTGGGTCATATTATTAGTACACACTTATTGAGGAAATATTCACAGACACTATTTGGTTTGGGAGAATTAGAGGTGAACCAAAACTACCCCTCCCTTGAGTTAGTGTTGTCATGGAAAAGTGACCCGCAATGGCAAAACATGCAATATAACAAGCATTCTTTTATGACAATGCACACAGATTCAGCTCAGAACATCAGAGTAGTCTAAGGAGCTATCTAGGTAAGAGTCTCAAACTTATTGGCTTACCTCTTTAGAAAAAAAAAAAAATAAATTACTCAGTACCCCCTGGGTGATTCGACTACTTCCCTTTAGGTTTTTCAATTCCCCCTCCAACCCTGGGCTACGTTTGTTTCCCTACATCTTTCCAGAGTCCTTTTGGGGTTGGTATCACCCACTTTGAGAGCCTGTTAGACCACAGGTTCAACAAATTGCTATACAAGTGTGGGGTTTTAAATGAGAAGGATTAGGAATACTGAGAGGGGCGTGGCACTCGCTTGTAATCCCAGTACTTGGGAGGTTGAGACAAGAGCATAGCAGATTAGTGGCCAGCCTTAGGTACTTAGGCCCTGTTTCAAAATAAAGAATAAAAAAACAAGACTGGAGGTGTAACTCGGAGGTAGTATGCTCGATTTCCGTCCCCAATACTGCCAAAATAATAATAATAATAATAATACTATCCCATAACAGGTGGACTTCATCTTGGAGATCTCAGAAGTCTCATTGTTATCCATATAAGAGGTATATCAACAAATACACATGAGTTAGTGTGCCCAAGCCCATATGTTAAACAACAGTCCAAGCGGGGGTGGTGGCACACGCTTGTCATCCCAGTACTGGGAGGCTGAGACAGGAGGATCGCAGGTTCGCAGGTTCGCCGCCAGACTCAGCTACTTAGACCCTATTTCACACTAAAGAATAAAAAATAGTGCTGGGGATGTAGCACGGAGGTAGAATGTCCCTGAGTCCTATCCCCAGTACCGCAAAAATAAATAAATAAATAAAAATAAATACATAAATAAATAAATCACCAGTCAATGTCTCAATGTCTTTAAAGACATTCCTTCTTTAAAAGACCAGTCAGCTCATAGGAACCATCACACACACACACACACACACACACACACACACACACACACTTGTTTCCTGGGGGAAATCGCAGGCCCCATAAAACAATAACCTTGAGGTCCAAAAGAATCCCAGTCCCTGAGGAAGTCCATATCTGCACAGCCAGTACCGGCCCATTTTTTAACTGGGCGCGACTGCCATGGGCGTGGTGTAATACTGACCTGCATTCCCTAGAGACTTGATTTCATAGTAAATCTAGGAGACAAACACACTACCCTCACCCTCGCGATCCCTAAAGCTGGGGCGACACTTGCGGAAAGGTACAGACGTGCCTGGCTTCGGCCGCAGCCGGCTGCACGGGGCGGCACACAGTCCTGCGTTCTTTTTCTAGAATTCTTGAAATAGCAGGGCCTGAGGACAGGAAGGGAACCGCGTTGTTTGCTACAGCAGGCGGCGCCGAGCCAGGGGGCGCGCCAGGGACGCCGGACCTCTCCGCAGAGGCCGGGCGGGCCCTTTCCCCCCAGCCGGTGGAGACCCGGCCCGGGCCTTGCTCCCGTCCACTCCGCTGCCGGGTCTGCACCTGTCCACCTCGGCCCGGCCAGGCTCGGCTCCCCGACAGCGCGGTCCCCTGTAGCCCCGGCGTTTGCAGCCTGCGCTTTCCCAGCTCCGGGGAGGCTGCGGCTCCCCAGCCCGCAGCACAGGCCTCGGGCCGGCTCTGCCCAGCCTCCGCGGGGCGCCGAGCCGCAGGGAGCCGAGGGCTGGCGGAGGCTCCAGCCCGCCGCTTGCCTCGCCGCAGGCCGAGGCCTTTGCGTCTCAGCTGTGAGTCTGAAGTCCAGTCCAGTAGGTCTCTTCGGAGGCAGGAAATCAGTGCGGTGCTCACGGATGCAGAGGAGCGCATAGTGCAGCTATGTTGTCATCAGTTAAAACCACGTTACACTTTTCCAAGGAAGACATCCTTTTTGAGAAAGAGCAAAGGAGTCAAATAAAATGCTGAAACTTGTGGTCCAGCACATGTTCCAAAAGCACAAGGAACACTGGGTTTCACCCCCCCCACCCCTAGTATTGGGAATCACATTTTTTGTTTTGTTTTGTTTTGTGGTACTGTGAATGGAACCCAGGGGCATTCTACCTCCAAGCTACACCCCCAGCCCTATTTTTTGTTCTTATTTGGAAACAGGGTCTCACTGAGTTTCAAAGGGCTTCATTAAGTAGCTGAGGCTGTCCTCGAATCGCAACCCTACTGTCTCAGCCTCCTGATTGCTGGGATTACAAGCGTGCGCCACCGCCCGGCTTGGGAATCACATTTAAGAGAATTAACTTTAGTTATTAGTTCTTCCCAGAAGAAAATATACCATACAAATTTATACTTACAGTTTAAATAAGGAGATATATTTTATTGTTTATTTGGATTTTTTCACTTTTAATATGAAGAAAAAGAAAACAATGGAAAACAAGAGTACTATAACTTTGCTTTTTCTCTTTTTGGGGGAGATTGGACCCAGTGCGGTTCTATCTCCAAGCCACACCCCAGCCCTATTTTATTTTTTATTTAGAAATCGGGTCTGGCTAAGTTCCTAGGGTGGGCTCAAACTAGGCATTCTCTTGTCAGAGCCTCCCAAGTAATGAGATTACAGGTATGCACCACAATGCCCCTAAGTAAAAAATCTTTTAAAAAATTCATTTGAGCCGGGCGTGGTGGCGCACGCTTGTAATCCCCGCGCTTGGGAGGCTGAGACAGGAGGATCGCACAGGTTCTAAGCCAGCCTCAACTACTTAGTGTGGCTCTCAGCAACTTAGTGAGACCCTGTTTCCAAATAAAATATAAAATAGGTCTGGGAGTATAGCCCGGAGGTAGAAAGCCCCTGGGTTCTACCCCAGTACCATCAAAAAATAATAAATAAATAATAAATTAATTTTAAAAATAAATAAAAAATAAAAAAATCATTTGGAAGCTGGGATTGGTGGTGCACGCTTGTAATCCTAGCATTCGGGAGGCTTAGATCTGAGGATTGCAGTTTGCGGATGTAGGGGTGCTGGAAAGCAGGCTGGAAGAAGCGCTTTCCCCCCAGTATGAGAAGTTAACTAGAGAAGTCTTCTTCCATATTAGGATTAGAAATAAGGTATTAAAATATAGTTAAGATAGAAGGTAGGATTGGAAATAAAATCAAGATCCATCCAAGGACAAGGGTAGGGGACCCACAAGGTCAAAGCCTCTAATCTCCAGCTTGCCGTCCAAGGTCTTTGTAAATGGGACCCCATCCCCATATCTCTGAGCTAGATCAGCAAACAAGGCCAGCCTAATCTGCTCTCCAGTGCAGAGATAATCTGTTCTTCAGTGCAGAGATAAGCCTGGCCCAGCCAAGGTGGGTGGGAAAGGCAGAGCAGGCTCTGACGTGTGTGGATGCATGTTTTAAAATTATTGGTTGTACTTGTTTGTCCTTGTACCTGATTGGTTGTATTCTAAGGTTGGCGGGCTCTGACGTGTGTGTAACCACTCCCTCATGTGTAACCACTCCCTCCTAGGGTTATAAAATCCAGAGCGTGGAGTGGGGAGGGGTCGAACCTCGGCCATAGTGTCTTGGTCTCGACCCCTGGCTAGCCGGGACAATAAACCTCGCTTGCATTTTTACATCTCTTGTGAGTCCTTCGATATTTGGGTTGGTGGGCAATTCTTGGACCCTTTCATATGGGGGCTCGTCCGGGATCAGCCCCTCCCCATTTAGCGAACGGCACCAAGGGGCAGAGGTTTCATTTTGGGGCCCTCAGGCTGCGAGACGTCGTTGTAAGTCCTGGGATGAGACAAGGGAAAAGGCTTGGGCATCAGGACGCTGTGTTAGGCCCTTGTGACCCTTGATCGAGTCTGGAGGCGACGGCCTCAGGCGGGGGAAAAGGCTTGGGCGGCAGGACGCTGTGGTAAGGCCCTTGTGACCCCCTGGGCTGGAGGAACAGGCTTGGGTATAAAGTCCCTTGTGACCTCCAGTGGTGGTGCTGACCAGGGCCCCTAGCCCGAAGGCACCACCCAGGCCCCGATGCCGGGACGCCGGGTCGGAAGTTGGAGGAAGACCCCAGGGGCAGTGCGACGGCACGTAAGACCAGTGACCTCCAATAGGAGGCTCTCGGTGGAAGTCTCTCTGTGAGAGGGGGAGCTCCATTCTTGAGTTTCTTCGTAAGAAGGGAGTTAGAGCTGTTTTGGAATTTTTTTTTGAGAGAGGAACAGTGTCCTCTGTGCTCGAGCAAAGAAGGAATCCTGGCGCCCAACGAAGAAGTTGATCTGCCACCGGTGAAGTGGACTCCATTCGGCCTCATCAAGGATCCTAACTGTGTGTGAGTGTGAGAGTGTGAAAAGGACCGGTCCGTATGATTGGAGAAAGTGGAGTGAATGGAAACAATTGGGATATGTGATTGAATTTGCAATTTTGTTGTTTTTGTTGTATGATATTTTGGAGTATTGGTACCAGGAAATGTATTATAATTAGTGGTTAATTATAATTCTTCTAAATTTAGAAAGTGCTCTTTTAATGATAGTGGTAATTTGCATGCCTAAGTTTTCATGGTATCCATTTAATATTAATTGCTATTCTAAGGTATTTGGCTAGGGAAACAGCCGATTTTGGGTGGGGTTGAGCAACGACATCTGTAGAGCCCATCCCAGACTCTGGTCTAGGTGAAGGACTTCTACCGATTGCCCAGGTGGCTTTCCCACCACCTGTGGCCCTTAAGGATTGGGGGGAGCAATTCGGGGTGAAGGACTAGCCTCCAGAGTTCTAAAATCATACCCCTAGACTTATAACTCCCCCATCCCACTCGGCTGAGAATAATAAGGATTGTGGTTATAAAGCTTTGTAAATACAGTATTAAGTGGTTTTAAGAGAAAAATATAGAATAAGTTGTTTAATTTTAACAATGGGACAAGCACACATAACTCCCAAAGGTCTCGTCCTCTCCCACTTTCCTGAGGTACAGAAGGAGGCTCGGGAAATGGGCCTGGCTATCAAGAAGGGTAAGTTTGACTCTCTGTTTGGCCAAGTGGCCATCGTTTGGATAGGTGTTGGCATTCTTAAATCTTTACCTGGTAGAGCGGGAGGCCATCCTCAGACTGCAGGCTGCCAATTTGGTTTAGTAAGGACTTGAAAGGGGAAAGAGAGGGACAAAAGCCATGTAAGAACTCTGGCTGAGCACAGAAGCCTAGGCTCAAGTCTGCTTAAGGATGGAAAGCAAGGGCATCACTGGAGTAATGCTCTCAACCAGGAGGCCAGAGAGGCCCTCCGAGGCCTGGATCACAGTGCAAAGGGGGACCATTAAATGGCTGAACGCCCCCAGTTCCGAAGGGAAATAGGATCCCCAGACCTAGGTTCCCAGTAAATTACTACCACCTGAGTTGACTAAAAGAGCCTTAGGCGATCATGCAGTGAGATCTCAGAGGCCAGTTCTAAGGCGTTGCCCTTCTTTCCCGACCCAAGATCCAAAAGCTTAGCCTGGGTGGGGAGGGCTTAACAGGCCAGCCCTGAGCCATCTCTTTACTCAAGATTTAGCCTGCAGCATCCAGAATGACCTTCCCCATTCTACCATTCTTAACCACACCAGAGAATTGGGTGGCAGCCACAGGGAACGGTTTCCCAGACCTAATTTCTAAGCACAAGGCCATCATTACTCGTTCTGGTAACCAGGGCCATCCTGATCAGTTTCCATACATTTTAGTTTGGGAGGATTTAGTCCAGAAGCCCCGTCCTGGCTTAGGCCTTTGGTACAAGCTGGTAGCACTCTGGCATTGGTAGTCCAAGAGAAAAAGGGACCCCCAGGTGTCTTTAATACTTATGGAGAAAAGTCTTCGGCCCTGGTGCTTCCAGAAAGCTCATCTCTATATCCTCTACTAGATTTTGAGACAGTTAGGCCACCTCCATATGCCCAAGCAGGCCAAGTAGCTGGGGCAGCCATCCAGGCAGACCAAGCACCTAGTGCTGCAGTTAAGCCAGTGTCTTTGACAACTGGGGGGCAAAATCTAGAAAGAGGACGTAGACCAAGGACTAGAGGGCTGCAGAGACAGGAAGAACAGGAACTTACCTCCTCAACTCCAGAGGAAGACGTCCCAATCTTCCCAGTTCATGTTATAGGATAGGGGGGACTCCCGCTCGGGACCCCCTCCCCTTTTGGGGAGCTGTTCTCGCTCTTGCAGGTCAGGTCGTGTTGGCCCTGAGAGAAGGCAGAGTGCATCTGAGGGCACGTGGCTCGGGCGACTCTCGAGTAGTGACCTGAAGGCCTCTGCTGGACATCATGGCTGGCCAGGTGACCTGTACCTCTTTTCTGGCAGATCGCGTGGACTCTGGGAGAAAGTAGTTTGCAACTGATGGGCACTTGGCTCGGGCGACACTCGGGTAGTGACCCTGAAGGCAGCTCCTGGACCCCGCAGTTCCTACCGCCCCTTTGGGGTGTTCTGCCACTTTTCTCTATTCCCTTTTGGCAGATCCCGTGGACTCCGGAAGAAAGCAGCCTGCACCTGAAGGCAATTCGGCTTGGGCTACTCTCAAGTATTGTCCTGAAGGCAGCTGCTGGACCCAGAGTTCCAGCCCCTTTGGGGTGTTCAGCCACCCTTGCCCCATTCCCTGCTGCTTCCAATAAACCTTTTACTCCCCTTCCTGAGGTCTGCGGGTGTCATTCTTCGCTCACCGTAGACAAGAACTCGCCGGGGTTTTCTCGCAAGAAACCCCCGTTTCATTTTGGAGGCCCCAGCGAGACATCATCTACGGAGGGGTGAGTAATCGCGTGGATCTCTCAGTCTCCTAGTGTTTTTCTGTAGGATGTTTTCTGTAGCTGCTCAAAATTTCAGTAATATTCCATCTGAGTGGAGATTAACTAGTTGTGTCTTTACTCAATCCTAGTGGAGATGCCTTGTGCTTTTGGAAGGAAATGTAGCTCACAGATAATATCAGAAATCCCTCTCCAGAGAAATAGAAAAAGGGAAAGATTGGTAACTTAAAATGTGCTCTAACATCGGGCTTATTTTAGAAGGAACAAAGTTTGAAGCTGGGGACGCAAAATGTAGCAGACTCTCGCCAGGATTCCCTCCAGAGCCCTCTCCTCATCTAACAAAGGTTCCAGGTTTATTCAGCTAGGGCGGAACCAGGCTTATTCAGCTAAAACTTCTCTTGGGAATTTAGGGCCCACAGACAGGCACTAGGGGTACATGCACAGCGGCATGTGCCGACGGTTGTCAGGGTGCTGGGCACAGCTTGCTGACATTCGGCCATTAGACCCGGGCGTCTAATGGTGGCGACGGATGCCAGTTCCAGCCACGCCGGTAGAGCATGGATAGAACCCGGTAGGCTAAAGCATCATCGTTTATGGCCATGCATGAAACGATATGCGAGCCCAGAGGACGCTCTGGGAAGGTTGCGATAGTGGGAAAAACTATGGGACGCCATTATTTTTTTCCCCTGTCTTTCCGATGGGAAATCGCCCATCTCCAAAGCTCACTAGCACCCCCAGTAGATTGTGTACGGAACAACTGGGGATCCTTATCCCCAGACATTGAGGAAGAAGTGTTTGGCCTTCTTCTCCAGTCGTGCCTGGCCTCTATCAGGTGGGAGATGGTAGAAGCTGCTCTCCCCCCGAGGAAAATACAAATTGTGATACCATCTTAGATGCCTTTTGCAGGCAGGAGGGTAAATGGGCTGAACTGCCTTATGTACAATTATTCCTGGCTTTAAGGAAAGATTAACAGCATATAAATACATTGGTTGGAACAACTCAAATGCCAGTGGCTCCCCCAGAAACTCCAGAAAAGGAAAAAGATATAGCCAATGTTCCTTCAGCACCTTACTCAGGGACTCTAGATCAGAGAAGGCCTATACCCCGTTGTATTGGATGCTCAGGGCACGCACAGACATCCTTTACCCCCTCCAAGCTGTACCTGTTGGGGATAAATTTGGAGAAACTATTTGGGTACAGGTCCCCTTTTTCCCTTCAAGATATGAAACAGATTAAGGCAAATCTAGGAGAATTTTCAGATGATCCAGATAGAAGTTTCAGGAACTTACTCAGACTTTTGATCTTTCCTGGAGAGATGTGAAATTAATAAAGGATCAGACTCTCACAACTAGTAAGAGAAGGGCAATTTTAGATGCTGCTCAAAATTGTTAAAGGTTTTAACCTATTAAAAATTGTTTGTTTGACTTAAATAGAAATTTCAAATACAGAGATATGGTCTTACAAGATATAGAGACTTTAAAATTCCTTTGTGTAATTGGTAATTAATATTGGACTAATACGGCTTGTTTTTATCTAAACTTATATGATAGATTTTCTAAGTGCAGGGGTTTGTGTTTTAACACTTGTGTTAACTAGACTAAGGGTTAGCGTGTCTGACCAAGGTCAATGTTTAAAGCAATGTTCTAACTCTAGCCTGATGGCTCAGAGACAAAGAAATTTTATTGTTTGGCCTACATCTGAAGGCTTATTCTTGATACTGGTTCAATCCTGGAGGCTCAGTCTCCAGCAGCTTTTGTTTTTAAAGGAAAACTTTGTTAAATGTTAAGTGAGTAAAACAAAACTAAGAAAACACCTTAGTTCAGTTCATGTGGCTTAAATTGCTCACAGTTTAAGTTTGTTAATTTCAAAATTGTCACTAAAAGATGAACATGCTTTGGGTTTCTTCAGGTTAAAACAACCACCATCATACTGTCTTTCTGGTAATAAATGTTTAAATTGTAATGCCATTCTAAAGATTTGTTTTGTTAAATTGATGGTTTAATCCACTGGCTGGTTATTAGAAGGGATAAATTAGTGGGCAGATGTAAGTAAACAGATTGTGTCTATACCTGGGACATATAGAGATATTTATCTAAAAACTAAATATGTGTATCTAGAGTCATCTAAATGTGCTAAAAGATTTCAGAAATCAAAAGTTAAAGATTAAAGGTATAAGTTATATTTGTATGTGAACTGACCAATAAGATTTTTGTCTTTAATTCAGAAATTTTAGCCTTAAGACCTGGTTTACATCTGTTTGTCCTGATTGAGTAAATGTCTTCTTGTATAAAAAGTACAGCTGATGGTCGGTCAGGTAACACATTTATTTTAATTATTAAGGTTATTCTCTAAAATTATAAAATTGTTAATGTTATCTAAAAGATAACAAATAGACTTATAGTTACCAATGTAGTCCAATATGGGTCATTGGACTACCAGAGCAAGGCCAGTGTAAAAAATGGGTCAATGTATAAAAAAAAAAACAAAAAAAAAAAAAAAAAAAAAAAAAAAAAACCTTTAGATATATAGACCTGGCTATTATGTTTGATCTAACAAAAATGAGATACATATCTTGTCTCTGGAATGAATGGTCCCATTAATCAGCTTTTAAGTTTGACCTTTGGGATGTCTCAACAACAGAAATAAGGAGACAAATGCAGACACAGAGACAAGCTCATTTAATAGCCCTACATTTGGGTAATAAGTCTTTGCCCCCTCAAGATACCAATGGCTTCCTATACAGAGAGGAAAGGAGCTAAAGGCCTTATACCTGCCGGCATGGCAAAGGTGCCTGGGTGTCATGTCGAAGACTGCCCAAAGAATCTGTCTGCATCTGGGCAATGCCACCTCTAAAAAGCAAGCATGCTACCCTCACCTTCGAAGGAAAGTGAGGTCAGTCTGCTTCCGGAACGTGGCTACCCTCAAAGCTGAGGACTAAGGATGCCCAAGGCTCGGCAAGGCCCCTCTGATTAGCCCTCTGACCAGCTTGGAGAAAGCCTGGGTAGCTCTTGAGGTGACAGGCAAAATATTGTTTTTTTTTTAATACAAGGCTTAGTCCTCTGCTTGCTTTGTCTCTTCTGTTTTGTATCTGGGGTTGACAGCACCCCAAGGCCAAAGAAATTTGTAATGTCTTACTAATTATCTCTTACCCAGAGACCAAGGGGGATCTAGAACAATAGACCCAGCACTCAGTCACCAGTATCTCCCCCTACATCAGGAAAAATAATAAGTCTTCATGGGGAGTACAATGCTTTAAAGTGTTCTTAAATACATAAGGTTTAAAGTGACTCCTAAGTCTTTTAAATGATTTTTAATTGCTGATATATAGACAACATTAAATGATATGCTTCTTTTGGATTTGCTTATATAACAACAAAAGGACAGATGTAGACTGTCTATAGATGTATTTCTTTATATGTTAGTAAATACAGATAAAGAAAAGTTTGTGAGACTAAGAAAGCATATTGTAAGGTTTATCCTGGTTGTCCCAAAAGGGAAATAAAGGACCAGATAAAAGTCAGAGGGTTCAAGCAAGGTGTAAATTATTAATGGAATATTTGTTTGATTGTAAGTTTTATCCTAAGATTGTCCCATATGGGAAAGAAAGGACCAAAATAAGACAAGAAGGCTAAAGTAAGTTGCAGAAGGGGTATGATAGGTTGCAAAAAAATGTCTGTAAAAATGTTTGTTTGCATATGTGATGAAGATGGATTATTAACAGGATGGAGATTTCTAATAAACCTACTGTTTGTATATTCCCAAAAGAGTTCAGCAACAGAATATACTATGATACAGTTTTTAAGGTACATGGTCAAATAAGATATCCATTGTTTTTGATACTACTTCTTTGGAAAAATTAAAAATTGTTGCTGGTTTAGGAGCAGGAATTGCCCTAAACGCAGCCTCAGTGGCTAATTTAACTACCTCAGTGACTCCAGTGGCCAGTGACACTAGACTAAATTGAGACTCATTGGTACACATGGTTTTAGATCAGACTAGCCCTTGATTATTTGCTAGTTGACCAAGGAGGAGTTTGTGCTACATACATGTAAACTCCTCAGGAATAGTAAAAACTAGTACTAAGGACATTCTAAGACAAGCTCAATGGCTACAAAAAGGAGCTACAAAATCTCTGTCACCCCAAATATGGGAACAGATCCAAAATATGTTTCCATCTGTTACCTCGTGGCTGTTGCCCTTACTGGGCCCTTTAATCACGTTAATTGTCATTCTCATCTTTGGTTCATGTCTTCTTAAGATACTAACCAAGTTCATCTCGTCTCCTTTAGAAAAATTCAAGCTACAAATGGTCCTTCAAATGGAGCCTCTCATGAATTTCTAAGCCCCAGTCTACCATGGCCATCTAGATTGCCCACCTCCGATGGGGTCCTAACTGCCGCTACCCAACGACGCCCCCTTACAGCAGGAAGTCGCTAAGAGCGGTCATTGCCCCATTTCCCTAACGGCAGTTAGGGTTTCCTATTCGGAAGGGGGGATTGAGGAGATAGAAAGGAAATAGGCAGATAGGGAAAAGGCCTTGGTAGAAAAAAAAGTTAATTTCCTGAGTTTCCTGAGGGGTGACAAATGCCTGAAACAAATGCCTGACACGCCAAAGGCTCAGAGATAAGAAGGCCAGAGCTTCACAAGGCCATCCTGAGTTTCCTAATCAACAAACCCACCGAGCAAGTCTGGCATTCCTGAAAGGAGACCCTTCAAAGAACTTGCAAATGTCTGTACACTTGTAATAGTCAAATTGTATTTTCTGAAACTGATAGCTTTTGTGAAGGACCGTATCAACTCTGTACAACTCTTGGTCCTCGGACATCATTTTGATCTCTTGGAGGGGCCTAACAGTAAGTCTGAGGAAGATTCCTCAGTTTGAAGAGAAAAAGGGGGAAATGTAGGGGTGCTGGAAAGCAGGCTGGAAGAAGCGCTTTCCCCCCAGTATGAGAAGTTAACTAGAGAAGTCTTCTTCCATATTAGGATTAGAAATAAGGTATTAAAATATAGTTAAGATAGAAGGTAGGATTGGAAATAAAATCAAGATCCATCCAAGGACAAGGGTAGGGGACCCACAAGGTCAAAGCCTCTAATCTCCAGCTTGCCGTCCAAGGTCTTTGTAAATGGGACCCCATCCCCATATCTCTGAGCTAGATCAGCAAACAAGGCCAGCCTAATCTGCTCTCCAGTGCAGAGATAATCTGTTCTTCAGTGCAGAGATAAGCCTGGCCCAGCCAAGGTGGGTGGGAAAGGCAGAGCAGGCTCTGACGTGTGTGGATGCATGTTTTAAAATTATTGGTTGTACTTGTTTGTCCTTGTACCTGATTGGTTGTATTCTAAGGTTGGCGGGCTCTGACGTGTGTGTAACCACTCCCTCATGTGTAACCACTCCCTCCTAGGGTTATAAAATCCAGAGCGTGGAGTGGGGAGGGGTCGAACCTCGGCCATAGTGTCTTGGTCTCGACCCCTGGCTAGCCGGGACAATAAACCTCGCTTGCATTTTTACATCTCTTGTGAGTCCTTCGATATTTGGGTTGGTGGGCAATTCTTGGACCCTTTCAGCGGACAGCCTCAGCTATTTAGTGAGGGTCTCTGCAACTCACTGAGACCAGTTTTCAAAATAAAGAATAAAAAATAGGGCAGGGGTGTAGCTAGGAGGTTGAATGCCCCTAGGTTCCATCCCCAGACCCTCAAAAAAAATATTTGGGTGTGGTGGCACATACCTGTAATCCCATTACTTGGGAGGCTGAGACTGGAGGATCACAGGTTCTAGGACAGCCTCAGCAAGTAGTGAGACTCTTATTAACCTAGTAAGACCTGTTTCAAAATAAAAATAAAATAGGTCTGGGAGTATAGTTCAGAGATAGAATGTCTGTGGTTCAATTCTCAGTAAAACACACACACACACACACACACACACACACACACACATTGTTTTAGGAGATCCTCAATTATCTAAATTTCTAAATAAGATAAGGAAAAAATCATGAAATAAAACAAAATCCTCAAGAACATACACTACCTTTATACCGAATCCTTGAGTCAATTCATAGCATTCCTCCAAAGAAGCAGAGAGAAATGAAGTAACTCTCCTTTCCTGTATTTCCAAATTTTATTCACTGTATTTCATTTATCTCATTAAAATTCTAGTGTTGGGGGTTGAGAGTATAGCTCAGTGTGGTCACTAGCATGGACAAAGTCTTAGGTTGGATTCCCACAACTGAAAACAATCAAAAGCCCAGATATCTAGTGTTAGACACAAACAAACAAACAAACAAACAAACAGAAAAAAAAAGAACATTACTTATATGACAATTCAGTTTTAAAAATAGGACCATTGAGCCTGGTGTGGTGGCACATGCTTGTAGCCCAGTACTTGTGAGGCTGAGGCAGGAGAATCCCACTTTCACAGCCAGCCTCAACAACTTTGTGAGGACCTCCTCAACTTAATAAGACTGTTTCAATAAAGAATAAAATAGGACTGGGGGTATAGTTTAGAGGTAGAATGTTCTGGGTTCAATCCTCAGAACTGCAGAAAATAAAATAGTGTCTGTCATGAGAAAACATGATAATTCTGTGGAGAGTCCTGAGGAGTCCCCCAGGTTTGGGGAAGAGAAACTCACCTCAGGATCATAGGGTCCTTGGCTTCCATGGTGGAAAAAAATTTCAGCATGGACCAGTCAGAGACAAAGACAGAGGTTTTATTTAGGAAAAGTGAGGACACACATTCAAGGGAGAGCCCAGGCCACCTGAGGAGTGTGAAACGCCCTTGAGCTCTTTGCAATCTTTTGTTTATAGGGAACCCCAAGAGGAAGTGGCTAGGGACACAGGGCAGGGATGGGTTGACACAGGGCGGCTGGTCCCCTTGGAATCCTTACGTTCTCACCATTTCATGGGTCGGTGCTGGGTGATGCCTGGACTTGACAAATGGCAAGACTCCCTTTGGGGAATTTTGTTTGTTTGTTTGCCAAGAATCCCAGGAAGTTCAGGTATGAAGATAGGTCATTATGATTAAAAGTGTAGACCTACTGAAGATCTTTACCTAAGGAAAAGGACAGGCTAGATAGGTCATTATAATTTGAAAAAATGGGGCCTATTAAGGGCTTTTGCCTAAGCTAGAACAGACCCTGGAAAATGAAGTTAAGGATTATGAAGTTTCTAGATTTTAAAGCTATATTTTCTTTTCCTTGCCAATTTGTCTCCTTTCTACCTAATATTTTATTTCTCCTATTTTACTTCAATGGGACCATTGAGGTGTGATGATGTTGGAGATGCATAGGTCTCTTCTCTCTCTCTCTCTCTCTCTCTCTCTCTCTCTCTCTCTCTCTCTCTCTCTCTCGGTGGTACTGGGGTTCCTGGAAGCCCTTCTACCTCCGGGTACACTCCCAGACCTATTTTATATTTTATACTTTTTTTTTTAAAACAGGGTCTCTTAAGCCAGCATGGCTGGCTTCGAAAGTGCGCGATCCTCCTGTCTCCGCCTCCCAAGCACAGGGATTACAAGCGTGCACCACCACGCCCGGCCTTCCAGCCCTTTTTATTTATCTTTATTTTGAGACAGGGTCTAAGTTGCCCAGGCTGGCCCCAAACTTGGCAATCCTCCTGTCTCAGCCTCCCAAGTACTAAGATTATAGGCATGTACCACCACTCCCAGCTTGTGGGGCTTGCTTGCTTGCTTTCCTTCTTTCTGGTACTGGAGATTGAACCCAGAGGATTTCTTTCTCCAAGTTACATCTCCAGCCCTATATTATTTCTTATTTCAAAATAGGGTCTCACTAGGCTGCTGAGAACCCTGATAAATGGCCAAGGCTGGCTTTGAGCCTGTGATCCTTCTGTCTCAGCTTCCAAGCACTGGGATTACAAACATGTGCCACCATGCCTGGGTCTTGTACTGCATTTTGAAACCTAAATTAAGCTGGGCGTGGTGGCACACGTTTGTAATCCCCACGCTTTGGAGGCTGAGACAGGAGGATCACACAGGTTCAAAGCCAGCCTCAGCTACTTAGTGAGGCTCTCAGCAACTTAGTGAGACCCTGTTTCCAAATAAATATAAAATAGGTCTGGGAGTATAGCCTGGAGGTAGAAAGTCCCTGGTTCCACCCCCAGTACCACCAAAAAAATAAAAAAATATAAATAAAATAAAACCTAAGTTAATAAATTTTGAGTACACTATATTTATAGAATTTCACATTAATAGTATATAGAGTCTATAATTACTTAAAACAGGAACCGAACCGCAGTACCAACAAATAAAAAAATCAAAAAAAATAAATAAAAGGGGTTGGAGGTATAGCTTAATGGTAGAATGTACCTGGGTTCAGTCCCCAATACCTCTTCCCTCAGAATGTATCACAGGAGTGAGGTGCAGTGGCCAGGCCTGGAATCCCAGCTACTCAGGAGGCTGAGGCCAGAGGAGACATAGTTGGGCAACACAGTAAAACCCCAGCCAAAAAAAGAAGAACAAAATACAGAGAACAGGGAACAATTTATTCCCTTAAACTAAGTCAGTAGAAGAATATAAATATATAAATGCAGGGCTAATGTGCTCATCTTTAATATTTCTGCCAATAAAATACCTTTTTTTCTTTTTCTTTTTTTTGGTGGTATTGGGAATGGAACCCTTCTACCTCTGGGCTACACTCCCAGACCTATTTTATATTTTTATTTGGAAACAGGGTCTCTTAAGCCAGCAGGCTGGCTTCAAACCTGCACGATCCTCCTGTCTCCGCCTCCCAAGTCCGGGAATTACAAGCATGCGCCACCACGCCCGGCTATTTCCTTTTTATTCAATGACAGAAGTAAAGAATATCTTGATTCCTAGTTAGATTCACTTATTTTATACAAAAAGTACTTGGAGAACGAAGGTACCTTCCTTCACTCTCAGAACACCTGCCTGGATCTTGCTGTCATTTCTGTTCTACTTCAGCATTTCCTTCCTCGTGCTCTGCCCTGTTTCAGTACGGCGCTTGTGAGCACTCCACTATCTGCGGCACTGGTGCATCATTTAGAGAGTAAGAATCATTTCTTGGCGAGCGCTGGCTGGCACAACACAGCAGGGGTGGAAAACTGAAAGAAGAAACCATGAGAAATTTATATGTTTTCTTTTCCTGTCAAATACATAAAAGTAGGACTTCAAAATGAACCAAATCTGCCTCTAATGTACTTTCAAGATTAAAAATCAAAGCATTATTTTTAACTTCCAACAGATCAGTATGTCTTGCTTCCCACAGAATTATTACAAGCTGCTCTATACATATTTATTTGAAGTTATAAACCTGTTGCATCTTTCATATACTTGAGCTATGTACATGGGAAGCAGAAGACTATTTCTTTTTTTTTTCATTTTTTTTTTATTGGTGCATTATATTCATACAACTTATTGGCGTAAAAAACTTGTGTGTACAAACATGTTCTCATCGCTGATTTAAGAAGACTATTTCTTAAAAGAGTAGCTGACCACCATTTCTTCTCCATACAGGTTTTTATTTATTTATTTTTTATTTTTTATTTTTTCTGGTAGCACTGGGGGTGGAATCCAGAGGCTTTCTACCTCCGGGCTATACTCCCAGACCTATTTTATATTTTATTAGAAACAGGGTCTCACTAAGTTGCTGAGAGCCTCACTAAGTAGTTGAGGCTGGCTTCGAAGCTGTGCAATCCTCCTGTCTCAGCCTCCCAAGTGCGGGTATTACAAGCATGCACCACCATGCCAGGCTTCCATACAGGTTTTTAACTTTCACTCGAAGCTGGGCATGGCGATGCATGCTTGTAATCCCAGCGCTTGGGAGGCTGAGACAGGAGGATCGCACAGGTTCGAAGCCAGCCTCAGCTACTTAGTGAGGCTCTCAGCAATTTATTGAGACCCTGTTTCCAAATAAAGTATAAAATAGGTCTGGGAATATAGCCTGGAGGTAGAAAAGCCCCTGGGTTCCATTCCCAATACCCCCCCCCCCAAAAAAAAATAAAATAAAATAAGAACTTTCATTTGTTACACTGTGCGTGGTGGCGCACACTTGTAATCCCAGTACTTGGGAGGCTGAGACAGGAGGATTGCAGGTTCTTGGACAGCCTCAGGTACTTAGTGAGGCCCTCTGCAATTTATTGAGACCCTGTTTCAAAATAAAGAATAAAAAATAGGGCTCGAGATGTAGCTCAGAGGCAGAATGCCCCTGGGTTCAATCTCAAAAAATCCCAAAGACCAAAAAAAACCAAACAAACAAACTTAAAAAACTTTTATGGTTACTACAAATCGTCTCCCTTCAAAGCACTGTAAAATCAAAGCATCTTATTCTGGTATAGACGACTGCAGATTAATACATGTGCTTCACAATGTGCAGCATAAAGGGCCAAGTGACATTCAGAGGCAAACCAATTAGAATCACACCAGACTTCCCAAACCAAGTCATGAGAGCCAGAAGGGCTTGGAGTAACATATTCCAAACTCTGAAAGAAAACAACTTCCAGCCAAAAATGTCCTATCCAGCAAAACTTTCTATCAAATTAGATGGGGAAATAAGAAGCTTCCATGACAAACAGAAACTGAAGGAATTTATGTCTTCAAAACCAGCGCTAGAGAAAATACTCAAAGTGATTAACTACAAAGAAGAAATAGGTAACGCACACTAGAATCAGAGAAACAAGATTTCCCATCCAGCAGACAACTAAGATTGGTTATCTGTGGAGATTCATTATTTATGTTAGTCTTTTACCTATCTCTAAACTGTACTGTTTGCTTTTATTGTTGCTAATTTTTAGGATTTCTAGTTGGAATATTAATATACCTTCAGATATAGCATTTGGAAATATTTTATCCCATTCTATCAGTAACTTTTAACTCTGTTTACATTGTCTTTGGATATACAATTTTTTTTTATTCTTTAGGGAGTTTGTTTACCCTTCTGTTGCCTGTGCCATTGAAAACATATCCAAGAAATCACTGCCAATTTCAATGTTGTGATGTTTTATGACCCAGATTTTCTTCTAAAAGTTTATAGTATTAAGATTTATACTTAGGTCTTTTATCTATTTTGAGTTAATATTTGTATATAGTGTTAGGTAAGGGTCCAGTTTTATTCTTTTTCATGTAATTATTATTTTTCAACAATATTTAGTTAAAAGATTAGTATTTCCTCCACCAAATGTTTGTGGAAACCTTGTCAAAAATAACTTGACAATATATGGAAGAATTTATCTCTAGGCTTTTATTTAACTCCACTGGTTTATATATCTGCTTTTAGAACAGTACTACACTGTTTCAATTATTGTAGCTTTATATGGTTTGAAATCAGAAAATATACATCTTCTAGCATTGTTCTTTTTCGAGATCCTTTTGGGTATCTAGAGTCTGATAAGGTGGGTCCTGCACTCATGTGACTTTGTGTCACATGACCTCTGCAGGGCAAGGGAGGGGCTGAAACCCCCGCGAGAATTGGGCGTTCCTGCGAGTAAACCCTCATCTCGCGAGATGCATACCTTGAAAAGGAGAGCCCGCATCCTCAAACTTTGGACAGGCACGCGGGCCCCACGGTGCCTCGCCCTGATCCCCGGGAGAGCGGTGCCATTTTACATGCCATGTGTACCGGACCTCTCTCGTGTTTTTCACACTCCGCCATACTCACATTATTTTTATATTACTCGCATTAATTTTTTATTTTACTTATCAGAGTCCATATTCCATATTAGGATAGATTTTTTTCTGAAAAATAAATAAATAAATGTATAATAGTTTCACCTTTAAAAAAAAACAAAAAATATATTCTCTGGTAAGAAAGAAAGCAAAAAGAAATATTGAAATGTTATTTTTAAGTCATCAAAAGCTTGGTATCAGACAAATGAAACTGTTATGTGAGATTATCATTGTTAATTTTGGATAAATTGCTATAATACTAGATGTCAACCACAAAGCCAAGCATGGGAAGGAGGGATGGGGAGGGAATGGGGTGAGATCGGGAAGGGGCTAATTGGGCGATGTGTGCATTTATGTTTACAAAAGTTTTTTTTCTAACCCATTCTGATGTATGAATACAGTGTACTAATAAAAAAATTATTAAAAAAAGATTTGTAAGATGCACACTTGTATTTTAGTTGCTCAAGATATTGAGTAATTGATTAATTTTTCTTTTGCTTTTGTCTCTAATTATAGAATGTGTTTCTGTTATATTGAGTCTTTGATCTTATGAGAGACTCCTTCAGGCCACTTAATGTTCTTTTTTTTTTTTTTTTTTTTTTTTTTAGTACTGGGGATGGAACTCAAACTCAGGGGCTTTCTACCTCTGAGCTAAACCTCCAGTACTATTTTTTATTCTTTATTTTGAAACAGGTCTAACTGAGTTTCAAAGGGCCCCACTAAGTAGCTGAGGCTGTCTGCATACCACAATCCTCCTGTCTCAGCCTCCCAAATGCTGGGATTACAAGCATGCTCCACCACACCTGGCTTACTTAATGTTCTTCTAATTTTCCTTCCTTCTTTCTTTCTCTCTTTCTCTCTTTCTCTCTCTCTTTCTTTCTTTCTTTCCTTCTTTCCTTCTTTGTTTCTTTCTTTCCTTTTTTTTTTTTTAGGTAATGAGAATGGAACCCAGGGGTATTTCTACCTCTGAGATACTAGCCCTATTTTTTATTCTTTATTTTGAAACAGGGTCTTGGGCCTGCGAGGCCAGTGCTGGGGTCTGTCGAGCAGCGAGGCTGGTGCCTGGGGCCTGCTGCACAGCAAGGGGCCAGTGGGTCCCTGCAATCGTGCAGTCAGGAAGCACTTGAAGCTGCCACTGCCTCACCCCATCTCTCAGCAGATTCCCAGATTCAAGGGATCTCTATTTAAAAATTGGGTGTGACTTGGATCATCTTGTCAAAGTCACTTGCCTTCTGGTGGTCAGTATTTCAGCAAATGGGAATCAGTGTGGAAAATAAAAGGACTTCCAAGGAAGAGATAAACTGTAATTGATAGGATGTGGAGAAGTAGAAAGTCTAACACATTATTGGTGGGATTGCAAATTAATGTGACCGCTTTGAAAAACAGGATGGAAGATCCTCAGAAGAATGAAAATGAATTTACCATAAGATACAGCAATACCACTTATGGGTATCTACCCAAAAGAATAGAAACCAAACTACCAAACCAATGCACGAGTATCTGCAATTAAGGAGACCTATCTGAGGGGATGAGAGGGGAGAATATGGAAACTCTTTAAAGCACATGATGTACTTAAACATGTCAAAATCAATCACTAAAGCAAGTATGGGAAGGAGGAAGGGGGAGAGAACGGAATGGGGATTGGATAAGGGCTAATTGGGTGATGTGTGCATGTATATCTCCACAAGTTTTTTTTTTTTTTTTTAATTCCATTAAGATGTAAAACTACAGCCGGGCGTGGTGGCGCACGCTTGTAATCCCAGCATTCGGGAGGCTGAGACCTGGAGGATTACAGTTCGCGGACAGCCTCAGCTACTTAGTGAAGCCCTCTGCAACTCAGTGAGACCCGGTTTCAAAATAAAGAATAAAAAATAGGGCAGGGGGTATAGCTCGGAGGTCAAAAGCCCCTGGGTTCCATCCCCAGACCCGCAAAAAAAAAAAAAAAAGATGTAAAACTACAATGCACCAATAAAAATATTTATAAAAAATGAAACAGGGTCTCACTGTTTCAGGGCCTTACTAAATAGCTGAGACTGGCTGCAAAGCACCATCCTCCTGTCTCAGTCTCCCAAATGCTGAGATTACAAGCATGCACCACCATGCCTGGCCTAAGTTCCTGCCATTGACCTTATCACACTGTCTATTTTGGCACTTCTATTCATTTTCATAGGTTTGGTTTTGACTGTGTGGGGGGATACTGGGGATAAACTCAGGGACATTCTATACCTGAGTACACCTTCTAAATATCTCATCTTAACTCGATTGCATCTGCAAAGACCCTATTTCTAAGTAAAGAGACTTTCATAGGTACTGGGGATTAGAACTATAGCATATTATTTTGGAGATACACAATTCAACCCATAACAGATTATGAACTACATACGTGTGTGTGTGTGTGTGTGTGTGTGTGTGTGTGTGTGTGTGTGTGTGTGTGACTAGGAATTAAACCTGGGGCATTCTGGAGATTGAACCCAGGGGCATTCTACCTCTAACCTACACCTCAAGCTCTATTTTTTATTCTTTGAAACAGGATCTCACTAAATTGTGGAGAGCCTCACTAAGTAACTGAGGTTGGTCATGAACCTGTGATCCTCCTGTATCAGCCTCCCAAGTACTGGGATTACAAGCATACACCATCATGCTCAGCAACCCAGGGGCATTCTACCTCTGATGTATGCCCCTAGCCTGATTTTTTAAATTTTTTATTTTGTAACAGGGTCTCACTAAATTGCGGAGGGCCTCACTAAGTAGCTGAGTCTGGCTGCAAACTTGTGATCCTCCCGTCTCAGCCTCCCAAGTACAAGCATGCACCACCACATCCAGTTGAAAGGAAGGCTTTAAACTGGCTAATTTTAAATTAATCAGGAGTACTAACTTGAAAATTTAAAATGGACATATTTAAGGAAGATATTAGAAAAATAAGAGTATTTGAACACAAATAATACTTTCAAAATCAGATGCTAATGTTTTGCTGCTAGAGACAGAGGATGCTACATTAAATAAATGAGAGATTCTTGGTTCAGAGACCATTTCTGCATTTGCTCAGTGGCATACATGTGGAGGCCAGCTAAGCCTTTCAATCATATTATTTGTGCTTTGTTTCCCTTTATTAAAAGAAAACTTACTAAGATGATGTGTATGCTCATTAGAGTATGTAGAATTCAGTTGACATAGCCTGATTTAGAATTTCAATTTCACTAGCAGTATCAGAAAGTTCACCCGTGTAAGCAGCTTCCCTTGGGGAAGGCTGCCTTTCTGTGTAATTTGATTTCTATAGTTACACAGAATGAGAACCTGGCCCCTTGAAAACAAGGTATTGATCTGCTAAGAATCAACCTTATTCTTATTCATAAAAGTTCTTTTCAGTAGCAAACATGTAAGGATCTGGAAAAAGTCACCCTATTCTAAAGGAATACTAAGGCATGGAGTGACAATTGTTACCATAACTTTGGCAAGGTGGCCATACATTGAATTTTCATCATATTTTGCCAAAAATAATATTAACCATAGGGAAGTCTCTGACCTTGATTGGAGGCCCAGATTTTTCATACACTGTACATTGTTTTTTTTTGTTTTTTTTTGGTGGTACTGGGGGTGGAACCCAGGGGCTTTCTACCTCTGGGCTATACTCTCAGACCTATTTTATATTTTATTTGGAAACAGGGTCTCATTAAGTTGCTGAGAGCCTCACTCAGTAGCTGAGGCTGGCTTCGAACCTGTGTGATCCTCCTGTCTCAGCTTCCCAAGTGTGGGGATTACAAGTGTGCGCCACCATGCCCTGCTCATACACTGTACACATTAAATGGTTGTGTCTCCTTTGGCTTGTTTGGCTAATGTAGAAATAAAAGAAATAAAAAAGGCATAAAGGAAGAAAGAAGAAAATATAAAAGCCTTCTGCTAAATTCCCCATTCCTTCACACTCCAGGTCACGCCTGTTACCTCCAAATTTCCTGGAAATTTATAATTCTTTACTCATTCACTTATGATGATTACCTTAAGCACTGTTATCTTGCCAATGAATAGTTTAACAGAGAGACATCTATTACCCATGCTATCTATTAGCCAGCTGTAGTGGTGCCCACTTGTAATCCCAGTACTTGGAAGGCTGAGATAGGAGGATCGCAGGTTTGCAGCCAGCCTCAGCTACTTAGTGAGGCCCTCTGCAACTTACTGAAATCCTGTTTCAAAATAAAGAATAAGCTGGGCATGGTGGCACACGCTTGTGATCCCCGCGCTTGGGAGGCTGAGATAGGAGGATCACACAGGTTCAAAGCCATCCTCAGCTACTTAGTGAGGCTCTCAGCAACTTAGTGCGACCCTGTTTTTAAATAAAATATAAAAATAGGTCTGGGAGTATAGCCCAGATATAGAAAGCTCCTGGGTTCCACTCCCAATACCACAAAAAAAAAAAAAAAAGATTAAAAATCAAGGCTGGGGGTGAACAACAATACTGAGTTAATTCAGTGAGAGCCATATGTACAAGTAATTGCTTGAAGTTTTCCTTCTGTTTTTCTAAACCAATGGAGGACACTTCCAGCCCTGTTAATGCAGTACCACGTCAATATGCGTGAGCTTTATTCTTTGAAAAAACTCAACCATGAAATTCCTCCTGGAAGCTAAGAGAAACCTGAAGGTGGTTTCCAGGGCCCAAAGAAGTAGGGCAGGTTGGACTGGTAGGCTTTGTTAAGGCATAAGTACCTGTTAAGGAAGATGTTACTGTATAGAAAAAGCATAAACTTTTAGGCATTTTGCAAACAAGCAAACTGGTGAAGGGAAAATAGTGGCACGGCACTAGCTAATTTCTGTCATCTCTCTATAGTCCACACCTGGAATCATCTAATTTTTATTACTAAAACCTCTAATTTCTAGCGAGATTCTTTTGATATGTGGGACAATCTGCAGTCATATTTTCTACTTTGCTTAATTACCCTTGTAATCTCTGCGCTTGGGAAGCTGAGACAGGAGGATTGCACAGGTTCGAAGCCAGCCTCAGCTACTGAGTGAGGCTCTCAGCAACTCCGTGAGACCCTGTTTCCAAATAAAGTATAAAATAGGTCTGGGAGTGTAGTGCAGAGGTAGAAAACCCCTGGGTTCCACCCCCAGTACCAAAAAAAAAAAAAAAAAAAAAGAGACAACTTTATATTTCATGAAGCTTTTTCTGAAGACACCAGTTTGATATGGCTTTTCTGAAAAGCAAGCTCTCTGCTTCTAACCCTTTTTTTTTTTTTTTTTTTTTTGCGGGTCTGGGGATGGAACCCAGGGGCATTTGACCTCTGAGCACACCCCCTGCCCAATTTTTTTTTCTTTATTTTGAAACTGGGTCTCACTGGGTTGCAGAGGGCCTCACTAAGTAGCTGAGGCTGTCCATGAACTGCCATCCTCTGGTCTCAGCCTCCCAAATGCTGGAATTACAAGCGTGCGCCACTATGCCCGGCTTTCTAACCCTTTTTAAAGGGAAGGTTTTTTATGTAAAAATCACACAAATATAAAGTAATCATAAACATTCTGCTATACTGTAATAACAAAGGACATGTGAGAGAAAAGAGATAATAAATTTTATGTTCTAGCTATGTGTTGTAAATTTTTCCTGAAAAAAAAAATATAATTTATTTATTTATTTTTGGTGGTATTGGGGATGGAACCCTTCTACCTCTGGGCTCCGGGCTACACTCCCAGACTTATTTTATATTTTATTTGGAAACAGGGTCTCTACCTCCCAAACCTGGGGATTACAAGTGTGCGCCACCATGCCCAGCCTGAATTCTATTTTTTTTTTTTTTTTTTTGGGGGGGGTCTTGGGATGGAACCCAGGGGCATTCAACCTCCGAGCTACACCCCCTGCCCTATTTTTTATTCTTTATTTTGAAACCAGGTGTCACTGAGTTGCAGAGGGCCTCATTAAGTAGCTGAGGCTGTCGGCGAACCGTGATCCTCCGGTTTCAGCCTCCCAAATGCTGGGATTACAAGCGTGTGGATTCTATTTTTTAAAAGTCTTTTAGTCAAATAGTATTGAGAATTGCATTATTTTCTCAGTAAAATAAACCAAACCCACCAAAAAAAATTTTTTTTCAGTACTGGGGATGGAACCCAGGGGCGTTCTACCTTCGAGCGACACCCCCAGCCCTATTTTTTTATTCTTTGTTTTGAAACAGGGTCTCACTGAGTTGCAAAGGGCCTCACAAAGTAGTAGCTGAGGCTGTCCACGAACCGCGATCCTCCTGTCTCAGCCTCCCAAATGCTGGGATTACAAGCATGTGCCACCATGCCCAGAAACCCACCAAAATTTTTCACGAAAAAAAAAAAAAAAACAACAATAGCAAGGATAAATTCAACCTGTTTCACTATTTTAGATCCTTGAGGTTTTCAACTAATGATAAACCTATGCATATTACTTGTTAAATGTGTATTGATTTCAGTTTTATGGTAAGAATCATTGTTTAATGGAAGAATGATAGCTGTGAAAGAATAAAAAGAAAAAGCAATGTAACATTAATTTTAAGGATATTGATGGGAATACAATAAATGTAATAAATTCCTTTTGTAATATAGTGGACTAGCAAGAATAAGAATATAGAAAATAGTGGACAAAGAACATAATATTAACCACTTCTTCATAAAAAGCCTTATATGTAGCTTCAGCAGGCTAAATTCACTGTCCCCCTAGCTCTCTGTATATATAATTTTTATTCATGCAAACCTTTGCATTATTTACAAGCACTTCATAGTATTATGGTGATGGAGAATTTAGCAAGAAAATATTAACTTCCTCTTCTCTGTCTCCCCTGAGATCAATGGCTGTACACACATTCTTTGTCAGAGATGCACAGACTCCATTTTTCAGCACCAAGATAACAGCTCCCTACATCACCATTCTCTTACTTGATTAGGGGCAAAATGTCACCCTTGCTGAAAGCAAACCACTGCTTTTCACAGCAATCAAATGATGAAAATTTCACCATATAGATAAAAATTGTTAATGGGTTTTCATAGAAAAAAAAAACTCAGTTAAGAATTGAGAAAACCTAAAGGAATCTAGGACAAACTTAATTTTATGATTCATTTAACAATAATAATTTAAATGGATTGTGAAGTCCTGTTTCTCACAAGTATTATTTTAGTGTGTCCTTCAATAGTTATTAGACTACCTTTGACACCGACTTAATGAATGTGGTCCTTTTTCATTTTCCCCTCCCTTAATGCTTCCCCAATAGAAATACTAGATGAGTAGACGTTAGGCTTCCATTGCCTCACAGACAGTGTCATTCCAATAGAACCAGGGCACCGAGCCAGTGACTTTCTGGTTTTATTTATTTTCTTGCTTGATTTTTAAGTTCAAAATTTCAGGTCCAAGTCCAAGGCAGAAAGAGTTGAAAGGTACCTGATAAATGAGTATGCTGCCCTCACCTTTCCATATTCTGTTAAAAGAAAAATTACTCAGGGGCTGGGGGCATAACTTAGTGGCAGAACACTTGCTTAGCATGTGTGAGGCCTGGAATTCCATGCCCAGAATCATGGGGAAAAATGATTCAATGACACTTGTTAATATAAGTTAATAATGGTAAAAGAGACTTTATTCTAGGTCATTGTGGTAGGTATAAAGACCACCACAAGATGATTTTTAGTGGAAGAAAGAGATTGCACTCAGCCAGGAATTCCTGTAATCTTGGGAGGCTAAAACAGGATCATAGGTTTAAGGCCAGCCTCAGCAACTTAGCAAGACTCTTAGCAACCTAGTAAGACTGTTTCAAAATAAAAAATAAAAAGGGCTGGGAGTTTAGCTCAGAGGCAAAATACTCTTGGGTTCACTGGGGTATGGTGGCACGAGACTCTCATCAACTAAGTTTCAAAACAAAACCCTGTTTCAAAACAAAATATAAAATAGGGCTGGGGGTGTAGCTTGGAGACAGAATGCCCCTGGGTTCAATTATCCAGTACCATAAAGGATAGACAAGTAGGAATTTATAGTCAAAGACAGGGTAGGGAATCAGTGGAAGGAAAGTAACTGAGAGGAAACATCAAGTATAAGGGAGGATTCTGGCTAAATGGGCTTACCAGGATTCTTGCTAAAGATGGACCAGCGTAGCCAGACATGGCGGTGCACACCATGTGATCCCAGTACTTGGGAGGCTGAGACAGGAGGATCTCAGGTTTGAAGTCAATCTCAGCAACTTAGCCAGGCTCTCAGAAACTTAGCAAGATGTTTCCAAATAAGAAGTAAAATAGGACTTGGGGTGTAGCTCTGAGGTAGAGGTTCCCTGGTTCAATCCCCAGTACAAAAAAAAAAAAAAAAAAAAAAAAAAAAAGATGTACCATGGTGATCAGACAGCCCCTGGGGCATGGTGAAAAATACAGAGCCTGATCAGCTAGGGAGGGCGGGTGATCAAATATTAATAGGGGGTGAGCCGGGCGTGGTGGCACACGCTTGTAATCCCTGCAGTTGGGAGGCTGAGACAGGAGGATCGCACAGGTTCGAAGCCAGCCTCGGCTACTTAGTGAGACCCTGTTTCCAAATAAAATATAAAATAGGTCTGGGAGTGTAGCCCGGAGGTAGAAAGCCTCTGGGTTCCATCCCTAGTACCACCAAAAAAAAAAAAAAAAAAAAAAAAAAAAAAAAAGGGGGTGGTGGTGTTCCTGACTTACTAGGTTTCTCACCAAAACTGGACTTTAGAAGGACATATACAGATGGATCTAGAAGAAAGGTCTGGAACCTGATTAGGGTTTGGTTAAGGAAAAGATCTTTGTTGATTCCTACTTGTAAGAAAATTAAAAGACAAAATGAATGAATGAATTAACCAACCAACCAACCAACCAAAACAAAAACCAAAAACAAAAAAACCCATAAATAAAACCTTTTTCTGTGCTAGGACAAGAAAAACAAAAGAAAGTTAAATGCTAATGACTGGTCCCTAGAAATAAGGTCTGTAATTCTCAAACCGAAGCCCTGGTTGAGGTAGGGACAATCAATGCTGATAGACTCTTCAGATACATTTGGGCATCCAAGATGGATGTGTTTGGTGTTCTGCTTCCAGGCAGATGGCGCTAAGGATCAGGTGAGATGTTTTGGGGTGTGTGTGTGTGTGTGTGTGTGTGTGTGTGTGTGTTAATGAGGACTGAATCTAGGGCCTGATGCATGCTATGGACATATTCAGCCATCTACCCTTTAGCTATACCTCTAAGCCAGAGATGAGGTGCTTTGCATAAACAATAAAGGAACGTGGAAGAAGTCCAATTGAGCACAACTTGCTCTTTATTTCAATTCTGCTCTTTAAAAATTGCACATGACAGATACATAATTAATGAACTAGAGCTATTTAAAAATATGAGTCAATGAAATATTTATTGAATGTTATGTGTGGCCACCTTAGAGAACCATGGAGGGAAGTTTTGTGCAGTCCATATAATTAAAATTTTAAGACTCGTAGAAGCAAGGCATGATGGCACATACTTGTAATCCCAGTACTCAGGAGGCTGAGATAGGAGGATTGCAGATTCAAGGCCAGGTTCAGCAACTTAGCAAGGCACTGAGGCCTGTTAAAAAACACAGAGCTATGCCGGGCGTGGTGGCGCATGCTTGTAATCCCCGCACTTGGGAGGCGGAGACAGGAGGATCGCGCAGGTTCAAAGCCAGCCACGCTGGCTTAAGAGACCCTGTTTCCAAATAAAAATATAAAAAATAGGTGTCTGGGAGTGTAGCCCCGAGGAAGAAGGGTTTCCAGGAACCCCAGTACCACCAATAAATAAATAAATAAATAAAAATAAAAGTAAAAGTAAAAACATAGACCTGAAGGTGTAGGTGTAGCTCAAAGGCAGAACTTCCTGGGTTCATCACTAGTATCACAAAAAAAGAAAAAAGAATAAGAAAAACCGGGGGTGGGGGGCACAGATACATGTCTATCATCCTAGCTACGGGGAAGCCCAATAATAAGAGCATCTTAAGTTTGAAGCTAGCCTGGGCAACTTAGTAAGATCCTCTCTTAAAATAAAAGAGTGGGGATATAGCTTAGCAGCAGAGCAGCACCCAGCAGACATGAGGCCATGGGTTCAATCCCCAGTACAGCAATTAGAAAAAAAAGTTCATAGAAAGGAAAACTTTAGAGAGGAATAAAGTAAGATTCATGGAGGGAGGAGGTAGATTTTGGACAGGAGGTAGAAATATCTTTGATTACTAGTAAAAATAAAACAAACAAAAACACAAAAGTCGGCCAAGGAAGAAATGGGTCTTCAAAAGAATGTTCGTTTCTTTCTGAATCCTCTCTAGGCTAAACCAGTTTACTGACGTGTGGAAATGTAGACATAAGAAAGAACTGAAAATCATAACTGACATTTCCTCTTCTCGACTGGTTCAGTCAGGAGTGGGCAAAGGAAGGCTCCTGGTTAAAGCTGCGCTGGAAAATTCTAATCCTTGCTTTTGTTTCTCTGATTAACCTTCAGGTGGCATCATTCAAAACAAAACAAAACAAAACAAAAATAAAGAAAAAAAGCCCAAACTGGGGGTGGTGCCACATGCCTGTAATGCTATTACTTGGGAGGCTGAGACAGAAGGCTTGCAGGTTTAAGGCCAGTCTCAGCAATTAGTGAGACTCTCAGCAACTTCGGGTGTGTGTGTGTGTGTGTGTGTGTGTGTGTGTGTTACTAGGGACTGAACTCAGGGGCATTCTTCCTCTGAGCTATACACCTAACCTATTTTATTTTATTTTATTTTATTTTATTTTATTTTATTTTATTTTATTTTGAAACAGGGTCTCACTAGGTGGCTGAGGCTGGCCTGAGGTCCCGAGAGCCTCCTGTTTCAGCATCCCAAGTACTGATATTACAGGTATGTGTCTCCACACCCAGTAGACCCTGTTTCAAAATAAAATAGGGAGGGGGTGTAGCTCAAAGGCAAACTGCCCCTGGTTTTAATCCCCAGTATTAAGCCAAACCAAAAAAAAAAAAAAAACCTAAAATGTAAATCTTCCTAAAATAATCAACAGGTAGGTACATTGTGTATTTGTGGGGAAAAGAGTCAGGGTGCTGGGGATCAAACCCAGGTACCTGCACACAAGTGTTCTACCACAGAGCTATACCCATAGCCTCCGTTGCTTCTTATTTTTATTTTTTCTATTTATTTATTTATTTATTTATTTTTGCAGGTCTGGGGATGAAACCCAGGGGAATTTGATTTCCAAGCTATACCCCCTGCCCTATTTTTTATTTTGAAACCGGTTCTCACTGAGTTGCAGAGGGCCTCACTAAGTAGCTGAGGCTGTCCACGAACCGCAATCCTCTGGTCTCAGACTCCCGAATGCTGGGATTACAAAGGTGTGCCACCACGCCCAGCTTTTTATTTATTTATTTATTTATTTATTTATTTATTTATTTATTTATTTTTATGTGGAACATATTGAAAATGGTATACATTCAGAATGTGCTTGGTGCCCTCTTTCCCCCACTTCTCCTCCCGCTCCCAATAATGAGTGTCCAGGTTAACCACGCTACAATCATACTTTTACATATATTTGAATGTAGTTCCTCCATTAATCAACCTCAGTCTTCTTCCTCTCCTATCCTTCCATTCTAGCTTTGCTGAGGTTTCCCCTCCATTATCTGGAGTCCCTCTGGTATCCCCAATGCTCCATAGATTGGGCATATTAGAGAAAACATATGTCCCTTCTCTTTCTGTGCTTGGCTGATCTCACTTAACATAATGTTCTCCGGGTCTTTCCATCTTCTTCCTTCTTATGTTAAGGACCAAACCTCTTATGAAGTTTAAGAGAATTTCCCTGATGTCATGGCATGATATCAGTGTGTGTGTGTGTGTGTGTGTGTGTGTGTGTGTGTGTGCGCGCGCGCGCGTGCGTGGTGTAGATCCTAGTAAAGCCCCTTCACCTTTATATCCCGGCTGAGCTTCTGTTGCTTCATCTCTCCCTCCAAGAGCTTTGTCCACAAAACAACCTCTGCAGGACAATCACATTGCTCATGAAGAAACGGTATTACTCAGCTGCTATGGACTGCACCGTGCCCTCTCCCTCTCCACCAACATCCATATGTTGAAGTTCTAAATCCTTATGTGATGATATTTGCAGGTGGGGCCTTTGGGAATAAATATGTTTAGATGAGGTTGTAAGAGTGAGGATCAAGCCGGGCGTGGTGGCGCATGCTTGTAATCCCTGTGCTCGGGAAGCTGAGACAGAGGATTACGCAGGTTCGAAGTCAGCCTCAGCTACTTAGTGAGGCTTTCAGAAATTTAGTGAGACCCTGTATCCAAATAAAAATATAAAATAGTTCTGGGAGGATAGCCCGGAGGTAGAAAGCCCCTGGGTTCCACTCCCAGTAACAACAACAACAAAAAAAAAGAGTGAGGATCAGCAGGTGTGGTAGTAAACGCTTGAAATCTCAGTACTTGGGAGGCTGAGAGAAGGATCACAGGCTCTCAGCCTCAACTACTTAGTGAGGCCCTCCACAACTCAGTGAGACCCTGTATCAAAATTAAAAAAACAAAACAAAACTGGGTGAGGTGGTGCATGCATGTAATCTCAGTACTTGGGAGGCTGAGACAGGAGGATCACAGGTTTTCACCAGCCTCAGCTATTTAGTGAGGCCCTCAGAAACTTAGTGAGACACTGTTTCAAAATAAAGAATAAAAATAGGGCAGGGGGTATAGCTGGGAGATAGAATGCCCCTGGGTTGCATTTCCAGACCTGCAAAAAAAGAAAAAAGAAAAAAAGAAAGAAGGAAAGAAAAAAATAGGGCTGGGGATATAGGTCAGAGGTAAAATGCCACTGGGCTCAATCCCCAGTTAAAAAAAAAAAAAAATGAGGACTGCATGATGGGACAGATACCAGAACTGACCTTGGACTTCAGCACCATCCAGAACTGTGAGAGGATAAGTTTCTGTTGTTTAAGCCACCAGGTCTGTGGTGTCTTGTCATGGAAGTCTGAGTTGACGAAGACAGAAGATGCTTTCTGAAAGTCAAGCAGTTATTAACTTTAGTCTCCTAGAATGCGCTGCGAGGAACAGGAACTATCAATGCTCCTGAGCACTCCAGTGTCACTAGGTCAGGGCATTGTTACTGCTTAGGAGAGCATCGCTCAGCAGAATGAGGCGCACATGGCTGAGAGCTCTCAACGCTAACTTGAGATTGGCCAGTCTCCCAGCCTCCTCTTCTGCAGTCGTGCTTTTATAATTTGTACACATCACAAAGTTTTCCTGTGTCTTGTGTAAGAGTAATTCTACATCCCTAATTAGCATCTCATACATAGAGCTCAAGATTTTTAAGTTTTCTTTTTAATCGGTCTAATGCTTACAATTTGTTTTTGTTTTTGTGGTACTAGAGATGGACCTCAGGGAAATTCTACCTCTGAGTATACCCTAGCCTTATCTTCTTTTTTATGTTGAAATAGGGCCTCACGAAGTAGCTGAGGCTGGCCTTGAACCTGTGATGCTCCTGTCTCAGCCTCCCAAGTACTGGAATTACAGGTGTGTGCTATCACCTCCAGCTTAATGCGTATTATTTAAACCATCTACCACAGCAATAGCAGACTATACCAACACCTTTCTGGGAAGTGTGAAATTGAGAACCTTCAGGGGGTTCAGACTAAATGATTCAAGTAATTCCAGATCAGTTAATTGCTTGAATTGAGTGGGAAAGCATGTGCAGGAGAGAAACCACTTGAGTCATTTAAGCCATTCCTAAGCCAAATGCATACACTGTCAGACCTGCCTATGGGGGAAAATCACATTAACCAATAAATTATTGGGACTGTGCTATATATTCAGAATTAAGGGAACATATGAATGAAAGTAATGTCTCGAAATTATGTTTGAAGACTTGTATAGACAGCAGTCTTTCTTCAAGTGCAAGTTCTCTGTATATGAAGTGAAATTTCAAAGACGGGCCAAGATGGCGGTGGCCGCAGTCACCACTGTGACCATGACAATAGTTGGAAATGTCCAAATAGGACATGTATTCCTCTAAGAAATCCCGGACATCAGATTTTGGTTTAATATCTGATTGGGACAACATATAAATTTATTTTTATTTTTATTTATTTGGTGGTACTGGGGGTGGAACCCAGAGGTTTTCTACCTCCGGGCTATACTCCCAGACCTTTTTTATATTTTATTTGGAAACAGGGTCTCACTAAGTTGCTGAGAGCCTCACTAAGTAGCTGAGGCTGACTTCGAACCTGTGCGATCCTCCTGTCTCAGCCTCCCAAGCGCGGGGATTACAAACGTGCGCCACCACACCCGGCTACAACATATAAATTTATAGCCATGACTTCTTACCTAAAATATAAGAGAGAAGAGACGGATCAAGATGGTGGAGATGGTGGAGGGGGTGGCGGCAGCCAGTATTTGGGAGAGCTAGATAAATCCAATCCAACCCGCCTTGAGCTGTTGGAGAAATCTCCCCCCAAAGAGACTGCTCCTGCTCCACATGCTCAGGAATTCTGGACAACATACTATGTAAGAAAAATGCTCGGGAGGAGGGCTAAGATGGTGGTAGCGGCAACGGCCAGTATCAGAAAGAGGCAGGTAAATTCATTCTAATCTACCCTGAACTTTTTAGGAAATCTCCCTGAAAGTAGACTGCACCTGCTCCACATGGTCAGGAACTCTGGACAACATACTATGTAAGAAAAATGTTAGGGGTGCTTCTGATGGAGCCCCGCATAGTCAGGTCGGCTGGCGCTGCACGTCCCGGGAGCCAAGGGTGCTCCTGGCTGCCGTGCTCCTCTGTGCAGTGCTGGGGTTGGGTGCGCTTGGAGGAGCAGAACCCGCTGTCCATGATAAAGCTGTGGGCCTCTGCTCTTGGTGAGGAGATAAAACACACTGCCCTAAGTACTTGCACCCCCAACTCCTGTTTTCTTTCTTTCTTTCTTTCTTTCTTTCTTTCTTTCTTTCTTTCTTTCTTTCTTCTTTTTTTTTTTTTTTGGTGGTACTGGAGGTGTAACCCAGAGGCTTTCTACCTCTGGGCTATATAATCCCAGACCCATTTTATATTTTATTTGGAAACAGGGTCTCACTACGTTGCTGAGAGCCTCACTAAGTAGCTGAGGCTGGCTTCAAACCTGTGCAATCCTCCTGTCTCAGCTTCCCAAGCGCAGGGATTACAAGCATGTGCCACCACGCCTGGCTTACTGTTTTCTTTTATTAAAAAATATTGAAGAAGGGGGAAGATGGCGGCGGCTGCAGTTGCAGCTGCAGCGGCGATCATGACTGCAGGGGTGATGGTTAGCGATGGCCGAATAGGATATGCATCCCTTTGAGAAACCCTGGAAAACAGATTTTGATTTAATAGCTGATTGGGACAACACACAGACACATTTCCACTTTCTATCTAAATTATAGGAGAGAGAGTGGAAAATGGTGGAATTAAAGGCAAAACTGCAGCACGGTGCCTGCCACTGTAAGAAAAGTGATTTTTGGAGGGATATCCCAGAAGAGATCAGAAAGCAGACCACTCCTGCCACACAGGCACAGGAATACTTAACAACATACTCTAGTAGAGACCAAGAAGGTGACAGCGGTGGCCAGTATTCAGGAGAGGCAGACAGATCCAATCCAATCCACCTTGAATTTTTGAAAAAATGTCTCCAAAAGTAGACTGTTCCTGCCCTGCATGCTCAGGAACTCTGAACAACATACTATGTAAGAAAAAGTTTTGCAGAGATGAACCAAAATGGCGGTAGCGGCGGTGGCCAGTATTTGGGAGAGGCAGATAGATCCAATCCAATCCACCTTGAACTTTTGAAAATATCTCCCCAAAAGTAGACTGCTCTTGCCACACATGTGCAAGAATGCTAGACAACACACTATGCAAGAAAAATGTTCAGGAAAAGTCAGAGGAAGCCCCGCCCATATTGCTGGGCCAACTCACTGCGCCTGGTGACCCGGGAGACCTCAGCTCATGGCCACTGCGCTCCTCTGTGCTGTGCTGAGGGTCAAGGTGTGCTTTGAGCAGCAGATTTTGCTCTCCATGGTGAGTCTGTGAGCCTCCACTTTCAGTAGGGAGATAAAATCCATTGCTGCTAGAGAATTGGGCTCTCAGCTTCTGCAAATGACATGTGCTGTTTTCTCCTACTAAAGTATATGTAGAGGGAAAAATGGGAACCTCTGTAAATGTCATGCCCACAGTGACAGGAACCAGAGCTTGCCACGAGGTCAGGTCTTGAGCCAGTGGGCCGTCTCTAGAGCCTGCCGTGGGGCTAGGCTGGGTCAGGAGCCAGCGGGCCGAGCCCGGAGCCTGCTGCTGGGGGGAGGCTGGGTCTAGAGCCAGCAAGGCCGGGCCTGGAGCCTGTTCCAGCCCGGGGCCTGGAACTGGGGCCTGCTTCACAGCAAAGAGCCAGCGGGTTTCTTCAACTGAGAGCCCAGGAAGTAATAGAAGCTGCTGCTGCCTCACCTTATCTCTCAGCAGATTTCCAGATCCAAGTGACCTCTATTTAAAAAAAAAATTGTTTGTGAGTGGATCATCCTGTCAAAGTTACTCACTTTCTGGCTTTCAGGTTTTCAATAGTGGGAATAAGTGTGGAGAAATAGAAGCTCTAATACATTGTTGGTGGGATTGCAAGTTGGTGCAACCACTTTGGAGGATGGTACAGAAGATCCTCAGAAGAAGGAAAACGAACTTACCATATGATCCAGCAATACCACCTCTGGGTATCTACCAAAAAGAATGGAAACCAAAATACCAAACTAATGCATGAACAACCATGCTCATAGCAGCACAGTTCATCATTGCCAAACTGTGGAACCAGCCAACATGTCCTTCAACAAATGACTGGATTTCAAAACCATGGAATATGTACACAATGGAATTTTGCCCAGCCATAAGGGAGAACAAAATTATGGCATTTACCACTGTAATGTCACAAAAAAATAAGAAATCAGATGCTTTTCTTAATGTGCAAAATATTAGGGAGAAATAGGTAACAGGAGGAACTCTAGATGAAGAAGAGACCCTATAGAGGAACAATGAAGGTGACATATATGAGGGGATAAGAGGGAGGATAAGGGAAACTCTTTAAAGCACATGATGTACTTAAACATATCAAAGTCAATCAAGGAAAGCCAGGCGTGGTGGCGCACGCTTGTAATCCCAGCATTCGGGAGGCTGAGACCTGGAGGATCACGGTTTGCATCTCAGAGAGACCCGGTTTCAAAATAAAGAATAAAAAAAAAAATAGGGCAGGGGGTGTAGCTTGGAGGTCAAATGCCCCTGGGTTCCATCCCCAGACCCGCAAAAAAACAAAAAACAAAAACAAAGTCAATCAAGGAGCCAAGCGTGGGTAGGAGGGGGGGGAGGGGTTGGAGATTGGGTAGGGGCTGATTGGGTGATGTGTGCATGTATATCTCCACAAGTTTTTATCCCATTGAGATGTATGACTACAATGCACCAATAAAAATTTATTTTAAAAAATGAAGTGAAATTTCAGCATATATGACTCCATTTCTTTCCTTTTTCTTTTTGGTACCGGGATTGAACCCATGGTATTTTACCTCTGAGATACACCCCCAGTCCTTTTCTTTCTTTCTTTCTTTCTTTCTTTCTTTCTTTCTTTCTTTCTTTCTTTCTTTCTTTCTTTCTTTCTTTCTTTCTTTCTTTTTGCAGGTCTGAGGATGGAACCCAGGGGCATTTGACCTCTGAGCTACACCCCCTGCCCTATTTTTTTTTTTTTTTATTCTTTATTTTGAAACCGGGTCTCACTGAGTTGCAGAGGGCCTCACTAAGTAGCTGAGGCTGTCCGCGAACCGTGATCCTCCAGGTCTCAGCCTCCCTAATGCTGGGATTACAAGCGTGCGCCACCACGCCCGGCTTTCTTTCTTTTTTTCTTTCTTTCTTTCTTTCTTTCTTTCTTTCTTTCTTTCTTTCTTTCTTTCTCTCTCTCTCTCTCTCTCTCTCTCTCTCTCTCTCTCTCTTTCTTTCTTTCTTTCTTCCTTCCTTGTACTGGGGATGGAACCTAGGGGCATTCTATCTCTGAACTATACCCCCAGCCCTATTTTCTTTTTATTTTGAAACAGGGTCTGACTGAGTTGCAAAGGGTCTCATTAAGTAGCTGAGGCTGTCTGCAAACCGAGATCCTCCTGTCTCAGCGCGTGCTACCACATCAAGCGCGTGCTACCTGTCAAGTGCGTGCTACCATGCCCAGCTACCCCCAGGCCTTTTTAATTTTAATTTTTTTTTGTTTTGATTCAGGGTCTTACTAAGTTGTCATGGCTGGCCTCAAACCGGCTATCCTTCTGTCTCAGCCTCCAAAGTCCTGGGATCACAGGTCTATGCCCTGTACCTGGCTATTTTACTTCATTTCTATACATGTTTTGGCAGGCATAAAAATTATTTCTAAAATAGGTCAATAATTATTGGGGGATAATTAAAAAGATATAATTAGAAATAAAAAGGAAATGATAAAGGTATTGATGACAGATTAGGAGAACAAGATTTTAGAAATCTTAAGCTAGAGAAACCAGGATGAGAAAAAAAATTTCAAACCTTCAAGTCATCTTGTTACATCTGCTAAAACAAAGGAACTAGGATTCTTCTGGAGAAGCAAGTGAATTGGGCACCTCCTTCAGGCCTATGGCAGCATTCTGGGTTCAACAGTAGAAGTCCTAGGTAACAACAGCAAGAAAGCTCGAAATTTTGGTTGAAGAAGCAGACACACAGAAAAGGTAACTTTTAGGATGTATATTATCCATAGAAAAGTCAAATGGCAAATTCTAAAAATTTCTAGTAAGCTGGAAATGGAAACCAAATTAATTGTATGTTACCCATTATTACTTTGAGGAAGACCATATTTATATATTTCATAGGATATTTTTTATATCTGCTCAGGTTCATAATCTCATATCTGAAATCCTTAGGTTTCTCTCTCACTACACACACACACACACACACACACACACACACATGCACACACACACACAGTGATACCCACAGAATTCAGTAAAGTAACCCATAATCAAGCACACTAATGTTTCTCAGCAAAGTATAAGTAAAGTAAAATTCCATGCAAAGTAGAATGAAAATTACAAGACATCCCTCAAATCTGAAGAGGATTTGTTGTCAAATGAGTCCAGTTTGGGACGGGGTTTAGTGTCAAGTGAGTTATGAATAAGCTTTTATTTTATGAGATTTTCAGATTTCAGGTTTCTTATTGTGAGATTATGAATCTATATTACTATTTTAAAAGCCTAAATTCAGTTTTGGCTAAGAACTATGGAGCTGTGCCAAGTTACGCTTTTTCTTCTGTCTTTGAGGTCGCAGAATCTCCACTAAGCATGGAGTGCACAGGAGCTGATACGGCATGGCTCGTGTGGTCATGGTGGTACTGGGGTTCCTGGAAGCCCTTCTAACTCTGGGCTACACTCCCAGGCCTATTTTTTTTTTTTTTTGAAACAGGGTCTCTTATGCCAGTGCGGCTGGCTTCCAATCTGCGCAATCCTCCTGTCTCCGCCTCCCAAGCGCGGGGATTACAAACATGCGCCACCACGCCCGGCCCTCATGTGGTTATGAAAGCACTGTCCCAGAGTGTCTGCAGGTGTCTACAAGGACAACTGTGTGATGATGACCAGAAGGACACTCTCAGACTTTCCACACTTTGTTTCAAATGTCTCTTTCTTTGGTGAAGTTGAAGAAATAAAAATCCTGTTAGAACACATTTTAGGCTGCATGTGGTGGAACATATCTGTAATCCCAGTATTTGGGAGGCTGAGATAGAAGAATCTCAGGTTTGAGGATAGCCTCAGCAACTTAGCAAGACTCTGTTTCCAAATAAAAAATAAAATAGGGCTGAGAGTAGTGTAGCTTTGAGGTATAATGCCCCTGGGTTCAATCTTTAGTGCCACAAACAAACAAACAAATTTTGGGACCCCACATATGATCAGAGGATTCTCTGGGCTGCTTAATCTATTCATTCCAGGATGCTAACTCATTCTGTCAAACTCTAGTACCCCCAAACAGTAAAGAACATGTTTTACTCTGTATGTGTTGTGTGTATGTGTGTGTGTGTGTGTGTGTGTGTGTGTGTGTTACTGGAGATTGAACCCAGGGGCATTCTACCTCTGAGCTAAACCCCCAGTCCTATTTTTTATTCCTTATTTTGAAACAGGGTCTCACTAAGTTTTGGAGGGCCTCACTGAAGTAGCTGAGGCTGGCCTCAAACCTGTTTCAATCTCCCAAGTACTGGAAATACAAGTGTGCGCCATCACCCCCGTGTCTGCTTAGGTTTTATGATGAAGTATATTCAAAAATTTTTTCTTTTTGTAGGTCAGTAGCATTCTCTCTTTTTCTCTCTCTCTCTCTCTCTCTCTCTCTCTCTCTCTCTCTCTCTCTCTCTCTCTCTGCTTTCAGCAAGAGTCCAGTTTTTCTGCTAGAAAAGAAGTTACATTGACTTCTAAAAGTCCTACTAGCTACTAGGAACAAGTATGCCCTGTAACTATATGGTCTTTTATTGCTTTAAAAGCTGCAACCAGCTGCAATTACTTTAGAAACACCAATATCAAAACAAAAGAAACATAAACACCAACACTGAACTATAGTAAACCTAGATATATAAAGCAGAGGCATTTCAGGAAAAGTGGGCAAACAGCAAAACAGAGAATGAAATAGCAAGCACAGAGAATGTGGGGAAAATAGATGAGAGCCTCCTGGAGTAAATATATATATTGGCTGATAACAGAAAACAAACCTGGAAGAATCCTGCGGGACTATGCACAGGCTAATGTGCTCCTCCGTGTTATCTTTTTGACCTTCATGCTAAGCGTGGGAGGAATGATAACAACAGGAATAGCCATTATGCACAGAACAGTTTTTATGTGCCAGGCCTTGTCTAGGTGATATATGTGAATTAGCTTATTTACTTCCTGTAGGAACTCTAGAAAGAGGGTACTATGACTGCTATGTTTAATGCTCAAAGTTTAGTAAACGTGCTCAAATTTGCAAAGCTAGGCAAGAGTGGAGGTGGGTGGGATGTAAGCCCAGCCTGACCCCAATCTTTTGTTTTGTTTTTTCAGATACTAGACATTGTACCCAGGGGTACTTCATCTCCAAGCCATACCCCCAGCCCTTTTTATATTTATTTATTTGTTTATTTATTTATTTATGGTACTGGAGATTGAACCCAGGGGAATTCTACCCCTGAGCTATACCCTCAGCACTTTTTATTTCTGATTTTGCAACAGAGTCTTAATAAGTTGCTGAGGCTGGCTTTGAACCCGAGATCTTCCTGTCTTGCCTCACAGGTCCTAGGATCATAGATGTGTACCACCACACCTAGCTTTTTAAATTTTGACATAGGGTCTCACTAAGTTTCTGAGGCCCTCCCTAAGTTACTGAGGCTGGCCTCAAACCTGTGAATTTCCTGTTTTCCAAGTGTAATGGTGGCTTTCTTCCGATCCTGGCAGCTAACAGATGGCCTGTTTCAAAGCTGATGTTTTCCCTCCTGTCTCTCTCCTTCTTAAGTAACAGACTCTTATCAGTTAACTGACCCAAGGAGTGAAAACTGGACACCTGGTGCCTGTGAGTCTGAGGAAGAACCAACTCAAGGATGACTTAGATATGAACTGTGTCTCTTCTGACCAGCTGACATGACCCCAGGAGAGCCAGGGTTTGATTTTGAACTTTGGCTTTCTCTGGTTTGCTAGAAAATCAATACATTTCTTTTTCCTTCTTTCCAGGGGTTTGTCCTAATTATTTGATCCAGCAAATTGGGGCAGGTACTGGGATTTGGTTACACAAGTACCGGTATTATAGGTATGCACCACTGCAGCCGTGCTGGCATCCCCACTTATAACCACATCACAACCCAGTGGCCAAATCAGTATCAGGCTCAAACAGAGGAAGAGTCAGTAGTCATCAGAAGTCGATCATGGTGGCACACAACTATAATCCCAATGCTTGGGAGGCAGGACAGGAGAAATGCAGGTTGGAGGCCGGCCTCAGCAACTTAATAAGATCCTCAGAAACCTAACCAGACCTGTTTCACCTAGGGGTGTAGCTTGGAGGTAGAACATCCCTGAGTTCAATCCTCAGTACCCCCTACACACACACACATTGAAGTGAGGTTGGGGGTCAAAAGTTATCAGAAGAAAAGCAGTGGTAATATTAGCAGAGTGTGGAGCTAGGTTGAAGAGGAAGTGAGCCTGTGTAGTGGACAAATAGGCTGTAGCCTAGCATCCAAATTCCCTTGAGCAGATTAGCTTTCAAGTCTTCTTTGGGGATCTTTTCCACTCAGGACCTCAGCCTACATCATAGCACTAGTGCGCCTGCCTCAGTTGGCCCCTGCATGTGGAGTCCTTCCTGAGCCAGTGATCCCATCCTGGCCTGGCCTTCCATTCCCCTGGCTCCTGTGATTGGCTTAGTGCTGGTTGACTGACCCAGAGGGTCCCTAGACATGAGTAATCTTTTGCTGAGTTTTCTAGGAGGGAGGTGGATGTTCTTGCATGCTGTGTTTAGAGGTCAGTGATGGTAATCTGGAGCCTCTGCAGCCACCTGCTCTGACATGGAACCTGTTGTGCCTGCTGTTGAAAGACCCCCGCAGAGGGGAGACCCTCAATCAAGCCTTGGGATAAGCAACGCCAAGTACACATGAGAGACTTATCCTTGATGCAAAAGCAAAAGGTTTATTAAGGAGCCAGTGCACTGGGGCCGACTCGTATCTCACTTAAGAGCAGAGGAGTTTGGCCCCGAGCGACTGAAACTGAGGGTATTTATAGGGAAAAGACCACTAGTTAGGGGAGATTGGGCCAGATTGTATGCATTTACAGGAAATTACAGAATCATTTGAAAAGTACATTTTTTAGATAAGATACTAGGTGTAGTCAGCAGGTTCCCGGCACAGGGCGCGCTGACCCGGTCAGTATAGATAAGATGCTAGGTAGGTTCCTGGAACAGGGTGGGCTTATTGCATATTTCTCATTCTTGAGCCTATACTTCTTAAGCTGCAGTAAAAAATATATTTTTCTTTTAACTATTAGCTGGCTGCTAGGGGCTTATAATTTTTCTTTTAAAATGGAGCCTTTCACTGTCACCACAGAAGAAGCGGTGAGGCTTCAAAGACAAGGCTTGAGCCTTCGATGCAGTCCTGACAAAACTCTCGCTTGTATTCAAATTTTCAGTTATATGAGCCAGTAAATTCCCTTTAGAGACACTGATTTTATATTACTTATTTTATATTACTTATTACTTCAGAAACAAAGTACTGGGCTGGGGGCTGCGTGATCCAGTGTCAGAAAGCTTGCCTAGTATTCATGGAGGTCCTGGGTTCCATCCTCAGTACTGAAGAAAAAAGTACAAACAATTACAGTGTAGGCGTTTGGAAAAGAAACCAGTTTAATTTGAATAGATTGTCTAAGGTTGTTAGGAGAATAGTAACTTTAGATGTTCCAGAGGTACTTGAAAATGTAAAATGAAATGCAGGGGCACCTGGAGACACTTCTGTTCAAGGGCTCCCTGTTAACAGGTAAAGATGATGATAAGGAGGTGATTGAATGCAAAGTGTGGGTAAGTTCTGTAACCAAGGTAGTTGTATAGTTGAGTGGGAAGTCAGAGAGGAATGTTCTTAATATTTTCCTAATATATGCGCCACATAAGTACAACTGTCTTATTGCATTCCTCTAAAGAATAAATTTATCCTTAAATAACTTATTTAATGCTTGAAAATCTTTAATAAATAATCCTATTATACTTCTCTACCACAACAGTATGTATACAAATTTAATCTAAAGTGTTTTTATTTTCTATGATTGTAGGGCTGAATGCTAATAATGGTTTTCTGAATTGAGGTATCATTACAATTATTTGAAGTACCAATTTACTTAAACAACGTACATATATTATGATTGATAAATTATTAACATAAAACATTTTGGAAATACATGTGGAGACAGGAAATTCATGTGATTGTCACCTCTATGCCAGGTGCAGAAGTAATAAGGTAATAATAGGAGTAATACAGTAATAGTTCATGTAGATTGGCATTCAGTATGTACAAGATATTGCTTAAGTCTTTTTTATGTTAATTTACTTCTTCTTCACAGCAACACTAGAATGTGTAACTCTTTCTACTCACATTTTAAGTCCATCTTTAGATAACTATTATCATTTCTTATAGCCCAAAGAAGCTAGGATTACCAACATCGATTCTATTCTATTCTATTAATTAATTAATTTTGTGGTACTATGGATTGAACCCAGAAGCATTCTAACTCCAAGCTACAATCCCAGTCCTATTTTATATTCTTATTTTGAAACGGGATCTCACTAGGTTTGATAAGAGTTTAACTACTTGGGGAGGCTGTCCTTGAACCTGAGATCCTCCTGTCTCAGTCTCCCAAGTATTGGAATTAAAGGCATGCACCACCATGCCAAGCCCTTTTTTTTTATTTTACTATTTTGTATACTCAGGATTGAACTCAGGGGCATTCTACCTCAGAGGTACACCCCCAGCCTTATTTTATTTTTATTTTGAAACAGGGTCTTGCTAGGTTGATGAGAGTCTCATTACTTGCTCAACCTATACTCAAACCTGAGATCCTCCTGTCTCAGTCTCCCAAGTACTGGGATTACAGGCCTGTGCCACCATGCCCAGCTCATCCATCCTTTCTTTCTTTCTTTCTTTCTTTCTTTCTTTCTTTCTTTCTTTCTTCTTTTATTTATTTATTTATTTTTGGTGGTACTGGGGGTGGAACCCAGGCCCTTTTCCACCTCCAGGCTATACTCCCAGACTTATTTTATACTTTATTTGGAGACAGGGTCTCATTAAGTTGCTGAGAGCCTCACTAAGTAGTTGAGGTTGGCTTCAAACCTGTGCGATCCTCCTGTTTCAGCCTCCCAAGCGCTGGGATTACAAGTGTGCGCCACTACCCCTGGTTTCTTTTTTTATTTTAATGCAGTAAGCACTGCTAAATTTTTATTTCCATAAGTGAGAAATGGAAATGGGAGATTCTTAGTATGACAACATTACTCAATTTTAAAAACTTCTTTCAAGTTATGTGCTAGAAACATTGCATTTTTAATAATATCACTGACAACAATCTGATTAGGTGCTCCTTCAGTTTTGTTGACATCATATAATTAGAAACCACCTAACTTTGAAAACATAATTGTTACTCAGTTCTTAGAGGAACTTCATTTCTGGAAGTCTCCCAGATAGACTTCATTAAGACTTGTCTAAGGAATATTAGTTACTCTTACTCTTTCACGTAGAGACATCCTGATATACTTGGAATCCTTTAGACTTAGTTTAATTCTTTAGGTCACTTTGCTCAAATGTTTAGGTTTAAGTTTAGTTCAACTAATCTGTGAAAATGCCTGACATAGAAAATGTCTGACATAGAAAATAGTTGGCTAACCCAGTTCTTCTGTCAAAACAATAAACTAAACCACACTTATGTGACAGAAATTTTTTTCTATCTTAGTGCTGGAGATGGAACCCAAAGCCTCAAACATGCTAAGCAAATGCTCTACCACAGAAAAAAAAAATTTAATTTCCTATTTGATTTAAAGAGATGAGACTTCCGGGAAGATGGCAACTGAGAATGCAGCGTTTACGAGTCCTGCTAAAATTCGAATTCTGTTGCCACAAAATCAAAGCTTTTCACAGCCAGAAAACACCATCAGCAGAGAAATAAAAAATGTAAACACAAGGGACAGAGAAAAAAGACTAGAAGAAGAACCAGAGACCAGAAATCAAGCCCGCAATGTGGCAGTGGAGCCGTGCTGGCGCCATCTTCCCTCAAAGCATCAGGCTCCAGAGAGGAAAGGTAAACAAGGAGCTGAAGTGAGCAGCTGCAGATCATTCGGGTGTAATTCAGCAGTTCTTTCAGTGAAATGAACGTCTAAAACTCATTTCGCCTTCAAATGTCAAGCTTATCACGCCTTCCAGGGACTCAGAACAGAGCTCAAAACCAGAAAGAAATACACCAGCCACGCAGCTGAGGGCGTGGCAGCGGCACCATATTGCCAGCAGCTACAGTGAATTCACAGCGCCCCGCCACAGCTCCAGATCTGTGAGCACAATAACCGTGAGTGTAATTATGGCCCTTAAAGGAGAAATCCCTGTACTGCACTCCCAGGGACTTGTGTAGCTTTGAGAATCTCTTTGGGTCAGATATTTTGCAGTCCAACCCAGTGAAGGAGTAGTGGTGGCAGAGATACCACACCCTAGTTGTAGCTCCCCATGGAAAAACGCCCAGCCCGGCACCCCCCCATGGTCTGGCAAAGCCTTGATTAACTTCCTGGGTATGAGACTTTGAGATCAATCCAGTAAAGGAGTAGTGGCGGCTGAGATTACAACAGACTCGAGATACAGAGCACCCTAAGTGGAGTTGCAGTGACCCAGGGAAGGCACAAAATTCTGAAATCATGGGAAAGAGGAACAACAATAGAGCAATGAATGCCCACAACCCCATATTATTAGAACCTGATAACACAGAAATTCAGAGAACTCCAGAAGATCAAATCAGGAATATAACTGTAGAAATAATACAGGACTTTCAAAAAGAATTTAGAGAGAGTCTAAAAGAAATAAAGAAAGCAATCATTGAGGTAAAGGCCTCAATTCAAAGTACAAACAATTGATTAGACCACATGGAGAATAGAATCTCACTCCTAGAAGATGATCACTCCAAAAACGAATGCATAATTTATAACTTAGAAAAAAAAATTCAGACAGCAGGAATCTGACATTGAAGAAATATGGGCCCATTTTAAGAGAGCTAACCTAAGAATAATTGGAATAGAGGAGGGAAAAGAAGGCGAAACCAAAGGTATCAATAATCTCTTCAAAGAAATAATAGCAGAAAAATTTCCAAACATAGAGCAAGAGGTCGATACACAGGTCCAGGAAACTTACAGAACTCCCTTTAGACAGGATCAGAGAAGAGGTTCCCCACGCCACATAATTGTCAAAATTACCAATGTGAAAGCCAAGCAGAGAATCTTAAAGGCAACAAAAACAAAAGGCCAAGTGACATTCAGAAGCAAACCAACTAGATTCACTCCAGACTTCCCAAACCAAGTCATGAAAGCCAGAAGGGCTCGGAGTAACATATTCCAAACTCTGAAAGAAAACAACTTCCAGCCAAAAATTTCCTACCCATCACAACTATCTATCAAATTAGATGGGGAAATAAGAAGCTACCATGACAAACAGAAACTGAAGAAATTTATGTCTTCAAAATCAGCGCTAGAGAAATTACTCAAAGAGATTAAGTACAAAGAAGAAATAGATAATACACACCAGAACCAGAGAAACAAGATTTTCCATCCAGCAGAGAAGAATATATTCATGTGTTTATAGGTTAAAATTTTTGGAGATTCATTATTTATTTTAGTCTTTTACCTATTTCTAAATTGTATTGTTTGCTTTTATTGTTGCTAATTTTTTTAAATTTATTTTTATTGGTGCATTGTAATCATATATCACATTGGAATACAAGACTTGAGAGGATATACAAGCACACATCATCCAATTAGCCCTCATTTAGTCCCCATCCCATTCCCTCCCCCTCCCTCGATCCCATGTTTGTTTGGTGATTAACTTTGATACATTTGTTTATGTACCTCCTGTGTTTTAAAGAGGCTCCGTCCTCCCCTATTCCATACCCTCCGATTGGTCACATTAGTTGCTTCACTATAGGGCCCTTTTTATAGCTCGACCTCTTCCTGTTGCCCCTTTCCTCCTAGTTCTTGCTGATTAGGGGAAGCATCTGGTTTTTATTTTCTGCGATATTTCTCTGTGCATGCCGCGTTGCAAGTACCGATCCTATTCTTGACGGCCCCAGTAGTGGCCTGGCTAACCGGTGGACTGATCCAGACTTCGCTGGCTCAAGCAGCGGTCTTGCCTCATGGGAGGCCCTGATTCTGGTCTCACTGGCCCCGGCACCAGCCTAATCCCTTGGCTGGCTCTGATCCCGGCCTTGGAGGTCCCAGCACCAGCATTGCCTCATGGTAGGCTCTGATGCCGGCCGCTGGCCCTGGCATCGGCCTAACCCCTTGGCAGGCTCCAAATTTTTATGATTTCTTTCTACCTCCGGGTTATACTCCCAGAACTTTTTAATATTTTATTTGGAAACAGGGTCTCACTAAGTTGCTGAGAGCCTCAGTAAGTAGCTGAGGCTGACTTCGAACCTGTGCGATCCTCCTGTCTCAGCCTCCCAAGCACAGGGATTAAAAGCACAGGGACACTTGCTTTTGTGATAATATGTAGAGGATGGAAGAAGCAAGGTTTTTGGGCAAAGTTGCCATGACTTCTGCTTCCCCACTGTACCAAAAGTTGAAAGCTAAAGCATCCCAACCCGATTGCTTTTCTTTCTTTTTCTTCTTTCTTTCTTTTCTTTTTCTCTTTCTCTCTTTTTTGTGATACTGGAGATTGAACACATGTGTGTTCTAACTCCGAGCTACACCACCAGTCCTTTTCATTCATTCATTTATTTATTTATTTATTTATTTATTTATTTATATTATTATTATTATTATTTTGGTGGTACTGGGGTTTCTGGAAGCCCTTCTACCTCCGGGTTACACTCTCAGACCTATTTTATACTTCTTTTTTATTTGGAAAGAGGGTCTCTTAAGCCAGCGCGGCTGGCTTCGAACCTGCGCCATCCTCCTGTCTCCGCCTCCCAAGCAAGGGGATTACAAGCATGTGCCACCATGGCCAGCTTCGTTTTTTATTTTGAAACAGGTTCTCATTAATTTGCTGAGGCTGGCCTTGAACCTGCAACATTCCAGTCTCAGCCTCATAAGTACTGGGATTACAGGTGTACAGCACCACACCCAGCTCCAACCCAGATTTCTAACAATTTGTTTTAAACAGAAATGATTTTATAGGGTTGGGGTGGTTCCAGGGCTGGGGTGATTCCTTAGTGGTAGAGCTTTTTTTTTCTTTTTTCTTTTTTGCAGTTCTAGGGATGGAACCTAACCTCCAAGCTCTACCCACAGCCCAATTTTTTATTCTTTATTTTGAAACAGGGCCTCACTGAGTTGCAAAGATCCTTACTAAGTAGCTGAGGCTTCCACAAACCCATGATCCTCCTGTCTCAGCCTCCCAAATGTTGGGATTACAAGTGTGTACCACCACGTCTGGCTAGTGGTAGAGCATTTGCTTAACATGATTGAGGCTTTGGGTTCCATCTCCAGCACAAGACAGAAAAAGCTGCTAAAGCTGCTAGGGTTTATGGGTTTTTGATGTTTTAATTAAAGATGACTTTATCAACACAGACATTTTGAATTCTCTGTTTTCATTCTTTAGTTTTCTCTCTCAGGGCAATATAACACAGTACGTTTTGGGATGCATGAGAAAAATGTCTTTTTCTTTATTTCTTTTCTTTTCTTTTTATTCTTAGTATTAGGGCCTAAATTCAGGGTCTTGTAGGTCCCAGATAAGCACGCTACCATTAAGCTACACTCCCAGACCTTTTTTATTTTTGTTTTGAGACCAGGTCTTATTAAGTTGCCTGGGGTGGGCTCAAACTCCTGCTGTAGCCTTTCAGGTAGCTGGGATTTCAGGAATGTGCCACTGTACCCAGCTGAGATAATGTCCTTCTGAGTTTGATCCTCAGTAACACACACACACACACGCACGCACGCACACACACACACACACACACACACACACTCATGGCCTCACAAGAAACCACTCATACAATCAGTAAGATTTCTGTTTCCCTTTCCAAGGCCTTCATTTTTGCCATCCAACCCAAATCAGAATGGATTTTGAGTAAACTATGTGAAAAAATAAAATAAAAGAAAAATAGCTAATTTATCCTAATCCAAGTGTGGAGAGTAAGCTATGTCCTGCTGAGTTACTCCTTGAAGAACAGAACAGCAGTTTCCAGGCTGTGCCTAGCCCTGAGTTAGTTATTCTAGGGCTATTACTTAGCTTATTTTTTTAAGGGATTTTTTTTTTTTTTTTTTTTTTTTTGTCTTTTTGGAACCAGGGATCGAACCCAGAGCGCCACATTTGCAAAGCAGGCACTTTGCCACTGAGCTACACCCCGGCCTCTTATTCCATTTGTAAAACAGGAGCAGTTTGCCATGAATGACTCCATTTCGAGTACCGGTGATTAAGTAGAATGACTCTGCACCTTGTTTATACAAGTGAACATCCACCATCTGCTCAGCACAACCACAAGGAACAAACTGATAAATCAATTAGTTTCACTAATGCAAAAAAACCCACCAGACCACCATTTATTTTTATTATTTACTTTAATAAAATGGATTTATTGAATTAAATCAGAAGCACCTGGATATATCGGTGTTTAAAACCCATATTAGAAAAATTCGGCCCATGAGCTTATCAGTCTAACCCTTCGCATAAAACACAGAGAAAGGAGAAGCACCCGAAGGCTGGTTACGGTGGCACACACCAACCTGCCATGAGACCCTCCAGTGAATGTGTCAGGAGGTCGAGCGGCGCTGAGCCTCCTGCTTTCTGTCCCTGGGCTTCAGCTTAGCTCCATCTCCCTGTTAGATGCAGCTCCCTGCAAAACTGCCCGCCTGCCCTCTGGACTCTGGCCTAGAATAAGTTCCCCACGCTGACAGCTCTGTGCCCTGAACAAGTTCTTTGGTTCTTGCCCTAGCTGCTTTGGCAACTCACAGTCAGAATATGTAGTTTCCAAAAATCCTTCAGCTGCCGTCAGCTCAGCACCCATGCACTTACCACTCATTTCTTTTTCTTTTTTCTTTTCTTTTCTTTTCTTTTCTTTTCTTTTCTTTTCTTTTCTTTTCTTTTCCCTCCTCCTCCTCCTCCTCCTCCTCCTCCTCCTCCTCCTCCTCCTCCTCCTCCTCCTTCTTCTTTTTTGGTACTGGGGTTCCTGGAAGCCCTTCTACCTCCGGGATACACTCCTAGACCTATTTTATCCTTTTCTATTTTTGGAAACAGGGTCTCTTAAGCCAGCGTGGCTGGCTTCGAACCAGCGCGATCCTCCTGTCTCTGCCTCCCAAGTGAGGGGATTGATTACAAGCATGTGCCACCACGCCCGGCATTATCACTCATTTCTGACCACGTGATGAATAATGATTCTTATATCGCTGAAGCCACCCAGAGCTGCCAGTAAGTTCAACATCATCTCTGAATCCAGATTTTTCTTTCATCACAAACTTTGCTTAGGCTGTGACTGTCATGGTGCTGAGAGGGATATTCTCTGTGTCCAGTCTGTGGTCAAGGTCTTCAGAAGTTTTCCATGTCTGATATTGGCCTTTGGTGAATTTTTGTTAACATCATTGTTTTTGATGGAGCAGATTCTTTAACAGCTTCTGTCACTTGTTCTTGTTCTTCAAGGTCATAGTCATGGTGGAGTGGGACTGGTTAGCAATAACCATCACTGATTTTCCACCTGTGGAATCCTTAAACACTTTTTTTTTGAGAGGGCGGAGGTACTGAGGATTGAACTCTGGGGTGTTATACCTCCATGATGCACCCCAGCTCTTTTGATTTTGAAACAGGGTCTTGCTGAGTTGCTGGGGCTATCCTAAAACTGTACGTCTGGCGTCCCAAGAACTGGGATTACAGGTATGCACCACTGCACCTGGCTCTAAAACACTTCTGTCTTTGTGGTACTGGGGATGGAACCCACTGCCTTCTACATCCAGGCTATACTCTCAGACCTATTTTATTTTTTATTTGGAAACAGGGACTTGCTAAATTGCTAAGATCCTCACTAAGTTGCTGAAGCTGGCTTAAACCTGAGATCCCCCTAACTCAGCTTCCCAAGTATTGGTATTGCAGGTGTATGCCACCACACCCAGCTTGTATATTATGGTTTGATTATATAAGACTCTATAATCCCCCCAATTTTCCCATTTTTGCCTATATTATTTCAAGCTGGGTTTCTAACACTGCCAGCTAAAGAAGACCTGGCATAAAATGCTCTTAGCTTTCAGTTAAGCTCTTGCTACAGGTGGGGCAATTCACCCAAATTCTTTTAAGCCACAGCCACAGGAGTTGAATTTGCGGGTCTGACACATTCATAGACAAGGTAGAATTTCTGAGCAATATTCAGGGTGGTCAGTGGTTCAGAAAAATCAGAATAGTACTCAGGACCAAACCCAGGGAGACTGGAGTCAGCAAAGGAATGATACGAGTGAGAGCACTGTAGCCAGGGAGACACAGAAAGGACCGGGCTTCTGCCAATCAGGGCCTACACTACTGAGGTGGGCATCTTCCCCTTCATGTAGGTCCTGGAGGATGAACTTGTACAAACCCTTCCTTTCTTCTCTCTGGGAAACTCTAACTCAATTCTCAAGGTCCAACTCATAACTCCCTTCCCTTGAGCCTTCCCTAAATGTTTCCTTCACTTCCTTTCTTCTCTTCCAGAACTAATTGTTCCATCCTGTGCATTTTCCATAGTTTGTAGTTTGTTAAGTATTCTTCTATTGGTGTTTTGTTTGGTGTGTGTGTGTGTGTGTGTGTGTGTGTGTGTGTGTGTGAGAGAGAGAGAGAGAGAGAGAGAGAGAGAGAGAGAGAGAGAGGGAGAGAGAGAGAGAGAGAAGGACTGGGGATTGAAGGATTGAATCCAGGGGCATTCTGCCTCTGAGCTACACCCCCAGCCCTTTTTATTTTTTTCTTTCAAAACAGTCTTGTTAGGTTGCTGAGAGTCTCAGAGTCTCTCTTGTTGAGACTGTCCTTAAACCTGCATCCTTCTCTCTCAGCCTTCCAAGTATTGGGATTATAGGCATGTTCCTACTAGTGTCTTGAACCATGATACAGTGCATTGGATTTTCCCCTCCGTGTATCCCTAATGATCTACCTGCCTTAGAGGTCAGTTCCTTGAGAACTGGCATGCTTCAGTCTATGTCAGGTACTATGTTACTTATGCAATATACATCTGTTAGGCTGGGCGTAGTGGTGCATACCTGTAATCCCAGAATTTGGGGGGCTGAGACTGGAGAATCACAGGTTTAAGGGTAGCCTTGGCAATTTAGCAAGGTCCTCAGCTGGGGGTATAGCTTAGAGGTAGAAAACCCTTGGGTTGACTCTGCAGTAACACACACACACACACACACACACACACACACACTCCCTAGGGAGTAGCTGTTCAATGGGAGAAAGAGCAGTACACCCCAGCTGCGTGTGGTGCATCCTTTGGCAGAAGTTTAGAGAGTATCTCTGGGGCTTCACTCAGAAAGAGAGAGCAGACCAGGGAGGATTCCATAAAGGTGGCATTCGAGCTGCATTTTAGAAGTTAAGGGGAGCGAGCCAGGCATGGTGGTGCATGCCTATGATCCCAGTACTTAGGAGGCTGGAACAGTAGGATCGCGGGTTGGAAGCCAGCTTCAGCAATTTAGTAAGGCTTTCAGCAATTTAGCGAGACTTTATTTCCAAATAAATAATAAAAAATCAGCTCAGAGGTAGAATGGTTCAATCCCCAGCACCATGGGAAAAAAAAATTAAAAATGAAAAAGAAGTTAATGGGAGTGTGTGTGTGTGTGTGTGTGTGTGTGTGTGTGTGTGTTAATGAGGATTGAAACTAGGGATATTCTACCTTTGAGCTACACCCCCAGCCCTTTTAAATTTTTGCTTTGAAGCAGGGTCTTGCTAGATTGCCGAGAGTCTCATTACATTGCTGAGGCTGTCGTCAAAGCTGCAATTCTTCTTCCCTAAAAGACAGAATTCTTCTGTCACAGAACTCCTGTGGACTGTGATTACAGTGTTGGGCCACCACACCTGACTAATAGTTTTTTGAGAATTGAGGGAAAGGACATTTCTGGCAAGGTCACAAAGGCATGGAGGAACACGTTAGAGTCAGTGCACCACGAGCAGTGTGATATTAGAGCAAAAAGTTTATGTAGGAGAGAGAAGAGAGATGGAGTTAGGGAGCCTGATAAGGGAAAATTTAAAGAGATCTTAAAGGTCATATTGGAGAGTTAAGATTCTCTTTCCCAAAGCAATTCACAGGGCTCGGCGTAACATACGGACCATCGCGTTGCTGATAGTCCTCAGGCAAACTCCTCACAATCGATGCAGAAATCAAACAGCGCGGCCACAGAATTAATGTTTGGCTTTGCGGTGGCTACACAACATCTCTGCTTCCACAGAGAAATCACCATTGAGGGTCTAAATGTTCTGTACCTTTAAATTCAAAGATGAATGAATGGAAGCAGGCGGCTCTACATGAAAAGCCAGATGAATGAAACAGGAAACCTAGGACATGACACGCGCTGCCGCTTTCTCAAAGCCCCTCTATATTCCTCCTGTCATAATTACTGACAGCGAGGTTTTAGTCTGGGAGGCTGACGGGAGAATTGCCAGTCTTCGCACCTCAGTGAGACCCTGTTTCTAAAGAAAAAATGAAATAGGGCTGGGGATGTAGCTCAGAGGTAGAATGCCCCTGGGTTCCATCCTCAGTACCCCTGCCACGTACACACACCGAGGCAGTCAGTGGTGGGGTGGGGGAGAGGGGGCTGGGGATCCCATTGTGTGGCAGGACCTGCTGAATGTGATCCTTCTGTTTTTTCAGTATGAAGGATTAAACAGAGGGGTATTTTATCTGCGAGCTACTCCCCCAACCCTTTTTATGGTGTGTGTGTGTGTGTGTGTGTGTGTGTGTTACTGGAGATTGAACCCAGGGGCATTCTGCCTCTGAGATATACCTCCAGTCCTATTTTATATATATTTTTTAAAACAGGGTCTTAGCCGGCGTGGAGGCGCACGCTTGTAATCCCCGCGCTTGGGAGGCAGAGACAGGAGGATCACGCAGGTTCGAAGCCAGCCCCGTGCGCTGGCTTAGGAGACCCTGTTTCCAAATAAAAATGTAAAAATAGGTCTGGGAGTGTAGCCCGGAGGTAGAAGGGCTTCCAGGAACCCCAGTACCACCAAATAAATAAATAAATAAATAAATAAATAAATAAATAAAATAAAACAGGGTTTTAGCTGGGAGTGGTGGTGCATGCTTGTAATCCCTGCACTTGGGAGGCTGAGACAGGAGGATGGTGCAGATTCAAAGCCAGCCTCAGCTATTTAGTGAGGCTCTCAGCAACTTAGTGAGACCCTGTTTCCAAATAAAACATAAAACTAGGTCTGGGAGTATAGCCCAAAGGTAGAAAGCCTCTGGGTTCCACCCCAGTACCACACACACACACACACACACACACACACACACACACACACACAGTCTTGCTAGGTTAATGAGAGTCTTACTACTTGTGGAGGCTGTCCTCAAACCTGTGATCCTCCTGTCCCAGCCTCCCAAGTACTGGAATTACAGGTGTGTGCCACCAGATGCAGCTGTATGCAGTCCTTTAAGTATCAGGTTTCTTCCTTGCCATAGCTGGGTCTTCATAGCAGGCTCAGCAGCACCCTGACACCCCCCAGGTAGCACATGGGGCAAGGAGAGAGCACCTCGGAAGACACACTCCTCTTAAATGTCTAGAAAGGACAGTAGCACACCCCTTCTCAAAACTGGTTTCATAGCCAAGTATGGTGGTATCCATTTGAACTTGGGAGGCTGAGACAGGAGGATTGCAGGTTTGCAGCCAGCCTTGGCTAAGTTGCAGCCCTCTGCAACTTAGTGAGATCCTGTTTCAAAATAGGGCTGGGAAATCCGGGCATAGTGGCGCACGCTTGTAATCCCAGCTTTCAGGAGGCTGAGACTGGAGGATTGCGGTTCTCGGATACCCTCAGCAACTGAGTGAGGCCCTCTGCAACTCACTGAGACCCTGTTTCAAAATAAAGAATAAAAAAAAAATAGGGCAGGGAGTGTTAGAAGGTAGAATTCCACTGTGTTCAATCCCTAGTACCATAAAAACAACAATATCAACAACAACAAAACTAGTTTCATTCCTCAAAATTGGTCATGTGGTCCTACTTTTGAGTGCAAGGGAGCTGGGAAATATATTTACCTAAGTGTGCAAGAAGAACACATGTCTATGGTGAGCATCTGGCTAGTCTCTTTCCTTTTTTTTTTTTTTTTTGGTGTGTGTGTGTGTCTGTGTGTGTGTGTGTGTCTGTGTTTGTGTGTAGTACTGGGATGGAACCCAGGGGCCGTCTACCTTTGAGCTACACTCTCATCTCTATTTTATTTTTTATTTGAAAGAGGGTCTTGCTAAGTTGCTGAGAGCTTCATTAAGTTGCTAAGGCTAGCTTCGAGCCTGGGATCCTCCTGTCTCAGCCTCCCTAATACTGAGATTACAGGTGTGTCTCACCACATCTGGCTACCTGGGGCTTTCTTTCTTTCTTTCTTTCTTTCTTTCTTTCTTTCTTTCTTTCTTTCTTTATTTATTTATTTATTTATTTATTTTGTGGTACTGGGGTTCCTGGAAGCCCTTCTACCTCCGGGCTTTAAAAAACTGGTTTGAAGGGATGGAGATGTAACTCAGTGGTAAAGCACTTCCAGGAAGCTGTGGGTTTGAGCTTCAGCACCATGAAAAAGCTGGTTGGAATCTTACCTGGTTTTGATCTCTTTCTTTCTTTCTTTCTTTCTTTCTTTCTTTCTTTCTTTCTTTCTTTCTTTCTTTCTTTCTCATGGTACTGGGGATGGAACCCTTCTACCTCTGGGCTACACTCCCAGACCTATTTTATATTTGATTTGGAAACAGGGTCTCTTAAGCCAGTGCAGCTAGCTTCAAACCTGTGCGATCCTCCTGTCTCTGCCTCCCAAGCGCGGATTTTACAAGCGTGCACCACCATGCCCGGCGATCTATTTCTAAATAAGAAAGAGGGATCTACCTAGACATTCTTCCTCAAATACAGAAGAATGAGATTACTGAGACCATTTCTTATGGTTGCATATATTATTATTATTATTATTATTATTATTATTGTTATTATTATTATTATTATTATTATTATTATTGTTATTTGTGTTACTGGGAATGAAACTCAGGGGCATTCTGCCTCTGAGCTACATCCCCAGTCCTATTTTTATTCTTTATTTTGAAACAGGGTCTTATTAAGTTGCAGAGGGCATTACTGAGTAGCTGAGGTTGGCCGTGAGCCTGGATCCTCCTGTCTCCACCTCCCAAGTAAGGGAATTACAAGCGATGCCACCACGTCCAGCTAGAAATTATTATTATTTTTTAATGTGTATTTTAAGCTGAGCACAGTGGCACATGCCTGTGATTCCACCTAACAGGGAGGCTGAGGCAGGAGGATCCGAAGTTTGAGGCCAGCTTTGGCAATTTAGCAAGGCTCTGTTTCAAAATAAAAATAAAAAGGACTGGAGTTGTAGATCAGTGGTAGAGTGCCCTTGAGTTCAATTATCAGTAACACACACACACACACACATACACACACACACACACACACAGTGTCTTTTACTAAAAAAAAAATGTTTTAGGTCAAGAATATAACCTCAAGAATTCTCTGATTCCACAACTGCCTTAAAGATAGCCACCTACCCGATGACTCTGAGACTTCAACATGGAGTCAGAGATTTCTCTTTATAATCTTGCATACACCAAAGAGAGCCTGGTTTTTTGAGGCCTGGTCGATTTTATTGTCACAAAGGCTCCCTTTCTGCCTTTTTTCTGATGAGCTCCCTTCTGAAGCATCAGTCCAGCAGCTTGTTAACGCCAACTGCAGAGCAAGTCAGCCCACAGGGGACACAAAGATCGTTATGTAGATCACCCGAGAACGGGAGCATAGGAAAGACATTTTCAAGGGACTACTATAATCATATAGAATTTTGCTAATTAAACAGCCAATTTAAATGTCAGCTCTACTAACTGGATTTTTGAGTTACATTTAATTTTAATTGTTTCTGTTCTCCAAAAATATACATAAGAGCTTTTTAAATTTTAATTCCACATTTTATGCAGCAGTTAATTCTCCCACACAGTCAGCTTCAACAGTTGCAAAAGCAGAAATAAGTGCTTGCTGAGGGTATGATTTCTCAGTTTTGAGCTTAAAAAATAAAAGCTTATTGATTGAACTGCTTTGATGAAACTCTAATGTAACCTACCATTCCCACAAGAGCCGAGGGCACAGTATGGTTTATATGGTTCCAATCATGATTAAATTCTAAGTTTATATAGTTTCTTTTCTTACTTACGAATATGGGGATGGAAGGTGTAGCTCAGTGGCAGAACATGTACTTAGTATGTATAAGGCCCTGGGTTCAATACCAACACCAAAGAATAGTAATAGTAATAATAATGATGATAATAATAATAATACAAAGAAGAAGAATTTAAGCAAAAGAGTACTTGGTATGGTGGTACACACCTGTAATTCCAGTAGTTGGGAGTCTGAGAAAGGAGGATAACAGGTTTGAGGTAAACCTTAGAAACTGTTGGTGAGACTCTAGCTACTTAGCAAAACCCTGTTTCAAAATAAAAGTAAGAGTTGGGCGTGGTGGTGCACGCTTGTAATCCCAGCACTTGGGAGGCTGAGACAGGAGGATCGCACAGGTTCGAAGCCAGCCTCAGCTACTTAGTGAGGCGCTCAGCAACTTAGTGAGACCTTGTTTCCAAATAAAGTATTTAAAAGGTCTAGGAGTATAGCCCAAGGGAAGAAAAGCCCCTGGGTTCCACCCCCAGTACCACAAAAAATAAAAATTAAAAAAAATAAAATAAAATAAGGCTGGGAGTGAAGCTTGGATGTAGAAGGATCCTGGATTCAACCCCCAGTAACAACAACAACAACAACAACAAAAAAAAAAAGCAAAAAAAAAAAAAATGGAATGGTATCTAATCAGAGGGAACAGCAAGAGAAAGGTATGGAAGTATAAAAGTGTGGTGTGTTTAAGAGATTACAAATAGTTAATCACTACAATGTTATAACATTCAAAGCAAGGAGTGGCAGTGATGGAGTCCTGAATTTTTCATTACATCTCCAGCTTTGACCTAAACTCAATATACTCAATACAAAAGCCTGCAGCAAGCCAGGCATGGTGGCACATGCTTGTAATTCCAGTAATTGGAAGTCTAAGAAAAGAGGATCACAAATTCAAGGACAGCCTCAACAAGTAGTCAGACTCATCAACCTAGTGAGACTGTTTTAAAATAAAAATAAAATAGGCTGGGGTGCAGATAAGAGGCAGAGTGCCTCTTTGTTCAATCCCCAGGACCACAAAAAGAGCCTACAGTCTTTCTTTCTTTCTTTCTTTCTTTCTTTCTTTCTTTCTTTCTTTCTTTCTTCCTTCCTTCCTTCCTTCCTTCCTTCCTTTCTTTTCTTTCTTTCTCTCTTTCTTTCTCTCCTTTCATTTTTTTCTTTTTTTATTATTTTGAGACAGGGTCTTGCTAAGTTGCTGAAGGTGGTTTCAAACCTGTGATCCTCCTCCTAAGAACTAGGATTACAGGCCTGTGGCACCACATCCAGCCATGAGGTCATTTTCTTAACCTCACTAAGTTTCCTAAACTCTACAGATTGGAATTATTCTTTTTTATTTTAAGTAACTTAGACTTCTTATTATTTTGTTGGTCTGTGACAGATAAGAAATTTTAAAATAAACCTGAATTTAAAACATTTCCAGTGAGGAAGGAAACCATCCTCTCTCTTTTTTTATTGGTGCATTGTATTTATACATCTCAATGGTGTAAGATGGTGGAGACATACATACACACATCACCCAATTAGCCCTTTCCCAGTTCCCAGCCATGGAGTCATTCTTGACCGCTCCTCTGCCTGTCCCACCTGACCATGATGCTGACTTACGATGCTATGATTTTGGTGGCACGGGGATGAAAATAGGGAACTGACTTAGCAACCAAGAGGAAGAAGTGGACTGTTCTTAGTCCACTTCTTTTTTTCCTTCTTTCTTTCTTTCTTTCTTTCTTTCTTTCCTTCCTTCCTTCCTTCCTTCCTTCCTTCCTTCCTTCCTTCCTTCCTTTCTTTCTTTCTTTCTTTGTAGCTGAGGCTGGCTTCGAACCTGTGCGATCCTCCTGTCTTAGCCTCCCAAGTGCTGGGATTACAAGCGTGCGCCACCACGCCCAACTCTTACTTTTATTTTGAAACAGGGTTTTGCTAAGTAGCTAGAGTCTCACCAACAGTTTCTAAGGTTTACCTCAAACCTGTTATCCTCCTTTCTCAGACTCCCAACTACTGGAATTACAGGTGTGTACCACCATACCAAGTACTCTTTTGCTTAAATTCTTCTTCTTTGTATTATTATTATTATCATCATTATTATTACTATTACTATTCTTTGGTGTTGGTATTGAACCCAGGGCCTTATACATACTAAGTACATGTTCTGCCACTGAGCTACACCTTCCATTCCCATATTCATAGTTTTTTCTTTTAAAGCCAGATCTAGAGCCAGGTGTGGTGGTGCATGCCTGTAATCCATATGCTTTGGAGGCTGAGACAGGAGGATCATAGGTTTGAGGAAAGCCTCAGCAAGTAGTGAGACTCTCATCAACCTAGTGAGAGGTTGTTTCAAAATAAAAAAATAAAATAGGGCTGGAGGTATAGCTTGAAGGTAGAATGCCCCTAGGTTAAATCCCCAGTACCCCGAGGAAAAAAAGATCTACTGATGTATAATTTACATATAGTAATACCTGTTATTTCTAAACATAGATACAGGCTTGTATACTGACTTAAGTATATAGTCATGGAATCACCACTCACTGAAGATATAGAAAGCTTTGAACAGCATTCCTTTGTATGAATGTGTTATACTTTATATATACATTCACTAGTTGAAGAAAAATTGAATTAGTTTTTTATTTTTGGTTATTATACATAGAACTACTGCATACATTCATGTACAGGTTTTTGTGTGGCCATATAGTTTAATTTCTTTTGGATACAAATTCCTAGCCGAGAGTTTGCTGGCTCATAACAGAAACGTATGTGTATATACATGTATATAAATGTATGTTATGTTTAACTTTACAACAAACTGTCAAACTGCTTTCTAAAGTGGCTGTACAGTTTGCATTCCCACCAATAAAGTGGAACTAAAAGTTAACGTATAATGTATGAGAGTTGCATCTACTCCATCCTGGCTAGCACAGCCAGCCGCTACGTTGTTAGCAGCCAGGCAGAGAGGCCCACATGGTTAGTGACTGAAGTGTCTGGCCAACAGCCAGCAAGGGACCAAGGCTTGCCAGGAACCAGGAGATAGAAAGTGTAGCAGTGGGTTCTCTGGCCTCCGCTGAGCTTGGAGATGACTGTAGCCCTGTGACAGCTTGGCTGCCACCTCGTGGGAGATGTTGATTCAGAACCAACCGGCTAGGAGGCTCCCAGATATCTGACTCTTGGAAACTATGCGAGATAACATGTTTGTTGTTTTAGCTGTTAAGTTTGGAGTAATTGGTTACATAGCAATAGACAGTACACCAAACTAAGTACAACAGTCAGTACACACAACAGACAGTGATATCAAACTAAAACACTGGCATGAAGCTCCAGGGAGATGTCAGGTCTAGAACTGAGAGTTTTGTTTGCAACATGTTTGAGGTTAGAGCTTCCAGTCATGTTTCTGGAAGTAGATCCAGAATGTCTCTAATTATCTTAAGCAAAATAACTGATTTTTTTTTGGGGGGGTGGTACTGGGGGTGGAACCCAGGGGCTTTCCTACCTCTGGGCTATACTCCTAGACCTAGTTTATACTTTATTTGGAAACAAAGTCTCACTAAGTTGCTGAGAGCCTTATTAAGTAGCTAAGGCTGGCTTTGAACCTGTGAGATCCTCCTGTCTCAGCCTCCCAAGTGCAGGGATTACAAACGTGAGCCACCATGCCTGGCATAACTGATTCTTAAAACAAAATTTATTTTATTTTATATTTGTGCTACTAGGGATTGAACACAGGGGCAATCTACCTTTGAGCTACAGTCCCAGTCCTATTTTATTATTTATTTGTTTGTTTGTTTGTTTATTGGTGGTACTGGGGTTCCTGGAAGCCCTTCTACCTCTGGGAGCTACACTCCCAGACCTATTTTTATACTTTTTAGATTTGGAAACAGGGTCTCTTAAGCCAGTGTGGCTGGCTTTGAACCTGCGTGATCCTTCTGTCTCCACCTCCCAAGTGCAGGGATTACAAGTATGCGCCATCATGCCTGGCTATTTTTTATTTTGAAGCAGGGTCTCTCTAAGTTTCTGAGGTTCCTGCTAAGTTGCTGAGGCTGGTCTTGAATCTGTGATCCTCCTGTCTCAGCCTCCCAAGAACTGGGATTAGAGGCATGTTCCACCATCTCAGCATAAAACTGATTTAAAAAATACAATATATTAGCTGGGTATAGTGGTGCACACCTGCAATCCCAGTACTTGGGAGGCTGAGACAGGAGGATCACAGGTTCAAGGTCAGCCTCAGCAAGTAGTGAGGCTTTCATCAACTTACGAGACCTTGTTTCAAAATAAAAATAAAACACATCTGGGGGTGTAGCTTGGATATAGAATGCCCCTGGGTTCAATCCCCAGTGAGACACACACACACACACACACACACACACACACACACACACACACAACTATAAACAAACAGTATTTTATCTGGGTATAGTGATGTATACCTATAATCCTAGTACTTAGGAGGCTGAAACAAGAGGATTGCAAGTTTGAGGCCAGCTTCAGCAACTTAGTAAGATCCTATTTTAAAATATAAAATAAAATAAGTCTGGAGGTATAATTCAGAGTAGAATACCCCTGGGTTCAATCAATAGTACCAGAAACAAAAAAACAAACAAGCAGCAGTATTTGGGAGTAGGAGAGGGGACATATACTCAGGTCACATCATGATAGTGTTGTTTTAACTCTTTGAAGGCTAGGAGCCATGCTCTAGTTTCTCCTTGACTACTGACAACTCTCATTCTGCATTTTGTGACACTTTTAGTTCTTTGACTCCTATTCTTCTTCCTTCTCTTTTTCCTTTGGAACTCAGCTTTAGTGTTTTGAAGAATGATCCCACTTAAAACAACTCCAGTGGTGAAACAGCTCACAGAGCAAACCAGGGCACAGGTGGGTGGCCTTTGAATCTGCTCAGGCTCAGAGCAGGACCTCCGGGAGGCCTTCATTCCCTCTGCCCATTTGGCCCCTGTCTCGCCAGGAATACATGTATCCTGGAGATGCCAGTGTGTGGAATGTATGGTATGGAGGAGGCCCGGGGCACAGTGGTCGACTCGTCCTGCCTCTAAATGCTGGAGAAGCCTGGACCACTTTCCTTGTGAGAGGGGCTCCCACTGCATGGTGGCATCTGCCAGGGACAGGGCCAGGCGGCAGTGAGAGGCCGAGAGTCCTCGTAGCCTTCAGTTCAGCCAGTGGGCAGGGACGAGGACGCTGCGGTGTGAGTAAGGAGGCCTGGCTGGGCGAGGTTAGTGACTAGGTCTCCCCCTTCCCCTTAAACAGTTTCCATTGAATGGGAGCCAAGATATCAGGCTGGACCAACTGGTACCTCTAGCTCCGCCTTCTAATCAGAACCAGGGAATTTTTTTAATTTCCTTAATAAAAGTGCTGCTGATTCTCTTCTACCAAGTTCTTTGCTCTGTCTGGTGTGTGTGTGTGTGTGTGTGTGTGTGTGTGTGTGTGTGTGTGTGTGTGTGTTACTGGAGGATAAACCTGGGACTTTTTACCTCCAACTATAGCCGCAATTCTTATTTATTTATTTATAATTTTTTGGTGGTATTGGGGTTCCTGGAAACCCGTCTACCTCCGGGCTACACTCCCAGACCTATTTTTTAAAAATACTTTTTTATTTGGAAACAGGGTCTCTTAAGCCAGCACGGCTGGCTTCGATCCTGCGTGATCCTCCTGTGGGCTTGGGAGGGGATTACAAGCATGCGCCACCACGCCCAGCTTATTTATTTATTTTTTAAACAGGGTCTTGCTAGATTGCTGAGTCTCACTAAACTTCTGAGGCTGGTCTTGAACCTGCGTCCCTCCTGTCTCAGCCTCCCAAAAACTGGGATTTCAGGCATGTACCATCCTACCTGGCAGCTCTGCCTTAAAGCTGCAGAAGGAACTGGGCATGATGCTGCCACCTGTAATCCCAGTACTTGGGAGGCTGAGACAGGAGGGTCACAGATTTGAGGTAGCCTCAGCCAGTTAGTGAAACTCTCAGCAATTTAGTAAAATCTTGCTTTAAAATTAAAAAAAAAGAAGAAAGAAAAAAGGGCTGGGGATGTAGCTCAGAATGCCCTTAAGTTCAATACCCAGTATAAAAAAAAAAAGAAAGAAAAGAAGGAAGGAAGAAAGGAAGGAAGGATAAAAAATAGGGCTGGGCGTATATCTCAGAGGTAGAACACAATGGGTTCAATCCCGGTACCAAAAAGAAAAAGAAAAGAAATGGAGTCATATATGCTAGAATTTTACTTCATATACAGAGAACTTGCACTTGAAGAAAGACTGCTGTCTATACAAGTCTTCAAACATAATTTTGAGACATTACTTTCATTCATATATTCCCTTAATTCTGAATATATAGCACAGTCCCAATAATTTATTGGTTAATGTGATTTTCCCCCATAGGCAGGTCTGACAGTGTATGCATTTGGCTTAGAAATGACTTAAATGACTCAAGTGGTTTCTCTCCTGCACATGCCTTCCCACTCAATTCAAGCAATTAACTGATCTGGAATTACTTGAATCATTTAGTCTGAACCCCCTGAAGGTTCTCAATTTCACACTTCCCAGAAAGGTGTTGGTATAGTCTGCTATTGCTGTGGTAGATGGTTTAAATAGTAAGCATTAAGCTGGAGGTGATAGCACACACCTGTAATTCCAGTACTTGGGAGGCTGAGACAGGAGCATCACAGGTTCAAGGCCAGCCTCAGCTACTTCGTGAGGCCCTATTTCAACATAAAAAAGAAGATAAGGCTAGGGTATACTCAGAGGTAGAATTTCCCTGAGGTCCATCTCTAGTACCACAAAAACAAAAACAAATTGTAAGCATTAGACCGATTAAAAAGAAAACTTAAAAATCTTGAGCTCTATGTATGAGATGCTAATTAGGGATGTAGAATTACTCTTACACAAGACACAGGAAAACTTTGTGATGTGTACAAATTATAAAAGCACGACTGCAGAAGAGGAGGCTGGGAGACTGGCCAATCTCAAGTTAGCGTTGAGAGCTCTCAGCCATGTGCGCCTCATTCTGCTGAGCGATGCTCTCCTAAGCAGTAACAATGCCCTGACCTAGTGACACTGGAGTGCTCAGGAGCATTGATAGTTCCTGTTCCTCGCAGCGCATTCTAGGAGACTAAAGTTAATAACTGCTTGACTTTCAGAAAGCATCTTTTGTCTTCGTCAACTCAGACTTCCATGACAAGACACCACAGACCTGGTGGCTTAAACAACAGAAACTTATCCTCTCACAGTTCTGGATGGTGCTGAAGTCCAAGGTCAGTTCTGGTATCTGTCCCATCACGTGGTCCTCATTTTTTTAAAATTTTTTATTACTGAGGATTGAACCCAGGGGCATTCTGCCTTTGAGCTCCATCTCCAGCCCTAGTTTTTATTATTTATTTTGAAATAGGGTCTCATTAAGTTGAGGAAAGCAGATCTTTAGGCAAATCCCTGCTGCATCCAATGTCTCCCGAGTCCTCCCCTGCACGATTAGGGTAGGAAGTTTTTCGGGAACGCATCCTTCCTCCACCCGTACTGCACTATAAACGTAACTGCGCCACTCTACTGATACAATCGTTTCTCTCTCTGATCTTGTCCAAACCCCATTTCTTTCTGAAGCCTTTCATCGATAGTTCAATACTGAAAGCTTTCTGAGATGGAAATAGGAGGAGACATGCTCAAAGCAAAAAAAAAAAAAAAAAAAAACAAAAAACGGGAAAATGGTAAACAAATTACTTTTCACCTGCAAGATTTCCCTCCCTTTCTTTGTAGCATTATTTGCCTCGTCTATTGACATTTCAGACCAGAGGAAGATTACATATAATTTTACCAGCAGTTTCTTTCTCTCTCTGAGAGTTCAGGTGCAGAGGTTTTTAGCCCGAGAAACAGAAGGTTTGCATTATTGATTAGGTCCGTGCTGTTTTGACAGAAACAGCAGAGAATATTCTTGGCTGCTTTGTGTGTGACAAGTGAACCTGCTTCATGTCCCTCAGGTCTGCCTAGCTTTTGTTGCTTCACGTGTGTGAGACATCACATCTCAGGTTATTCTGTCAGTTGCTGTATTTGTGGCTGCTGCTGCTCACTATAAACCTTATCTCAGCCAAGAGACTGTCTGCTGTCTGTTTTTATGTCTGTGACCAGGGGATAGTTGTTTTGGTGCTTCGGGCTATCTTTATGGTAGATTTGTATTGCTCACATAGCTGAACAAATGACTTGACCATTTTCAATTTACTTATGTCACAGGGGCGATCACAGATGAAAACAAACCACGTTGCCCCTTACCTACATTTCAGGCTTGCTGAACCCAATTGTGGCCCTCAAGCTACAGGGAGATGAAATAGAAATTTCTGATCTCAGCTGAAAAAGATTTTGATACAGTAGGTCCCAAATGGGGCCCAGAAATCTGTATTTTAATTAATTAATTATTAATTAATTAATTTATTGGTGGTACTGGGGTTCCTGGAAACCCTTATACCTCCGGGCTATACCCCCAGACCTATTTTTATATTTTTTTATTTGGAAGCAGGATCTCTTAAGCCAGAGAGGCTGACTTTGAACCCGCGTGATCCTCCTGTCTCCACCTCCCAAGAGCGGGGATTACAAGTGTGTGCCACCACGCCTGGCAAGGAATCTGTATTTTAAACAAACAGCCTAGTCATTCCAATTTTAGATGAAATGTAGGACATACTTCCAGAAACACAGATGGACAACATTAAACAGTGGGTATTGGGAAATGAGGGTGTTTGCAGCCTCGTGATAAGACAAAAGGATATTGATGAAAAATCCCAAAGCTTCTAATTTATAGTAACCAAGTTAAATTAGCAATGTATAGATATAATTAATGGCTTATTTTTCTCTCTCTGGTACTGGTGATAGAACGTAGGGGCATTCTACTTCTGAGTTGCACTCCAGCCCTTTTGCTCTTGAAACAAAATCTTATTAAGTTCCTGAGGATCTTCCCAAGTTTCTGAGGTTGGCCTCGAACCTGTGATCCTCCTGTCTCAGCATCCCAAATACTGGACTTACAGGCCTGCGCCACCATGCCAGGCTAATTTTTCTTTGGTTAGTATGTCTGGTGGATAAGCACTAGATAATTAAATCTAATAATTATCTTATTTTTTGAGGTATCAGCTAACATTTTATTTATTTATTTATTTATTTTTGGTAATCATACATCACTTTGGAATACAAGACTTGAGAGGATATACAAGCATATATCATCCGATAGGCCCTCATCCAATCCCCCTCCCATTCCCTCCCCCTCTGTCGATCCCATTCTTAATTGGTAATTATCTTTGATATATTTGTTTATGCACCTCATGAGTTTTAAAGAGGTTTCATCCTCCCTCATCCCCTCCCCTCTGATTGGTCACCTTAATTGCTTCTCAATAGGACCTTTTCTACTATTCAACCTCCTCCTGTTCCGCCTTTCCTCCTAGTTCTTGCTAATTAGGGGAAGTATCTGGATCTTATTTTCTGTGCTATTTCTATGTGCATGCCGCATTGCAAGTTCTGATCCCACTCTTGACGGCCCCAGTAGTGGCCTGGCCACCCAGGGGACTCTTATTCAGACTTCGCTGGCTCCAGCACTGGCTTTGCCTCCTGGGAGGTCCCAATCCTGGCCTCGCTGGCCCCCGCACAGAACTAACCCCTTGGCTGGCTCCGCTCCTGGCCTCAGAGGCCCCAGCACCAGCCTAGCCTCAAGACAGGCTCCAATCCTGGCCTCGCTGACCCTGGCACCGGCCTAACCCTTTGGCAGGCTCCTATCCTGGTCTCGTATGTCCCAGCTCTGTCCTTGCCTCACGGCAGTTTCCAATCCTGGCCTCGCTGGCCCTGGCACCGGCCTTACCCCTCGGCAGAGTCTGATCCCAGCCTTGGAGGTCCCAGTACCAGTCTTGCCTCATGGCAGGCTCCAATCCCGACCTTGCTGGCTCCAGAACCAGCCTAACCTCTCGGCTGGTGCCAATCCCTGCCTTGGAGGCCTCAGTAGCAGCCTTGCCTCACAGCAGGCTCCGAACCCAGTCTGGTTGGCCCCAGCACTGACCTCACCCCTCGGCAGGCTCCAATCCCGGCCTTGGAGGCCCCAGCACCGGCCATACCTCAAGGGAGGCTCCGATCCCGGCCTCGCTGGCCCTGGCACTGGTCTAACCCCTCGGCAGGCTCCTATCCAGGCCTTGGAGGCCCTGGCACTGGCCTTGCCTCACAGACGGCTCTGATTCTGGCCTCGATGGCCCCGGCATTGGCCTAACCCCTCGACAGGCACCGATCCCGGCCTCAGAGGCCTCAGCACTGGCCTTGCCTCATAGCAGGCTTCAATCCCGGCCTCGCTGGCTCCGGCACTGGCCTAACGCATCAGCTGGCTCTGATCCCAACCTTGGAGGCCCCAGCACCAGCCTTGTCTCACAGCAGTCTCTGATCCCGACCTCACTGGCCCTGGCACCGGCCTAAACCCTTGGCAGGCTCCGAACCTGGCCTTGGAGGCCCCAGCACAGGCCTTGCCTCATGGCATACTCCGATCCTGGCCTCTCTGGACCCGGCACCAACCTAACCCCTCAGCAGGCTCCGATCCCAGCCTCAGAGGCCCCATCACCTGCTTTACCTCACGGCAGGCCCCGATCCGAGCCCCCTCTTCAGTCAGCAGGTTGTCCCACGTTCCCAAGGTACATGGTGGTAGTATTCCACCTCCGAGGTAATTTCTTCAAAAGTTCCACGTGTATTACATCAGATCTCTGCCTCCTCTGAGTACTTGCCGCTGCCAATGCGACTGCCTCCACCATTTCAAATCTTTCCCAAGCTCTTTTCCCATACCACACAATGTCCAGTGTTCCTAAGCATGCGCGACAGTAGCATTCGACCTATGGGATAATTTTTTCAGAGGATCAGGGTGGGTTGGATCAGATGTCTGCCTCTCCCAAAGACAACTCTCCACAGCCATCTCAGCCAGCCATGCTAGCTTAAGAGACCCTGTTTCCAAATGAAAAGGTTAAAAGATAGGTCTGGGAATGTATTCTGAAAGTAGAAGGGCTTCCAGGAACCCCAGTACCACCAAAAAAAAAAAAAGTAAGGATTTTATGAATTTCAGTTCTTCTTATAGCATGTTTGTGATAATTGTACTTTGCTATTAGAAAGATCAAATTATGTTTAATAAAGCAAATCAAGTAAGCATACAAAACATTTACAAAGGTAGGTGGAGAAAAATTAATGTGTTTAGCATAGCTTGTATGTTGTATGTACTTAATTACTGTGTCATAGTTTTTTTTTTTTTTTTTTGGTACTGAGGATTGAATCCAGGGACATTGCAGCTCTGAACTACACCCTCAGACTAATTTTATTTCTTATTTTCTTTTTCAGAACTGGGGATTGAATCCAGGGGCATTCTACCTCTGAGCTACAGCCCTAGCTCTATTTTTTATTCTTTATTTTGAAACAAGGTCTCACTAAGTTGCTGAGGCTGGCCAGGGAATCTTTGATCCTCCTGTCTCAGCCTCCCAAGTACTGGGATTACAGGCACATGCCACCGCGCCCTTCTATTTGCAAAGAAGTTTCTGACTTCTTCTTTGTAGCATATGTGATTTCAGAACTTTGTCTAAAAGATGGTGAGTTTCCCTGAGTAATTTCAGTGTCATTAGCCAATTTACCTTTTTGGCAAAGTACATCTCAGATTCTAGCTTCTGGGAGGTCACTGCAAACCAGTGAATAGTGATGTTTGTATTCTTTACCCACCAAACCTGCTGTTATCCAGAGTGAGGAACTGTATATTTTGTTATTATACAAAGCAAACACACAAAACAGAGAAACCAAAAAATGAATCAAATCTTTTGTTACAGTATTTTCTCCAATTTAAAGTGCTGCTGAAGCCAGGTGTACTGGCGCATGCATGTAATACAGTACTTGGGAGGCTAAGATAGGAGGATCGTGGTTTGAGGACAGCCTCAGCTACTTAGTGAGCCCCTTTGCAAATCAGTGAGACCCTGTTTCAAAATAAAGAATAAAAAATCGGGCTGGGGGTGTAGCTTGGAGGTAGAATGCTTCTGAGTTCCATCCCCAGTACCACACACACAAAAATAATGGTGATGTAGGAATTTTATTCAGTACTTTCATACCAGGAATACAAGGGGGACCAAGCATCCTTAGTCCCATATTTGTGGGCGTATTGATATGAGCTTTAGGCTATTTTTTATTCTTTATTTTGAAACTGGGTCTCACTGAGTTGCAGAGGGCCTCACTAAGTAGCTGAGGCTGTCCGCAAACCGCGATCCTCTGGTCTCAGCCTCCCGAATGCTGGGATTACAAGCGTGTGCCACCACGCCCGGCTCTGGGCGTACTCTTGGGGTTTGGAACTGCATGTTATAAAAGCTGACTGTTGACAATTTGTTGATTATGATGTTCCTTCACATTTTGGAAATACCTTATATTGGTACCTTTAGCCTTGGAGGGGGACAGAAGAGGCAAGGTAAATTTAGGGATCAACTTTTAGACAGATACTCCTTAAGTGACTGACATGTCTATGTGCAGAATTGAACAGAAAGTTCAATTTTGACCCAAAGTTTAAAGTAGAAAGAAGACAGCTGGGCTCAGTGGTATACACCTGTAATCTCAGCTACCCTGAAGGCTGAGGCAGGAGGATTGTAAGTTTGAAACCAGCTTGGGTAACTTAGTGAAACTCTGTCTCAAAATAAAATAAATATGGTTGGAAATATAGCACAATGGTATAGTACATGTCTAGCATGTGTGAGGCTCTGGGTTTCATACCTAGAACACACCCCTCCTCCCAAAATAGAGGTACAGAATGAAGGCAGAGGTGCCAAGCTTTTATTCTGTTTTTAGTTACCCATTAGACATCTGTAGGCCCAAGTGAAGAGTCAGTTCTTTTAGCAAAAGCAGCCTCTAAGTCGCTGTTATAAAAATAACATATATGTATTATGGAAAGTACAAAGAATGGAGCCGGATGTGGTAACACACGCCTGTAATCCCAGCATTTGGGAGGCTGAGGCAGGAGGATCGCAGTTCACAGCCAGCTTCAGCTACTACTTAATGAGGTCCTCTGCAACTCAGTGAGACCCTGTTTCAAAATAAAGAGAATAGGCCGGGCGTGGTGGCGCACGCTTGTAATCCCCGCGCTTGGGAGGCGGAGACAGGAGGATCGCGCAGGTTCGAAGCCAGCCGCGCTGGTGTAAGAGACCCTGTTTCAAAAATATAAAATAGGTCTGGGAGTGTAGCCCGGAGGTAGAAGGGCTTCCAGGAACCCCAGTACCACCAAAAAAAAAAAAAAAAAAGAGAATAAAAAATAGGGCTGAGGGTGTAATTCGGAGGTAGAAAGCCCCTGGGTTTCATCCTCAGTATTGAAAAAAAAACACAAAAAAGTATAATTTATACTTAATTACAGAAATTCCCTAACTTTGAGTACAGATGCAGTTTCTTCCACTTTTTGTATTCTGTCCACTGGTGTGTGTGTGTGTATGTGTGTGTGTGTGTGTGTGTGTGTGTGTGTGTGTGTGTGTTACCAGGGATTGATCCCAGGGCATTCTATTTCTGAGCTATATTCTCAGCCCTATTTTATTGTTTATTTTGAAACTGGGTCTCATAAGCATGCACCACCATACCTGGCTTCTGTCCACTATTTAAAAAAACAATTTGGGTAGGGATAGAGACTTATGTATATTTTGCTTATATATGCAGAAACATGTAGAACACTAGAAACGTTGCTCGTCCTCCTCCTCCTTCTGTTATTGGGAACTGAACCCAGAGGCATTCTACCTTTTGCTGTACCCCAGCTTTTTAAATTTAGAAACAAGGTCTTGCTAAATTGCTGAGGCTGGCCGCCGGCTTGTGATTCTCCCATCTCAGCCTCTCAAGTACTGGGAATACAGAGGTATGCCACCATGACACGCTTGAAACATTAATTTTTTGTTTGTTTGTTTTTTGTTTTGTGGTACTAGGAGTGGAACCCAGAGGCTTTCTATCTCCGGGCTATACTTCCAGACCTATTTTTATATTTTATTTGGAAACAGGGTCTCACTAAATTGCTGAGAGCCTCACTAAGTAGCTGAGGCTGGCTTCGAACCTGTGCGATCTCCTATCTCAGCCTCCCAAAGGCAGGGATTACAAGCGTGCGCCACCACGCCCGGCTGAAACATTAATTCTGAGTAGGGAAATTGGGAGTCTGGGGAAAGAGTCCAACTGTGAAAGGGACTGTTTTGACAACACTTTTGTATTATTTATTTATTTTGCCACATTGTTTTTTTTTGTTTTTTGTTTTTTGGTGGTGGTACTGGGGTTCCTGGAAACCCTTCTACCTCTGGGCTACACTCCCAGACCTATTTTATACTTTTTTATTTGGAAACAGGGTCTCTTAAGCCAGTGTGGCTGGCTTCGAACCTGGGCGATCCTCCTGTCTCCGCCTCGCAAGTGCGGGGATTACAAGCGTGCGCCACCATGCCCTGCTTGCCAAATTGTTTAAGAAATACAAAAACACTATATAAACCTTTAAAATACTACAAAAGCTTTCATGACTCTACTAATATTTATAATTTATAAATTAAACCCAGGGGCATTTGACTTCTGAACTATACCTCCAACCTTTTTTATTTCAAAACAGATTCTCTAGCCAGGCATGGTGGCACACCCTTGTAATCCCCACACTTGGGAGGCTGAGACATGAGGATCACATAGGCTCGAAGCCAGCCTCAGCTACTTAGTGAGGCTCTCAGCAACTCCGTGAGACCCTGTTTCCAAATAAAATATAAAATAGGTCTGGGAGTATAGCCTGGAGGTAGAAAGGTTCTGGGTTCTACCCCCAGTACCACCAAAAACAAAACAAAACAAAACCCAGAGTCTCTTTGAGTTACCAATATTGGCCTTGAACCTGTTATCCTCCGGTCTGAGCCCCCAAGTACTGAGATTATAGGCATGCACCACCAATCCTGGTTATAGTCATGACTTTTATATAGAAATGTGAAGTAAAAAGCCATGTATGGTGGCACATGCCTGTAATCTCAGTACTTGGGAGCCTGAGACAGGAGGATCACAGATTCGAAGACAGTCTCAGCAAGTAGTGAGACTCATTAACCTAGTGAGATTCTGTTTCAAAATAAAAATAAAATAGGGCTGGGGATGTAGCTCGGTGGTGGAATGTCCCTTGGTTCAATCCCCAGTACCACACACACACACACACACACACACACACACACACACACACAAACATATACACACGTAAATTAGTCAGAGAGAGAGAGAGAGAGAGAGAGAGAGAGAGAGAGAGAGAGAGAGAGAAAGAAGAAGGAGAAGAGGAGGAGGAGGAGGAGAAAGAAGAAGAAAAGGGAGAGACTACAATGAAGGAACACGGAATTCCTGAATGACAGTGAGGGAAATGGAATCTTTCCAAAGGCCCTGAAAAGTTTCCTTTCCTTCGAGTTATGAAGGCTTCAGATTTCCAAAATAAGTGGGTTTTGTTGAAAACCTACTGTTAATCCTTTGAAATTTAAATGATAGAAATTCATAAATAGTAGGAATATTAATCACCACTAGAAAAAGGTGACTGGGTAGGTGAGTACTAGAACCATATAGTGTAAATCTGAAAGAGTGTAAGAACTGAAACAAAACAATTTATCACAGAACATAAATAACAGAACAAGGTTGTCTTCTGTCGTCAGTTCCTTCATATTAAACAAAGAGGTGTGTGTGCGCGCGCGTGTGTGCCATGAATCTTCTAAGCTCTTTCCTGGGGAGGTCCTAGGTAGTTTATATCTAAAAGCCAGTTCCTACAGAACTGACACTAACAGATAGGAACTTTTGAAAAGTCATGAATCTCTGTGTGGAAAATAGCAGCCATCACTGAAGACAGAGCCTGAGGGGCTGTGCAGGTTTTTAGGGAGACACTAGACTTTGGGAAATGTGGAGTTAAGTGCCTCACAGCTGGCAAGTCATAACACATTTATTTTCTGTTCGGGTAGAAACTGAGCTTTTCATATATTGAAAACCATTCAGTCTTCGGGACTGCCTCTTACTTTATTAAATCCAGATGCACATTAGCTTTAGCAAAGTCTAATTAAATGTGTTTTATTTTTCTGTTTCCTTTTGGGCTAATCCTGGAAATGCTGCATATCTGTTATCTGAAATAGATAGCTCTTCTGCTTTTAAGAAAACATCAAGTACTTAGCTAATTAAATGTGATACTCATAGAGTCTTGTTTATAGGAAAGTGTCAACTTTCAGGATGTTGTGTGTAAGTCTTGATAAAATTACATAGAAAATGACCGCATACTGTTTTTTTCATAAGCTGACCTTGCAGTCACCACCGCCTGAAAATGGCTCAAAACAAAAACTGATCTCAGGATTGAACGAAGATAAGATCAAATTGATGTCACAGTAATTACACCGAGTACCATTCAATCATTGGATGGAATTTAGTGTTGATCCCTAGGCTTAGATGCAGGTGGGAACATGCAGTCTTTATTACTCTGCTGGTATAAAAGACAGGTGGGGACTTTATTAACTGCAGTTACCAAGAAATCACAAGACGAAATTAAAATTCCTCCTCTGATCCAGAATCAACTGCCCTGAATACATCCTGCAAGAACTCCAAAGGAAGGTAATATGAATGAAATAATTTGGGGGACTTTTACTGAGGAGTAAAATGCTTGAGAATACAGAGGAGCTTTCAGAGTCTGCTTAAACTGTAGCAAGAAGGGAACTGGGCATTTATTCATTCTCTTTTTAGCACTTGTGATTGAGTTGGGAGGAGGTCTGCAAAACTGTGGCCTGTGATCATAGGCTAAGATGTTATCTAACAGAAGCCAGAAACCAAATGTCTCAAGCTCGGATGCTGCAATGCCTTTGAGCATTTAAAAATGCTTCTCGAGAATTACTGGATGCCATTTGAAAGGCATCCTTCTGCCTGGCTTTCGGGAGCCAGACGAAGGGCAAGCAGACAGTATGCCAGTTGCTGATGTAGTTTTATTATCAGTGTTTAAATGATGCGCAACTACATCCAGCAAGTTGGACCCTGAAAAAGGGATTTTCTTGTTCAGACAAATGACCACAGCTCCTGATTAGATTTCGAATAAATGTTCTCATGCAAAGTTTAATGCTAACCCTAGAATTCGTGAACATTGCCAGCATTTTCTTCTTACATAAAATGCTACAAAAATAAGAGTTGACAGTGTTTCACCAACTATTACTGATAACCTTGCAATAAGTCACTTGCCCAAATCTAACTGGGTAATTCCAATGAGTTTCCGAAAACTTCTTTTTTTTTGTGTGTGTGTGTGTGTGTGTGCGGTATTGGGGTTTCTGGAAACCCTTCTTCCTCCGGGCTACACCCCCAGACCTATTTTATATTTTATTTGGAAACAGGGTCTCTTAAGCGAGTGAGGCTGGCTTCGAACCAGTGCGATCCTCCTGTCTCTGCCTCCCAAGCACGGGGATTACAAGCGTGCGCCACCACGCCTGGTGAAAACTCCTTTTCTGCTACGTTTCCCCCCCTATGATGCTAGGGATTGCACCTGAGGCATTCTACTTCTTAGCTACACCCACCCCAATTCCTAGTTTGTTTTTTTAATTTGAACACAGGGTTTTGCTAAGTTGCTGAGATTCTTGCTGTGCTGTTGAGGCTGGTCTCAGCCTCCCGAGTACTGGGATTATAGGTGTGCACCACCACATCCAGCTCCCAGCCCTATTTTTTTATTTTTTATTTTGAAATAGGGTCTCACTAAGCTGCAGAAGGCTCACTAAATTGCTGAGGCTGGCTGCAAACCTGCAATCTTTCCATCATGGCCTTCCAAGTACTGGGATTACAGGTGTGCACTACCGCTCCTGGCTTCAGCTACCTTTTTAGGTGGCCCTTCACATCTGAATTCTGCATCTTTGGATTCAACAAACTGCAGATCAGAACTTTTTTTTTTTTGCAGTACTGTGAATTGAACCTAGGGGCATTCTACATACAAGCTATAAGCTCAGCCCTATTTTTTTTTTTTTTTTGTGTGTGTTTATTTTGAAAAAGGATCTCACTAAATTTTGGAGGGCCTAAGTAGTGGAGGCTGGCCTTGAACCTGCGATCCCCTTCTCTTAGCCTCCTAAGTACTGGGATTACAAGTGTGTGCCAACACACCCAGCTTAGAAATATTTTCTAATATTGCAGTTATTCAAAATAGTGTCCACCCAAATTGCATTGTAATTCTTCTCATGATCTTTAATTGCGTAAAAGAGACAAGAGTAGTCATCACTTATGAAAGGTTTATGTGTTTTTATTTCAAACTTGACTTTGGTTTTATTAAGTTTTTTTGCAGTAATAAAGTTATTGAAATTTTGAAGCCAGGTGCAGTGGCACATGCCTATAAGTCTAGTACTTGGAAGGCTGAGATGGAAGGATTGCAGGTTCGAGGACAGCCTCAGCAATTTAGCAAGTCTCTCAGCAACCTAGAAAGACCTTGTTTCAAAAACAAAACCAAGAAAGCAAAGAAACAAACAAATAAACATACAAAACCAAACAAACAAAAAAAGGACTTGATAGAGCTCTGAGGTAGAATGCCCCTGGGTTCAGTCTCCAGTAACACACACAAAACAAAACAAAACAAAAACAAAAACGAAAGAAAAGAAAACTTTGACTTATATTTCTTACTATTAGGAAAAGTGAAAGTGTTAGGATACCAATCTATTATCAATTATGTTCCAGACATTCCAGACAGATTCTCAGTTTCATTGTCATCCTTTCCCTCCCTCCCTTTCTTTCTTTCTTTCTCTCTCTCTCTCTCTCTCTCTCTCTCTCTCTCTCTCTCTTTCTTTCTCTCTTTCTTTCTTTCTTTCTCTCTCTCTTTCTTTCTTTCATACCGGGAATTGAACACAAAATGTTCTACTCAGAGCTGTACCCTCAGCCCTATTTTATTTCTTATTTTGAAACAGGGTCTCACTAAGTTACAGAAGGCCTCACTAGGTTGCTGGCCATGAACCCGGGATCCTTCTATCTCAGCCTTCCAAGTTCTGAGATTACAGGTGTGTACCACCATACCCATTTTGTATGTTTGTTCTTAAGGTGAGACTTAAATTTACACAAAAACTTGCTTTCACAGGAAGAAAATTTTTAGAAATTAATCAGTTTTTCCATCGAGAATGGCATGGCAGGAAGCCCCACACTTCCATTTTCATTTACTTTTAATTTTTAATTTTTATTTTTTGTGGTAGTGGGGGTTGAACCCAGAGGCATTCTACCACCTAGCCACACCCCTAATCATACTTATTCTTTATTTTGAAACAGGGTCTCACTAGGTTGCAGAGGGCCTCACTAAGTTGCTGAGGCTGGCTGCGAACCTGTGATCCTTCTGCCTCAGCTTCCCAAGTACTGGGATTACAAGCGTGCGCTACCACACTCAGCTCCCAAACTTCCATTTTTATAGCTTGTGAATCCTAGTTTGCAGTCAGCTTATGGTCCTTGACAACTCTAGTTTTAGTTTGTAATGTTACAGCAGTACCATCGTACTGTTGCTTAGAGAAATCCAGTAATTTCTTGGTGCATCAGACTCAGAACATTATAGAAATGCTTCAGCATCCCTAGTACTCTGGAAGGCAAGAAAGGGTTTGGCTTCCTGGAGTCAAGGGCAATATTATGAATCCAATTAGAGGGGACAACAGTAACAGCATCACCCATGTGTGAGCCAGTCAACTGCGTACTTCTAGGCTATAGGGGGAGCACAAGTGGAGAGGAACTGTCTTAGGATCACAATACTTTTCAAGCAACTAGCAAATTTCTTATAGTCTCTGGCTCGTAGTTGTCTACTCTATGAAATAGATGCTATATAATGCTTTCCTCACAGAAGTGTAAAGAGAATCAAACAAGTGAATGTATGTCAAGGCCAATCCTTATCCCCCACTCCTCACTCCCCACTGTCAGATAGTGGGCCTCATAACTTGACCAGTAATTAAATTCCTGAGTCACTGTTCTTTATCAAAATGAAATGACTGTGTGTGTGTGTGTGTGTATGTGTGTGTGTGCGCGCGCGTGTGTATGGCACGGAGGATTGAACCCAGGGGCATTCTATCTCCGAGCTACAGCTACAGCCCTTTTTCAAAAACTTTTTTTTGAAACAGGATCTCACTAAGTTGCTGAGGCTGGCTTTGAACCTGTGATCCTTCTGTCTTGGCATCCCAAGTATTGGTATTACAAAATGTACTACCATGTTTGGTGTGAAATGACTTTTTTGATTTTGGGGTACTGGGGATTGAAACGAGGGGGATTCTACTTCTGAACTACACTCTCAGACCTATTTTCATTTGAAACAGAGTTTGACTAAGTTGTGGAGGGCCTCACAACTTAGTAGCTGAGGCTGGCCGCGAACCTGTGACCCTTCTGTCTCAGCCTCCCAAGTACTTGGATTACAAATGTGTGCCACCATACTCGGCATGAAATGACTTTCTAAAGATAGTTTGCCCTCCTCAACTTAGTTGGACCCTGTTTCAAAAT